>NC_092193.1:6682500-7293750 GCF_043641665.1 Enoplosus armatus | reverse complement strand
GCCAATCAGCCACCGGCTGGCACTCACCTCGTCCAGGTCCATCTCGTCTGGATTCTTCCACCGCCGCGTTGACTGGGACACCGGCACCACCACGATGTAGTACCACCTGCCAAGAAAAAGAAAGCCTGTGTTAAGACAGACTGAAGCACATACACGCTGAGATCAAAGTGGGCCAAGCGCATTAATAACACAGTCAAAACATTTAGAAAGACATACTTTCACTGTGAGGCTTGCTGGGCTGAATTCAAAAGTCGTACACAAGCGGGTCCGAGCAAGGTCGAACACCAGCAGATTGGCACTGCATTCTCCAATTAATGGCTAATCACTAAGAACATCTGCCATGTAGAAGGGAACAAATACTATCCCAGTGAGAGGGGCCTTCAGGTAATAGACATCCCCATAGGATTCCTTAGGTTAATAGGACCAGCTATGTGACTACTCGTGTGTGTGTTCCTTTACTGCTATCATTATAAAGACCAAAAATAGAAGGACAAAAAAGACATTAGAATGACATTTAGGAGTTTAGGGTTAAACGAAGGAGCAAGAAAACGAATGGAGGAACGTGCTTGTGAGTACATAATGTACAAGCATCTGTGTCTGCGTTTATTTATGTGCTGGCTCTCTCTTGCTGTCTCTCTCGTGTCCGTCTTCTCTCAGCTCAAAGTTTTTCCCCCACTGCGGCATTCAACCACTTGTAAAATCAGCTGCTGCTGACAGCAAAAGCAGCTGCTTCTCTCCCCTTCTCTCCAAGCCTCGACTCTGTGATTCAACAGTCAGTCAAGTCTGCGAGTGGGAGAAGACATGTCTAACAAGACTCCTCACTCCCCCTCTCACCCACACACCTCAACTCTCCCATCCCCAATCACGTGTATCTTTGCCTGTCAATCTGTGCTGGAGCTTGGCCAGCCCTGACAGCCCTGTAATCTTTTTACCAATCAACCCTGTACACTCCCCCTACTAAGATGTGTCTGTATGTGTGTGTGTGTGTGTGTGTGTGTGTGTGTGTGTGTGTGTGTGCATCTGAAGAAAAGACTTTACTCGTCAGGGTCAGGCACAATTCTGCTCTTAACAATTTGTGTCAAAGGATAATAAAGCTCGACTTGATGTTAAAAGTCTCGATTATCATCAGCCACTGTGTCACAAAGTTGGCTGGGACTAAAAGTTGCTGTTTTAAGTTTCAAAATAGGTTTAGTATTGATTAAATAAATGTGTGTCACTTGCTGCTGCTGCTGTTAGAAAGATTAAATTAGCTCCCGAATGATAACAACTTTTTTTTGACACTAAGTGGCTGTTTAGGTGCCCAGGGCCACAAACGAGGCCCAAATTTCAAGTACAAATTCCTTTGTTCACTTCTTGTCTTCATTTACTTACAGTATTAATTTAATTGGATATTTTTTTGTAGTTTTCATACATTTAAATTTCCATAAAATCAAATATTAAATGTACTTTTTATTAACTGTAAATGATTAAATGATTCAGTGATTTAACAGCATTTGTACAAATGTGTATAAAAACAATGTTGGCTTACTTAAATGTCACCATATTCTTACACCTTCAATACTAACTGGCAATAATATATAGTTCCCTCTAAATGTTTTACACAGGTTCCCTGATGGAAAGCTTGGTCACTGCAGCAGCCAAGAATCAAATACAAATGGAGCTACATTATCCCTCATGCTAATTCAGTCCACTGGCTAACAACAATCATCATCTATTGGTGGATTTATGCCCAGAGTCAGAGCTAGCCAGTGTGTTCGTTCCCATGTGTCTTGAAATGTGTCTCAGTACTGACCTGACACGTGTGGTGGTCAGAACCTTAGGCAGGTTGATGGTCATCTTGCCACCCTGAGCCTGATGTGTGCTGGGCTTGGTCTTGATCAGATCGGGGGCAGTTCGGATGGACACCTGCTGCTGCAGACCCCCAGCAATGTTGCCCCTGCTTGTCAGCACAAAAGAGTAGTCTGTGTCTGGCTGCAGCAGCGTGATTAGCTTCCTCTTCAGGTTTCCCTGCACCTCCACGCTTTGCTGGTTGTACAAGATCTGTGACCACACAAGAGAAAACCTGGAGTTATGGTTTACGTTAATACACCAAATGTATATCCTTCAGAGAAATGAAATACTCTCTTCTTTCACTCCCTTCAACGCACAGACGCACACATAGACAAAAGCAGTATGGTCCTTAGGGGGGCGCCCATCTCATCTGACATTTCGTCTCATGTGCTTCAGTGTCACACTTGTCCGTTGATGCATATCCAATAGTTTTTTTACACTTCAAATTGTCTTTGCTCCATTACCATAGGGTGGAAATTGATATAATATCATTTTGACAGATTATTACACCTCATAAATGAGCATGAATCTGGCTTTTCATATTTTTCAGTGCAAATAGGGAAAGTCACGGCATCACATCCTGCTGAAAGTGATAACTGCTAATAGCGTTGCCCTGCAATACAATTATCTTATAAATATATGTACAGCACATTTTGTGAAGTAACCATGACAGTAATAGCTTTTCAATGCAATTCAAATCCTGTTACCATTCTTGTACTATATTGATTCTGTTGGTTGAAAATATGAGATTTTAACCATGCCTTATTGCAAACAATATTATCCAAGTATAATAGTAACAACATTACAAAAGTATAGTTCATAAAACCATTGAAAAGTGATCAATAAGGTAAAGTTTATGTCTATGCAAAGTGTGTTCATGGCATTGTATCTGTCCTTGACTGAATGGATGGGGATTCTTTTCAGGATTGCTGAAATCCTGGCACTCACCTTGAAAGGCACCTGGGATTTGTAGTTTGGTGGCAAATCCCAGGTGAGGAGGACAGATGTTTTCGTGACAGCTTTGACACCAAAGTTTAGGGTAGGAAAATCTAGGGTGGGAAAATCCTTCAATTAATATCTCAAGTATGACATCTTGCACACCACAAAATGTAATCTCTGTGCATAATTCAATTTCACACTACTGTACAGCAAGTAACCCCCTCAGTAAACAATGTGAACATATTCTGCGGAGATACCTTATGACCAAACTTGACAAGCCACGGGGGGCTTCGAAGAACATCAACAATCTTGTTCACGCTTGGTTACAGATCACATAAAAATAGCTTTCATCTCCCTAAGCATGTTACATTTATTCCACCCAGTTCACGATAATACATACGCAACAGGCAGAGATCTCTGTGATTACCAAGAAATGTATACGGCAGTGAGACTGGCAACATATGTCTTAAAAAAGGCATCATGCACAACTGGTTATAAATAAGAAATCTTACATACTTAAGGTTATAAAATGAATGAGGAGGTACATGCTGGGTACACTTTAGATTTGTGTCTAATGGAAGGGAGGAAGGGGAGGCATGGTAATGTGACAGTAGCGTGTAATGAGATTAGTACTCTATAAATCAATAAACACAGTGCTGTACTGTACTGTACTGAGTGGTACATGAGAAAGACGTGGCACTGATAAAGAAGGTGATATGGTGTTTATGTACGTGCTCACAGATTCGGATGTAGATGTTCGTGTAATGATTATGTGTGCATGACTTTATGTTTTCAAATCTAACATTTGTTGCACGTTTATGTGTAAATGTCAGCCACGTGTCTTACCATTTGACATGGTCCTGCTCTGAATGCTGGGGCTGAGGGGTCCCCCGCCCTTACTGGTGAACGCCTGCACCCGGATGTCGTAGGTGGTGTCAGGATTAAGGCCCTGGATAGTCATGTGCGTGTCGGCCGTGCGGTTGGTGGTGTTCTGCTGACTGTTTATGTCCCTGTAAACCACAATGTAGTATATGATCTTGCCGTTCCTTTCGGGCAGCAGCGGGGGTTCCCAGGTCAGCTGGGTGCTGGACTGGGTCAGTCCTGTGACTTGCAGGTTGAACGGGAAGCCTGAGGGCACGTCTTCAGGGGTGCTGATCTCCTTTATGTAGGCCTCGCCGATGCCTGCGCGGTTACGGGCGCTGAGGCGGAAGACGTAAGTTGCACCTTTGTGCAGCTCAGTGACAGTGTAATGGTCGTCAGTCCTTTTCAGCTCACGGGAGGCGTAGGTTTCCTCATCAGTGCGCTTGTATTGCAGCTGGTAGCCCATCAACTCACCCACCATATCCTTAGGCGGCTGCCACTGGATCAGCGCTGTGTTGCCCATAGTGGTGCTGATCATCATAGTGGGCTTGCCTGGCACTGAAAATAACATTGAAGTAGAAAGTAAAGAATAGGTTGTGTAGTATTTCCTCTAAATGAAACTATTTTAAACAACCCTCAAATTTAAAGTAATAGTTCAACTTTTTAGAAATATGCTTTTCTTTCTAAATGGAGCATGTGAGGGTTACATGCCTTGGTCATAGCACTTCAACAGCAGTTATGGTAACTAGTCTGAGCGTTGAAGCTAACATACATGTAAAATCCCACTAAAACTAACATGACATTCCAGTCACGCAGGCAGTCTTCCTATCATGGTACCTTCTTGAATGAGGGGCACAGAGGTTATCAGCTTTAAGCCTTAAAGATAATGCCACAGTATTCACTGTAAACAGATAGCACATATTCTATGTTTTACATGATAACCCTGATGAAACCAACTCTGACCTGCTCCAGTCGTGGTGATGACTTTAGCTTTGGTACGAGCTCCGTCTCCCTTGGTGGTGTACGCTGCTACAGTGACAGAGTAGGTGGTTTCAGAGTGCAGTCCACCAATGACGGCCTCCTGCAAAATGGAAAAATCACGAGGTCAGATGTTAAAAGGAATCAGTGAGCCTGAGCGAGCCCGCCTCAATGGCAAAGAAAAAAAAAAAAAAAAAAACCCTCTCACACAAGCTCCCATCCCCTCACAAACCACACAGCACCCAAAGAAACCATAATAAAATTAAACACCCTTCTCTATCCACTTGTAGTTTCTTGATCAATTTGCCTACAACACGAAACAAAACATTTGAAGCGTTTAACAGAGAAAGGTTTTGAAGGCACGCAAACAGGACCAGGAACTTTTCTTAGTCAAGAAAAACTCCTGCACCCAATTTTAAGGCCCACGCTGAACCCATTAACCAACAAACCAACCAAATGAACAAGAACATCACCAGTGTGTCAGTGTTCATGCCTGCTGCATGGATAAGCATGAGATTATACCCAGAGGAGCTAAGGATCATCACTACACTGCAGTCTGTAAAAGCCCACAAATAGTACATTTTTGACTGTGGGACATATTGTGAAAACTAATAATTCTAAAGGTAAAAAAATATCAGACAGATGTTACACATTTCATTTCTTAATAATGACGTTAGATCCTTGGTATTTATTGTCCTCTGGGTTCCCATGTGAGTTGGGTTGAATGTTTAAACAAAAACACAGACACACTAAGGTGGTTGAACAAATCAGTACCTGAACAGTCAGGAACAAACAGGCAGCAGAAAAACAACTGCAAACAACTGAGGTAACGCATTGTTATTGGTAACCTGCTGCAGTGCTGGCACTCACTTCACCAGACTGCATCAGTCTGAATAAAAACACACCCACACACGCTGGAATTAAACACTCTGTGAGCTTGAACAAAGCCCATATGTAAACATGTACACACACACACACACGTGAATGCATATACTCACCGATGTATATATACTGTATATGAACACACACTAAAGAATGCATGCACACACAGACACACCATAAATGTGCACATGTGATCACGCAGACATTAGCACACACTCGATACCAAGAACAAATGAATGCCTGCGGCTTGAGCACACATGCTGGAGTTGTCTGTTTCTGACTGGGGCCACTGAGAGGACGAATACGCCAATGCCTACAAGCCTTCCTGCCGGATCTCCTCACAAACTTCTCATACTCTTGGAATATTATACGGCTTTGCCCTAATGCTGTTTCTCTAACTAATGAAGTTTTAATTTCCTAACCATAGAAGAACATTTAACAGCCTATATAAGCTAGCTCTGTTTGACAATGCTTTTTACTGCCCCTCTCTTTAAGGGACATTTGGTGCTCCCATACTAGCCTTTAAGAGAGACGGGGGAGAAAATGCTAAATTACTGTATCATAAAACCATTTTAACTTTATGGAAGAAGTCTCATTACTTTAATCATACGAAATGGCTTTAACAGTCTCAGCAGTGGCAGACGCAGATTTTTCCCCCGTATTCTGGCAAGGTCAAATCGGGTCTAGTAACACTTTTGAAACTCAGCAGAAAATAGAAAAAGCCAGGCTTCAAAGTTTCCTTCAGAGCAAATGCTTAGAGCAGCACCAAAGGGCATTACAGAGATTATCAAGTCGACTAGTTATAGAAATGAATTCTTCTCTACAAGCCTCCCTACACCACTATCCTCACTAGGGAAGAAAATGTCAGGAGAAAAATAGGCAGCACTGTTAAAACAAATATATACACTTCTGACATTTTTTTGCATTGTGTTGATTTGCATTAAAAATGCCAGAATTATCTCAAAAATTTAAATTGTTTCAAAATTCTACTTTCTGCCGTGGGTCAAGAAGACATACTAATGTTTTTGCTGTTGACATCTGTCTGTAGATAGTCACACTACATTAGTTACCTGGCACAGAGACGGCTATCGCCTGAACATGGCTGCTAAAGAAATAATAAAGATGTGAGAACAGATGTCTTCATCTGACAGTGTCTAGCTTCGTGTCTGTCAGGTGTTAATCAACACATTAAGAGGAGAGGGAGAGGAGGCAAGCCTGATTCATGCCATGTGGGTGTAGCTGAAGGAATCTGACCATGTGTGCTGTGCAAACAGATTTCTATTTAACTGGCTGTTATCAAATAAATAAAAAGGATCTGTGCACATCCCGCTGGCCTATTTAGAAAGAAAGAAAAAACATCCAGTGTTGATATATAAACAGATGAACAAAAAAACTCAGCATCCATCAACCTTTGCAGGTGGTCACTGGATTGAATAACCAGTTTTCTATGTTTTCTGTCAGAGTCAAGTACCCAAAATTGCTTAAATTAATTCCTTAATGCTGTTTAAAAGCAATACACCTTTTTCACAACTTCTCTGCCCTTGTTTGAATGCTGAAAACAATTTTTGTTATTCTGGCAGGTTTCTATTGAATTTCTGACTGAGAACAGTAAGAGGCTCTGCATTTATGCTAGTGCAATATGACATCTAGGAGGTAATAAGCCATAACAAAGGGCTGCGTGACAGCCATGGAACAGGGAGCTGCCATCCAGGCAAATGAAAAGTACATGAAAGGCTGGTGGCAATCTAGAAGATGTGTGGAGCTGATAAAACACACAGCTCCTCCCCTCAGATAGACATGTCATCTGGAGCAGTAGGTGAGACAGCAGGTTAGGCGAGCCTGATTAATGTCAGCATCACACTGGGATAGTGACACACAGCCTTTGACTGCACTGTACACTCAATGAGGAGGGAAAGCACTGCACGCTCGCTGCAGTAAGCGCCTCAGATCAGACTGAATGCCCAGCTGTTACTACGAATTTGTCTTATGGTGAAACGTTAAAATATTAGACCTGTACGCAATCATCAGTGGAAATAATCCTCACACTTTGTGGATGTAGTAGCTCTTAGAGAACGTCACACACACACACACACACAAACAAACACACATATAAATATAAAACCCAGAAATCGTTAGGACACACAACTCTTGCTGTGGTTATGATGGGGTTATGATCTTTCTTGAGGATTCACACCGAGTGGATTACAGGCATGACACACATAGCAATAAACACACATACACACTCACACAACTCAAATCCAAACACACAAGCACACACAGCACCCCCCAAATTGCAGAGGGGAGAAGAGCTTGCCCTGCAAGACAACCCAGCAGCACACATGAGGGTTACTCACATGCTCGGTGGACTCCTCAATATTCCACTGATGGGAGAGAAGACACAGGACACAGGGCGGGGAGAGAAATGAGTCAGAGACAACACAACAGGCAAGGAAAAAAAGCGCTCGTCTTTTTTTCGCTCAAAGACAGATGAATGTAGGTGTCAATGCAGTCATGCAGTCGAAAAACAGACAGAGGGAGAGAGTGTGATGGAAGAGAGGGAGTAAAAAAAAAAAAAAGAAGAAAAGAAATGAAGACAAGCTGAGTGGCATAAAAGTAATTGTGTAGCCAAGTTGAGCAATGGTTGTGAAATTCATTATTGTTTATGATGCACTGCCTTGTTTCTCATTTGCCTATGAATCCAATAAAAACCTCTCTCTTCCTTAATCACAGAACACCTCTATTCAGTATGATAACTATCTCACTGTGGCTATAAAGCATAAACTATGCTGACTCTTTGAAGCATTTCCTCTTTCCTTTCTGAAATGGAGGGAGGGCCTTTTATTCATTATATTTCAATATGTTTTCAAAATGTTCTCCTTGCTCGCTGTGCTTGGCCAAGTGATTCCCGGGGGAAGTGAAAGCCCATTTCGTGCCGCGGGGCTCCGTTGGTGCCGAGCGTGAAATCCTATTACCAGTGCTGCTATGCTAGCCCTGTGACATCAAACCCCATCGATGCAGAACGCAACTGCTGGTGTTTACCAGAAACTCGCTCCACAGTTCAGCTACTGCAGAGGAGTTCACTGATGGGTGGCCCGGCTGACAAGGGGCAGGACAGATGACACTGGTGACGATGATGTGGGACAAAATGAAGAACACAGAAGATAGGGGGGCTGAGGGAGAGAGGTGGGTGAGGGTGGTGGCGGCAAGCAATTACATTTGAACATTAGGGTGCATCACTACAAGTGCTGCTCGTGGAGTGAGGAGCACTGGGGAAGATGGAGGAGACTGGCAAGCAATGATGCTGGAACATGAGGGGATTAGGGAAGGAGGCGAAGGAACCATCAAGGGGCCAATATTGGCAAGCAAAATTGCAATTACATATTTTCATCAAATTGTTCAGCCCTTGAGGCAGATACGTATCTCAAAACTTGAGCAAATAAAACAAAATCTATATGTTTTAGATACCATCTAGACGCCATTAGAGGTAATTCAGAAAATACGTCTTTTTTAAGTGAAGTAGTCCTTTAAGAAGAAGAACGTGAAGCTTATACAGTAGACACGTGCCTTCAAGACAAAACTCAACAGTGATGTCTGCCTGCTTACCCAACTTTCCCTTCTTGCAATTCCAGACTTTCACAAACAAAGAGAGCGAGCCTCACACACTGCTGATTCACTGTGCACTGGAGAGACGGTGTTCATCATCCTCCATTGGCTGTTGGCATATGAAAAGACAAAAGGACCCAACTTCTCCGTCCTCCTCCCTGTGGATGAGTCTTTATCACCAACGAGCTAACTGAAGCATGAACAAGGCCTCTGTGTGATCCCAGTTGCGACGGGTCGACACACATGGCGCATTAAAAAGTGCTGCCTCATGCTCCCCTGACGTAGCGGGGCACTAAATAGTACCATTTAAGAACAGCTGCTACTTAACTCCATGAATAACAGTTTGCGACGTGTCTAATTGCTTAATTTGTTTACCGTCGACTCCACTCAGTATGTCAACAGAGCAGCGAACACATTAAGGTTCGCAAGAGTTCCTATCTCATCTTGGGCTTAATCCCTTTCTATCGCAACTGCTTTTGCTTTCTGCTTAAATCCATGGGAGAATTATAAATTATCCCCCATTTATATTTCGAATGCCAACGCAAGCTGAAAACACATCATTGCTGATAAGCGTCGTTTGTGGAAACGGAGCGGTATAATTTGCAGGCGGGTGAATGCAAATGTGATGACATGGGCTGAGATGTATGGCTATAAAAATGGGAACGAGGGGGGAACGAGTGATGTGGAAGAGAAGGAGCTGTCATGATTGATGGAGTGAAACGGGCTGAGGTGCTTCTTTTCTCTTTTTTTTCCCGATTCACATTCAACTTCAATCTGAGGCAGTGAAGGCCGCAGAGGCAGTGAAGCATCGCCTCACTCGCTCCCACACACAAACGCGCACACACACCAAAAACGCATGAGTGGTCAAACAAAATGAACCTGGAAAAGTAGTGCTGAATAAAGGCAAACTTGCGCAGGAAGGCAAACAGGAAGAAAATGCACAGAAGCACACACAAGTGGCTAATGGCTGCAAACTCGATGACGCCATTTTCTGCCTACAAGATGGCTATATGTAAAAACATGAGCCTAGAGGTTGCTGTGAGAGCGTAGTGATGGAGCAGGCTATATGGTATGGAGTTGCCCACTCAGGTTCAGGCCATTTTCCCAACACAAATATGGTTGGAAAGGGGTCGATAACATCACACTGTTAACATGGCCTCTGGTTTAAATTTAGCAGGGAAATGAGGGCGCTGTGTGGGCTCCTGCTTGAAAAGAAAAGAGGCGCTTAGACCGCCCACGCACAGGCAAGCTCTCCTAGCTCTCCTCCCAGCATTTCAGCTAACCCTGATGGAGGGTGAAGAGGAGAGAAGGAGCTAGAAACAGAGAGACAAAGACAAGGGGAGAGGTGATAGTGATTTTGACAGAATCTGCAATCCAATCAGTCGACTTAGATTTGTGATTGAAGTCAAAGGTGAGGTTGTGCTATGTTGTGAGAGGCCTGGAAAATCTGGATTTTTCTTTTCCTCCTAGCAGGCTTACTGTGCATCCAATGCAGGTGAAAGGGTGGATATGGAACTGATTTCACAACACATTAGGCAAATTCTTGAGAGAAACACTATGAGATGTGCCAAGATGGAAGAAAATTGTTTTTTTCCTTTTATTTATCATCAATTACAGGTGTGCGTTTGAGGGATTTGGATGAGTCATGAACTCTACTCAGCCAGCTGGAACACCTACAGCATGGTTGATCTCAGCAGTGAGCATGTTTGCTCATGTTACCTGCTCATGTTTTCCACTTGTTGTTGGGGTACGTGAATGGAAAGATGTGTGTGAAAAGGAAGGATTGTTCTTAAACCAGTTGGGCGAATGCGGACAAGGGAGCGTCAGCTGACTGTGTGGTCTTAAATGACGTCCGGGCAGGTCCTTGCAGGTTGGCTACTCAGCGCTGTCTCATAAAAACAATCTGTTGAGATGACTCAATCAAGGGTAACCAACCTGCACGCAATCCTCTGGTAATTACTCAACCGGCTTCTCAGGCAGGAAGGGTGCAAAAGGAGGACACGAGAGAAAGGGAAGGGAGTTGGAGGGAGGGAGGGAGAAATTCAGGTTTCTGCCAGGGAGGGGACGTGAGTTTAAGAGGTGCCCTGGACGCCAAACTGGAACATGAGAGCTATCCTGAGCGCCAAATTGCAGTGTGTCTTTGTGTTTATTGTGTGAACCTGGCACAAATGAGACATGGCGGGGAGTATTGTTTGCACAACAAGTGGGGTCAAGTTCAGTTCAGTTTTCATAACGCAAAACAAAGTCACGCTAAACATGTCGACATAAAGAAAACACTTCCAAGAAGACAAGCAGCCACCATGTTTTTCTCTTTTTCCAGACCAAACGATGCTGTCCTGGCTGTCAAGCACTCTGGTACACAGTCAGATAACAATGAACTGTCAGCAGCAGCTGGCAGAAACAACTGCTGTACAACAAAAGTGTTGGACTGCGTTTGAGAGTTGAGGGCAGACCATTTGGCCAGGTGTAGAGACACGGCCAGCTGATATCAGCCAGAGCCTCTCTTATAGTTATTCTCAGGTCTATCTGGCTAAAATGAACTTAATGTTAATTTTATACTTAGAAATTGCTAAAGAGTCCCATGTGAGATGTGCCACTTGGGTGGTTTGACAACAACACAAAAATTGACTCATTATGTATTTATCTGGGATCCACAAGCTTCTACTTAGCGTCACTTGGGATGTAGCACATCTGACACGTCATTTCAAGGTGACTTTCCCAGTGCTTCCTCTTCTGAAATGATAAGGCTTCAGACAGCGGGGTGTTTGCCAAAACAAATGAGGGTTAATAGCTCCACTCAAGGGCACAGCAGTGTGCACTGCCTTGGAACTGAACCAGCAACCTGTTGGTCTCCCTTAATGCTGCAGCAAAGCATGTATGGGCAAGCAAACGCTGCTCAGAGACACATGCGAGCCTGTTCAGATTTTTCATGGTGTTCCTGCGGCCAGGGAGCGCTTACTTGTTCGAATGAGATGTTTTTGTGTGAGGCCATCGAGGATGCGAGTGAATGCGTGTTCGCGCAAATGTTACTCCCGGCAAACAATCAGAAGGAGGCTCTTAAGCTGGTCTCTTCTCTCCCAAAGAGAGGGAAAAAGTGAGAGTGGGGTTTTTGGTTTTAAGATATTCATGAATCTCTGAATCCCTCTTAAGGATTACAATCTCTCATCCATCTCACAGTGTCACACAGCTTTGGGCGATTCGGAGAAGCCTGCATTAATGTGTAAAGGGCGGCGTCAGGAAAATAACTCTAATTTATAAACATGATAACAAGGCAGTGCATATGTATTACTGCTAAAACCGCAAAGAGGTGCATTGATTCCACTAAGCCCCATCCTGATGTAACACATATAAAATATTTAATAGCTATTACTGTAGAATTAGAATGGATCTTGTTACGACAGCTAATCCAAAGCTGTGGGAGCAGGGTACCAATTTAAAGGCAAATGTCACATGTACAGAACGATGAAAGGGGGGGGGGGGGGGGGGGGGGGGGCAGTCGACAGAAAGAACATTCCATGTGTGTCACCCCGGTATGGGGGAAATGAAGTGTGAACTCAGAGAAATGGAAAGGAATAGCGGAGCGGTGGAGAATGAAAATAATGGGAAATGAACATAAGACAGCTATAGACAGTGAAAGAGAGACAGATAAAGACTGGACAAGAGTGAGACATCATCCAGTACCTGCGCCTCTGGCAACGCAACGTCCATGATGTTAGGCTGGCCTCGTGGTTCGCCATTTTCAAGCCGAGAGAAGATGACTTGGTAGCCTCGGATTTGGCCATGCTGCTTCCCCTGCAGGGGCGGCTTCCAGGTGACCCGGATTGCTGTTGAGTTTATGGCCTCAACCTCCAGCTTCCTGGGGGGTGCTCCTGGCACTGGAAACCAGAAGAAAAGGGAGGGGAGAGAGGGAGGGAAAGCAGAATGCCAGAGTAAGACAGAAAGAGAGAGACAAGACAGTGAGAGAGAGAGGGAGGGAGGGAGGAAAGAGTCAAAATATGCTGAGTTAGGGATTTTCCTCACTTTACTGTGTTTTGTGATGAGGAGCCAAAAACTATCAAAATAATGACTCCTGAGTTTTTTTATAGACTTGGGTGCTCTGTTGAAGGAAGTGATACTAGATTTGGCCATGAATCAAAATAATCTTCACTCAGTTTAGACCTTCTATGTCTACTGTGTCCCCAAAACACCCTATACGGGACAGCATGTAGTCTAGTGATGTCTGTAATGTCCTTAATTCCGGTATGAAATTAGCTGTGTTGCAGCAGACTTCAAACACATTAATTATAGATGACTCTCTCTTAGGGGCAGCCGCTCTCTATCAGACTGCAAACAAAACGAGGAATGAGTGAGAAAAAGAGGCAGGAGCAATAGAATGGAGAGGGGGCGTTCTGCTCCACTTCTATTCCTCAGAACAGAAGAAAGAAAACACGAAGGCGTTTAAACAGTGAAAGCAGAGGAAAGTGGTGCAGAGCCGAGGCCTGGGGGTGATGAGCCTTAACCTGCCATAGATGCAAAGTGTTAAAGCTATAGAGAGCAAGCTGGAAGGAGGAAAAAAGAGAAGGTGAGTCCCTCTGCTACCACTATCGCCTCATTAGCTTAAAATTGATCAACAGGACACAGAGAAACGTGTAGGAGAAGTTGAAGAGAGTAAAGGAAAACAGTGACAAGCTGCCCCAAGCAACAGAGAAGTGAAGAGTCTGAGAGCACTCTGCTTAAGGGGAGGTGTCAACCTACCATCCTCTTTGGTTCTCATCCTCATTGGGGCACTCTCAGGGCCCGGGCCCACGTCAGTGTGTGCCCTCACCCACACCTGATACTCAGTCCACTTCTCCAGGGCCTCCAGCACGTAGCTGGTGGCGTCTGCGCCGATGCCCATCACCTCATGCCGCTCCGTGTCCTCTCCAGCCAGGGCCTGGTAGCTGACTGTGTAGCGCACAATGGCGCCGTGGCGGCTAGCGGCAGGCGGTGCCACCCAACTCACCTTGAGGCTGGTGGAGCTCAGGCTGACCAGATGTACCTCTTGGGGGGGGGCGGATGGGGCTGCAGGGGGAGGGGAGCACAACCACACGGTGGGGGGCACGGATCAAGCAAACAAAAAAATAAACAAAAACACAAGCAAGCATAAAGAAAAACTGGAAGCTTTTTGTACAGTAGTCAGTATGAAAATGTAATATTGAAAATGTCAACGCAATAAAAAAAATGGTATAATTTTCCTGCTCATCAGATTTTAGGATTTTCTATTGCACTGTCTATAGGGAAATAGGGACAGGCATTACAAATTCTCTTTGTAATTCTCTTCAAAGCTTGGAAAATAAAAAAAATGTCTGTAATGCTTATGTATTGTCCTTATGAACAAACAAAGCTGGATTTAATGTAATATCTTACATGTCCACCTAATTGGATGTTTTTTGAATGATTCTATCTGAAGCACATGACATTAAGGTCCAAGCAACCTATTCCATGTTTTGGAAATGTCCTCTACCTTGTAGTGAAAACCAATTTTGAGTCACTTTCTGAGCTGGTGAGATTCACTAATAATTTGCACTCACTGTAGGTGATAAATTTGATAATACTGTATTGCAAGTTAGAATATGAAATTTTCATTTTTTATACTGAATACAAAAAGCCTCCATATTAAAACAGGATACTGCCTCCGGACTGAGAGATTGACTGCAAAAACACATTACCAGACTACTGTTGAAGCTGTGTTTGGCACTACATTTATGCAACGAAACAACAGGGTGGGCTCAACTGAATATAAAATGTGCCAAAAAAATTTAAAAGGCGACGTTTTTATAAAGATGTAATTTGTCCCTAACTGGTCTCTCTGCTGCCTCTTGCAGTATGCAGGGGGAGCAATAAAGTGGCCATAGATGTGTGAGTGTGTGAACAAGCGCTTGACAGTGTTGACTGGTGTTCGCACATTGATGCAGAAGCTCTGGGCTTCATAATAGTGTTTGTCAGACCCTACTCAGTGCTGCAGCTGAGATATACTGGGCTGCCTCCGAAGTCATAAATGAAGCTATCGTTTCATAATCAAGAACAGTTACAAACATTCCAGCTATTGTCAACATCTGGTTTGGAGCCACCGCAATAGAAAACAGTATTGTTATTATTATCAGATGGGACAAATTCCTAAAGATTTACAACACCAACATGCTGCTCTGTCATTAACCCTTTGGATTTGAATGACTAGAACAATGTGGTTTTAGTCTTAAAACTACTGGCCCAACAGGACATCAACATGATTTTTTATTTAATGTCTAGGCACAATATCGACACACCAG
This sequence comes from Enoplosus armatus, assembly GCF_043641665.1. NCBI lineage: Eukaryota > Metazoa > Chordata > Actinopteri > Centrarchiformes > Enoplosidae > Enoplosus > Enoplosus armatus. The sequence goes on along the minus strand of NC_092193.1, from coordinate 7,278,370 downwards.
ATTCAGTTACAGTCTGTCCCACAAATTTGGTGTCTGTATAGAGCTGGTAATTTATAGCTACACCTGCAGTCTGGAATAATGAGATTACTGCAATAAATAAGATTAAAGTATTTACAACAGCTGCAGTAAAAAAATACATGTAAACTCTCAAGTCCAGAGAAAAACAGAAAACCAATAACTATTAAATAAATAAATATTATATTAAATATTAATATAATATTAACTAAATATTAAAATAGGGAACACGAACAACACTGAAAACAAAAACAATAGCATTCATACATTACATGCATCTAAATCAATAACAAACTTAGTCAACTCTACAAAAAAGGCCACTTTAAAAGAGAATAAAATGAACCAAGAAAAATGAAATTCAAAGCAATGTGTTCTTACAATGCATGCCCATGAAATGTCTTCTTTAATAAGCAGAGCAATGAACAGTTAGCTCAAAATATGAATCCAATAAACTAATGCCAGAACATGAAACTCCACCTTTTTTAAAACATTAGGGCTGAACAGAAGAGAAATGAGTCTCATCAGGTGGTCCCTGAGCCACAAGAGAGTGGACAGAGAACTACAAAGACCTGACAACACCTCGTGTATTACAAAAGGGTGACAGACTGAATCAAAACAATGCTGATGATTTGCAGAACAGACTGTGATATTGAGGTGCTGATGAAAAATCTGCTAGATCAAAGTCAAATTGGATGGGGGGAGGACAACACCACAGGAAATACATACGCCTCGGAGGCAAAAATGAGCAAGACAAGGAGAGGGCTTAAAATAGAGATAGAATTATAGATGAAGAAGCACCTCTATCCACCTCTATCCTTCTTCTAAATGTTAAAGCCCAATACATAATTATTTGACCATATGCAGTTTTATTTGGTAATCTGATTATGAATTGCACCTTGAACTAATGGTTTTCAATTATCTTAACCACTGTTGTATAATGCAACCTTTAAGCCCTTAACTGAGTAGTTTGTCCATATATAAATAGCAAAAAAATATGAATATATCTCAGTTATGTTCATTGCTCTGAATCTTAAAAAAAATGATACTAAACATTTAAATGCAGCACTAGAAAATGTCACACTTTCCCGCTGCCTATTTGCCTCAGAACCTTCCCCAGGCTGACGCTTATTTCATGCACACAATCCTCCCACCGCATGAAATCCAAATTCTGTTCTCCAAATGTTCATCACCACTCGTGATCTCAACTGATAGTTATATAACTCTGTGGTTGTCAGAGGTGTTAGCTCTTCAATGATTTTGTCTGTCCTAATGGGGACAGATTTCAAAAAGAGATATCCGTACCTTCTGTCGGTCTATTCTATTCTAATGTTGCAGCCACAGTGCTCCTGTTACTGACTGGACAGAAATTTTAATGTGATATTGTTATGGAATTTCTTTCTGCATTTGAAAAGTTGTCTAATCAAAATGTACCAATATAATTTCAGTCAAAAGACTAACAGCTTGGGGTTTGAAGTGACCATCGCTAAGTAAAACATAATGTCTACCAACACCAATAAGTGCACTAGAGATGTCCCGAGCCAGCCCTAAGGATTGATATCTGGGCCAAACCTCCAGTTTCAGGAGTTGCATTCTCCCAGTTAGACTTTCATTCATATTAGAGATACAATTATGGTACAAATTAGAAAGGTACAATTATTCATGTGAACCTCTGTAGAGAATGTGTGCAAAACACAAATGCACTACACATAAGCCTCATGGGTGATATGGTACAAGCATGGTGCCATCACAGCAAAAAAAAAATCAGCAGTCAGCTGGCAGAGAGTGACATTTTGAGTGCTGGCACTGTAAAAGCACATAATGATATGAGAAAATAAAACAGCACAGCTCACAAATGTGGGGGAAAAGACACATTAAACGTACCTTTGACACTGAACTCAGGGCCTGTCCTCAGATAGATGGACAGGAGGGTTAGTGTTGGTGACAGAGGGGAGGTGGTGGACGCGTGAGTCTGACCGGGATGGCTGCACTGTCAGCATTTTACGTTGTGCTGAAATTGACTTGACATTTAAGTTGCCAATGCCATCTGATTTAAACCAGACTTCCTGCCTACACCTAAACCTGCTTCGGCCGGCTGTGGGTGTTACTATACAAAACCACTGGTTAGTGGACAAAAGGAGATAAGACAGATGAGAAAGACAACGCAACGGAGAAAAAATATGGACTTACTGGACTGGGCGGTGCGAGCCTCGATGGCCTGGGTGTAGACGCCTAAACCCATTTCAGAACGGGCTGCCAGCGAGAAACGGTACAAGGTGTCAGGCTTTAGACCATCCACAGCATAGGAACCCGCTGGGTTGAAGGTCACAAGTATCTGGAAGGTTTCAAATTAGAAAGATCAGTCACAGTCACGCAAGTCTTCTCACGTGCTGAGCTATAAGGGTAGTATTTGTTGTATTGTGTGGACATGGAGGAATTCATCTTCAACAGAAATCCTGTCTCTCCTTCCTACATAAGTAGAGAATACAGCCACATTTGAGAGCGAAAGTCCTTTGTTCCAAAAACAAATTGTCCTCGAGTTTACAACTGGTGCAGTGGTCCAGAAGAGTTGAACGAAGGGCCAGAACACATAGAGACAGACAACTTTGCTTGCCTGTTACAGCAGTAAATCTTTCTCATCAGCTGGGGAGTTGGCTGCATTACTACAATAACATTGCTTCAGCCGCTGCTTCCCATTCAGAGAAATTGCATCACAGAGAGCAAGAGTCATTCTTCTGCAATCTCATAGCAGAATATAAGAAACTGTAAATGAGATACTGTAGATACACAGACAGACAGACAGACAGACGGAGAGAAAACCAAGTCATAAAATAGTTATACTGTATTCTAACCTTGTTTTCTGAGCCAGCCTCCCAGTACTGCAGCTCATACTTTGTGATGGGGTCCTGTACGGGCCACAGCCATGTTAGCATGATGCGGCTGTCCAGCTCGGCTTCAGCCTCAAAGCTGGACGGCTGAGCAGGGACTGGGTACAGAGGGAGAGAGGTCAGAGGTTAAAGAATAAAAGGACCAAAAAGAGCTAATTACTAAAGCTAAATGTTCTCCACAGTGTCAGCAGCAATAACCACCTCCCCAAAACTGACCGTATGGGAAGCCATTTGCATGGCAAAGACAAATTCATACATAAATAGCCTTATGAGCCGTTCAATACACACAACATTGGCCAGAAAAAATACAGGACCTTTAGCTACCTAAACGTGCCTAACCTAAGCTGTTCCCTTGTCTAACACTATCGGTAAGCATAATTAGAGGCAACTGACACAGGAAAAATGTATAATTTTAAATGTGCACATGAACACACAATAAACAACACACAAAGCCACACACAGTGGTTGCCTGCTCACCTCCCTGCTGGGTTTTGACTTGCAGGATGTCAGAAGGTGGCCCGTCACCTACAGAAGTGAAGCCCAGCACCCTGAGGCTGTAGGTGATATCAGGTGTCAAGCCTGAGATGGTAGTCAGACTGCTGTCGTCGGTGTTGTGTTTCTGCCAGGCGCTGAGCGGAGCCGTCAGGTCCGAGCTGTAGTAGACTCGGTAGCCCCTGATTTGCCCGTTGGGTTCCTCGGGCGGTTCCCACTGGACCAGCATTGTGCTGGCACTCAGCATGCGTGCTTGGACGTGCAGAGGTGGCGAGGAGGGGGCCTGTTCACCAGTGCGCGTCTCCACGGGGTCACTGGGCGGCCCTTGGCCAATGTTGTTGACAGCCATGACACGAAACTCATACTCTGAGTAGGGGCTAAGTCCACCAATGCTGTAACGGGTAGTTGCCACACCTTCCACTACCTGGAAGCCATTGTCTGAGGACTTGGCTTTGTATTGGATCATGTAGTAGGAGACAGGTTCTGGGTTTCCAGAGTCCCAGGTGAGAGTCACGCTGGTGGCTGTGGTCTCAGTCACAATGAGGGAGGTGGGGGGCTTTGGCAAGGCTGAGGAGGGAGAAGCAGGGTATTAGCCTTGATATCAAGAATGGACTTTCAGGACAATTTGAGAAAAATTGGATGTCTGACACATTTGATATGATGATTCTCAAAATGTAGACACAACACAGCTATAAATCAGCTCTTGAGGAGAAAAGACATGACTTGTTGTGCAATTCGCCATTCTGTAACTCATAGCACTGAAATGATTGTTTCATAAGCTAATCCTTATAGTGCTGTCAGCAGTCATTATCCCCAAATGAATAGAACAGCTAGACAGAAATCCCAGTATGGTGTTTTATAACCGGCCTGGTCATTACTGACAATACAAGAAAATTGTAAGAGTGGTTCCCGTTGTGAGTGTATGACAAATACAAACAAAACAGAGGGTCTTCATTATGGCTTCCTTGAAGAAGGGGGTCTATATTGCTGTGGTCCCTCTAAATGACTGTGTATCGATCAGTTGAGTGGAAAGTGGGATCAATACAGACGACAACTGATAAGAGAGGCTGCAATGGGTTGACAACACAATCGCATAGTCTCACACACGCACGCACGCACGCACACACACACAGGAGGGTAGAGCCACATTCAAACAAACATACTGATTGATACAGAAAAAAAGGGACTCAACAAAGAAACACATGCAAGCCCCAACATCGATGCTCATTGACAAAGAGACTGCAAACAGCAACAGCCTTTAATTTCTACCTCTCAGTATCAACGAAAACCACAGCGACGGGCAGAAGAAGTTTCAGAGGCCATTTGTGAGTGTACAGTGCATCCGGAAAGTATTCACGGCGCTTCACTTTTTCCACATTTTGTTATGTTACACCCTTATTCCAAAATGGATTAAATTAATTTTTTTCCTCAAAATTCTACACACAACATCCCATAATGACAATGTGAAAAAAGTTTTTTTGAAACTTTTGCAAATTTATTAAAAATAAAAAACTAAGAAATCACATGTACATAAGTATTCACAGCCTTTGCCATGAAGCTCAAAATTGAGCTCAGGTGCATCCTGTTTCCACTGATCATCCTTGAGATGTTTCTGCAGCTTAATTGGAGTCCACCTGTGGTAAATTCAGTTGATTGGACATGATTTGGAAAGGCACACACCTGTCTATATAAGGTCCCACAGTTGACAGTGCATGTCAGAGCACAAACCAAGCATGAAGTCAAAGGAATTGTCTGTAGACCTCCGAGACAGGATTGTCTCGAGGCACAAATCTGGGGAAGGTTACAGAAAAATTTCTGCTGCTTTGAAGGTCCCAATGAGCACAGTGGCCTCCATCATCCGTAAGTGGAAGAAGTTCGGAACCACCAGGACTCTTCCTAGAGCTGGCCGGCCATCTAAACTGAGTAATCGGGGGAGAAGGGCCTTAGTCAGGGAGGTGACCAAGAACCCGATGGTCACTCTGTCAGAGCTCCAGAGTTCCTCTGTGGAGAGAGGAGAACCTTCCAGAAGGACAACCATCTCTGCAGCAATCCACCAATCAGGCCTGTATGGTAGAGTGGCCAGACGGAAGCCACTCCTTAGTAAAAGGCACATAGCAGCCCGCCTGGAGTTTGCCAAAAGGCACCTGAAGGACTCTCAGACCATGAGAAACAAAATTCTCTGGTCTGATGAGACAAAGATTGAACTCTTTGGTGTGAATGCCAGGCGTCACGTTTGGAGGAAACCAGGCACCGCTCATCACCAGGCCAATACCATCCCTACAGTGAAGCATGGTGGTGGCAGCATCATGCTGTGGGGATGTTTTTCAGCGGCAGGAACTGGGAGACTAGTCAGGATAGAGGGAAAGATGAATGCAGCAAAGTACAGAGACATCCTGGATGAAAACCTGCTCCAGAGCGCTCTTGACCTCAGACTGGGGCGACGGTTTATCTTTCAGCAGGACAACGACCCTAAGCACACAGCCAAGATATCAAAGGAGTGGCTTCAGGACAACTCTGTGAATGTCCTTGAGTGGCCCAGCCAGAGCCCAGACTTGAATCCGATTGAACATCTCTGGAGAGATCTGAAAATGGCTGTGCACCGACGCTTCCCATCCAACCTGATGGAGCTTGAGAGGTGCTGCAAAGAGGAATGGGTGAAACTGCCCAAAGATAGGTGTGCCAAGCTTGTGGCATCATATTCAAAAAGACTTGAGGCTGTAATTGCTGCCAAAGGTGCATCAACAAAGTATTGAGCAAAGGCTGTGAATACTTATGTACATGTGATTTCTCAGGTTTTTTATTTTTAATAAATTTGCAAAAATCTCAAATAAACTTTTTTCACGTTGTCATTATGGGGTGTTGTGTGTAGAATTTTGAGGAAAAAAATGAATTTAATCCATTTTGGTATAAGGCTGCAACATAACAAAATGTGGAAAAAGTGAAGCGCTGTGAATACTTTCCGGATGCACTGTATTTCATTTCATTATCAGAATACAAATCTGTGGGCGACTCAGATCAACAGCAGAGTTCACAATGATACTGCAACGTCACACATAGATGAACAGAACAGCAAGTCTGAATTGGTCTCACCTTTGACAGTGACCTGAGCAGTGGCTTCTATCATGCCCAGAGAGGAGATGGCCACGCAAGTGTAGTTGGCCGACTCACGGATGTTGGTGACCTCCCGCACGTTGCGTCCCAATGGCATCTCTTCCTCCTTGGTCAGCTCTACCAGGCCCATCATCCACTTGACGTAGGGCATCGGCGAGCCCACTGCCACGCATGTCAGGTTGACGCTGCCACCTGGCATCACCTCTTGGTTGGTGGGTGGAATGGAGAATCTGGGTGGGACTCTTCGCACTAAGAGGATGGAAAGGAGCAGGAGAAAATAGTGAATAGGTAGGATAAGGTGAATAGGAGTTTTTTTTGTGATTTCATGAATGTTATTGCCCCATACAACACCACAAGGCTAAAAGCTAACTCAAATAGCTAACTAAAAGCTAATAGAATGGAGGGCTGATCGCTTTTGTCCGAATGTGCAGGCGAGCACAATGGGAATAATAGGACTGTCACAAAATGGCTCTGGAAATTCACAAGAAAACTTCGAGGGGGTGTTTTATCCTCTTGCCTACAAAAGGGAATATAATCAAAAAATAGCCCAGTTTTGCTGGAGACTATGTCTGGCCCTCTTTTGTCAGAGTGTCAAATGGTAGCAAGAGTTGCATCATTGAGGGACCCTGTGGTGATGGCATTGTTTGATTTCTCCTCCCGCTCCCTCTCTCTGGCTCCTTCTGCTCAGCCTGTCTTTCTCACTCTCTCTCTCTCTCCCTCTCTTTGTGCAGTTCTGATATGCAGATAGGCTGACATTAAAAAGGGGTTCCCATGGAGACAAGAAGGGCCCGTTGACGTCGCCAGGGACAAGGCAAACACCGATGCAGAGGCTCCATGCAATACTGAAAAGCTGGCCCAGAATAAACAGGCAGCCAGCATTTACATATGACTTGTTTTCTATCTAAATAAAGATACACAAGAACTGCCTGCCATATTTACACACTTTAGATCTTTTTCTGGCAACTTTTGGCAACCACAACTAACTTATCCGCTTGACACAGTAAGGAAAACCTAACTTGACAGCGCAATGTGAACATCCATCAGTGTCAGACCTGTTCAATTTATGATATTCTGAACATTACCATAGTATGTGCTGAATGCATGAAGGAGGAGCTCTGACTTCTATGACCTTGATTGTGGAGAAAGCCAAGCCAAGCCAAACATTTAGCTCCCTAATGAGGACCCACTTCTGGTATCCCACTACGGCTGGTCGTATGTATTCAAAACACTACAGCATGAAATTATCCCTGCAGAATTTATACTGCTTGTTTCTCCTAATGCACTACAACATCTCTGTGTCTCTCTGGAAAAAAAAGCCCTTGACTGTAATTGCTCTTTTGCACCGGTCTCCATGAAAATGGATTTTCAAATGTGAGTCTCCCTCCACCTTCCCTTTCCCCCACCCTTCACCCCTCCCTCCCCGATCTAATTTGAACCAGAACGTTGTTACAGCCATGCTTGTTATTCCCCTCATTATGTGGTGAAATGGAAAAAAACACAAAAGCACCTTTTGAGATTCCAGTCAGGAAAAGGCTGGTTCTCTGGACCGCACTATAATAAGGGGGACCTGGTTCACACTCATCTGAATTTTCCAAAAATAATTGAGGTGCTGTATATCTGCTGTTTCTTTTATCAATACAATCATATGAGCTTAAACTACTTGGCTCGATATCTCATAAATATATTAATGTCCCATGAGCCACAAAACTGGAATTTGGGCTTTAGAGTTTGTTTCACTTAATTTCATAGATAAATCAAAACTTTCCAGTTCTTTTCAGAACTAACCTTGTCAGAGGGTGTGTGGAAAATCATATATTGAGGTCAGCAAATGTTAAGGACAGAGTGATATGACCGTTTAATATTAATAACAATGTAAATAACTTCTAACTAAGTTATTCATTGAGAGGAAGGTTTCATGCAGGAAAAAAGTGACACACATTAAAAGTCCAGAAAGATTGACATCAGCCATGACATCAGCTCTCTCAGGTTCACAGGCATACGGCTGATTTTTAAATGAAAGACTGGACAGGCCGAGTAGCGTTACCAGCCTGGGAACAGGACAGGGACGATATTCTCAAGCAAAGCATGCAAGGGAGCTGAGGAAAGATATGGGATGGGATCACAAGCCTGAGTACACAGGGATAGGACGATAAAGGAGGAGCTTTCTCATATAAATGACTGAGCATCTGATTTCCAGTATGACTAATGCACAACAGACTTTCCTTTGAGTGTTTTGAGAAAAAAGCATTAGTATTCCACTGATGGTGGTCACCTGTGTCTTCTCACACAATTGTAACATTCTCCAAGTGCAGCTATTTTTCACAACACACACTCATGAAAAAGAGAAACCTGAGAGAAGCGGCCCTAACGTCAAACCATTAAGCTCAAAGTATCTGTTATTCTTTCATGATTCCATAGACTAAACAGTGCTAAGAGCAGTCAGTCAATGGTGCCTGTGTATATTGAACACTTAATGTTGTGAATAATTCATGGCGTGCGGTTAAGTTTGGAGAGGTGCTGTGGAACAAAATGACTAGAGGGCAGGTAATTGTTATCGATTCCCCCGAAGCCTCTCTCCTGTTGAGAGCAGCTTGGAGAGACGGGCTCCGGGACTCTATCAAAACCACAAAATAAGCCCTGTCTCCACTCTGCCTGCCTGCTTGCTGGATACCTATAAATTTAACTGCCTTGACAAAGTGCCCAAGGATAGCAGAACCTGTTCAGTCAATCAATATCCGAGCAAACTGGCACAGAGTCAGCAGGCTCCCAGGCTTCCTGGCAGCAGCTCTGGGCTACCATGATGGCTGATCATCCCCCCTGTCAGCACACTGCCAGCTCATTCTTAAATATTCTATAGGTCAGCTCTTTGCGCAGCAGTGTTTTGCAGATGGTAGAAGTGAAGAGATAATTTCCAAAACATTAGCTCTCTCTTGAACATCATGTCATCATTCAATAACTTTAAAACAGAGGTTCAGTCTGTAAATATGTGGATCACGTATTAGCTGTTATACAGTACATTTACTATAAGTAGACTTTTTTGTGTCATTTTTTCAAAACACTTGCAACACAACATAATGTTTTCCTGCAAGGCCTCCTGCTGCAACATCACATGAAGGCGGGGGGGAATGTCTGTCTTCTCATTAGGCTAACATGTGCCCATCACATCCTTCAGTCTCTGGGTACAGGATGCCCATGGCGGTAAAACAGACATAATCCCCTGAGAATGGCTTTTTCAGTTCTGATACCCATGTCCCTCAGTGGGAGAGCAGGGGTGTTGCTGCCTAAATACCTGACAAATCCGGTTGCCACCTGAATACCGGAGTAATCCATCACACACCTTTGATGGACCTACAGAGGCGGATGGAAAGTCTGAGGGTGAAAGGAGCTATAGTTTTTGGTGGATGTGGTTGACATTGACGATATGGGTGCAGCTAGGAAGAATGCACAGCTACATAACACAAGAGAGGTCTAATAATGACTTAAGAAAACTGCACAGGGACTCCTTGTGTGTTTTGGCAAGGCTTATCGAAACACGGTTTGGGGGAGTGGCGTTGGAAGGCATGCAAGGACTATTCAAGGATTCATGCAAACAAGTAGACAAAACGACACATTTACACTATGATGGATTAGGGAGAGCTAATACTAATATTTTTGTTTTTCAAGGAAGGAATGTCAGTGTCTTCATCAGAGGGGCTGGAAAAGAATGGTGGACCTCACTTAAAACCTGCATCAAATTTAGGGGAGGGGATTAAAAGTGAAAACGACCAACCTTCACGCGGATCTGTTTGTGGATGAAGTGATTTGATGGAGGTGAGCGATGGAATGAAAAGATACAAAGTGGAGAGGAAAACAACACAGTGAAACAGAACAGTGTTTCCGTAGACACAGTGGAGGTTAGTGACACAGATAGGCAAAGTAATGCATACATACAGTACCAGGGAGGCAAACTCACTTTTACAAACAATTTAGTATTATTCTTTTTCATTTTTCATTGGCATCTTAATTACTGTCAAATTACATGGTCAATGTTGCATTTTAAATCTACTAGATTATTTATCATTAAGGATAAACTGATATCCTGATATCAATTACCATCCACTTAAGTGCCAGGTATTAGAATTTTTCTGCCTCACCCCACCTACTTATTTTAAAATGACTTTAAAAGAGTACTTGTTGACGTAAAGGACACTAGATGTGCTCTTTTTCTTCATAAAATTGACCCGAATTGATCATTTTGTAAGTGTTCCTCCCTGACACACAGACACACACACACACACACATACATACACACACACACACACAGCACAGCATGAAGACATTTTGGTAAAAGAAAAGCCCGGCTTTACAGCGCTCTATCCTCTGTGACATATTGACGTGTCACATGGATATATGAAGGAGTGCCAGCAGACAGAAGCTGACATCCCTCCTCCGTTGTGGGATAAACACTTGACAAATGAGCGCTCATGCACAATCACAGAACGCTTGTGATTTGGCCCACGTTGATGGAGTCCTCCCTTAGAGGAGGGTCACCATAAGCGAACCCACAGCAAACAAGGCGCACACGCACCTGCACACCTACAAACACGTGCACACTCTTAATGGATGAGAAGTGGAAGGACATAAATAGATACGCAGGCAGGAAGGGAAAAACAATCCATGAGCAGACCCCCCTTCCTCATCCACAAACCCCCCACCCCCTCCTTCAGTCTCAACCTCCCCCCTCCCACACAGAAATATGAGGACATCATTCTTTGGTGGCTCTAAAATGTCAAGACAAGGGTGGTGACGGTGGTGCTGGCAGCATGTTTGTGTCCCTTCAGACAGGAATTGGATCAGGTAGCAACGGTGAGTGGAAAGAAACAGAAACACATTCGCAGACACAAAACACCAACCCATAACAAGCACATTTAAAGCAAGTCTGACAGTGGTGTGTGTGTGTGCGTGCGTGTACGTGTGGACAGGTGTTAGAAGGGTGTTGATAGAGAATAATAATAATTCTTTCTCACATGTTAATCTTTTCATTTCACCTTCAAGTAGTGGTAACTTTGTTGACATTTCACGGCTACAAATTACTGTTCTATCCAGGGAGGGTGAAATTCTTAGAGGGTGGTGAATTTAATCAAGTGATAGATTCTTATAATTTACTCAAAAGTGAAAAGTAGAACATTGAAAGTTAATCTCAGTGCTGAAATGCAATATTTTGTACATCACAATGCATTAAGAATTGCAACATTATTGTATTCATTTGTTCATATCACAAGCATAATTTCAATTGTGTGCTGGAAGTTTAGAATCAACCAATATTTTTACAGCCTGCTGCTACACATCAACACTGTAAGATTTAACAGTTGTCAAATGGCCTGTTTGTTTCCAAAGCTTGTTATGTTTACAGGTTTGACAGCAGATGTTGTAAGCCCCTAAATCTTCCCTCTGGTGTCTCAGAATAAAGAAAAATATATAACAACAGGAAAGGAAGAGAGGCATGTCAAAGGCCACTTGTCTCGAGTCCCTCATGTTTTAAACCCAATCAAGCAGCTCAGTGATAGCACCGCCCCAGGTCTCGTCTCCTCATTTTTGCAGCAGTAACAAAGACGGAGTGAAAACATGGCTACAGCCTTTGTTCTCCATTCCAGACTAGTACACTTTTAAAAGGTTACGGTTGGTTTGATTTCTATCTCTCCACCGGTGTGGTGAGGCTGGCGGAAAAGTTGGTGTCGGGGCCAACGGGTTGACAGCTACCTGGGTGGTGTTACAGACTAGCTGGGCCTGGGGGCCCTGCTGGCGCCACGCCACACAACTACTGTAATTACCTCTGAGGGGGAAAAAAAGGCTGCGTTTGCACCTGTGACAGACATGCCCTGATTAATAGACGAGACTTACATCCCTGTCTCGCCTTTGCTGTTTGGCTGACTACCTCCCCCTGTCAAGATTTAAGATCTAAACCTTCTGAAGCCCACAGTGTTTAATCTGTAAATTTGATGCCGCTATGGTCCTTGAGGATGATTTTACCTCTGGTTCCTCTCATCCAGGAGGAGGTTATGTCTGTTGGAAAAACATTTTTCTTGGATACTTTTCTATAAGAACAATTCTGATGCTTTAAAGTAGTAGCGTACATCTTGGTGAGAGGAAAGTTAGCTTAAAAATAGTACTCTTAATTCAATTTTACATTTCCTAAGCAGTGGTTTGTAATGTTTTAATTCTGTCTGGCTTAGAAGGGAACATTCATTTACTTATTTTAGCTTGATGGATGCAAAAGAAGACAACGAAATCACTCATCCATAAAAAAGCCTGTACACTATACACTACTGTATATGCTTTTAACAAAATTATGAAGTGATAGCTGTGTGTGTCTCTTTCTTACCCTGACACTTTCACTCCCTCCCTCCCTCCTCCACCCACACTAACAACTGGAGCAGCTATTCTGTTTCATGTACATTAGACATGGTGGTGTTATCCACAGTGCCTGACCTAAACTACTCTCTCCCCTATACCAGCTTTTTCCAGGATAGGTACAATGCTGCCCTTGCCCTGCATTAGTCTACTCACGGAGACACCACAACAAAAACAAACCCTGAAACTCCAGACCCCTCCATGCCTTTAGGAACTCTGGGCTGTGCGGGAGGGAATAATGGAGCCTTTCGATACAGTCAAAATAAAAAAGAAAGGAGGCCTGGCATGGCTTTCAATGCCAGCGGAGGAAACGGTTTCAATGCAGCTGTTTTCACAGAGGCCGCACCTGGTCGAGTTCACAGCCAAAAAGGAGGTTGAGGTTAGTTCAGCTCATTGGTATGGGAGGAATAGCAAGGCAAGGATAATAGTGGGAAAATTGGTCGAAGGAGAGTTAAAGAGAGAGAAATAGTGGCATACATTTGGTCATCAAATGAGGAAATCACACAACAATCAAAGGCCCTGCAAGTGTTTTCCACAGGTGTTTTCACTTATCTTGACTAATTAGAAATCTGTTCATGTTGAAAGTGGGCAGAGCTATGTTGGGAATTACTTCATGCACGAATAAAACATATAAAGGTGTAATCTGTGCCACCCTGGCAGTGCAACGAAGCTAATAGGAGAGTGAGGAAGAAGCCTGCACACAATCCTGAGAAAAGCTCCTCTAATATTCCAACATAACTGAAATCACCTGTGTGGATGTACCATTGACGGTACAAGGTCTTTAAAGGGAGAAAGAATTATAAAAGCATGGTAACTGGTGAGTGAACAACATTTAGAATGATAGAAACAAGAAGGGTTGCATGGTTGTTTGCAAATGCTTGAGACAACAGAAATGACAGATTAATTCAAGAATTGAGAGAGACATTTGACTTTACCTCGTACGTAGAGATTGGCAGGAGCGGAGTAACGGGTCCCAGCACTGTTCATGGCAACACATTCATATTTCCCTTGGTCGGACTCCTCGCTGTTCTCAATTTGCAGAGCTCCTGCGTAGAGGATTAACCAATTTAGCTGTCTTGACAGTTGTGGAATATGAGATGTAACTTGGCATGAAACTACAGCAGATATCTGTACAGTGACTCGCTAGAGAGCCTGTAGTCAACTAGTCTAACCCAGTTCATGCGTAATTAAGTGTCTCAGACATGGACGCAGTTTTGTGATGAAAATGCTTATGGCAACATAAGCATTTAGCTGATTTGGCAAGTTTAATGAAAATGGTTACAGAATATTTGCCTAGTCGTGTTAAGGATAAAAAAGACTGTGACTGAGGGTCAATTAATCATCTGAATAACATGTCACAACCATCACAGTCTGACTAGGCATTCTGCTTAAGGGAATAATTGACAAACCAAAGTGTTAGTGTCATGGAGGGTTATCTATCTCAGCCAGATGTTGGTAGCTTGGCTATACTGCAGAGTAACCACACAAAAGAAATGATCAAACTGCAGCAAATGTGTAATCTGTGTTATTCTGCGTTTTGAGGACAGAGTAAATAATGTTGTTAATATCAGATATCCCAATTGTTGAAATAAAATTAAAACGCAACCATATTTAACCAAAATGAGTGAGTAAAAGAAGTCATTATTTGCTTGATGATCTGACATTTTGCTGCAAAGCAACTACCAGTGCAGGTATCTTTTCTTCAATCGTTGTTGAGCATTTAGCAGAGAGGTCATAATTGTGTTCTCTATTACCAACTATTTGACCATGTCTCACTAAAACCCTCAAGGGTGACGCTCCTCTACCAGATGGCTTAGATTAGTATTCACAATCCCAAGTAGCTGTAGTCATCAGACAGAAGGCTAACATGTTGTTTCTAACAAAGCATGAAAGCCCAGGAGACCTGTCTTGTTGTGGTCATTTTGACACTCCATGTCCATAACCATCATATAATCATTGCTACTGAATTGCAAATGCCTGGCAGATGAGACAAGTTGTAATTTGATGAATTAAAAAAATACCTAAAACAGCAATCTTACCTGCATCCCACAATTTAAAAAAAATTCATGTTTAAAAACAAAACTTCTTCCCTCAGCAGTACATATGTATGTCTCAAGCGAGTGATAACAGTTATCACGTCTCCAAAACAGCATGGTACTAGCATGAAAGGCAGCCAGCCACCATGCAGTTTGAAAATGACAAAAATACTCAGCATAAGATGATGTCAGGATACATTTTTTAAACATCATGCAGTATGAGATGAATGCAACAAACAGGCTCACCACCAACCAAAGGGGGACTCGAATCAAGACGAGACCAAAAATAAGAAGTGAAACAGGGCGGGGCAGTGACATGTGATAATACCACCTCAGATCTCATGACAACACATCTCTCCAAGGTGTTTGCTCTGCACGCTGAGCTCATCGCTGTCTGATTCAGCACTGACACGCACCTGCATACTAATGCCGGTGTCACCAATCTGTCAATCTGCCCATTCTCCCATGGGAGAAAACAGTGTGAGTACTACAGGAATGTAGAAGGTTACTGCTATGGCAGTTGTCAGAGCTGCAACGCTAAACCCCTTCAATTACTTCAAACTACTCAAACACTGGCGGATCTTCTACAAGGTCATTTCACTGTTTGCCAGTGCAGAAATTACATGAGGGGCACAGAGGCTGCCATCAGGCTCCTAAAGAGTTAAACATCTAATTGAATATGGGCTGTATTAGGAGCCATGGACGCACAAACAGCGAGACAGACAGCTGGTAGCTCCAAATGTATTCAGCTTGCCCCAGAAGTCCACTATTACTATACTGTTGTTGAACGGAAATCATGCTTTCACTCGGGGGGGGGGGGGGGGGGGGGGGTGATTACCATAAAAAGGGGTTGAAGATTCCACCTTAACAATCTCGACCAGGCATCCTCTTCCCATGCTTGGGGGCAATGCTGCATGGGCTGTATGCAAATGCAGCCATTTCAGTATACATTGAGGCTGCATAGAGCAGCCAGGTAGATCATCTTGTGGAGATGGTGGCCTTTAGTTTAAAATGCAAATCCTCGCCCGTTTTTCGCTGAAAAGCCAAAGGAGAGGACGAAGCCGAAAGTTTCTGTGTGAGTATGTGTGTGTTTGTTCAATAAACGCGGTTCATTTCTTACAATATAGGAAAAGCCTTGAAAAAGCTCATTTACAAGATAACACCTTGGACGTGCTTTTGCATTTCCATTCTCCTGATATCAGGGTTGGTGATCATTTGTTTGTTAAGGAGCAGACAGCAGACAGAACATGTTCGGAGGAGACGAAGGGGGAAGTGGAAGAGGGCAGGTTGGCGCCAACAGCGTGAATGAACCTGGTGATGTGGCATTGGGGGGAATGCAGGGGTCTGATGTGGATGTGAGGAAATGGCGTGGATGATATATTTTCCAACACACTTCATCATCCTTACCTCTAATTGGTGTACCACCTAGGTGGGAGTAATTTCGATGCAAACAGGGTTGAGAGATTAGTTAGTAATCCACTTACAACAGTGGGAGAGAAAAACATGGCTTCTGACAGGCCACATATAAAAAGAAAAAAAAATGAAACAGAGTAGAAGCCACTTAAATGCAATGTGACAAAGTTCAGTGTACTTAATCAATGCTATGAAGCATGAAGTATAAATGTTGGACAGTGCATGTTGTCTGTAAACGACCAAAAGCAACACAGCCTTCTGTGAAGCAAACATTTTGAAATATAATGCTGCTACTTTTGTATTTGCAGACAACAGCTACAGCCACATTTGTCCTTGCTTCATAGCGGCATTAAAATAATATGCAATTTAAGCAGATTTATTTAAGCTTTCTAATTTAAGTTGACCCCCACTCTTTGTACAGACTGCATTTGTGCAGAAAGCAGTTAGTAAAATGAGCAAGAGGAATGAATGAAAGTCATACACAGTAAATAGAGTGATGCACAGCAAAAAAGATCAGGTCAGAGGTATTAAACTGAAAAGAAGTTAGTATCTCTACAGAGTGAATGATTTGGATGGTGTGAAAAGATGCTCGCTGAAAGTCGAGCAAGTGTGATGCATTAAGAGGAACTGGGTCTGCCTTTTCTGTTAAACTGTGGCAGAAAATGAATGCGCTTTTTTTTCTGCCATCGCAAACTTGGCCTCATTTCAGGTCATATGCAGTAATGTAAATCCTGATACGGCAGCAGATGTCAAAATAAGGGTGGTAGATAAAAAGAATTGTTAGTTTGTGGGCATTACATATCAGCACATTTTCAGGCACTCACTATATGCGAGAAAGAAAACTAATTAAAAGTTTATTGCTAGAAGTAAAAAAAATAAAATCACAGTTTTAGGCAGTTTTATCCTTGTTATAAAAACATTATCAAACAATTAAGTAGTATCTAATTTGTGAGAAATCTGTATCTAATTTGGGTTGTGCTTGTACTAGCCGCATTTTAATATTGCAAGAACATGGACAGTCCAAGCGAACATGCTCCAGTGACCTGTATTCGGCTTCCACTGGGCAGCTTTAGCGCCAGGCTTTTTCTGGAGTAGCACTCATCTTTAATCTTTGGGGCCACAGACGTGCAGCCTGGCCTGACACTCTCTAAGTGAGGTGGATTTAGTAAGGAGTGACAGGGCTGAACCTGGTCAAAAGCCACTAATCTTTCCACCTTGCACCTTTTTCATCTGATCCAGGTCAGGCAAGCACTGTTTATTTATCAAGTGGACTGCTACTGTGCACAAAGAGCACCTCATTGATTTTTTATTTTTTGCAAGGTTGAAGCCTAGTTAATGCATCATTGGCTGGCCTCATTGTCACCCAGCTGCATGTTTAAGAGGGGGATTCAGGATTATTTAATATGGTGAAAATGTCTCTTTCTGTACTTTGGAAGGTTACAAGCTCATGCATCACTGTCAAAGATTGCAGAAACAACTTCATTCCAACTTCTGTGTTACTTTATAAGGGGCTGCAGCTGAGGAACATGATTCTCTAAGAACTCAGCTAACTAATCAAGGTGACAAACTTTGAATAAAACTTTCATGTCCTTTGTGATGAAAGAGAATACATGAAGTCATACATGACAACAAAGGCCTTTTGTGTTTTCACATCATCCTCATCTCTAGCACGACTCGCGTCTGCAACTTGCCTTTGCTATGTTTACATTATCAGTATAGTGTAGTACACCTTTAAGAAATTAAATCACATCAAATCAAATTGTACCTGATATTTAGTCAGATCGAATCTAATTGTACCTGAACGAAGCTGTTTAATGCGCCCGTTGCTGCTGCTGATGTCCACAGGAAGCATGTCCTTGAACCAGGAGATCTCTGGGTCCGGGTTTCCGCTGGCGGCACACAGCATGGTGGCAGTTCTGGTCCTTTCAACCACCTTCAGCTGGGGACCCATATCAATGGTGGGGAAGCCATGGGGGACCTGGTTCTCTGAAAATGTGCAAAGGCATTTTTTAGCATATATCCTGACACACAATAAATAAATAAATAAATAAAAACTGAGATTCTGACAGTATAGGCCCTCAATTGCTGTGAGAGGTCATGAGCGCATTAGAGCTGTTGAGCTGACAAGGACAGAGAAGAGAATGAAAGAGAGAAAATACATTTCAGGTGCTACAGGACGAACAGTAATCAGAACACACACATAAAAATGTGTGTAAGAGCAGAATATACTACTGGTATAGTATTGATGAAATGATTTGGATTTCAAATTTGTCTCTGATCCTGTCTCTGATTGATTATCATAGCAGGCTTATTACCCGGCACGGGGAGTCTCAGGTTTTGACAGAGGAAGGATAGTTGCAATCTGCCTCTGGGCACCCATGCATAAATGAGCCACCTTAGGCTTAGCAAGCGAAACAAACCTATTTGAATAATCCAACTCAAAATGAATGTAACAACACAACACACAAATCCTTGAAGCAGAATTTGGGATTCTGAGGTGAAAGGTTGTTGTTTTCTCAAATATACACTGGCATCATATCATAAGATTATCAAAATATGAACAATATATAGTCCAAGGCAATCTCAGGCTCATTCCAAATGTCATACAGTATCTACCATTGACATTAAACACTTACAGAATGTGTTTTTATTGTGGAAAATGTACAGTCTAGTCACGAGAGTAAACTGTTACTTAGCATCAGTCAGATGTTTTCAACCTTACAAAGGTAAGCAAACAAGATACTCAGATTAAACAACGTTAGATCCTACTATGTCGAGTTTTGAAGACATTCGTTGGTGGCAAAACAGTAACAGATTTATCTTTTAAATAAATGACCCAAGTTATTTATGTGCTCTTTAATGAAATATAAAGTTGCATTTGTCATAAAAACTGTCACTAACTGTGCTGCAAATCCTAAATCAGAACAAAACAGTAAATGTTTTGTTACCGACTACATTTGCTCCACTAAAAGTATCATTGGGGAACCTTTTTCACTTTCTTAAGCAGACATTTGTGGACATGTGTTTTGATTTCATTCTGATTGCCTCTAAGATGACATCAGCAAGACGGCTGTATAATTTAAGATGGAGTTTGGAGGCATTGAATAGGATTTTCTCAATTTCCCCCTCTCACTTGACTTGTCTGGGTTACAAATCCATATGTAAACTTATATGGCTGGAGCATGAATAGGTGCATGGGTGTTGTACTTTGTTCTGATCCCCAGCAGAGCAGTTGTTCCTCTTTTCACCCTTGTGTTTGGCCTGTAGCCCGGATTGTCTCATATTCAGATGTAGTTGACAGATCTCTGCATGGCCTCTTATCTTTGTGGCGAGGCTTACTTCCCGTCTAATGATGCAGGATTAGTTTTCAGACATCCCAACTGAAATCGGGATACCTCTACAAAACAGACTACTACAGCACATTGAAATAATGCTGTACAATTTATCATTTACTGTATGAATAATGGTAACAGTAGTGCCCTGTGTTCCTCTGTGGTTTGCTCTCTCTAACCTTCAAAGTGAAAGAGAAGAGAAAAGGTTTTTTAAATGGACAGTTTAGTGGCTAAAGATGAGCAAAATTTCTCTGCTATTCTCCTTTAAAGGTGCAACGTGGGGAAACCATTTCATTTTACTAAACCTAGTGGGAGCTGAACCCTGAGTCTCATCTACTTACAATTCACTTAGAACGTCTTCATAATGGCCACAGATCACCTGAGAGGAGGTCCCTCTGTGGCTGCTAACATGGACCCAATTTTCTCAGGTACGCATTCACTGGGGTGGGAGGCACAGTTGGTACGGGTTCAGGTGGTTGTGTTGAATGAATTGTGCAGAGACAGTAGGCTGTGTTTGGGGACCTTGCAGTATAACTAATTAGGTGCTATACATGTCTGTGCAGTGATGCAGCAACACTATTCCATACTCAGTTATCATCTGGGCTTTGGCAAAATCTCCAAAATATTTTATAGATTTCTTTGTATACATATATTTAATCAGTTATTTTTTGTAAAATAGTTTTATTTCTCATGAGTAATCTTTATACAAAATTAGAATGTTTAACGGCCTATCTATGCACACTCTATGTCAGTCAAATAATGAAATTGATGAAGAACAAGAAGTAACTCCATTGAAGTGTGGATATGAAGAAAATGCTGTAGATTTATATCCAACTACCAGTCCTCTGCTGATTCCCAATGTTTGTACATGTAACACATGGTTGGGCCCCCCGAATCACTCCATCTCTCAGCCGTAAAATGGTGCAGCTTCCCTCTAGGTCTAGTATAAAGTAACTATATGGTGGGAACTGATCGATTCAATGAGGCATGACACTGTCCTGTCAATCACACCTAGCCAGTTACCCTAGGGATTGTGCAGAAGAGGACTGAGAAGTGTGTCATACCATATTTTGAGGTGAATGTCTTTGTCTGTCTGAATGTCTTGATTTGTTGTATTTCCTCCAAAATTTACCAGCAGCAGCTTCAAGGTTTATAACATACAGTTGCTCCCAGAAAGAAGAGTCCAGCCTTTCCGGGGGAAAATGCTATTTATGTTATAGTGCTTTGTAGAACTATGCCTTTCACTGAAGAAACTGGAATATCAGCATGGGAAATTTTCCACCAACCCTCTTGTATTGCTGCCTATAGAATATTTATGATTAAGATTATTGGCAAATGATCCCAGGCAGTGAAAAATGCTAACCAATGGTAAAACAGGGTGAAAGACCCCAAAGGAGTTATTACACAAGTCAGCGGCTCTGTCATATCAGGAAGCACAAACGGAATATTTTAAAAAAGCAAATAGCTGCTGCAAGGCTTATATATGACTCTACCCCCTACTTCTGCTTAATGTTTGCATTGCAGGCAAACTGTTATTACAACTGGCGGACATTTTTTCCACAGTATTTGTGATTAGAGGAAAGTGTACCGTGGCTTCACTTGCAGTGTCAATTCTAACATGGGAAATTAAATGAAAGAATGGCCAGGCTGCATGTACTGTAAACCTTATACATATGCAGGAGGCAGAACATAGCTCAGTTTCAAATGATATTTCCATAGCATGCACTGTTACGGGAGCGGGAAATATCCAGGGTTTGTTACTCTTGGGGTAGCGTAACCAGGAAAAACACATAAAAGTAGTTCCATTTCTTGAGCAAACAAATGGGTTTCATCGGTATAGAAAATGAAAAAACAAGTTCCCCGGCCAATTTAAACTTTTCTCACAGAAGCACGAAGGTCAACAAAACCTCACACAGCCTGTTCAAAACATGACATTAAAAGCGAAGATAATAAATGTCTGTAATGTAAAGATTTGAGCTGGACTTGTTTTAAGTTTTGGCCCTTAAGAGAATGGCCAAAATAAGCCTCATTTATTTTGCTGCATTTCCAACTGTGTGTCCCAATATGCCACTGTGCTCTCTGAAGATGACTGACTGAAGATGTCTTTGACATGCAGCCCCCCCCCACCCCCACATTTTTAACACCCTGCCTCAGGAGTCTAAGCTTGCAGAATTACTGTGATTCAACTCTTATAAATCACATTCTTTTATGTACTCACACAATGTCAAATCGTATGATTTTTTTTAATGTCACAAAATACTTTTTAAGAGATAGTTAAGCTGATTAAATGCAAAACACCAATAGAGAACGAAAAGTTCATTATTTTTGGATAGAATGCTCAGTATGACTGAGCTGTAATAGTTGCAACTCTGCAGCCCACATCTAACATAGCTTTCTAAAGTTGCCTATGTCCTTGGATTCTGGTAAAACGGAATAATTGAAAGTTCTCTCTATACACGTACTTATCAAAGATCTTGTCGAGCTGATGGTAACATTTGAACCCTGTCTGTCTATTCCTACTACAGCAACTCCTACAGCTGGCCTTGTCTGCCAACTTGTCATCCTGGGAAGACAAAGACATGCCTTTGTTCAGTCCTCTTTAATTTGAAGGGAAAAGAAAAAGGATGACAAAATTTGGGGAGAATCAAATGAAATGGTGCAGGCAATGCAGGTTGATGTTTGTCAAGATAGAGGGCATTTTTAATAAAAAGGCCTTCCTGTGCTGGAGTGTAATTCATCAGAAAAAAGCTCCACTTCTCCGTCAAGTCTGGGCATGAAAATACGGGTAAGGTGTAAATCTTCCAATAATGTCACATAGGTGCTCCATTACTAAGATGAACAGTGCTGCATCGTAAAACAAAACAAAAAATACCAATGTCATGTGTGACTTGTAATTATCAAACTGGTAATTTTATGCAGACTAAACAATTTCAAACGCTACTGATCTCTTATCAAGTGTAGTATGATGTCTCATACTGAGGAGTCCAATCTGTCCTGAAGCAGTGGTATTTAATGGGACTGTTTCATTTCTAAAGTGCTTCTGTAATACAGTTCTTTCAACACAAAGTAGTAGAAACGCCCTGGATTTGCAAATGAGTAAAGCAGACGTCAGACGCAAAGCTAGGTACGCACGAACTGGTTCCTCCATGATGTGAAAAATAAGGACCATTGTTCTCTCAACAGCCGTTTATCACGCACAGAGTCATACTGCAATATGAGCAGCTTAGCAGAGGAACTTGTTCACAGTGGTTGTAGCCGTACGGTAGAAAAGGGAGGGCAGAAGGGGGAGGCTTAATGTGGTTTTGTGGCAGTACTGCTCAATTAGGATAGCAGTGGGGGCCTTGACTATACACAAAAGGCATGGGGGAACATGGGCAACATCATTTGTAAAGAGAAGAGGAACTAGTAATATGGTAATTAGTGAAATTAAGAAAACATGATACAGTTATCATAAAATATTGTGTCAAGGAGGTGTGCCTCTTCTGTAACAGCCAGAGGCAGGTGAGGTAGGATTTAGATGAGAGAAGAGGGGGGGGGGGGAGTAAAAAGGAGAGGGGAAGGGAGGAGAAGAGGAGGGGGCAGGGGAGGGGTGCATGCCAACCTCCTGCCAGCTCCAATTACCAGTGTGAGTGGAGCGTGGCAGCTAGGGCGATGGGTCTAATCAGAGCCCTGCTGAAAGAGACCCGTCCCTGTCCTCCTGTCCCACTGGGAGGCTGCTGGAGCTCAATCCCACACTAACGTCAGCCAGCGTTTTCCCCTCAACCCAAACACACTCATCTCAATGGGGGAAAACACTCCAGACACCCCAGTACCTTCATAACAGGGGAGCCCTGACACACTGGCACATGATACAACAGCTCTGCATAAAAAAATGCCTGCCTCATTTCTATTTCAGCTCTCCGTCCTTCCTTCTTACCCTCAAGTGCAAAACGTGGTGAATGGCCTGCTGCTATAAATGTTTTAAGTTAGAGTTACAACAGACAAAGGTCCCTCCAGAGAGAACATGCAGCCATGAAACATATGTCTTGGAGTATTCATGAGAAAACATTGCAACAACATGAACAGGAGTTGTGTACATGCCTGCAAGCTGCCCACAGCATCTTACTTCATTCTGTATCAATAGTTAATCCAATTCAGCACCAACGTGTGCTATCAAAAATGAAGGTGATGGAGTGAGCCTCTCTTCAGTTCTTTAGCTTATACATCTGCGCTGATCTCATTTCGAGCAAGAAATAAAAAGGCCTTATGATCTCCATGTGTGCCTGTTGTCAAGTGATGGATGACAACAATTAAGGGTGATGTCTCCTTTGATAGTGCAAACCAAAGGACCACAGTGGCAGCAACACAGCCACTTGCCTAATGAAATATTACTGCTCTAAAATCTACCCTTTTAAACATACATCAGTGCACTGTCTTTAGACCGTAGGCAAAAAAAGGTTTATGTACTTTCAGACAATATGTAAGCCATTTTGGTATTGCCTGTTTGTAAGGATGTGTAGCATTTAGCTCTTAACTGATGGCTAAATGTTGGAAAGATCATTTCAGTCTGCAGTCTTCTGTTAAATGTGTCAGGTATGACAACTACAAAGACTATAGTCTCAGTGTTTCCTACGTTGAACCTCTTAATTATTCACCTTTCCGTTAGTCTAACCTGCGAGGGAAACTAAATATAGTGCAATAAGTGTTGTCTACGTCTCAACTGGTCTTGAGTCAATCTGGCACTGAAAAGCAGACAAGCTGTCTGCAGAAACAAAGCGCACAGCCCGCGGCTGTTTCTAGCCAAGAACATCGCCGAGACAGACATTTGCATCTGCCTGAGACAAGGAAGTGTGTGAGAGGTGTCAGCGGCAGCAGGAGGTGCAAACAGAAAGCCAAAGCTAACATGAGTTCGACTGAAAGAGCTCTATGAATAGTTGGATCGCTGATGGTGTATAAAACTTTCATCAAGTTCACTTGGAAAATGTTTAACTGGAAAGTATTCATGATCAGCGGCACAGTGGTGCAGTGGTAAGCACTGTCGCCTCACAGCAAGAAGGTTCTGGGTTACATGCCTGTTTTCTCACACAGCAAAAGACATGCAGGTTAGGTTAATTGGCTGCTCTAAATTGCCCGTAGGTGTGAAAGTGGCGGGTCCAGGGTGTACCCCACCTCTGGGATCGGCTCCAGCCCCCCAAGACCCTCACGGATGGATTTTTGAGGAACACAAAGGTGGTAATGTTGGACAGTGTTAATGGAGAAATATCTGTGGATAACAGCATTACCAGTTACGGTAACAATACATCGTTACAGCTGTTGCTTATTAACATTTCCTTTGGCTCAGTCAACTTTCACCTTGTATGTGTTTGATGGGTATGGTAGTACTTGCAAGTGTTTTTACCTGAAATCCTGTGACATTCAGGCAGCGACTAATAGGCCCCACAGAAAGGCAGACAGATCCGACTGGTATTCATGTAACTGCCTCTGCGCTTTTGACTTGCAAAACATCGCAGGGCGAGGAGTTTTCTCACATGTTCTGCCATGAAGGGCATGTGAGCAGGACCCTCCTGCTCTTCAGAGAAATACTAGTTGGCAGAGCTCCCACTGCAGAGGTCTTCTCAGCAGGGATGACACGGCACACCCCGACATCAAAGACCCGGCAAGGAGGCCATTGATGTAATAGTGTTGTAATGACATGAAAATGGTGAAAATCCCCATGGAAATGGAGGCATATGTACAATGTGCAATAAAATGTGCATTGAAATACGTCTGAACATCTTGTCAAGCCTGTTGTTTCTGGCACGCTATCTCTTACACCAGGTGTTATGGCAGTTGCTATGGAGATAGTAGTGCATCAAACAAACAGCGCTCATAACATATGAACTGCACGCACAGACACACCTGCATGCAATGGACCATCACAGAAACACAGTCATAACAAAAACACTGTTAATGCTGTCGCTGATAGACTCATATCCACTGCGCTGATATTCTGCTGTTTATCCAAGTGTACATGGAGTAAAAAGACTGTAATGCATACTATGACCTTTGAAATAATACACTTTTTGTCTGGTTGAGCAGAACATTTTGCCTTACTTCCTCGCCTACAGGCAGATAATCAATAACAGTCATCTAATTCCCCCCCAACTCCTTCCTTTCCTTCCTCTCTTTATATTGTCTCCGTCTCTTCACTTTCCTATTTATCTGTACTTCTCCCTTTTTCTCCTATCTGATATCATACTTCCACTGTCGTCAGTATGATCTACGGCCCTGCCAGATGCCCTGCGCCTGTTATTTATGCTGTGGCGCACCGGTTAGTACATAACCGTGGCCTCCGACCATTACTGCAACCCAAGGGTGGTCTTCTGAATTCACATGGTTATGCTGACCGAGTCACCTTGTGGGACAAGCACTGCTGCATAGAACCACATCCTCCATTAACCACGCTATATGAGTAGCACAGCTGTAGGCTTTCATTTTGAGATTACAGCTCTACTTCTTGCCTTGTGGTCCTACTAACAGGAGTTTGATTGAAGACCCTTGAGATTATAGTATTACGGAGTACACGGTTTGTGGTTTACTACTCATTTTAATGTAACTGCTTCTAAGATGGAAAAACCTAAGGGCTCATGGTATATTTCTGCGGTAATACGATGTGGCTAATAAGACAGGCTATTCCTGCAGGTGTCTTGGAAAAAAAGGACAAGGACAGGACCAAAAATCAGGAAGCATGACGGTTAATGAAATCGGTCTACAAAAGGAAGCAGTGCGGCGGTTTGCAAATAAATGAATTAATTGATCCTCTCCACAACTCAAATTAATCATCGGCAGAGCTTTATTGTGACATGTTTAGTGTAATTACGGCAGATAGGGATGGCTTTTATGAGTTCTGAGAAAGGCAGTGGATGTAGTGGAATGTGGCAGGTTCTGTTAATTAAATCCTCACTGACTGGGCTCCTGTGACAGCCTTTACTTATTCTCTCTGTCAGAGATAATGAATAATACACAGTCTGTGAGTCAATGTCGACAGCCTCAACTCTGTAGTGGTTTGCAGAATTGATGGGCGTTCAAAAATATCACATTGTGGCATAACCTATTAACTGCTCGCCTCGAAAGAGGCAAATACAATAATTTCATCAACGTTGGTCAACAGCAGCAAAGAAGCAAGAGAGTTCACGAGTTGGTTCTAACCTCACCACAGGAGAGCGACCTGCTCTCCCCAACAGTCACTGTCAATCATTTGGTGAGGTATTGCTCTCACCTTGCAAACAATAAAAGAAGTGCTCCAAACTTCTTGTGTGGACATGCCCTAACAGTGAGTGTTGGCAGAGCAGACCTGAATCTGAGCATGCTTGCTCACTCAACCTTCCCTAGCAAAACAAGTTAAAAATATTGATGCAGATGTAAAGCATGCAAAATCAACAGTGCCTTTGACAGCTGTAAGCAGACCGATCAACTACAACCTTGAAAAACACAGCTTAGCAGCTTAGAGAAAATGGGACTATGCCTCTTAAACATGAGGAAAATGTCAAGCTTAAGGCCAAGCTATAAGGCTGATAGTGAGTCAAGCCGTTCTCCCCTGCCTTCTATGGCCCAGTGGGTAAGCCAAGAGGGCTTGGTGTGTAAATGTGTGAGGAAAAGGGGTCAGGGTGAAAGGACTCCCATTAGCCAGCTCATTGAGTGTAGGTATTAGAACCCCCCTGACATGCGGCAGGCCCATCCATCCATAGCCAGTCAGGGCCTGGGGAGCCGTTGACTCACTGGCCTGCAGAGCTTTGGACCTTGCTCTTTACCTGCAGGGGTACAGGCCCAGGGCGTCATTATTAACAAATGAAAGGAATGTCAGGTGTTTTTTGTCCCTTGCACTGTGTTTAGTTTTTACTTTATTGCCCAATATGATTCAGAAAATGCAATATTATACAAGTGTAGCAATAAATAGTTAGAATATCACATGTTGGGAGTGTATCAGTGATGTGTTACCGTGCTCATTTTCGAGGTAGTGTGTTATAGTAAATAAATGAGGGTGGACAAAACATTAGAAACACTATTAGAAATTAATGTGCTTCAACACAATGCCGCAGGGGTGTCATATTTATATTCATATCAAGTATGTTAATTGTTTCCCGCTGGACAGGGATTTCTATTTTTCTGGTGTGTTATCTTTTTATTATGTATTTTTTTTGGCATTGTAGTCCGTATTGGACAGTTTTGACAGTGAAGAAGCAGACAAGAAACGGCGGAGAGAGAGGGGGCATCACAGGCAACAAAGGTTGCCAGCCTCAATCGAACCAGCGATGCTGTGGTTATGTGGCATGCGCTGTTCAGCAAATGTTTCATTCCACTTCTGATTTACAATTTATATTGTTATGGTCTTCCTGCACCACAGAAAGGAAATTACATATAATAGACCTCGTTATTAACAACTATTGAATTAGAAAAATGCAGAACGTCACCAAGATTGGGGGACAAGTTGAACCATGGCTAAACATAAAACACTTTTAATTAAAGTAAGAAGAACAGCATGAAGCAATGAACAAATTGATTTAATGCAAAATTACAGAGTAGCAGTCTGCAGGGCTCAGACTGCTCAGGTGTAAGTAAGCATTTGACCCTTCAAATATCAATTTGTTTCAGGTGGCCATTTGAGAGTGACCGTTTCACCCTGTGAGTTTATATTCAGAGAGACAGCTTATATTTCTGGAAAAACAATATTGGATCTTCATATTTAGATGCCTGACTCTCTCTCTCTCCCTGTTGGCCTCTTGTCGGGTTTAGAGTAACAAACTACTAACAAAATAGGAATCCATCCCAGGCGAAAAAGATGACCTGTTACTTGTAAGTATGTAACTCTGAATAGACGCATGGTGAAACACTATTGATAATGACATCGGTCATGCTCTCACAAACAAGTTTTCGGTAAAATCTGTAATTGAATAATGGAAGCCTGTTGCAGCTGTTTGTGGCAGATATTTAATAGCAGATGTCAATTCACAGATATCCCTGTCTGTTCCTGACAATGTGCAGATATTAACGGACGTGCACGTCTTGTCACATCTCCAATATCTTCTGAAGCCCAGAGACAACATTCAGACGAGGAGTTCAATATGTCCTGACAATCAACAGTGCCCATAACTCCAAGTTTAAAACAGTGACAGGCTGCAGCTCTGCTCTCAATAACTGTATGACAGCAGCCACAAGCAATGATGTTTAACTGTATAAGGAAGTATGGAGTGTGGACACATTCAAACCTAAGTAATGTTAAAGAAGAGGAGAGGATGCAACTTGTACGTGGTATTTTTTATGGCTGTAGTTTGTGGTGTATTGAATATTGAAGATGTTCTTTTTTTCCCACTGCAATCTTCAAAGAAAAGCAGTATTATTGCAGGGCTGCTACTGAACAGGTCTTTCGCGATTATTGTGTCCACCCTGTGTAAGTGATTGTACACAAGAGACAACAAAGAAGAAGTGCAACTAGACATAATTGGTTTATGCTTTGCATGAGGAATGGTTTTGATGCCTGGAATTGACATCAGCACCATCAATGGTTCAGATGATATAAAAGGGAAGAATTTCATCTACATTTATTTTGTCATTTCCTTTTTTCTGAGTTTGAGCAAATGTTTTCTTTGGGAGGAAGTGGAAAGCTCTGAAGCGTTAAAACACTCTTTGAAAACCACTGGCCCACTTAAAATAAGATAAATACGTCCCAGCATTAGCCTTTACTTAACACCTTTCAGGATGTTACATTTTTCCAAAAGTGGTTGAAGTTATGGGATAAATTAGAGAAATGTAAATCCGCTCTTGAGTCATTAGGACAGGCTGCAGATGTGTTTTGAGGTTTTAATACCCAATTACATGCTTTCAACAATTTAGAAAGTGGTGGGAAGCAGCCAAAGCTGTAATGATCAAGTGACTTTTAAAGAACCGGTCTAATTCACCACCTGTGCCAAGAAAAACAGAAAGACTTACATTTTGCAGTAATTCACAATTAAAGGTCTGACTCTCTTGATTCTTCCATATTCCATCAGCTACTTTTTAAATGTTATTTTTACTCATTGACCTCTCTCTCTCTCTCTCTCTCTCTCTATCCCCTGAGGCCATAGACATGATCAGCACTGACGGCGCAGACATACCAGACATCGCAGTTTTTACAGATACAGCTTGCCAAAAGCATGAAGTAATTGATGGACAAGTACAGATGATAAAATGTTGCCTCAAAGCAACAATGACTCCACCCAGATGTCCAAATATAACATGAAAAAAATCTAGTGCGGTGTCAAACAAATCGCAAGGGTTATCTATACAAATCTCACGGGTTATTTATACAAAAAGCCAAGCAGCAGAACTCTTTATTGTTTTCATCACTAATAATATTTATAAGACTGATTTTTCAAGGTTGAAAACTAGTTTATCTTTGTTGGTCTTTTTAATTTCCTGTGTGCTTTGGTTTGGTAAATGGGGACTACAATATAGGTGCTACAGCCCTGACCAAACCTACAAAGCAATCTGTCTCCCTTACATTGCCCAAGTCCTTGGAAGTAAGGATGTGAGGATGCAGATTGGGTGGCCAGGAGGGTGATTCCACCCTGCCATATTGTGTGAGTCCTTGGGAGAAGCATGCATAGACAGATGCAGTTTGTATCTGTCAGGCTGGATATGATCTACGATGCTGGGCCTCCTGCCAGCAGATGGTGGGAGAAATTAAATCTGTGACACAGACCGTCACAATGGAGCTCAGAAATACAGTAAGGGGGGGGGGGGGTACACCTGTAGATCAATATGTGTGTGTGTTTGTGTGAGGACGCATGTCCCTGAACGGTTTTGTGTGAATGCGATACAGCATGTTGTGACAAATAACAGCCCTGCCTAAAACGGAAGCCAAACCTGTTCTGCTTAAAGTAAACCCAGACTTTCACATCCTGCATCATTTTCATAAACAACCTACACAGTATGTGATGTTAAGATGAACTGACCCCTCACTTTACTCAACAATGTGAGGGAATAGCTATTAAAATGGCAGCATGAACATTACAGAAACCCACCAGCATTCAGAAGAGAATCAGAGAGAGTGAAAAAGTAATGTGGGGGAATAGCAGTTACACAACAGACCTTATTTTAGTCATTGTGGATGATTTGAATAGAGCGAAGGAAAGGAGAGGATTAAGTTGTCGGAGGAGCAGGGCTCGGTATTAAATCATTCCGATATAGCTTCTGTATGTATTTATCTTGCCTGGGAAGAGGCGCAATGCGATTTCTATGCTATTTATCCAGTCAGGTTTGTTGTCCGCACTTGCCTGGCTCCTGAGATATTTATTACTGGCATTGTGTCGCAGTCATTTCTTGCCTCTGCACCAGGGACTATAATGCATGCCAGGCAAATAAAGGCCTTCTCTAACTGGTGAGGCCGTAATTTGTTTCCTGCCACCAAACACAGGACCACTAAATACAGTCACCACAGTAAAGCTGGGACACTGTATTGTATTCCATTTTGAAATTTTTCAAACGGTGTGAAAAACTGATGAATTTTTAACTTTGCTGTATAATTTTGACCTCTTTTCCAATCAAAACATTAGAGAGGGATAAAATGGACTCAAAGGGCAGAACTCCAGTAATATTACAAGGAGCTACATCACTCCAAAGTTTGATGTTTGACATGTTTTCACCAAGCAAGGGGCTATTTTTTCTCCACTGGAGCAGCTTTGAATCCTTGCATATTTCTCACTTGACCTTTCCAAAAAAAAAATTTTCCTCGACATTACATGTTCAGAAACGAGTTGCCAGGGAACTTCAAAAAAGGTCTGCAGCTGGTCTGAAGGAGAACATTTCTAATTCACACTCTGACAGCAGAGGATTCCGGTAATGATGGGGCTTTTGATCTGGTACCATTAGATAACATTCCTCCTTTCAGGTCTGCTGTCCCCCAAAGGACAAGGGAATGTTCACCAGCACAGCAGGAAAGTCACAGAATATATCTGCTCATATTTAAGGTATCTTCTCAAGTCACAGGGAGCTCTGCACATATAGTGTTTTATTTTGCTGAAACTATTAAAAGATACAGTGGCTGAGTGTCAACACATAGGGTTAAGATTTTCACTTTCCTGGGGTTTGATAGGCTATTTGATTAATACATATGACCATAACCACTTTGGCTGGAGTTAAAATTCCCAGCTTTCAGCGTTTTGGAAATACAAAAGTACTGCAGAGCAAACAGTGTTGCGGGCCATTTCATTCTCACGCCATAAAAGGAAATAAAAGCAACCTCAGGCAACTCCTAACTACGATTCTTGCTGATTTATTATATATATATTTACTTGGAAAAGATGCATTATTATTTCTAAGTAACAAGGCTCGGACGCTGTAGGCCTTTCCCAGGACTTGTCAATGTTGCAATTCCCTGGTTGCTGATAGAAGCCAATTAAAAGCATGTACCTTTAAAGGATTTTGTTCATGGCAATTTCATAAGAATTTGGCTCTGGTTTTGGAGAAAACCTGTAAGCTTCCAATTGTGAAAACAGTCTGTCTATTCATTGCACCACAGAGCCTCATCAGTTCTATCATCACCATTAGTGTCATGGCATGGTTTTGACACCACCTTAGTCATTTCTTGATCTGAGTCATTGCATCTTACATTTTACATGCTCATCAAATGTTAACAGCTATGAAAATATGAAATATTGCCTTGACATGGAGAAGTGGCAGCACACTGCATTTAAGACTGATGTCGGGAGCTGAGATGTCTTTTCTGGCCGGGAGTAGTTTATTTCATACATCACCGAGACAAGCACCATTTACCTGAACATTTACTGAGGCAGTTCAATTCAAGAGGGGCGCTCAAGGTCACAACATCGGCATCGTTACCCAAGTAATGAGTCATTGTTCCCTCTGGTCATCTCTCTATTCTACCCTACAACGTCATACCGCCACCACACTGTCCACTATATTTAACATAGAGAGAGAGAGAGATACAGAGAAAGGAGTAGATCCGAAAAAATTAAAGTTATACAAGAAGGCAGAAACAGAAATGAAAGCGAGGGGAAGAGAAAAGGAAATGAAAGACTGACCGCAACATTTTTTCTCAATCACACTTACCCCTCTGGTCTCAGCATTGTCTGCATCATTATTTATCCATACAGGTCAGACCTGCACACACCTGACTGACTCTCTCTCTCTCTCTCTCTTTGACACACACACACACACACACACACACACACACACACACACACACACAGTCTAGGCAGGATTGATTTGAAAAGTAATTTTGCATGTAGACCATTATTCAGAACCAGAATTCAAAACCAGTGTTTGTGTGTGTGTGTCTCTTTCTCTCTCTCACACACACACACACACATTGAGAAATGGCTGAACTGACTTTGGGCCCGTATGTAATTCTCAGTGGTGTGACCTCTCGGGTGGGGGCGTGAGAACCACCACGAACAAAGAGCAGGGCTGTTACAGCGTGACAGAATTACAGAGTGACTCGAGACTCATGACTGCAAAGTGCTAAAGCCCGACTCGGCTTTGGACTGAAAACATGCCTTTGCAACTCCCCACAGGTGAGCGGCAGGCTGAACTGTACAGTCACAACCCCAACTGCGTTCATCTGCTCAGGTTAAGAAAAAGACACCACACATAACATCCTCTGTGGACAGAACTCCAAGAACGAGTCCAGTATGACATGCGTATCAATTTCTATACAACCCGAATATTCTATAAGTTGGGTAACATTCATCTAAGTCATTATTTGACAGCCTCATTGACTCAGAAAATGAAGTAGCTGCCAGTGAAGATAACTTAAAATATAAAGTGTGAAAAAACATTGCATAAATCACTATTTTGACACTTTTCTTCCCATGGTGTTACATAAAAAGTTGGCAGTACTGACATAAAATTAACGTGGACTCATTGAATTAGGCTAAAAATCACAAGCAAGTGATCCTGACAGCATAATGCACTTGTGAACCTTGGTATTTTCCTTTATACACTTCAGCCTTCCTTTGAGCACACTGAATGCAAGTGTAAAGCTGCTGACTGTCATAATCCATATTTTACAGGATTGGCAGAACAAAATAAAGAGCAACTATTCAAAATAATCATAATTAATGCTCGACCTTCCTTTGCTCTGCTAAAAACTAATCCAGATCGACTTAGTGGTATAATGACTTCACCATTCTCACTGCCTCTCTGGATGGGAGTGCTCAATGTCTTATGACGACTTCATGTGGAGGCAAAGTCACATGTACTTTAAGTCAAGCGGGGAGCGTGAGGCTTTTCTTGTGGAATGCAAACACAGGACGTTTCTGCTTATGGAGTCATTTTATCAACCTTTATTTATTCAGGGAAGGTTGACTGAGACGTGACATGTTTTTAAGCAACGCTCAGCTTAATTTCTCTTTTCACATTCACACCTGGGACTGCTACAGTCCTGTATTGTTGGCCACTGAGCATCTTTACTGGTTCTGTCCCTCCAGATTCTATCATTTGATTCGAAACCGCAACATTCTGACATGACACCAACTTCTCAAACCTTGAGGCTACCACCGCCCCATTAAGGAGGAGGATCATTAGTCTCCGTCTGTTTGGTGCTGCCCCAGTGTTTTCTTGTGTAGTGCTGCTGATATGAACTTGATGTATTGCTAGACTACAAACAATAGTCTAAAAATAGAGCCAAGCTGACAAGATTGCTCCATGAGGGTGTGTGTGTGTGTTTGTACTAAGTGTGTTTGTGTCCGTGAATATGCAGTGAGTCTGCGTGTATGAACAGGATGTAAGTTGCCCAGCACATCCTCAGGGTTCCGGACGAGTGGACGAGTTATTTTGATTAAATATGACGTGTGGTTCTGTGCTCTACCGGCCTCTGTGATTGCCTTAACACTTTGCGAGTCTTCTTCTGATAAAAAAAGAAAAACGTTGACATTTATCAAAAGGTTATCACAACTTTTACAAATACGTAAGCACTTATATTTATTTAAGTAGGATCTGCATGAAGATATTTTTGAATACAGAGTGGGAAAACTATTTCACAGCAACATGCCTTTATAGTATATCAGCTGGTTATCATTTTCAGTTTCACCAGAGATTGCTCAATTCCAGCAGAAACAGAACACCTTGGCAACATCCTATTAAAGTCCTAGTTTGGAAATAAATATCTGTCTCTTTCGCCTTGCTAAATGTGACTTCAGCTTCACCAGCCACTCGTTTACTTTGGCTGTCTGCCATTTCACTCTGGACAGGTAGTGTAGAACTGGCTTGCTTGAGCTTGTAGGCTGAGAGCAGCTGTCCACAGTCTTTTATAAATCTACATTGTTTTGGTTTGTCAGACGAAAAACAATGAGCTTAAAGCGGCTCTGCCTGGAGGTAAAGACTCAGGTGTTGATTTTTGGTGGGATCACCAACACTAGTAACCCTTTCATATTATTGTCACTCAATTTAATAGTATCATAAAGAATATTTCTTAATGCAGCTTGAAATAGGTGTATATTATGAAAAAGAAATAGTAAGCTTAAACATTTCAAATTTCATTGTGACTTTGACTCTCACATGTGGTTCAGGCAGTGTTGGTGGCACTGCCATGGTCATAGGACAGGTTTTCATCCCATTCTGAAAATGTATGCAGTGAATGCGTACTAGTAATGCTCCATAGATAAAAGCATCCATCATATGGCATATGACTGTATGGTACTTGACTCTTGGGTTAGCAGCTACAACACGGAGCACAGAGAGAAGACGACTTCATGCAGAGCACGTCTGCTGGTGAGAACAGTTGCTCACTGTTGAGTAAGACTGTTGTCCGCCTTTCTATTGTTCTACTATTCTACTAACTGAAAGAATCTAAACTCGATGTCCTTTTTTGCCCCCCCCCCCCAACACAAACACTGTGATTAATCTCATCTCATTCATGTGCGCTTCATGTCATGTTAGTGCTGTTTGTTTGTGCAGGCAACAGCATTCCTCACAATACAGTGCAAAGGAGGGGTAGAGAAAAAAACCTTTCTTTGCACAGGAGAAAAGTCCCTTCGGGAAGATTACGCAAGCCCAGCCGATGATATCATCAAATCAACGTGGACAGAGAAAAAAAGGAAGGGAGGGTGTAAGACTGGGGATGGAAAGGCTGTATTTGAATGAGAGGATCTGCTTTAATGCCAGCGTAATGGCTAGGGACGTCTTTAATCCTCCCACTGGCTAGCTCTTTTTTTTTTCTTGAAAGTTTCTAATGAAATTAACTCCTGTGGTGACAAGCACCCATATGACAAAATTACAATCAACTGAGGAAGAAATCCACGCTCACAGCTGAGTGATATGGACAGCTGAGCAGGGAGAGGTGCAGAACCCCTCTTCACATAAATCACATACATTAACTCTACGGGCAAAAACGGGGAAAGAGGTCCATGGAGGTCAAACTAGCCTGTGGGCATGGAGGGTAGCCCTATAAGTGGAAACGCAAAAGTTATTTATATGTCCATGTGGAGCGTTTGTTCTTAAAGTTCTCTGGATAAGCAGGGAGTCACTGACTTTTAAACATGTATTTATGTCACATACTTTAGCACTCAGTCATTATTCACTATAAGGCTTTTGATGAAGGAATTTATATATTCTTTAATTGATTATGGGATTGATTTGTTGTTAGAGGATGCAGACTGACTCATTGAGAGAGGCAGTAAATTATAGCCAATAAAAGGAAAATATTTCTTACAATATAACTGGATTCCTGATACATTTGCTGAATTGCTGAACTGTATGCTATCTTATTTTAAAAAAAGCATTGCAAGCAATTTTTTTCACCTTGTGAAATTTACATTAAGATAGATCTGCTCCTCCATGACACTGCCAATACCAGGAATCCTCAGAGTTAGCAAATGTTTATGTATGAATTATTAAGGCAAACACCCATATTTGCTTTTGGATTGGAATAAAAGCTTCTAAAACCAGCAGCAGCAGGAAAAGGAGGAGGAGTTAATGAAGAGAGTGAGAGTGAAAGCAAGATGGAGAAAGAAACGGAGCGAGAAAGAAACACTTATCTTACCTTCAAGCACTGTAAGCTTGGCACTGGTGTTGATCTCGCCAGCACTGTTGGTGGCTGTGCACTCGTAAATGGCTTCGTCTCTGTGTGTGCGCAATGGCTGGATCCGCAATACGGAGCCCGAGCCGTCATCAAACTCAATCACCTAGGAGAGCCAGAGCAAAGCAAAGGGCAGGAATGTTATTTCTAGGGGGCTCTTTTTCTTTTCCACGGATATCACTTTATTTGAAAATATAAATAACATTCATTTAGACTTAGTTTTCTTGGTTTTTGTGTTTCTGATCTGAAAGAAGAAAAACTGTAACATTTGTCAGTTTTGCAGCTTTACCAGTTTCTCATAAGTCTATTTTCATGTCCTGCTGCAGACTTAGTATATTAGTAGACTATAAGTCTGTTGTTTTCACTAAAAACTTGCCCATGATGTTTAGAGTGAATTATATAATAATATCCAAAAACACTGTGATGCACAGCAGAACCACAAAAAGGATCATATCAAGGAATAACAACCAGGAGTATAACCCCTGGCTACCACGGCTGCATTATGTTACAGAGAAAAAAATGGTCAGAAAAAGTGTGAGTTCCCACCTAAGGCACTTCCTTCTGTTCATATGGGTTCAAAAGAGGGAGGGAAAATACATCAAGTAATACATCAAGGGGATGTATGGCCAGAGATGGTGGAGCTGAGGAACAGAAGGGGAAGGATGAGGGTGTGAAAAGACTCAAGGAGATGAAGAGGACTATATAAATCAAGATGGAAGGAGATTAAAGAGAAGGGAAGCCTGTCTGGTCTCGCTTGGAGAAGAGAAGAGTTGGTGTGATGCTCAATAACAGGGCAATTGATTGTGTGTGCTTTGTGTGAATGCTGTGAGTGTGCACGCATTTGTGGATGTGTCTGTGTTAATGAGAGAGGGTTACAGAGTCTGAAGCCCACGCCTGGAATGTTTTGTCACGTGTGTTGTGTTTTTGCCTGCTTGTATTTATGTGTGTACATGTGGGTGTGTATACTTGAGTGTTCAGAGATCTGAAAGTCACACATGAGTGCTTACCTCAAAGCGCTGAGAGCTGACTTTCTTGCCTTTCTTCATCCAGGTGATTCTGGGTTTGGGCTCCCCGGACGCCTGGCACACAAACGACGCAACTCCGCCCGAGATGCCCGTCTGGTCCTCTGGGGATTTGACGAAACTTGGCAAGCCTGAGAGAGCCAGAGCAGAGGGGGCAGAGGGAGATAGGAAGAGGCAAAAGGGGGCAGGAAAAGAAGTCAGGGACAGAGAAAGGGGGAGAGACGCAAGGGATAAGGAGAGCAGAAAGGAGGGGGAGAGAAGAAGGTGATGTTAGTGCCTTCTGCCTGTCACATTGGCATGTAAAACTTGCTTGTCTTTGGGTATCACTTTCTCCACACAAAGGCAACAATGAGAAAAACCCAAACTGGCATTGTTGCTGTGCACACCTGCAGCTCAGTCATGGGAGAAACATCCAGTCTTTGTGTGCCTGCCTGTCACTGTATCACGTTGAATTTCTCACCTCTGCTTTGACACGCCATATGAAACAGTGCAAAGTTTGTTGCCCACAGACAATGATGTTGCAGTTCTATCTAGTGAACACGAGGGATTGCATTAAACCCAACAGATAGAACGAGATAAGCAGAAAAACTCCTACTCTTCCACAAAAACTATCTGCAAAAATCACAGAGAAAGAAAAGCAAGATGCTCGTAAATTAGATACTTTGGGAGTTAATCAG
Source organism: Enoplosus armatus (assembly GCF_043641665.1). NCBI lineage: Eukaryota > Metazoa > Chordata > Actinopteri > Centrarchiformes > Enoplosidae > Enoplosus > Enoplosus armatus. The sequence goes on along the minus strand of NC_092193.1, from coordinate 7,239,965 downwards.
GTTATTTAGCATTCAAACAGCCATTTTTGGCTGGCATTAAAAAACGGTTGGCATGTCCTAAAATCCAAACAAAGCTACTACTATGTTGTGATTCTGAACCTCTTTGTGACTTCTTAGATAATGTGTGTTTACATCAACACAGTGGACTACCATGGAGAACATCCATAAACGTGATTCCTGTTTGCCTTCAGGGTGTTTTTACCGAGCACCACACCCAACATCTTTATGCACAGGACAATGGAGTGTGTGTTTCAGCGACAGCCCTGTCTAAGTTGACACGATGCTACAAAGAGCGCACCTTAGCTCCATGCTATAGCTGCCATGCTTTATGCTTTATTTACAGCCTCAGATGTGCATAATACGAGTCTGGCTTCAACAATATGACACAATGTCCTTATTATCAGCTCCGTCAGCTCGTGTTTCATCTCCAGAGTCATTAAAGAGGGAGGTGGGGAACACCTAAACCACAGTGATGACGAGCAGACTGTCCCATGGAGATACGCACAAAGGGGTGAGTCATTATGCTGTATACACAGAGGAGACGCCAGCCTTCCCTCACTGAGCACACACTGGGGAAAATCCAGCAATGGCTGCCACCACTCTTTTCTTTTTTATGTGTTCTAATATAACATTGGTGGGAGAAGGTGAGGTAGGGGGGTCAATATCTAGTTAGCATAACATTGTACCTCCTTCTGATATGGATAGGGCCTTTGGTGAGTACATTCTCCAGGTCTACCAGTTATATCATCAACCTCTGCCCCCACTTGGCTAGAGAGAGAGAGAGAGTTGGTGCTGTCTGTCCTTGCTCGAGGACATCTCTGCAGAGGAGCTTTCCTCAAGCTATACAGCAGCATACAATAAAAGAGATACTGCAAGCAGGCAGGCAGTGACGTGTGCGTGCATACATAACACTTTGTGATGTGAGATGGTTACACACATTCAAAAGCAACTGGTTGGAGGGACAGAGGTACGACAGAAATATGAGATGTTTAATGTGACTGCCGAAGAAAAGCTTACGGCCCATGCAGGACAATCCATAATATGCTGAATTCTCCTTAACATATACACACCCTCTGCCAAATATTGTCCACACGTTGTCTTAATTCTTGCACCAAATGAATTGCAAAATCAAGTATCTGACACAAGTGATGACCATACAGATAACAGCAGTGCTGTTTCATTAGTAAACATTTATACATCAGTCAAACAGAAGGTAATACCTTAAAACTCAAAATATTAACGCACTGAGAGATACCATCTCTTCAGAATCCATCCATGTTATTTGTTCTTGTAATGATCTGTTTTATGACCTGTTTTTCTTGGAGTTAGTCCCGTCAAATAACTGTCAAATTAGCAAGAGAGACTAAAGCTAACATGGTCCTTTGTTTCAAAACCAATCATGATAAGCTAACAATGACAAACAAATCCACAGCACTTTACATAACACTGACAGTCTGAATTGTACTGTGGTGCAGTGTAGTGTTTGAGTAGGCAGTTATGTGTGCTTGGCGATACACAGTAATCCAACAAACCCAGCCATCCATGACTTGTGACCCCTTCATAGTACCTAAACCCACCTGACATTTGAATTATATTTTCGTGGTTCTCCCACGGACAAGATTGAGACTGCAACAGCGCGGTAATAAATCCTTTTCTATAACATCAGAATATGACTGTTGACACACATGCAGGCAGCAGCAGGAGAGCTGTGTGAATGATTCAAACCTGATAAGCTCTTAAGAGTGTATGCCTGAGCATGCATCTGTGCGTGCATGGGTGGTGAGTTGGAATCCTCAAGACCTGATTATCGCCATTTTGACTTCTAAGAGTTCCCACTAACATCTGTCTGTGGCAGTTCCATTTAAGTTGATGTGAGGGCTTTTCACTTTGTTGCTAAGATGGAGGATCAGGCAGCATTAAAGAGTTCTGGGAACGTGCTTCAAAATTAAAGGATGTAAGCTCATGTATTGCCACAAACATTAAAGTGAAGAACCACTGGATCTCAAAAATCATACGGATTTTTAGGGATAAGCGGAAGAAAAGGGTAAACTGGCCCTCACTGAGCTTTTCCCGTTTTAATCCTCTTAAACAAGCTTCCCCTGAATTTCGATAGTTAACCTATGACTCAAAGCCGAAACTATGGCAAATTCTGAGCTGTCCATTGTTAATCCAGATCTCACCAAGCACTCAATCACAAAATCTGGATGGGGTTAATAGTGGTCCAAACACACTCCAACAAAAGGGCAGAAGCATTTATTTTTGGACTCCATCACTCTGCCACCACTGGCGGGTGCGGATATCACACTGTTGGGTTTGTCAGTTCTTTTCTTAGAGAGACAAAATCCAGACTCGACCCTTTTTTCTCTGCCTGTGTCCCATTTTCCTGGCTGTCAGGCAGTTGTCACATGAAAACAATGGCAGGGACGAGGTAGAAAACACATAAGCCTACCTATGCAAATCCTTCACTCAGCCAGTGACTGCAAGCTTTGAGCTGTACTTTTTCTAAGCTTTGATACATCACATTCAAAACTCCTATCTTGACACGCAAGGCTTTAACGCACACGCTCTTCTTGCTGGCAATGTGTAGAAAAGTGCTGCCACAACTGTCAGGCCCAGTATTGGTTGCAAGGTGCCAGAATTTCAGGGTTGAGGTTATCGACTCATGAATACCTCATATTTACCACATTTAGTTTACTCGCACTATCCAGATTAAGGTATTGCTCAAATTACTGACACTCTCATGTATACACCTAAACTTGGTTGTCAAAATAAAAGCAGATAAACATACCTGGACTACAAGTCAGTCTTTCAATTTGGTTTTAATTTAATTACCACCAGGAAGATCAGAAAGTCATCCAAATGCAAAACAGTGTTGCTGTACACAAACAGCAGCATGGCTGGTGGTGGTGAGAAAAAAGCAAACCCATTTGTTGTTAGCAGAGCAAAAAGGCTTTCATGTTACAATTAATGAATGGAATAAATGAGTTAATCAAAGAAAAAACCCTCTTCTCTTATTTTGTGAGACTAATAAGGTGTTTCTTGTATGCTACAACACATCCTGACAGACAACCTGATTATCAAACAAATCATGGGGTTATTAGGGAAATGAATGCAAACCCTTTCAACGCCTAATGTTCAAAAACCTAATACAAAGTGCTGGCTTAATCTAGCAGTAGTTATTAGTAGTAATTCATAATATTTAGCATTTGTGCCGTAGTGTGTACACAAACCAGGTGTATTCTCACTTAAAATCCTAACGATGCATGTTGGTGCCCTGTTGACTTGACACTTGAATTTGAGGGCAGGGTATTGACAAATCTGCATAGATCCCTGGTTTAGACAGCACTGAGGGAGCCTAGAGGCTGCTGATTGCTCTGTGTGAGGGGGGATTAAACAGCTTCTCTCAGTTAACCTAATGCCTGCAGCAGTATTTGTGGGGTCTGAGGTCATTAGAGAGATGAAAGGTCTGGGGGGTTTCCGAACTCCAAATTGCTACAGGTGTTATATTTTTCACTAGATAGGTCTCAGGGCGTTGGGACGGGTGATCAGGAACAGCTGTCAATGTACAGTAAACAGTAAATGACTTTGTCAAGGACAACACAAGAAAATGGGTCTAATGAATAAATTAATGAATATGGGACATATTGTAGGACAAGAACAGAGGTTGGATAAGATGGAAAGTGATTCACTAAATTATTTATTCATATCTATTCATATATAGTTTTTCAAAGCAGTGTTACTATATGGTTTGTTTCCTAAGCAGCTATATAGTTTTCTCTCTTTTAGTCGGGGGACTAAATGCAGAGACAGCAGGGAGAGTCGTGTAAATGGCACTTGTGTGGCTAACAATTAGTGTATTCTCAAGCCCGCCAGAGTGCCCAATGATAGCTACTCTGTGGTTTAGAGTATCGGGGATCGATACACACGCGGCAGAGAGAAAACCATTAATTCTTATTAATAATGGATTAGCAAGTTATCATTTTCATGAGGCAACACTTAGTGGGAATTTGTCTGATGGCATCAGCACTGGTTGTTTTAATGGAACACTTCCATTAAGGCCTTTTTCGGACCATTAGCAGGCAACTTGTTTGCAATTAATTCCATATAAAGCTGCCTCCCCTGCAAGTTATTTACCCAGATAAAGTCAACTGCACTTCAGGCTGTTTGTTTAAACCAATAAACATAATGTTTGCTATCTGCACTTCTCATTTACAGCTGAACACCAAAAAGCATTGTGTTATTATTTTTCCAAATGACACGTACATGGCACAAGTTAGAATTCATGTGGAGGGACCCTAGGACAAAATAATATGAAGCAGGGTTTCCCATATCAGATCAACATGAGTCGGGTTTATTATTTAGTTTTTTAATTTTGATCTCAAATCTGTCAGATTGAGTTCACATTACAAAGAGATAGCAAGGCAACTGTCATTGTGCAATGCACAGTACAGCAGTCCACCAGCTCCTGTCATTGTTACCAAGATCCTGGTTTCAAGCCTATATGCTAGGACCTATGTACGTGCTTATTTCTCCACATGTTTGAACAGGTTTTTGCTGGATGGTCCGGTTTTGCTGCACTATCCACTCCCACTCGTTGACAGTCAGTTCACACTGCATTCAGTTGTGATAACACAAAAAGCAAAGAAATTTTTTTTCTTGTTTCAGAATGCTAGTGTAGTGGCTCAAGATTGACGGAGCTTTATGAGCGTTATCAGAACTTCAGCGAAATCACAAGAGTAATGTGATTCATCAGCACTGAGATACTAGGATGAGCTACTTAAGACAAAATGTCTAAACCTACCTATAGAATAGATGAGAAAAGGAAAGAGAAAAACATCAAACTTTCAATACCCTCGTGGACCACAAAAATGGGCTTTCAATCAGGCCTTCCAGCCCTCAGTGAATTATTCAAGACAGCCAAGAAGAACAAGAACTCTAAGTGCAATTACCCTTCACTCCTCTCTTCCCAGTGTGAGCAACATTAATGTAATGGCTTTCATCTTCTCAAGCCGATTATGAACGAGGGAGGCATCTCTCAAGCTTGCTCTCTCTCTCTTCTTGTCTGTCAGTCAATATATGACATTTGGAAAAAAAAACACACAGTGTGCTTTGGTGACCGATGCCTGCAGTGGGCAGCTAAAAACAACTGTTTAAAAAACATGCAAGGATAAATGCTTCACTGTGTACTTTTTGATTGTGAGGATGTGGGTGTTCCTGGTATCACACGATTGGGAGTCTGGGGTTTTATATTACCTGTGGTATTTAAAGTGGTGCCCAACCTAAATCAAGTCAAAGATGACTCACTATCTGTGGCTTATTTCAACCCACCTGATTCCTTCAGGAAAAGTTTTAACAGACAGGCAGATTGCACTTTCTTGAGATAAAACTACTTTTGTTGCACTATTGCATCAGGGAAAATATACAACTTCTAATCATCTAATGATGATGGTTATAAAATGAGGGCAAACTATACCATACCATACCATACCATACCATATCATTATCTGAAAACAACTATAGTCTGCCACACAATGTGGACAATAGAAATGCAAAATGCAAAGTCGTCTCCAATGAACAGGCTCTTTTTGAAGTATGTGGCCCGAACCTACAAGACAAGCCTGCTAATGTGTCGGCTGAACTGCACAGCTCATCTGCATAACCCTGGAGCTACATCACCTCCGATGTTCATTTAGTTCGCTTGATGAAATGTTCTCATTTGCACTGTCATGAAACTAAGTGTTTTTCCATTCTGAAACTGTGAAGGGCGACTGACTGCTGCATTTGAAGGCATGTGTGGGTGGGTAACAGACTGTCAACCTGGGGACACTCGCATGCAAAACAAAATACAAAGAGGGAAGTACATTTTGAATGCAGCTTGAATGTGTAATAAAGTATATAGCGTGACGCCTTTGTAATGGAAATCCAAACTACCCTGTAAAGTTGCTGTGGGAATACGAAAGGAGATTCGGGCAACTGATAGAAAGCTTCATTAATGCTGCTGGGTAAAGTCCGATGGTCACCTTGGCTCGGACCCTGACATTAATAGACCAGTGTGGGGAAAATGTAAAGTGTGTTAAGTGATCTCAGGAGGGAGCGGGTTTGGGGCTCCGCTGCTCAGATGACTCCTAGCGTCTTTAGAGATTCCATTTTGGGGTTAGCTTGTCATCCATCACCACGCACCCCTTTGCGACCCCACTAACCTCATTAATTTGCCTCTCCTAGATTAGCCCTCCCTCAGAGACCACAAAGAGCCCCTACCATTGTTCTCATCTTCTCACCCACATGGCCCGGAGGCTTTAAGTAATTCGACTCTCCACTAGCCAAAATTGTGGGAGAAATTAAATTATGTTACTGTAGGGACATGGAACAACAAAGAAATTCTGGCTGTGCAGGCTCCAGCGGGCTCTTTGTTGCTTCCCTTATGATTTAGCATCTTTGAAAAGCTATAGTGACCATTTACGCATGAAATAGTTCCCTCTTGAGATCCAACCATGTGTTATGCTGCTCCATGTCTACAAGCAGTTTGGGTTGAGTTAAATACCTTTAAATGCACCTGAAAGGATTCTCCAAAAGTAAACAGTACATGGGTGTGTGGCAATGTGCCTATAAATTACTTGATTTTGTCCTATTCAAAGCCAGCTATCTTGAATTTCTCCAATCTCAACAGATTCTGATCAATGATCAAACAGCATTACGAGCACCCTTAAATGCCTCTGATACTTCCCACATAATATCGCTCAACACAAATTAAATCCACATCAACTCTTTGAAATCTCGGGTAATGCGGGATTAATATAATTCAAAGTATCCTCACATTAAGTAAGAATGAAATAAGTAGTAAGGAACAGTGAGGAATTGAAATGTCTTCTGTCAATAAAGGCGTCACTATGAACACAGAATTAAAATGTCTTTCTCCATCTGCCCTTTTCTGGAAGGACACTGGCGGTTCTTGTCATCCTGTGGCATTACTGAATCCGGGACACAGCAGAGGGTTTGGGTGACTGCCTCTGGCCCTGCTATTGAGCTCCCTAATTAAACTATTAATCTCACATCATTAACCTCCGATGACCCCTTCCTCCCTCCATTCTGACATTGCTGCACTGGCTTATGAAAACAACTTCTCATCGAATCTCCCCAACCTCTAAATTGCTTTCATCCAACACTTTATCTTGCAGATGTTTTTCTCACATAATTTGCTTTTTCCCTCACCTCTTTCTCAGAGAGCGTTTTCTATTGTTTAGTTCTCCCTCCATCTCCGCCTTTCTCTCTCAGTGTGCCTGTCTGTATGATGTGTGTGGACCACAGCTGTGCGCTAACTGCATTACTCTCCAAGTGGCTCTCCAAGGTGGATATGGTTACTTTTAATTAAAAAAGAATCAATTTCTATCCCTGTCAGTTTTTGAACTGGGTGACCATATGGACACTTAAAAATACAATCCAATTTCCAGCCACCCAACCCCCGTCTGGCCACCCCTCTCCAAACCACTTTGGCACTTCCATCACATCAGTCCATTGCAGGAGCTCTAGAAATTGCCAAATCAATCTACGGAGCTTCTCCTTTCGGTTAACTTTTTTGTTCTCAAAATTCTGGTATGATATGCTTTAGTATCAGCTATTTGGGGATATTCTAGTCTATAGCCAAGGGTACATGTATATTTAACATAGCAGCCCCGTGGGAAACCTCTTGATCTAGCAATTGGATGAAAGAAATGTTCGTAGTAGAACAAAACTATAATTTATCTATTGGTGGCACGAAGGGAACACAAAGAAGACACAAAAAAATGTAGCAAGAGACAGTGGTTTTATATAAAAAGTTACTTTATACTTATTAAGCTAATTTTGGTGCCACTGGGAGAGAAACAAGCAGGCTCAGGTACAAAGGCCTTGGTGGTCTTGCCGCACCTCATGTGAAAAGCCACCCAAGATTATAACATGAGAGGCACGAGAGGAGACACATACATCAAAAGCTTATTAAAGCCAATGAAATAACTCACAATGACAGCACTACAAAAGATAACCATTACATTTAAGTGCTGGGTATGTGTGACTTTGAGGCTGACCTTGTGGGCCAGTGGCCTATTGTGTACATGGAAGCTGTATAGAGAGCTGGTTGATTAGGCTGAGCTCCCCGGGGATCGATGGGACGTGTGCGATCAGCACTCAGAGTAATCACACCGTATTGTGTGCCTACTCAATGACAATATAAGATGAATGATGTCACAGGGCTATAACAGTGATAGTGCTGGTGGAGGATTTCTTGTACTTATTTGTGGTAAATTATGATGAATGGTACCATCTTAAGTATTACGCCAAACAAACAGTATGACACCAACCTCTGAAATGTAGCCATCCCAAACCAGCAAACAAAGCACTGTAAACCTATAGTTTTTATCTAAGAGGAAGGCCTAACACTGCTCACATGCTTGCTACCTGTGGTTGCTTTGCTTGCTGAACTTTTTCAAGGGGGACACAAGGACGCCAGACCAAACCCATGTAATCAGAAACTTGCCAGGCACCCCACCCATAATATATGTCTGCTGTCTGCCCTGTAATACAGGAAATCCAAACCAGAACTATCAAGTTCACATAACTAAGTTGCATACAAATTACAGGCATCAAATGCACACAACCCTGCCATTAGTGGTAGGTGTTATTTTTGCCCCCCAACTGTCTTATTTTAATTCTATGTCTGTTTGCTTTACAGTCTGAGTAACAGCAGGTCTAGGCCTTTTTCCATGTGTGGTTAACTTCGGACCAGAGCCAGGCTTTTCTATTTTTTGTTTTATCTTTCTCTTATGCTGAAATTACATCTATTCTCAATTTCCTTATTCATGTATCAGTGTTTGGGTGTTATCTTCAACGAAAACGTTCGTGCCAGCTTGACCATAGTAGAGTATCTTTGTCTGTTAATTAAAATGCTTGGCTCTGTTTTTATCCGTAAATGATATGATTACCGAAATTAGAGACCAGGGCAATCTAACTCTCATGGAGACAGTGAGGCAGACAAAAAGACTAAATTTACAAAAGTAAAGATACTGCAGAACATTGTCCGCATTAACCCATTGTTCATAGATTGCACACAGTAAAACACAAGCTAGCTGGCTGTGTGTACATCTTATATACCTCTGATTGTATGGCCGGCATGCCCTAAAAGCCTTAAAATACTGTAGATACAAGCATAACAAAATATGTTTCATAAGTTAAATTACTTTAGCCATCCTGCAAATTTGCTTAATAATTGCCTTTGCATGTAGCTATCTGCACAATATAGATTAAAAACAGCACAATAGCAGCACGGCTTCATAATCAAGGCCTCACCCAAACTCTGGGCCGCACTGAGCATCTGACAGACTCAGCATATTTAAATAATATCTTGGCACCTTCAATGCCCCTGACGCACAGGTACACAACATAACATGATCATAAACATGGTGCACTACCTATAAATAAATTACTGACATTGCAGATGTTTGTCAAGTCCTATGCCAATTATTCAGAGACCAAAAATAGTCTTAATACAGTTATTTAATTAATTCTCATCATACAATTCATCATCGAAAATTCATATTTCATTTGGATTTGTAATAGTTATTTTATATCAGGATGCCATGGAGAAACTAGAACTATTGTAACATATTGCAATAGTTTTGGTTGCATAGGAAAAGCAGCACAAATGGACATGGGTCAAATACATGTCACTGTGTTCAAGTGTGGGGATGAATTCAACGCAGTGTGGAAAATCTTTAAAGTCTTACTTAAGCATCTCTGCGCCAGACGAGGTTTGATTTGGTCCGATCAAATTACAGGCAGAGCAAAGACAGTCTTGCAAGAACACAAGAAAACAGACAGGAGTGCAAAACTTTTCCGCAAGGTCAAGTTCACACTGATGCTGTGCAAAACTATAGACACACACCACAAGAGTCAAAGATGATAACAAAGGGCTGAGTGAGACAAGGCAAAGGGTAGAGAAAAACAAATCCTACTGGACCCATGTATGAAAGGACAGGGCAGTTGGCGTGGTCGGGTGGGGGACTGGGAGGGGTTGGGGTATAATTGAATTACAGTGACCCTATGACAGCACTATAGGTGAGGTCATGTGTTGAATTAATTCTGTCCCTGACCCCGTCTTCAGCAGGGCAGTGCCTCTTGGCTGCCCCCGAGACCCAAAGCGCAGCAACGATGACACATCTTTCTGAGCGCCTTCTTCCAGCCAAAACCGTCATTCAGATTGACAGCCGGGCACAGAGGCCGATGCAGCTTCACTGCGTGCACTGCACGCTTATTTTTAGTGCAAATGCTAAAGCTCTCTATATTGTGGGACATGTATTAGATGAGCTGCTATTTCTGTTCCACCAAAGACCCCAAACGTAATCTATATTCTATTTAAATGAAGCTCTGCACGTCAAAGCATGAAAGCAAAGCTTGTTCTACCACACAATCAATTAATGTGCAGCAATGCAGTGGGTTAAATTCAACTTTGGATCATGTCAGTCCCTTTAAACAAAAATGTCTACAAAAGGGGTGCATTTGTTCAGCTGATCACTTGAAAGGGTAATACACCTGAAATTATTCTGAGAGAACTTTTTAACCTCCCATTGTGTGTACTTTCGTGTGTGTTGCAAATGAGGGGCTAAAATGCTCTTACTGTCAAAATACTTGATACATAAAGTTTAATGTGTTATCAGATCATAGGGGAAGCAAGCACATGTGAATGAGGCTACTTACTGTCTGCCACAGAGGAGAACACCACGCAGCTGAGTAGAAGCAGGAACAACAACGCCCCTCTAGGCAGGAGGGGCACTGCCAGGTGAATATTAGGCACCATGTTCCAAGTTGGCACTGCTCCCTCCTCAGTCCCCTGCTAGACACGTCCCACTCTGACAGGATCAAAGACTAACACCTGGGAGAGCAAACACATGCAGAACAGGAGTGCAGAAACATTAGTATTCAAACTCACCATATATTTGCATATATTTGAATGAGCATAATAACAGTAAGGCAGAAATACTCAAGTCACAGAGCAGAACCAGAAGAGACGGAAATTTTGTATACTTGTAAGAAAAGAACAGCACACAACGCTGGAGATCTTTGGTCGCGATCAACAAGGCACCCAATACCCACAACAAAATCCTGCTCGGGGCAGAGGAAAATACAAGTGAAGCGAATGTAACACGCAAACTACATCAGCAGAAGAGTTAGGAAACAAATACAGTACAGGGCTACAGAGAAATCATGGGAAGAAATAACAAGAACAAAGGGGAGGTCAGGACGCAGGATTAAGCTCCTCAGCTATCCTCTCACAATGGGGATCAGTTAAAAACCCAGAGGACCTCCTAAACAGTGCTCCCTAAGGACCACCGCCCACTTAATGTTCCCCATTAAGAAATTGAAACTGTGTCTTCCAGATGGGTTCAAATCACACAAAGTGCCATGATCTCATAACATGTATGCATACATAAACATTTAACATACAACACAGCCCAAGAGGGACATGGTTGGTCAACAAAGCAGCAGCAGGTGTACCACAAATGAACCATAATTAACTAAGCTATACAACACAAAGCATTGCTCCATCGTCTTAAGTAGTGGGTGGAGACACAAAAACAAAGGCTGTCCCTCAAAACAAACTGCACAAGCACGGATCCTTTGTCTTTTTAGGAATTAGATTTAGTGTAGGAAATGACTAAGCCAGCTGATAAGATTTAGATATATGACCTTAAGTTTGTTATAGCCCGCGGTTTCAATGTCTGATGCTATTATAAACAACGTAACCGTGTATCCCCATAAATTGAGCTAACTAAATTTCTTATCCCAACACTCTTGCCCATGGCCATCTGTGATGAGTAATCATAACGCTGTACAGCAGACCACAATATGGTAAGGATAGATATCTCCCTTTAAATAAAAGCAGTATCTCCAGAGGACTTCAGAGAAAAAAAAGAAGTAAAATGAGAAAAGTTTGAAAAGTTTTAAAGCAAGCCTACTTTTGTCTTCAAGAGCTCCCTGACAATGATTCTGTACAAAGCTTTTACAAGAGGCCTATTGGAATTGAATTGAAAACTTTCTCAGCTCATCTGTTCAGTCTCGCTGCCGAGTTTATAGTGGCAACGGAACAATACTGATTGCTGATATTTGTGAAAAGAGAAAGAGAGGCGCTCACAATGTGGAATATCTTGAGGCTCGCTGGGTGGCCGGTCAGCTTTAGTCTATTCAGTTCAGCCAAATAAGTTAGAGTGTCAGGAACACAATGCCTCCAGTATCTTGTAGGAAAAAAAAAACCTTTCCATTCTTAAGCCTGTGGAGGTGTTGAGCAGCCCATTACTCGTGGCTATTTCAATGCGTGTGGAAACACTGAAAAAAACACACATACTCTTTGACCACACTCTTTGTGAAACAAGACCAAGAAAAACACTCTGTTCGGCAGAGATCTTAGCAAAGCAACATTTGAAGAGTTTCCTTTTCTTCATCTGAGCTCTGCTTAAACCTCTTTCGACAAGTCACTTGGCAAAGGGAAAGACAGGCATGGCTGAGCAAAATGATGTGAAGGAATGCTATGTGTGAGTCAGAGGACTGGTGCCTCACCTGGGCACAGTTGCAGACAGGTATCATTGACGGCTAGCTCTTCATCACCATTTGTCACATACAGGAATGCGCCTCTAGGCTTTCATGTCTACTAAGCCAATTTCCGATGCAACACACCTCGCATCTAAGGAATTTCACTGTGTGCAGCCAACATCATCTATCGTCAGTGAAAGTTCAAGCTGTGATTGAATCAAGCCGTATTGTATTGTTATATACTCTCTGCAAGTAGATTTTTGAAAAATAACAACAAGCACAGCTAAAATAATTTAAAACCTCTGGAAAAAAAGATTCCCCTTGTGTCTTCACCTTTACTGGTAATGAGAAAGCACCTCATTGTTGGTGTGTTAAGCTGTAGCAGTCTGAAAAAGATACACAAATACATCGCTCAGGGTGCCAAAGAACTGGATCACACCCCCACTCTGCAACCAGAAAGAAAGACATTTGGCCCCCATTTATATTTCAAGTTAATACCCCAAGTTAGCTTTGCAAAATGAGTGTAACTCACATCAAGCTTGTTGGCTGACAAATTTGTTTTGACACTCATTTCTATGTACGCCAGCGCTGCGTTGGTTCATGTCGGTGGGTAGAGAGAGTGAGTGAAGCTGATAGAGTTGGCTACTCGCCGTGCTCCAAACCCTTGGCGGTGGAGGGATATCTTTTACAGCAGATGCCAGAGAGAGGCAGATGCTTTTCATCTTCAATGAGACAAATTCCTAGAGCGAGGTTTATTCTTTATTTATATAGCTACTTATTTATCCCAGTGCAGCTTGGTGCCTCCCAGCTGCACACAAATACTATGGGACAACACTTGCCACGATGTGTATTTGTGTTGTGGCAGCAGTGCTACTGAGAGGACATGGAACATGGAAATGGCTCAGTGTGATCCAAAATCTGAGAAAGAGGCTCAGCACACAGGAAGACATTGTTTGCAACTATGTGGGAGAGTGAGAGAAAAACAGTAAGAACATGTAGGGGTGGATGTCTGCCCCTGTGAGATTGCATGTGAATCCTTCTGTCTTGGTAATGATTTAATTCTGAAGCCATGGTTAGCGTGTGAGAGTAAGAGAGGAAAGAGTGTATGAGAGAGAAGGACTTAGCGCTGCATAATTATGGCTAAAATGATCATCCAGATTATTTCACCAGAAATTGAGATCCTAATTAATAATCACAATAATTTGTCAGGATGAATTCAAGAGCTTAAATAGTTTTACAACTACAGTAGATTATCTAAATTAATACAGTTTGAAACTGCAGTGCACAAACTAAAAATAAATGTTTCATAAACCAGTATGCCACAACAACTACAAACAAAGTTCAACAAGCTGTATCTACGGTAAAATTACAGCATTCTAGCAAACAAAACTGAGACTGAATTTAATAACCAGTCTGAGTGCCTTGTTGTTGGCACAACGTCACCTACTTCCAAGGAGAAGGGAAGGTGCACGCATTTATGCAAACACAATTAGCTGATTAACTATGATGAGGTGTCCCGATAAAGGAAAATAAAGATTTGTTAATTTCCTCCAACCCATTATCACCTATCACATGCACACCTACTGGAGAAACAAAGGAAATGCTGTGTTTAATGAATTCAAGCTTCAAGCTACCTCAGCTTGTTAGCTAATGTTCAGGAACAGCCATTCATTACAGTCCAAAACTTTTTGAGTCACTCAGCAAAATTTGAGATGCAGGTGGTGTTTCAGAGGTCTGCAACCAGGCTAAACGCAATTTATGGTGCAGCATTTGGGTCTTGGGTGTCCAATTTGTTAAGACGTCAAGATAATATATTCTTAAGTGATACTGAAGTTTAAATAACCTTAACCCTAATCAGCCAGCCACTCTTCAGGGCAAGTCCTTTAGGAAGAAGCTTTGGAGTCTTGAGTGTCTGGGATGTTCTCAGTAATGCAGAGCATGACATATATAGTATATTATAGGCAGACGACTAAGAGGTTTAGTGAAGTAATTAACAAGGGAGCAACGGGATGTGAACATCTCAAACGGTAAACTGTGGAGGACAAAAGAGCTTTTGAGTAGGTTCAGTGGGGAGGGGAATATAACAAAAAATACACACCTATCTTGTTTGCTTGTTTGCCACCCACATCAGGTGCCTGTCATTCAAGTTATAACCCCCAGTGTGTGTGTGTGTGCGTGTGTGTGGCAAAGGAGTGGCCACCCATAAAGAATTGGTAGACTACAAACAGACAATGCGAGACACAGCTGCGCAGAGAGAGCGCAGAGGCTGAGTAAACACTACTATTACACTAACTACAGGTAGCATCTCTGCTCTCCATCGTTTCCATCCCTCCTACTCATGTTCTCTCTCCTTCTCCATCTCTGTTTAATGGGTCATCCTGAGCGCGGGGAGGTGAGACAGCTGAGATATATGGCTAGCAGTGTGGGGAGCTAATCATGGCCGTCTCTAGAGGTGATAAACCCAGACCGGAGAGGTTTGTGTTGGCGCAGCCTGCAACGGCTCCATAAACACAGTTACAAGCTGAATTTCGACAGCAGTGTTTTGGCCCCTGATTAGTTTTCCATGCCCTAGAAGGCTCACCCTCACAAGTCTACGCTGCTTTTTTTTTTTTTTAACCACAGATGTGAACACGCACCACAAGACCCCAGGAGAATTACTGCAAGCCGACGAGCCCCGTATTGTAAAATGAAAGTGTAAAGTAACAAAATTAGGTTTTCCCTCCAACTCTGAAAGCCTTGCTGCGTCCACAGATTTGATGGTGCATGTCTTTTTTACAGGGCTGTGACAAGGCCCTGCATTGAAATTCACCTAACAAAGGGTAATGTCCTGTGACCTATCAAGTTTTACAGCACTTTTGTTTACAAGCTGAATCCACAGAGTTAATTGTTAACGCTTTAATGCCAAGCAGAAGATTGAGAGACACCTTTAACAGACAAGTGCACTTCCTTAAATTGAGCAATAGAAAGTAAGGAGCGCTGATTACGCTGACCTACAATGAAAGCACTCACGTAATAAATCACGTGAGTAAAGTGTCTGCCTGTGTGGATGACTCAAAGAAATCCATCAGGTAGTCAAGACAAGACACTTCAATAATTACGTTTAATAATACTACAGCCATGTGGAATGTATGTGGACATTTACAACATATGATGCAGAGTCTCTATGACACATTGTGATGTAATCTGTGACGCATGAGAGTTGGACTTAATGCACCAGGCTCCTGATAAGGTCCTGATACAGGCACTAACTTGCCTCTCAACAGAAAGCAAAGACCATTGCATATTGGCTTCACCCATACGATACAGCGTCAATTGGCATTTAGTCTGGTTGAGTGAACATTTAACAAAACTCAGGCACCTCCATAAATTGCCACTGAAGTGGGGATTTACAATCACCTCTGGGGGGATACCAATCTTTTCAGCTGCAAATCAATCTGGGAATGAAAGGTGATATGTATTACACTGATATGTATTACAGGGAGTAGAAGAGACATACCAGAGTGCCACTTCCATTTGAATTTATTGGAGAGTGATTATTGGCGTTGTCGAGCTGCAGAGCAAGGAGAAAATGGCTTGCACTACAAAGTGCTGGGCAAAGGGCCTGCAATAAATCAAAATGCAGGCTCAATGTAAAACAGACATTCATCAAATAAAGGCAATGCTGTGTATAACCAATCGAGTGGATGAAACAGCTTTCTATAAAGTAGCACCAACCTTAGGAGCCATATTTACAGAACACAAACCAGTTAAGCTTGAGAATTAAAATAGAAAATTCAGAAAACCATAAAGTTAAATTGGAAAACTTTGTTTATTCATTTCATCCCCTTTGCTGACATCACAATATCTGGGTCTGAATATTGACATTTTCATGTATCATCGTGGGTATTAACAGTACTATGATTATATTTTGCTTATAAATTATTACTGTTTATCTTTCTCTTACTTAAATGTTATTTGCTTTTTATCTCTTTTGATTGAGAGTCTTCTTTGCTTTGAAAAGTGGTAAATAAACTAAATATCTGATTGTTTCTATTTCAGCCAACCTGTAATTCCTCAAAGCTAGGGCCTGAAGAAAACTAATGGAGAATGATAAAACAAGCTTTGTATTCAATTCAGGGTCTAAAAATATACGCAGCCAATAGCCTTGCCCTAGTTCAAAGATTGAAAAAAAGTTTTAATATTTGTGTTTATATTTTAGAGTGTTCTACAAATGAATTATTGTATAATTAAGAATGATTCTGTGCTATGGCCAAACATTAAATTAGCAATATAAACTGAGACACATTCTCACCAGCAGATGTGCATATATATCAAAAGGAAATTCACACTGTCAAGCAAGAGAGATGGGCTAAGACGTCACCACTTGACGGTTTGCTTGTGGACAGATGGTGCCATAAAATGACTAGGCAGCCAGCACAGAAGGCATGGACCCCCCCCCCACCTCACACCACACAGAGGACTTCAACCCCCCACCCCCACCACCCCCTGGGCAGAAGGCCTTGTCTTCGCCAGTAAAAGACAAACAGAGTGAAGGCATGTGAGCAGAAAGACTGGCAAATACAGAGCTCCATAGATCAATAGCTAGCCAAACAGAGGCAGTTGTACAGGCTCAGCTCAATCCATGGATATATATCGTGGGTGGTTTTTAGCAACCGGAAAGAGCAGAAATATTAGAAAAATTAAGCACTGTAGAACTATGGTAGAACATGGAAGGATGTGGACTACAATACAAACTAAAAACACACTGAATAAGTAGGTTTGAGGCTTTAAGTGTATTTATTTTCTACAGGTGGCACTGAGGTGAGGATACTGGGCTCAACTTTCTATAAGAGCGTAGGAGGGGGCTTGCGAGGGCTTCATACTATTCAGCAGGTGTCTCCACTGTTCTAAATCAATTACTTCTAGTCAGTCAGTGCTTAGGGTAGGGGGTATTGTAAATCAGCTTGGTGTCAGGCCATATTAGTGACTGTAACGGGTGGGGAGTGAAGCTCTTTGGTCAGCAGAGACCCTCCAGAGGCCTACATGAGAACCAAGCTGGGGCCTAGTCTCAGTGACAGAGCAGCAACTCTGGTGATTGTTTGCCACAATACTTTGTACAAAGGTTGGCCTATATGACGATGCATACTGTGAGACCGGCAGAGAATTGGCTATATCCTTTCCACCACTTCAATATGTCTAGGCATATTGTTTGAGGCAATATTGGATTTCCAGGATTTTTTCATCAATGTGATCAAATACCTTGATTTGCCAGGTATTTAATTGTGATTCCTATCGGGTTGTTTTATCTAAGAGGTTATCAATATTGCACAACCCGATTTTGTACACGTTTACAGTTCTGTTTACAGGATTTACCATACTAGCAAAATTCAAATTGACTGTGGAAGGATTAGCCAGACTGCTACCATTAGCTATTAGTAAAAAAAAAAGAAAAAAAAGAAAAGAAAATAAACAGTGGTTATTCACTCGCTCATGGGCACATGGTGGATAGTCTGTGCTTGTCCAACTGCAAGCATGAAAACAGACCCTTATCTCACTACATCCTTTTATGCAAATCTAATTCTGAGGAATTGTTGTGTCAGCAACAATATTCCCTTGCAACATACCACCACTAAACACGGAGGTGAGTACAAGCAAAGGCAGCCTACATTCACTTCGACATTTTTCATGCAATACTGGACGGTTTGGGGCTTGTTTGTCTTCAGTCAGAGCTGAAACGCGCGGATGAAACTGTATATTGACACACTGGTTTTATTATTTCACCTTATAACAGAGCATGAAAAAGAAAACAGGGCAAACAATCCTCCGGGGTCCAAGGTACAGAAGAACAAACCCAGTGTTGACACAGGGAAGGGTTAGACTAGCTCAGGGAGGGCTGGGAAAAGCACTTCCCACATAATCAAGCACTTGTGGTGGGAAACAGAAACATTGTACCTGATGGTGTCTGGGGCAAAGCACAAAGTTCTATTTACAAAGGAGGACCCCTTGATGAGAAATGTGGGGGAATCTAAAAGGCACACAAACATATGCTTTTCTGAGACCTACCTTGAAACAAAAAGCCTGTGTTACACAAAGAAAAGCCAAGACTCCTGGTCTACCTGTACCAGTTAAGACCAAACAGATTTAACATGGGTTAGCTGCCATTGCAAATGTGGAAAAAAAAAGAGGATCCCCAAGCCCAAACCAACTTTCCTGCCTTTTATTCCAGAAGGCTATCCTCTCTGCCCGTCTAACTAGTGAAAAGAGGCAGACTCTAATAAGCCGTTCCGTCTTTCTGTCAGTCTGTGTTTCTCTCCATCTACGTTTCCTCTCTCTCTCTCTCTCTCCTGGGCCACGTCTCCTTCTCTGTCTCTTTCTCTCTGTCTGAGCCATGAGCCAGTCTGTTGGAGCAGATGGAACCATATATCCCCATCGCTCTCCGGAGGCCAGAGGATTTAAAATGTAAAAGAGATGTGTGCAGAATAGGCAGGGGCCAGTCGATAAAGGGCAAGAGAAGCAGGGACTCTCAGCTCAGACCATGTTCATCAAACAAGTACAATACTCCTAAAAACTATGACTGTGATATAGAGCAATAAACTACAAAGATGTAGACTTTAAACTTAACACTAACCTGGCATGTCTGTCCTACATGATATAAGCAGAGCAGGAAACTGCATTTCTATTGGTAACAGAGGCAGAAGCCCAAAAAGCTTCTTGTTCTATTGATAGAAAATTAATCGACAACAAATGTGATCATCAGTTAAACGGCGTAAGTCCTTTATCACGCAAATAATTACAAAATTCTTTGTTATATATCACCATAAATTGAATATATTTGGGTTTTGGACAGCTGGTTAAGCAGAACAAGACATTTTAAGGCAACCCCCTGCCTCTGGGAACTTTTTCACTATTTTCTAACTTAGATTAATAAATGATTAGTTGCAGCCCTAACAAAACACAAGCTCAAAATTTAATAATCCAACCGAATACTGATAGTAACCAGCCATAAGCAAAAAAAACACAACAGGAATTTATTAGGATGTTATTGCTGAGGCTTTCCCTTTGAGTTACCTTGGCCAGAAAATGTGGAGTCAGACCTGCCTTCCTCCATACCTCACCTCAGGCCACCTTTCAGGTAATGAGAAAGTATCTGGACACTGTATCTGTCGTCTGGGAGAAGATTCTGCTTCGTCCTCCATCTCTGGATGTCAGGTTGACAGACAGGAAGAGTGAAGAACAACAGGCAGACGAGGTCGTGAGCAGTACAATCGATTGCCAGCTGACTAGCAAGGTCCATTATACTGACAGGCCGGAGCCACAACACGACGACCTGCACTCCACCAACGCCCTCATTACTACCTATGGATCTCTCACTGGGACCAATCTCTCTCGTGTTCTCCCCCTTCTTGCTCTCTCTTGCTTTCTCTCTACAGTACGTCTCCCTGGGCAAAGAATATGACAGAATTTCACTCTGTCAATCTGACGGAAGTGTTTTAAACGAAGAAAAACACACCCAAGCCTCTGCACTTAGCTTCATGCACAAGGTAAGCAATGGATACAGAACAAAGACGACACGGGGCAATACACTGTCCTTCAGAGCGATGTTCTTGAGAAAAACGCAGCCTAAATGTACATTTAAGCCTGTGCAATCTTGAAGAAAGTTCAACTGTCTGCGAGGGAAAGCCTCTGCCATATTAAACATTTCTCCCACCGTCAACCCGTCTTTCAGCTATGTTATCTTCTCTCCTCGTCCTTTCCCCCCCACACTATCTCTCTAGTTATTCTGAAATCCTTAGTCCTTGGAAGACTTATTTATACTCTCCCCCTACCCCACCCCTCTCCCTCACAGTACAGCTGCAGATAGGATTTACCTGCAGCTGAGACATCCTCCAGACTATCAATTACCACCAGTGTAGAGTCACTGTTCTGCAGCTTGGCTAACAAGACATACACACACAGCACATACACAGTGCACACACACACACCCACACATACACACACTGCACACACACAGATCTCTTGGACACATCCAGTTAGAGAAATTCTGAGTTGACTTCGAGTGAAAGGATTTTACTGACTAATCAAATAGTTCGGTGAAAATCCGCTTCATAAAAAATTCTAGACAAGAGCGTGAATACATCCAATCAAGCAAATGGTATTTAGATCAAGGGTTGTATGAAAGAAGAGCAGAAATTATAAGTGAACATGCCAGAGATGCTGTCTTCAGAAAATAAACTAGTACCATTCATGGAAAAATCAGTGAAACTTCAAAATCAGATCACTTCAGGAATTACAATCGCATGTTGTTAAATGAATTAAGAACAGCAGAGCTGGTTCTATAACTAAACTTTTGATCCACCAATATCCTTAAATGTGGTTCAAGGATGTGTGAGTGAAAGTGTAGTGCTTGCATTTGCAAATGATTACAAAGTCACAAAAAAGCAGAAACACGCAAAACTTGGGAGCCCTCACAGCAGTCAATCTGTATAGTTGTGATGTTTGACTGGTCTGCAATGTGCTGAAAAAAGAGATCTCACCAAATTCTTCCTGACATGTCATCTAAGTCTGACAACAATTGGACTGAACACCAGGCCGCTACACATACAGAAAGACACGCAGCGACAAGACCTGTCACTCACCCCACCAGATCCACCCTGACGCCTAAAGTGCCTCTGTCAGGTCAACAAATGAAAAGCCATCACAGCCAATGTTGCAGTCATCAAGCTGAAGTCATTCCATAGACTTGTTAAATGCTATCTTGCCAGGACTTGTTAAACTTGGTTGAGCATGTTAGGACTGAAGGCGTCAGCTTTGATTCCCAGGCTTAGTGTTTTGTTGATGCACCATCACAGAAGGTGAACAACCATCCAGGAAACAGAAATCATGTAGGGGCCATAGGCTAACACTCGTATGAGGGCTGCAGCCTGCAATCTAGCAATGCTTGGTCACGTAGTCAGTCCATACAGCCCAGTGTAAGCCTGTGAAGAAAGATCAGAGGAAGTGAATTCCTTTTAAGTGAGCCAACGTGTCTAGCCGCGGTAGTAGCGCAGTGATCATTAGGATAACATATTCAGGTCAAAAAGCTAATGAATGTGCATTAACAATGGACTGTATGGAAACTCTCTGTAAAGCACAAGACTTTGAGCATTCGCACCATCAAACCATTAAAACAACTAGCCTCATGAGATACTGAGGAAGTGGGATCTCTTCATGCATTGACCAACATGTGCAAAGATGTACTTTGCATTATTTACCTCATGCATAAAAATTCCTTTCCAGCTATCTTAAAGGCATGTTCATGGTTCAAATGTTCATCTTGGCACTTAAGTTGAGTTTCCAAGCATGAGATGCAAAGGGCCTTTCCTATGAACTAATAAGAGGGAACTGGTTACTCCTGTACTTCCCCTTTTCCCGACTAGTCCTCTGACTGTCAGCCTAGGCAGCCAAGTCTCCCATGTTTACTAATGTAGAAGCAACCCCTTTATCAGGGAAGAGATTTGTAGGGGAGAGGCAGGGGATTAGCCATCAAATTACCAGGCAGACAGCATCCCTGCTCCAGGGTTGTGAAGCAGTAATCTCTGAGGCTGAAGGGGGAGATCCAGATAAAGGTTCGGGATTGGTGTGGTGGAACTCCAAACTCCAAACTGTGCATAAGCAAAATATGAAAGTGTGTTTCAGGGGATTTATTTCTACTAAGCAAGTTCCCAATTCCATTTTTTTGTGGTAACTACTTTTATAGGACCAGATCACATTATATAGTTTCTCCCATGTTGTTGGGTTATGTGGGATCGTTATGCAGCTCAACACCCCCACAGTGCAATACTTTTGATAGGTGAAAGCTCTCAAACAGGAATGCTGTAGCTAGGCAGGGTTAGTGGAATTAGATTTCAGTGGCCTTGCCCATGGTTCTTGCATTGTCACCCCTCTGCCCTCCCTTAAACAAGCAGAGCTCTCCTCAGAGAATACCCCCTGAACACAGGAATGTTTCATCAACGCCTCAGCCCCCAGCATCCTTACAGGGCCACAGTGGGGCAACAGGCGCTGCACAGGCAGGCTATAAATAAGTCAGCATTGTAATGAAACCAAATGAATCTCCATCCATCTTCCCCAAAACAAGCCAGGGACCTCGGAGTTCTGCAGGAAGAAGAGTCATTGCCTACGTATGAGGACGAACCACAATATGAACAAAAGCCAAATGTTATACTGATGCTGAATACGTCCCACTTTAAAACATGCAACACACGTGCCATACTCCCAGATGCTAGTTTGAGTAAGTCTGTATGTGGGTAACCAAGACTGTGAAGACTTATCATTATTATTATGACATTTTAATGATAGTGAGAGGCCAGTCCTACTTGCTGCTATTTGAGATCAGCAGCAGAGGACTGTTGACAAAGAAGTCATATCTTTGGAGGAAGTGACAGGGGAGCTAATAAAGTAATCAAGTAGAATGGCGAGTCCAAGCCAGGCATTTGAAGAAATTGGGAGGCTGAGCAAACAAGGGTGATGCTGGAGGCAGAGGGATAAATCAGCCACATGACTATACTCCCAAAACCAAGCACCAAATAAATCAAGCCTACATTCAATTTTATTTGCTTTACTGCAGTTTAGCATCACAGTTATCTCCTCATGCTCAAGAGCAAGGTAAAGCTACAACCTTTAATTCCCTTTAATGGCAGTCCACAAGCAACCAATCTGATCATGTCTCTGAGCAGAAAAAAATATTTAAGATACAAGAAATTAGCAGCATATCATGCAGTAATTCAGTGGTATAACATAAAGGAAATAAATGGTATCATGCAACAGAGCAACAACAGTGATCCCTGGTTTTCTATTTTTTAGAAAGTAGCGCAATGCATGGCAGAATTTACATTTGCCGTGGCCACAGTATGTTTTCCAACTTGCATTGCTGCACATTTAACATACAAAAACATAAGCTTTGGCCTAGTCATACATACAGAGTACAAAAAAATTCAGCTGCCCCTGAAAATGGAGGCTGTTTCAATCAATGTGGAGGCGTAATGGGATGATGTGGAATTGAAATGAGTTTTGTGCAAGGAGGGAAATGTCCTCTCTGACAAAGCGGATTTGTGTTCCCATTGAGAAACTCATGGCTGTAATGCATAGAGCTATGGTTTAAATGAAAGGTGCAAGGCTATGAGCACAAAACAGACCTCTGATGGCTAGCCATAACAGGGAATAAAATGTAGATAGATACATTTAAGATGCAGAACAGAATATATAATGTAAAAAGAGCACAGAAAAGGACTGAAGGTAAGCTGAATATTTGAATTTCAATTCACTTTAACGAGACAATGAGCTAAAGCTACACTACCACAGGCACAGTTGGTTTTTACGGGACACTTTCTATCCATCACTAATTGGCAACAAAAATAACATCACCTTCTCTAAAATAAACCTGCTTATTTGGATATAATCTCATGTCAAAGCATACACATAGACCTAGTTCAATCAAATGAGCTCTTTGCTTGGGGCAGCTGAGGAAAAGTGTTGTTGTCAAAACACTGGGGATTTTAGTGCTAAAGAAGCCCTTTTTTGTAAACCTTCTACTCAGCACCTGTCACAATGAATGAGCGACTGTCTGCAAGAAAGAAGTGTCACAACTGAGACCAAAAAGTGACTATCAGCACAGCTAACACATCACACAGGCAGTTTCCACTGATTGACATCGCACATTATGCAGGACATATCTGGCACACTCACCCCCAGTTGCATAAACATGTTATTTAATACAGAACAGAGGATTGACAATTGGGTCTTGTCATCATAAAAAACAACTACTTATGACCCTGTCACCATCAGGCAACAATTCCTGACACAAAAACAAATGAGAAATGTCCCTCTGCTGGAGACCTAATCATAAACAAGTCTAAACGTCAGCTACAGCATCAAAGCTTTGAACTTTGATAACTCCAAAAAAGCAAGTAAGTTTTCTGTCTCCTTACAGTATGCGTCATAAACAAATGTCTGGCTCCACTGACACAATCGCCTTCACAGACATTGATCTGTGATTGTAAGCAACCTCTTTCATGTCCCAACTGAGACTAGAGTGATTAAGCAGATCCATCATGCGTTAACAGGCCATTACACATCACCCAGTTCAACGATGATGAGAAATCAAGTTCTATGGAAAAATCCATATGCTCAGCCCATAATTACTTTTGAGGAATCCGATAGGGAGAGAGATTGAGTGATTGACTGCTCCACACAGAGTAATTCATTCAAAAGGAAAGACTTCAGCCAAGGCAGGCATTTAAGTGAAGGATATTTTGTATGTTTGGTCAGGGAATCTAATAAGAGCAGTGGTATACAAATGGCCATAGTTATTTCCTCAGGTCACTTCCTAGACAGCCTTAACGTTTCTCTGGAACATTACTGGTGATAAAGCGACTGAAGCACAGTCGTAAAAGTGGAATGAAGGGTCAGTGGCCTGCATGGTGGAGGTGAAGGAGGACGACCTGCAGGTCATCGTGCATGGACAGGGATTGGCTGTGTTTGAACAAATGAGCATGGCTGACGGTTTTTTGTCTTGTTTGTTTATGCTACTGAGCAGCTGAACAGACATTTTAACGTGTCCTTCTTGAGTTTCGCCTCAAGGTCACTTTTCAATCAAGCTCACTGTGGGTGAGTTGTACAGTGATGGTTGTACTCCTGAATCATTAACTAAAAAGGAAAAATATAAACAATAAATACATTATAAGCAAGTCCAGCTTTGGCACATCTAAGAAAGAAAACACACAGACCTTTGGGGAAGCCTAGCCGTTTCAAAAGGCCAAACAAAAGGAGACAGACACGTTGTCTACCCCCATGTTCTCTGAAAGCTTAAGACAACTTTGATGGAAAAGAGTAAGTTGCAGAAAGGATATTTCTCCCAATGACACCAACTCCTTATATTGAGCAACACACTTATTGTGCAACAACTGCCACATTTATTGTGACCAAGAACAAGATGAACTCAGTCCAAAAGGTTCTCATACAAGCTTATAAAAGTTTTATGTTGTAATAAAAAAGAAACAAAAGTTTTAAGGCATCATTACAGCTGAAAGGGACATTTAGAGCTTATTCCTTTGAGGTCTTGAGGTTATTCTTTGTTGAAATGAAGGTACAAAAGTACAAAAAGTTCTCAAGTGTCTTCAGTCGAGTCTTTCCCAAAAAGTTCGTTTAACTAATAGTTGAGAATCACATCAAGAGAAAAGCACACTTTAAATCACTCAATAAGAAACATGTATCACATGTTATACTTTGTTTAAGGCCAGGCCCAAACATTTCCCAATAATCATAATTTGTGACTTCCAAAAGTTCATTTTCTGGGATTTCAAAGCCTTTCAGTGTCTCCTTCACACTAGAATTCTTGTTGCTGAAACTTTACCCTCCAGATTGCCAAGGGAGATAAAGACAACTGGAAAAACAGGTTGTTTGGCCTCAGTGTAGGCCTAATGCAGTCGAGCAGTAGGGTGCCTCACCTTAGCAGCGGTAGCTAGGGGACATTCTATGGTCTTTCTATTCAAAGTCTTCTGAATACGTAGGGGAGGGCTCGCACCAGACAGGGCAATTTGCCAGAGAGCCAGCCAATAGTGCTAAGCCAAGACGAGGTTAAACTATTGTTTTGGCTTAACAAGCAAGAGTGAGCAAGGACAAAAGAAAAGGGGACAAAAGAATAGTAAGAAAATACCTGACTATTGAAGTGTAACACATCAACTTATTTTGTTACTTTTATTATAAAGAGGCACGTTGCACAAGGTATATCCCGAGATGAAAAATAACAACAGGGATCAGGGAACAGGGATATATAGATAAATAAAGTTCAGAGTCTAGGGCAGCCCAGTCAGTTTCAAAAAATGCACCTGTGCCTCATCTGCTTTTAAGAAATAATAACTGTTGTTTTCTTCATTTTCTTTCACACTTACCCGTGCATGTCAATTAGATCCACTTATAAACTAATTCCTTTGATTCCTTATTCCAGAGAGAGAGAGAGAGAGAGAGTATCCAAATCCTAAAAAGGAAAATCCAGTAGTATCCACGAAAGCTTATCCCCGAATGATTTCTTATGAAAAAGTGTGTGAGAGAAAGTACTCTCCAGTTCCTGCTCAGTTATTCCATTCACAGCG
Source organism: Enoplosus armatus (assembly GCF_043641665.1). NCBI lineage: Eukaryota > Metazoa > Chordata > Actinopteri > Centrarchiformes > Enoplosidae > Enoplosus > Enoplosus armatus. The sequence goes on along the minus strand of NC_092193.1, from coordinate 7,213,305 downwards.
TTTCATTAACCAGAGGAACTGTCTTTTGGCTCTCCAGCAATACGTTTCCAGCTGTGGCTATAGCGCAATGTGGCTTGGGGAGAGATCCTTCTGAGGCAGAGCTTGTTCACACACTGAGCGGGTGTTCAGGGACTGCCTGGGAGAAGCCAAGCCCACCATGTGATGTCACTGGTGTCAAGTTTCAGTGTGAAGAGGGAGGAGGCTGCAGGGCCTTACCTTTTTGAACCTTGACCAATGAGAGACAATTGTGTAGTGCACCTGCATGTAGAAAAAGAAGGGTGGAGGTACCAGTACACGTGATGTTATGTATGCAGCTTAGAGACTCCATTATGTCTTATCTAGTGACCACCTTCCAGGGTGAGAATGTGACCTAATGTGAGCTCATATGCAGGCTTACACTAAACCTGACATAAAAGGCAGGCTATCTGGCATGTTCAACATCCCCAATTCTACTTTTGAATGGAACTCCTGCAAGTATTACGAAATCAGTTTGCCATGTAGCTGAAACTAGGGGGTTAACAAAGTGTGACCTTGAAACATATAAGCATTCCCAGGGGACTGTGCCAATAAAACATGTCCAGTAACACGTTTTGTGGATAATGAACTTGTTTCATGAATAATTTGGCCCCCCTCTCTCTTGCTTAAAAAAACGGAACAAAATAAATGTGCAAAATCCCCATTCTTAAATCAGAAAGGCGGTGAGTGTACACATACACAACTCCCAGACACACTGGTTCTCACTCCCTCCGGTCAAACTCTTCTAGCCATGGAGCTAATCATCCACAACAGATGTTCAGAAATGTTCAGTTGGATTTATGACAGAGCTCAGAGAAACAGCCAAGTCAGCCTCTGGTGCTGTTTTTCTCTTCCGTCCTACAAGGACAAGGGATTGCTCTGAGAAAGGATGTCAGCACAACCATTCTCTTCCCCAAAAATTCCCTCGCTCTCTGAGATTCACCATCCGAGACGACAGCGCCTTAATAGATCACAGAGCCTCGGGACCTTGGGGAGAGGTTTGCTCATTTATCCCAATAATACTGTGTGGACTGTAACTTGACTCATCCAGCAATGCTTCAACAATGTTTCGCCCTCGATGTAATGATGTTTTTTTTATATATATCAGTGGCATTGCTGACGCTGCAAGCCATGACCTAGTCCAGACAAATGTTTTTAGATGAAGCCACGTATAATACCATGTTGCATCAATAATTAAAGTTATATATATAGTTACGACTATATCATAATATGTTAGTACTTTCTGAAAGGGAAAATAAACTTTAACAATAGTGTAATTCCTATTAATCTAAACAGACAATCTGGCAGTACTGCTGATACTACAGTACAGTACCTTAAAGAAACTAACACAGCAAAAGATATTCAGAATGAGGTTCTAAAAAGCACGTATGAGAGCACTAAGAGCAGCAATGTTGAATGTCTTCTAGGCTTAAACTCGGCAGAAGGAAATGGCGAACTACTGTCTTCTACATTTCTCTTTGTTGTTAACAATGGGAGACAGTCTGATTTTACTGGAGGCTGCAGATCTGTGCACACAACAGACTTTTCGGCGAGAGAAAGAATTGTTTTATCTTTAACTTTCCTTCTAGTTTAGAACAAATAGGATGTGGGTCATCTGATTAAAAAGTAATTCAGTTTGTTCTGCCTAACACATAAATATATTCTAGCTGTATGTGCTGCAATAGTCTTACTAATAAAAACGGTGATCTCAAGCGTGTGCCATGGACAAAAACTTCAAATTGACTATCTGCAAAAAGGAGGACAACCAATCTGGACATTTTGGAAACCTCTCATTCCTTACAAACTGATGAGAGTTTGTGGGAACCTTCTGGAGAATAATTATTACACCCACACACCCCTGAGGAGAGGAGAAAAAAAGTATTTTTGTGGGTGTAAAGATTCTGTGCCAATTCAAATGTCACATTCATCTGAGATGAAATCACTGAACAAATCACACAGTGATAAAAGGTAAAAGTAAAAAAATATTGGCTGGTGGTCTTCACAGCAGAGTGGGAGAGAAAATTAATTGTGAGCTACAGTAATGTAGTGTAGTGCGTCAGTTGCACAACATGAGCCATTTCATTTCTAGTGTAATCTCATTTCAGCGCAATGTAAAACTCAAAACACAGATGGACTCTAGCAGTAACCCCCTATGCAAGATTAAAACTGTTGTCTCGAGTGAGTTTTTGTAGCTCAGGCAGTTTTAGGACTTATCTTTTGCCCCACCCCCCAAGAGCTTGAATAGAGTTGGAAACACCCCCTACCAAGTCTGAGAATTTATAACATTGTGACAACCCCCCATCCCCCGCTCATTTCATTAGACTGAAAAAAAGGTTGACAACCTCTTCAATGTGAAGGAGCCAGCCAGACTTAAGCCAGTCTGCTAACAGTTCTCAGTGAATAGATTCTAGTAATTTTTTTGTGAGATCAATGTTTTTTTTTCTGTCTTTTCCCACTTTATTGTGTGAGTACTTCATGTACAAGCTCTGTTGTGTAGCTGCAGGGTTATTTGCAGGTGAAGAACACCTGGAACGAGCCAGACACCTCAGCTCCTCTGTGGTAGCTACAGTCACCATCTGATGGGAAACTGCACTGGCTGTTGCAGGATGGGATGAATCACATCGGCCCTGGGCTTTATCAATATAACTGTCTGCACCACCTAACAAGTCTGCTAAGACATTTTAACAAGGTTCAGCTTCGAGGTAAGAAAATAAGATTCTTGGTCTAGGGTCAGAAGTGCACACACTGACTGAATATATGATGTGTATCATTACAAAAATATACTGTATTTAGTGCATTTTGAAACACTCAATCTATCATATAAAGAAATATTATTTTTTAAAAACATCCTTTAAATGGCACCCAAATAAACATGCTTTATCTTCCCATTCAGAGGGGTCACTGATAAACACAATTCTGGCTGCATTCCAGTGAAAAAATGTGTCGTAAACACTGAGCTGTGAAAGTCAGTGTGCTGCTGCTGATGGGCTCTTAAGACTAGCACTATGTCATCATGTCCAAAGGCACAGCTGGGCAACACCTGTTAGCTTAAAATTCCCAGCCCAATTCACAATTTACTGAGGCTTGGCTACTGCCAGTGTCTGTTTGTTAGCTAATTTACCTCCAGATTGCAATCGTGGTGCTATCCATTTCACATACATGGATCATATTATAACTTACAAACATAGGTTAAAGGCATGTGCAAATTATGAATGTAACATTTAACCTCAGCCTGTATAAATGATAATTATAGACAGCTGAAAATGCACCACTGAGAACACGTAGAGAAGTCTATGGTCCCTTGCTAGGGTCAAAGGGCACCACAGCAAATACCTGTGACCTAAAATAAACTCTTCAGGGTGAGGAAGGGATATGTTGTATTTTCCCACTACACTGTGATCTAGGACATGACAAGTTACGGGGACAGCTTAAGCTACACAGGAAGCATGTGAAAGCTATGCATCTAATTATATCTAACTATACTACTTCCTTATGCAAGCCACCAAATTATGTTTATCATCCATCAGTTAAGAGAATAAAAGTAGAGTAATAAGAGTAGATAGTTAAGCACAAAATGGTTATCTTTACCATGCAAAGTAATGTATCTCTGAGCCACACAAAAATGAATTAAAATGACAAACAATGTGTGAGCATCATACTTCTGCTCAACAGTCCAAACACCAAGGGCACACTTTGGCCCTGAATATTTCTCAGGACTGTCTGCAGATAATAGTGGCTCCAGCGCTGAGAGGGAAGGCGATGGCACATGGCGACAGGAGGTGTGAAAAAGACAAGGACAGTGGGAAACAGAGCACATAAAAACACAGATAAGATTGGCTTCACTGTGCTGACCTTCAGTGACTGCCTGTGTGTCTGTGTGTGTGTAGTGCATGTGAATTTGTACATGTGTCCCTGTGCCTGTGTGTCTGTATATGTGTCCATAGAGGTGGTTGTGCCTGCATGTTTATATTGACGTGTTAGTTACAGACAGAATGAGAGTACGGAAATAAGACAAGAGGGGTAGAACTGATAGAGGAAGGCACCTATTTTCCTTCGTTGAAAAAAACGAGCTCTCTCCATTACACTCTGCTGCTGACAACTGGTGGGGCACGTTCTCTAAGGGGAACAGCAGAGCGTGCCGCCGAATGCATGAGACAAATCATTTTTATCTGGGACCCTGGCGGGTATTGACAAACCAGGGGTGCATTTAGATAGCCCAATTAAAATGGGGAAATGAAGCGACATTGAGGCTCTTTACAGCACTGTGCCCCCTCTTCACCCTCTGGCCTCCTGCTCTCCCTCAACCTCTCCAGAGACTGACTTCCTTGCATACTGCACAGTGAGGGGTACGGGGGTGGCAATGAAAGCAAAGAAACAGGAGACTCAGAAAAGTGGCTTTGAGGTGAAAAATGAAATACGGGAGGCGCTAATGTCTGTGAGAGGAGAGAGCGGGCCCTAGTGACATAGCATCAATTTCATTGTTTCATCTTACATGCCTAATTTTTGCACAGTCCTCTTCAGGAGTAATAGTCGCTGCTCTGGCACTAAGGAGGCATGTAGCAGGGCTGAGAACAGTGTGCAAGGCAAGGGATTCAATGCAACTCTGTGCAACTTCAAAGGGTAAGTTGGCAATCAATGATATGGATGTTGGCTCCATTTATCCAAACGTGTCTTAGCGGGTGACCTTCAATGTCATCCACTCCCCACTCCAAAGGCTGCATGGTTCAATTCCCTTCTTTTCTCACCTGAATATGTCTCCCCTTGGTCTAATTTTCAGCCCTTTTTGATCAATCATCATTCCACTGAGATTACTGTCAGGTGCATTTTTGGAACAGATAGCCACCTCAGCACTGACACACAACAAAAATCTCATTCATCAGTTTCCTTCAAGTATACTAAAAGGTTACGACACCAGGATATCGTAAGATGTCTCACCTTTTGTGTAGGTGGAGAGGTGATAGGAAAAGTTAGTTCTCCAATAAAGGCAAAATCAGTGTGGAGAAAGAGCAAATGCTGTGGTGTGCTGTGACCAGCTGTTCAGCAGTGTTACATTTCACAGGCTACCGTCAACAGATCCGCAAAGATGCAAGCTGTTTCTACAATGCATCCTATGATGTGATGTTACTGTCAGCGGAGAAACTGATATCTTTGCCTCTTTTATGATATATTTCTCCCCGAATGTTTTCAAACAACCTCGTGTTTAAAATTGTCTGCAACAAACTGCTGTCATTTTTTCACAGCAGTTTACATTTACATTTGGCCAGTCATCTTAAGAGAATAAGCAAAACCACGACCAAACAGTACAATGTGTGCAGAGATTAACAGCACAATGCCAAATTTTTTCCGTGTTTTAGGGTGTGTTTTCCCTCTAAAGTAGATATAAACTTTGAGATGAAAAATAAAGGAAGATATTGCTTAGAAACCAGCATCAAAACAAATGTAAAACTGTGCACACAAACATGCAATGTACAAATGAAGAGGGCAAGGATACGATCCAAACAGGGGCCACTACTTTCTGCAGTCCCTCAGATGGAGTAAGCGTGCTGTGTACCGCGGAGACTTTGATAAATCAGAAAAACTTTCAGTGAGCGGTTCCTAATAAAAGCCCCACAGAGCAGTCTCTCCCAAACCTGAGGAGGCTCCACTTTGTCTCTGACAAGACAGCCTTCCAGATGCTTTCCCTCAATACATTTCTGCCTCACACAGAGGATAGGGTCCTAGCACTCAAGAAGATAAGTAACCCGACCGGCTACAGTGAAAAGTGTCAACTGTTTTTCATATACACTCTATGCTTGATGTTAAAAGTCAATGTGTCCAACCACACAAAAACAACCGCATATGAGTCTGTGTAGTGCTTCTCAAGTTTCTTTGGATTCGTTTTCCACAGAACAAACCGGTGGTGTCCTAATAAAGCACTTTATTATTCTAATAATTTCCCATTGGCATGCAGGAAAAACAACTCGGACACAAAGGGATGCATTCAAAAACACAAATCAACTTCAGCATTGTTAATAGCTCTCATTAGGAAAACTCCCCAAGCTTTGCACCACAGTGCATCACTTTGCTGGAATCAAAAGGAGGGGAATATGAAATTATTCCCTCTGTTGGAGAAGGCTGCTTCCACTGCTAAAAGGAAATAAACCACAAATTATGAGCTAGCCTCTTGCATGAATAACTTATAATGGGCTGTACTTTTGGCTTAGGGTGTTTAAATAAATAGATTAATGGTGTGAAAATATATTAAAATAGTTACATGATTATACCAACATGTCGTATATCAAAAATATATACCCAATATCCATTATAAAAGTGATGATGTAGTGAGACTGATATTCAAAACAAGAATAAGACTATCACATCTTTTGCTTCCCTCATATAGTAATGTTTTAAATGTTTTAAAGTTTAAATATAGTCGATAGACATTGCGATTTTGGATTTCTGAGTTGAACTGTGGTCAAATTGTTTTTTAACACCTATTAGTCATAAATTAAGGTCACTTTTGCAGCTTCAGCGTCAGTTATGTTCTTTCCAATGTGGAGAACAAACCTAAAAATATGCTGCACATACAAATTCTCCCATTCGTCCCAAACACAGACAAGAACGTGCATGTGTGAGCACGGGCGCGCGCACACACACACCATTTCAACAGATGAAAAGCCTGCCAAATAAAAGAGTAATCCATCACCCATGCCATTTTGCATTTGCAGGGTCCTTCTCCTCAACAAAGGCTTGACTGACAGTGAAAGATAAGGGCCCTCTGTTGACCAAAAAAGCGAACGCATCAAAGCAAAAAGCAAAAAAATGATGCAACGTTTTGTGCGGAAATTAGTATTTAGTATCCAAGGTCATCAGAACTACAAAATGACTGATTAAAACAAAGAATTGTGATTTTCAAAATGCTTTCTAATTTGCTATCTTATATGCCTCGTTCAAACTTAGACTTATGTGAGACTTAATGGTAGTAGTGTAGTGTTTTTGACTGCACTCAATAAATAACTGACCAAAGCTAAACAGTAATCTGAGCAGGAAACAGGAAATCTCAGTGCTTTTCTCTTCATTAACCATTCATAGCGGGGAGTAACAAATGGACTTTAACCGACTCTCTAGAAAGCTAGCCCAAAATAATTAAGGAAATTAAATATTCAACATAAAACTTCTTATTATAGCATCAGGGCCTCATGAATTTATAGAGAAGAAATGAGTGGATTAATTTGAGTGCTAATGGAGAAGAAAGCCAGTCATTTCCCTTTCCTTCCATTCAACTTCATTTAGCCTTTTAAGAGTTACACCTTCTATTACTTATCTCTGGGATTTCTGGCACATGGCAGATCAGGCGACTGGAGTTCAGGGTATTGGTCTCTATCGTTATAAAAGAGGAATCTTTGGCTAAAGGAGCAAGCTAATAATGACAAAGACCTGAGCTTAAGTGCTCCAGGGGGAAAGTACAATTTTTCAAATAGTCCAGAGCCCTCTGTGCCGTTCTTACCTCTTGATGGGGAGCTTTGCTACATGTAGAAGTGCTAAAGTGCCATGCTCTTTGAGGTGGGAACAACAAAAAAAATACACTACCTCAGAGAAATGCCTGTGGAAACCTAGACTGGGGAAAATACCCGCACATCCCAACCTTATTTGAGACACCTATAAAACTTTTAACCACCAAGCTCCATACCTCACAAAGAAGTCCATTTCTAAATATACCTTAGGCATAACCATCTACTAATATTTGATAGGTTTTACATAATTACATTGGCAAATTTGTAACTGTATGAAAAAGCTGAAAACACATTTCCACAGAACGTCTTCCTTATAATTTTGCCTTCGCTTGAGAAGAGCAAAATGTCTAAGCTTACTGAGACTTCTGGGACTTTGACAGTCAAGTCAGGCCAACTGTCAGGTCGCTCTCAGACACCAGAGGATCATGTGACGGAAAAACCAAGTCGTGACTTCAAGGATCTGATCAGCAACACAAAGCAGAAATGTAACGCATGGCAAGACCTATCTCTTGTTTAAAATCAAAAAGTAAAAGACTCAAAACCAAGTCTTTACAGTTTTAGTGAACTGTAGATGTTCATTAAATGATTTATTCTCTCATATTTTACCCTTTTGTTTCCAAAGAGACCGCAGCACAGCTGTTACACAGACACCCTTTGACTATGAGTGGTATATAGTTGAATGAAGTGAATCCACTCAGAATCAAGATCTCCTTGAATTCTAACTCCTGAGGACTAATATATGTCATTCATTTCAGCACAAGTTAAAATACTAAATCTAAATTTAAATTAGATTTGTACTTATAATGGGTGTTTGCACTGGGTGCGGCAAAGGGATAAGCATTCCTAGAGTTACTCAATTCCATTTAGGCTCCTGACTGTCTGACCCACAAGCATGGCATTAACACGGCCACCATGTTAGTAACACTGAAGCACCCTAGAACAATCATCACGTCCTACAACATCAAATATTTCAGGCTGAGGTCAAAGCCAGACTGTAGGTCACGCTGTGGATATTGCTACCCAGTAAACACAGCATGCCATCATGATCACAGATCAGACTTTAAGAGGTGCTGCATGGTTTAAAGTTAGGCTGTCAAAAAAGGTATGGCCCCTACTCGTTCCACAAGTCGATCTCTCTGCTCTGAGCCATGCAGCTGATCCCATCGGACAGCCTCAAACTGAAATGGTAGGTGAACCGTGATGTAATTTCCTCCAGCATCTCCTGATGCGTTTCGCCTGGTGTTCGCCTATGAAGAGGCCTCCCGCTAGGAAAATGTTCAGATCACTTCTGATCTCTGTAATGAGTTTTGCCACTCCGGTTATATCTCTGACAATATAAGGAACAGCACTGCAGTGGACAAATGCCACCTCTCCGTCACTGTGCGTCAATGGCCGGGTTTTGCACTTGTCTTTTCAATGTGACCTTTGTGTTTGGACGTGACAAAGGTGAAAAAAAAAACATCTGACCACATTTGACACTAAAATGTGAACTCTGTATATGGACCTCCATTCTGATCTGTCTTTTCAAAGGATATTCTTTATACAAATACTTGCAACATCTAGACTGTAGCCAAAATTATATCCACCCATTAATGAGATCTGATAGGCTCGCAAGCCAGGCCACTGCAGAATGTTGATTTTTAGCCTGGATCTCACATTTCAGGTGTATACAACTAACAGTTATGCAACTGTGTTGTTTGTTTGCATTGAAAATACAAGTGTAACAACATCAGACAACAAAAGAGCACCGTCTATAACACTTGATAACATCCATAGTGAAAAAATTGTTTCCTTGAAACAATGCTATGCTACAGGAGGAGTAGAACATTTTAAAAGTTTCTAAAAGGTCTTCCCAACTGTATAATAGTATAATGCAATCAAACACAACATCCCTGCAATAAATGCATGAAGTGCTTCTTTGTTCCCGTAAACATATAGGATATAAAAAAAGGAATATCCTTCAGACAACACACATACAGCATTGAAAACCGCAACTAAAACGGATCATTATAACCTTCACACAGACAGTATTTATTGCAGGGCTATTGTATCAGATTCCATTACGCTGTACAGGTGTTTATGTTATTGTGTCCACCCACTGTACATTACTGTGGTGATAAAAATGTATTCTTTGGAAAAATACCTCCTCTGGAAACCCTATGCCTCATTTTCCTGGGTAGAGGTTTAGAAATTGTGTGACCAGATGGCCAATACTTGTGGGCGGACAAGCCACCATGGCAGCAAAATATGTTCACTGCTGAATTAAACTAACCCTGTGTCCCTTAAGTGACTATGCAAATTAGTCTGTATGTCAAATACCCTAAACTAAATTGGCAATTTAAATCAAGTAGCTAAACAGTAACTAAATAATGCAAGTGAGGGAATGAGAATAGTCTCTGGGGCAAAATTTGACTCAAAATTTCAGTAGCAAGTTGGTCCGCCCCATCAAATCTTAAAAATTAAAACTGTCTGGGGTGTCACATTAGCTTAATACATTTATTTGTATTATTTCATCCCCTTCAGTCTGACATTTGATAGCATACAGTCTACGTTTGTAGATTTTCTTATGTGTACATTTTCTATAGTTTAGTGACTTTAAAAAAATCCTTTCTTAATAGGCTCCTTTCTTAATATGCTGACAGACATAAAATCCTGTAGCTTTTTCCAGGATAAAATAACAGGCTTCCATTTGCAAGTGCAAACAGGCCAGTAAAATCCAATCAATACACATTATTGGCTCAGTGAAGGCCAGGATTTGTAGGAAAACAAAGATCCAGTCTAAGGGGAAATCCTTTGAACCCCTTAACTTGAAATCTGAATTAACATTTCCTGTTAACTCTACTGCAAACCTTTTTATTCATCATTAATGTCAAAAGGAGACCACAATATAATTTCCAAATGTAAAGCCTAAATGACATTAGCTTTCCACAGGCACAGCACTCCAGTTAAGATGAAAATAATCAGAGCAGACAAGAAATTACAAAAACATGCTGTGACCTTTCAAGTCTGAGGGGGGAAGGCTGTGTACATTTACAAAATGTGAGGGGACAGTAAAAAAAAAAATCCCATCACAGAAATTGGAGTGTGACTAATGGGGAGTGAAAGAGCTGGTCTCTAACCTGAACTCCAAAATAATCTTGCCTAAGTCTCCATGGCCACTTTGGGGGAGCAGTGGGGGGTTTGACAAGGGGAATGGAGGACCACCTGCACACCCAGCGGAGCCAGCTCTGTACTGGCACCACCATTTGTTACGCTCTGGATTCCCATTACTTCAGAGCTAGGTTGGCTGGGAAATCCATCTCCCGGTGTCAGGTTTATCAAACTTCTATGCAAACTGAATCACAGTCATGCGAGGAGCCTACTGAGGATAGAGATGTCTTCACTTAAGGTGCGGGAAATCCAGTATACCAAAGTGTGCAGAATCACCTTGCTCTGATCTTGAGTTTCCTATGTTAACTTGAAGTATTAAATATCATAACATAATTTTTGGACAGTGTGAAGCCAAAGATACGAGCATCCATATTAAAATTATAAGTAGCAGCATTATATGCATGCAGAACAGCCTCAGCAAGCTTAGTGTCAGCCCTAAATTTAATAGGCACTTGACACACAGTGAAAGCTGCTAACTGAAGTAATATATGCTGTATATTAGAGGGCAGCATTAGCCAAGTCTGGTTTGAATGCCAGCTGGGAAAGTCTGCGACAAGGAGAAAGGCCTTTAACCTTCAAAAGTTTCATTTGAACTGATCACAGGTCAACAGAAAAACTACGATTCCGGGTACTGATGCTTCAGGATCGGCACAGATGTTGACTTAATTAAGGTGATCGGCTAGCAGTAATACAAGACCAATCTCCATTAAATACTATCTCCTTGTCAATGTGGCTATAAAACTGCAAAATTATCAACAATTTTGATAAACAAGTAGTCGCGTAATTCATTTATCAAGGAAAAACACAGAACTTGCTGGTTTCTCAAAACAAAAATTATAGCCCATCTCTCTTTTATATAGTTGCAAATTCAATATCTTTGGGTTTTGGACAAAACAAGAAATTCAACAATGCTACATTAGGCTTTGGGAACTTGTTTTTCACTATTGTCTGGCATTATACAGACGTATTATATAATCAAAAAACAACTGACAGATTAACTCATAGTTCAAATAATTGTTAGTTGCAGCCCTAAAATGTGTACAAGGCTAAAAAAGAAAGAATTAAAATACTTTTGGTGTATGATCGTCTTAAGTTAAGTAGTGAGTAGTTAAAGTCTCATGTTAAAAGAATGATTCCAACTAGTTCCAAATCCAGAGATAAGCATGTTTTGAACTGAAAAAGAAAAAAAAGCACTGGTGATTTGCACTTGCAACCTAATTTTAGGTGTCAGAATTAGGTGTCAGAATCAAGATCCCTGCTTCCCAGTGTAAATGTTTGTAACACTTGATACATATGGGACATCGCTGAAAAAGTGTATAAAGGCCTGGTGAATCTTTGTTGGGTTCAGAAAAGGTTAGATAATAGGGTCAACAGAGGTTTGACAGAGACAGAAATCCTTGAGGCCTATCCTTTCTACATGGTTCTCTGCATCAATAATACAGACTGACATGCACAAGATACTCTCAAGGAGAGCCAGTCAGTTTGCGTCACCAGAGTGCTTGCCGTGAAATAAACAAATGAGAACTGACAATCCTTGTGATAGTCCATACATCCTCATGAACAGAATACATCCTCGTATACTCTGTCCACCCCCTATGGATTTTACGCAGAATCCAGGTGGTTGTGTTTTCCGCAACAAAAATACATTACCGAGGCAAAAGGAGCACCACCCCAAAGATTCAAAAATAGTTCAGAGTTAATTGAAGGTTCTTTTCAAAATCTGAAAAAAAGAACATCAAGCGACAGCGTGCGAGCAGTCTAAACGGCTATGAAATACGGATCAGATATACTGAGCATCTGGGAGCAGCAGCACTGAGAACACAAACTAGTAAAATGTCTGTCAGGAGTTGAAACAGACCTGGAAGAGCGTAGAAATTGTATTAGTTGCAACAATGTGTAGCTCCCAGTGGGATTTTATAACAGATGCGTGGGAAAGTACAAGAATGTACTACAAATGCATCTAACTTTACCAATAATCAAATTTGTATGAGATTTTTCCCAACAAAGTGAGCAAAATCCTGTCATATTGGCAAATTACCATAATAGGATGATGTCACTTCATCCAATAGCTTGTTAAGTAAACTTGGCAAGCCAGCCCATACACTTTTGTCTGAGGAGCTGAAGAATGACTGTAAAAAGATTCTGGTTGATTCGTGGCAGTCCATGTAATGTTAATTTGAAAAGCACTTAACTTAAAATGTTTTTCAGATTAGTAACAAGTTCTTCTGGGGCAGTTGCTAAGGTCAGCTGAATTAAAAATGTACATTGTGCAGTAAAAAGAGCAGACCATTTTAAGTATACAAGATGAAATGACTGCAGTGAAAACATGGGAGATATAGGTTGCCTTGAGTTCAAATACATTAATTCAAGATTTGTCTCCTCCTGCTGATATTTCCACACTTTTCCTTGTAAAACCCAGCAGCGTTTCAGATGAAAGCCTTGTTCTAACTAAATAGCTAATCATTCAACACAGATGCAACACTGATTTCAAATAATGGTTGATCCATACTGTATTTAGATCAAATACCTAAATAACAAACTAGGTTATCTTTTGTTCAGACATATAGTTCAGAGAGATTTTAAAGGTTTTTCAGAATTTCCAAAACACATTTTGGTAAAGTGACTAATGTGATTAAAGATGTTACCCATATAACATATCATATCAGTCATATGGCAAGCTGTAGGATTATAGTTCAATTAGGATGTAAGAATTCAACAATTGAAGGCTTAACTTAGACCAGCTGTCAATCAAGCCAAAATACAAAACCAATACAGTAGGTCTGAAAAAAAGACAGGAAAACAAGAAAGAAAGAGTTGGTCATATGATGCATTTCTACGGCTTTGCTCTAGAGCTCCTAATTAGTTGAGACATTTTGCTTAGTGGCTTGGCATTTCAGCCACAGGGGGGCTGATACAGTAGATTGTATTGGACATGCCAGCAGAAGGACACAACCTAAAAGGCTGATTCAGGAGTCTAAATCCTATGCTCTACTAAAATTGTGTAAAACATTGCTAAACAACCAAGAGCAGAGAGCCCAGTATTAAAATTCCATGCTAAATGTGATGGGTGGAATTTGCTATCCTTCAAGCAAAGTCGTGGTATTTTAGTGAAGGTGTGGAAAATAAGCGTCAAACTTAACAATACTAGGACACTGGCAATTTGCAGAAACAAGCAATTACCATTTTAAAATTTCACGCAAGTCTATCCTACATGAACTTGCTATCACAGGAGTTATTCAACAGCAGCAAGGCCTAGATAGAGATGTTCATTAGCCTATTGCTGAGACAAACACATTTGATGGATTAAACAGTCAAATATAACAAGATGCTTGAACTGCTGTCCTGGTTGTTAAGGGAGATCAAAGTGGGGCCTGAGGGTCTGGTAAGTACGAGGAGCAGGATTGGTTCGACAGAGCTCCAAAAGAACAAGAGCTGGACCAAGGAGATACGACATCAGACGTGTGCACTGCATTCCCTTAGGCCTGTTCTTTCAAAACTGTCAGCCTGCCCTGCACCAAATGAGCTGCAAAGGAGGAGGGCGCAAACAGTCTTTCAGAAAGCACTTCTAATCTAACAATAAGCATAAGCCTCATTTGGTAATGTGCCATCTTAGTGAAGCCGGTTGAATATAGAAAAATCAATTCATTTTTTTTTAGATGCCACCCCCTGTAAATTCTCATCCTACTGTGAATAATGTGACACATTACAGAGAAAAAAAGAATCCTAGAAGCAATTAGCAATTATGGTCCCATGTATCACAATAGGTATGCTTAGGTTTTATTTCCATGAAACACCTGAAAAAAAAGAAGAAATAAAAATGCATGCAATAACAGCAAATGCTTGGCAGTGAGAAAGACTTTCATCAAATGATATGTTGTGCTTGGGAGGAGACCCAAGGTTTTGAATTTCCATCACATGTGGACGTTAAATATATGGATGTGTGTGGCACTCACTCAGCTTTTGGAGTACTTTTATCAGTGACACATACTTTCTGCCTATACTAGTGCACATACAGACATACAGTAGGGAGACAGAAGTGCTGAGCAAATGTTTTTTGCTTCGTTTTCAGGCACATCATAACATACAGGCCTAGGCTGTCGGTTTCCATGATATTTCAGAAACTCAACAGTACCAATTTAGTATTTTTTTCTAATGCAGGTTAAATTTTTCTAAATGGGTTAGGCATAGTTGTGTTCATTTTTTCTTTTTGTCTCTTAAAGGTAGACTAACAGAAAATCAATGACGGTGGTGATCAACGAGAAGTCATTTATCAAGAAAAACCGCCAAACATTCATTGGTTTCAGCTTCATAAATGTGAGCACTTGCTGCTTTTATCTGTTTTATATCATCATGCTGTAAACTGAATATATTTGGGTTTTGTGTTGCTTGAACAAAACAAACCATGTGAAAACGTCTCTTTAGGCTCCTGGTGATTGGCATATTCAGTATTTCTTGACTTTTTATAGAATAAATCATCAATCAATTAATCCGATGTAATAACTACTTATAGATTAATTACAATAAAATGAATAATAAGTTGCAGCCCAACATTGGATTATTGTGCAACCCAGCACCAATAGTAAATAAAGAAATAAGACACCAACTACTTCCAGTTCTCTCAGTTAGCAGTTGTACTTTCAGAAATACTTGAAACAAAATTGAAGAGAAGCAATACAGCAAAGAGGTTTACAGGATGTGGTGAGAGATGAGGAGCTGGTATTGACTTGACACGCCACATAATTCCCTTAATGTGTTTAAATCCACATAGGAATGCATGAAGATATGTCTGAGGAAAAATGGCATCCAGTACTGCATTGTTGCCATAGGAGGACCTATCACCACAGTCCGTGTGCAAAGTGTGACCAATCAATTTAACTTCCTGCTGAAAAACTACACGGCGAGTGGGGAAAATCAGCATCTGCTGTGTGCCACCCTCTGTTACATCTGCAGACCATTCAAAGACATATGATATCGTACAATGCTCAGTTTTTGAGAGACGTAAACAAGGGAGCAAGAAAAGGGAGGAAACTGTGAGAAAGGGAAGGAGAGGGAGGCTTTTGTCTTCACATTTCTCACGGTGGGTATCGGAAACAGCCAGATGCTGTCCATCAGAAGTGAAGGCCAGAGAATAGACTGCCCTATTTATCTAATGAAGAGGTCAAGGGGTGGGGGAGTAAGTGGGGCATAGCCAAGACTGTCGCAATGCCATACCCAAAGAACTCCTTCCAAAAGGAGCCAGCTTGCCCATAGCATGACACAGTAATAAATATGTGCAATAAATGTGCATCTCCTAGTTAGTCAGAGGTTCATAAAAGATGGAAAGCTATGGACAGGCAAGTAAATAAGCTCTCTCCCCAACCAGCAACTCGTAATCTAGGGCTAAAATGTTAAGTTGATTAAAACTTAAATCAAGTGAGGACTACTCTATCAACTAAAAATCATTTGTAGTTACTGTTTTTCTAATGTGGTCATGGTTTGATATGTTTAGGTACACATTAAATGGTGGCTATGGCCATAAAAGTAAAAAAAGTATAGTGTCTTTATAGTTCACTTAAATTAGAGCCAGCAGTGCAATTTAAGCTTTTCACATTCAGTTCAACCATTTATGCTCACACTCAGTCAAGACTCACTTTATTTTCATGTTTCACACAAAATAAGAATCCCCGGAGGTCTATCCATTGGTAGAGAGAGCAAGGAGCCACAACACAACAACACAACAGCACAATGTGAAGAAACATTATAGCATTGCTCAAGCCCTTAACACTTTTAAGGCGATGCTGTTTTAAATTGTTTGGCATTTTGATTGTTTAAATTTCCAGACCTGACCCAACCTTGTTTGAAGAATGTTGGAACACTGTTTCAGCTCTTCATACTTTGTCCAGTGTTACTGGGAAATAACCATAAGGCTCCCACATGACAGATTCCAGCTCTGGTTTCTCATTTGCCTTAATCATACCAATGACACTCGCATTATGAGATATAACTAGCAACTAGCAACTAGCATGGTTTAGATAACAGACAACTGTCCCACTGCCAAAGCTTTTCAAGGTGGAACACAGATTTTTAAATGTATGTTCATCACATGCCAACATGTAGACCTACTTTGAATGTGCTAGACTAACTCAACAGTAATCATTTGGTTTGGGCAGAACAAACTGAAAAAAGTGACAGATCAAACTAAACATGCTGTAACAAATACTTTGGGATGAATACACATACCCATAGCTCTACAGCACCAAATGCCATTTCTGTAATCATATGTTTGGATTAAAGACCCCTGTGCGATGATGGAGCACAATGTCTGTTGATTAGTTATTGAAAAGGGACAAAGTTGCTCAAGACCTGAAAGCCCTCTGAACACATCATAACCATACTCTAAAGATAGGATGGTTGCATTAAAATAATACTTCACAGAAGCTTTCTGTTAACAACAGGGTAGTAGCTATAAACAGCATGCCAGACTGGCAGTCTTACCTCCTCATGCTGGAGGCTAGAACTCTGACTGAAAACATCTTGAACAATCTCTTTGGTAGCAGAAACACTCAAACAGACCTTTGTCATCTCTGTTATCACCCGGGGGTCAATACCACACAGTATTTAAACCATGGCCATAACCAGCCAAAAAACCCCACTCATCTGCAGCACCCATTGGCCTGCCCAAAGGACAGACACATAATTCCATTTTATGGACTGCAGCTTCAAGGCCAAAATAGGCAACACAGGTTTAGGTAGAAGAATTGAAGTATTAAACTGACAAACAACTTGAGCGGGGCAAAAAGAAGGAGTCGAGTGTTTAAGCATCTCTGATTGTAATAACTTGGCCCTTCTACACAAAAGCAGATGATTGAATTTCTGCTGATTGCTCCGCAGGCCATGCAAATTTTCATAAAGTGAAGCTCAAGCATGGAAGGAAAAAAAACTGGCTGACAATTTTGAGGCCTCATTTCAATGAAACTATAAATAGCATCCATAGAAAGGAGAACATACATAGAATTTGTATTGCTGCTCTTTTTTTCTTAATAAAACTCAAAGCCTGGCCTCCTAAGGTACTGGAACCTGTATGCGGTACTTCTGATAACTCACTAGGTGTGACATACATTTTATTACAACATGTGCATAATGGCTAACGCTGTTACCATAGTAACACCTGTGATTGATGGCTTTGTTAAGAGGAATAGTTACACACCATTAAACTGGTGTAATAGTGCATGGCAGTCATCTCAATAACCAGGGACAAAGCAATTACCGAGTCATTAAAAAAAGGAATAGACTAATACAACATGGTGCACACAAGTATGAGTGACATGTCTTGAGATCAGCCTGTGTGAATTTTTTCTAAACAAAGAAAGTTATGTGTACAAACTGTATTCTGTGAACTCTTGGGATTACATTTTTGTGCAATCTAGCATGGATTTAGTTTAGATAGATTCTGATTGAAATCGCTCTTTGTTTCATGAATGTGAAACAAAGTTTGCCCGCTATTTCACATCTTGTATGCTTCCTCATCTTACACTACAGATGCTCTAATAGCGTCAGCTTGAATGCTCAAGGGATTACATTCAGCTGTGTCTTGATAATAATTTGATGGCTAAGTCAAGAATACTTGTTCACAGGAATACCGTTCTGGTCTGCAGCCCACAAGATCAGGGACAGAGCACAGCAGTACCGGCGCTGATTGAGAGAATGCAAAATTCAAATGAGAGAGAGGAGATGGAGTGATACAGATGTGCTGTTGTTCGGTGAGAGCAGTATGCATACAGGGTAAGCACGCACAACCGCACGCCACCACGCACAAAGCTATATACACGTGCATAGACAGCAGAGCCACTCAATCATCCTGGTCGAGGGCCAATCCATCTACTGCTGGTTGACTGGGATCCAATCACCATTCCCAACAGGGCCACAATGAAAGAATGGGAGACAGCCTGTGAAGAGGCCCACTCTCTCATAGTAGATTGATGGGACAAATCTCGGGGCGGTTCATGAGGCATCCCATATCGAGACAAACATAGAAAAAAAAATATAGAGTGCATATTTGTAACTCTGCATTTTGGTTGTCCAAAATGCATGTATCGATAAGAAGGTATTTTTGCCATTTAACCCTAAGAATTAGGATGTGTCATAAGTTTCAGATTTATTTGTCCCGAGAGGGTAACACTCATTTTCTTGTGTTTCATGCTGCAAAACATTCTCATTTTCTTGAAGCGATGCAGAAACAACTTGAGATGAGTGCAAAATAGAGGAACAGTGGACAAGAAAAGAAGCTTTACAAGGATTCTGCGCTCAAAATAAGTATAAACAAACCTTTTGATTGTCAAGTGGGGGATTAAATGGTGTGTTTTCAGTGTGTTAGCTTGCTATCAAGTCAGTTATTATGCTATGCTATATGTTACTGGTTGACAGAATGGGTGAGTCTGACAAAGTTAGACAAGTAATGACAGAAAACAACTTTGAGACTCGTCAAAACATAAAACCAGGAAAAACATTTGTGTGGCATTTTCAAGATGGAAAGCTCTTAAGACAGACAAAGGACTTAACATTGAAGCTGAAGGTTTTTGGTTTTCGTTGGACAGGCAACAAACTGAATGAATCATTTTCGACAAACCAGATTAATATTTTCATTAATTACTATGCTGTGTTATACTGGCTGTTTTACAGGGCAAGTCAGAGCCTTTAGGGAAAATCCTTGGGAAAATCCCTTAGTGTTCCTTGAACTGACTCTGAATAATTTAAAATATATTATTTTTAACAACTCCATAATATTAATTGGCCCTTGCTGCACATTTGTATTCATGAGTAAGCCCTCTTACCTAACAGATAGAAACCTTTCTGTAAATGTAATCAGCACTAACATGGAAAATAACAGAGAATGGCTATTCATGAGGCAAGTTGGTCTCCACATCCATTTTGCCACTACATTAATGGGACCTGATGTGGGAGTGTGAGAAAGCTGCAATGCCAACATACAGACTAGGTGCTGCTGGCTCTGGTTACAGTATGGCCATTTAGTCTGTGTTTGCAGTAATTTTCCCAAAAGGTCAGCCAGGTGCATCTACCGTACACAGTAATCGCCTACACACGTTATGGTATTCATCATTTCCAACCTTGCTAGTGGTTACACAATGAAACAAACAGCATGCAGTATTTCTTTGTGTGTCAAAGCTGCTAAATGACATGATGTCATATCTGCTCCAAGTGCCTCTCTGACTAACTCTGAGGTGGCATCCAGTACGGCTGTCAGAACAAATTTCAATATTCAAATTTGAGTCGAATGTGAAAAAACACACCAAATTAAACCAGCTCACAAGACACATTCGAATTCTTTTGGGGTTTTTTTCATGAACACCCGGCTCCTGATTCTCTCTCTTGCAATCAGCCTGTTCCCAAGTAATAAGATATTTTGATGAGTGTGAAAGGCAAAATTCAGCAGAATATCAACTCAAACCCTTCAAGAAAATGAACACTGAATGGCAGAGTGTACGGAATCAACTCTATTTATAACATGTTAAACATTCATTGTGTCTTGCTTTAATGCATCACTGGTTAAGGGGAACAAGGTCCAAAGCCGCTTACATGGGTTCACCCACAAAATGAAAAACCACCTTTAATTTTATTTTTGGAGTTTGTGCCATATTATATTACTATTTCATTGACAAAATAAGCCAGTAGGCCTACAAACCAAATCGAATGCAGCAAATCAGCAGTGCTCATACAGTACATGGAATTGCATACCCTACCATTTATAAGGGTAATTATTTATTAAACTTAGGGAATAATTACGCTTCAGTGGATTTCTTTTTATACTTTAAAAGTAGGTCGGTGTGGGAAAGCTTTGATTGCAAAACCCCAACAGAACTATAATTAAAATGTAGTCGAGAATGTGTATGCATAATTTAAATCAAAAGGAATATGGACATTATTATTGTTATGAATTGTTGTTATTATTTAAATGTATATTTACAAAATACATTTGTAGATGGACAAAAAAAAACAAGTAATAAGTCCATCTTTCACGTTTCTTTTTTTCAACCTCTACCTTCCTTTAAGTCATAGAGTTAAGTAATTCAACGTAATAAGTTCAAACATGTGAGAAGATTTGCAGCAGTACCCAGCCAAGTGTCTCTTTTGACTTAGGTAGGCAGAAAGTTATGAATGACACTAAAAACATTTAATTTGGTAATAAAAAATTAGCTAAAACACATTTGATTATATCATCATCCAAAAACATAAATCACAAATATAATTTTGTGCATAAAATAAAGTATTCTTCCTGCATTTTGTAAGTAAAATCAAACAAAATGTTTTTGGAATCTGTAAGCCAAAAATGCATTTTATGAGCACACAATGTACTCATCCACTTTTGAGAAAAACCTAATACATTTCAGTAAATTCATGGTCAAATTAGATTTTAAGAAAGTACACTATAGATGGATCTGGTGTGGAGTCATCCTCAGGCAAAACTGCCATTTGCTTTTCCTGATTTTCTAGATTGACAAGAGCAATATAATCCTTATCTTCCCAGCTGTTTATTGACATGTGCTGGAGGATGCAGTCTTTCACACCGCCTCTCACAGCTCCTCCTGTGTCAGCATCACATGCAGACGTTGCGTCGGCCTGTTAAACAGCTCAGTCAAATGGCAGCTCCACTGTTGCTCTTGCTAATGTGAAGAAGCACACGCTCACATTAGAGCAGTGCACCAGAGGGGAGAAGAGCCTCAGGACAGACACCTACTGAGCTCTGGTCCTGTGGCTGCCACAGCGCTCTTTAAGATCCAGCATGAACCCTGAAGTGTCAGTCTCTCCCGTCGTTTAATGACGGAGATAACCTTGAAATGTATCACACAGAGGAGGAACTGTTTAATTTCACAGCTTTTCGTCTCTGATTTGGATATGGGCAATTTGTCTGATACTCAACAGGCTTTACAGGATTTGTATTCAGTTCATATTTGGATATATTCAGATGATTTGCAGTCTAGACTCAGCGAAATGCTTTTTAAGTATTATGACTTCTGAAGTCTAAGATATAACCATTGTACTGTATGTTCTCATTTGGTAAATAGCTTATTGTTACAACTGCACTCTATGATTGTAGTCATATACATTAATGATTATGGTGTACTGCCGAAAAATTGTACTCTATAGCCAATTTACTATCCTGCTTTTACACATAAAATGCACTATAACTGAGAGCTAAGCTCTGTGTGATGAGGCTTTTAAAATCAAAGCTAGAACTGCACCAACACGCTGTAGCTTAAACAAATCAACTGTTGAGCATTTTGAGTCAAGTTCAAACTATAATCCACTCTTCATGTGCAATGAGGCCCTAAAATATGCTCCA
Source organism: Enoplosus armatus (assembly GCF_043641665.1). Taxonomy (NCBI): domain Eukaryota; kingdom Metazoa; phylum Chordata; class Actinopteri; order Centrarchiformes; family Enoplosidae; genus Enoplosus; species Enoplosus armatus. The sequence continues at coordinate 7,191,309 of NC_092193.1, read as the reverse complement.
CAGTCATAACACTTTCAGCCCAGACTGACAGATGCAGTTTAGACAAAAACATTTCTTCTCCTGACAGTCCACTTCGTGTTTATAATTTTTCCATTTAGTGCAACAGAGAGCCAATGTCTAGAAAGTAAAAACATGCTGTAGACTAACCAATATCAAATGCTTTGCTTGATGATGTGAATTTGGTTGCTTTCGACAGCAACAAAAGTTTTCTGAAGTACCAGGTGTTTGATTTTCCCAAGAGCAAATGAGCGCACCACATACCATACCAAGCATCGGCCCCCACACAGACTGTTGAATGAAACTAAGTCCAGCTGCTACATCGTGCAGCATGAGCACATTTTAGAATGGGCTAAAACGCCAGTGTGGTGTTTGAACGTTGTTATAAAAGATGCAACAGTGAAGACGAAGTAACAATGAAGTTATCATCCTGCAGCCTAGGGTGCTTAGCAGCACTATGAGAATATCATATTCACTTCTGCACATCCCAATGAAAAATCACAGAAATTGCTCAACATATGTAGAAAAACACAATTTCCTACTGAACAGTCCAATATTATATAATATATTAGTTGTAATTACCTGCTGAAATTCCATTATTGGAAAAATAATAGGCTGGTAATTACATTTTCCAATTTATCGGGGGATAATTTATCAGTCTTGTGCCCTCATTGTCAAAACATAAGTATGTCCAACTTATCTCTAAGATATCAGTTCATCTGTAGCTATGAAAACATGGCTTTTTTAAGACACCAGGATCTTAGTAAGTCACATTATTTTAAAGCAATCTACACACATTTTCCTTGGCTAAAAATCAAGGATGGTGTGATCTCATCTCACAACCAATCATTGGGACATTTCACAATCTACGACAGTCACACTGCTCATATTAAGGTTGTCACATATCCAAAACAACACATGTCATATTTATCAACCCAGACGGAGTGACATATTATTGACAAACATTTACTTGCACTTAACATCTGTGGCAAAAAATACTGCAGATGAAAGCCTGGGGGAGTGAGATAATTGGCGAGACATCATGGCAAATCTGAAGTTGAAAGGCCTGCCTTTCCTTTAACAACGCACTGTAAAATAAATCCATTGATCTGACAAACCCAATTAAGTTATTAATGCATATTAAATGATGATTACAAAACAATCGTTTATGTTTTTGTTGTCTTCATTTAGTTTGAACAAGGTCACTCACTGCCGCGGTTCCCTTTGAAGCTTTAGAAGTGAGTGACTGCTCATCTGTTACCACCACAGGTCAGGCTGTCTCTAATCAATAGGCTCATCTCTTCCCTCGAAGACTAAACTCATTGGAATGCTCCAGAGGCTCATGGGAGGAAGTACACACAGTCCTTGACCATGATAGGCTGCTTAAAATGTAAATGAGCCTCTGAATAATGGGACAAGTCAGCAATGAATATGCAGACAACCACAAATTATTTTTGCTTATCTTATAAATCATTTTGAGTTTGTTGGCATTTGGGAGGACTCCAGATTGTTGACTCTCAACCAAAACCAGGGACCTTAATTAATTTAACCCCAAGGTATGGAGAGCCCCTGCGTCTATGACCTTGTTCCTCATTTTGCTTGGGTGATCTAATCACAAATGGACAGCTACAAACGTAGTTGTAAAACCAATAAGTCCAGACCACTGCAGCCAAATTCTGTTGTGGCCAGAGTTTCTGTCCTTAACCAGAACCAGGGCCAATCCAGGCATTTTCTGATGAATCGATATCAGCGATATAAAACACTATCCATTTCCAATCCCTTGTTTGATTCTGTTACACAAGCTGACAAGAATGTCCAATTGCTCTCCATTAAAACACTGTAACCATTACCCAATGTGCAATGATGAAACACTCCTTCCTTATTGAACTCACATGTAAAACCATAAGCTATACAAAATGAAACCATCAAAGGAAAGCAGAAATCATGGCTACAGTGTGTTATAGCAGAGCGACACAGCTGTCAAAAATATTTAAAAGGTTATTTATTAGTTCTATGCAGACTAATAAATAACCTTTCTGATTTTACATGTTGAAAATGCCAGCATCAAAGTTTGGGTTAATCTTGTTTTACGTATTGCAAACAAACCAACTTGTAACCAGTGACCAGGAAAAGAAAGTTAGTGACCTAGGATTGGAGGACTTTGACATAGTACAAAACATAAGCCTAAGTAGTTCCGTTTTATATTCTATTCAGTATTAGCACGTAATTAACACAACAGTTAGCTTACCCTTTAAACCTTTATTATGACTGTTTAGTGTCCTACCAGGCTCCCAACTTTCTATCAGATATCATCCAAAGGTTTACCTCAGAAGGGCTCAATTAGAAGTCCAATTAAATTTTCAATTATAATAATCTTACTTACTCCCCAACTTGCTGGACTTTACTTTGATGTTGTTTGTTTGGTTGTGATGCTTCCTTTGGCAGATAAAGTATGCCTGCATATTACTTTCAGATCAGATCAAAGTGCCTCGGCTTTGTGCAGGTACAAAAGCATAGATAAGAGTTGTAGCAAGCAAAAGTGAGAAATACCTTATTTGGACATGCTGCTGCATATTCGTGGCGAGTCATGTGATTAAGCAATTGTACTTAAGCTTATCAGTTTATCATTTGAATATACACAAGGCATGGTGTCTTGGCAGTCACTACATGCGGTGAAAAGACAAGAAACAAATTCAAGAAAAGCGTTGTAAAGGCTGCTGAAATATTGCATTGAGCTTTTCTTATATCAACCCCATCTCGTAAGCTTTCTATGGATGGGCAAGTCGACTTTTCCTCCAGTCACGTCAGAGTTTCGTTTATGAAAAGCAATCATGAATACCACTATCAATGCACTTTTCCATTTCCTTTCAAGAATCCACTGAAAACACAGCAAAATGTAGCACAATGGTTCATTTGGTATCTAACCTTGATGTGATATTCCTTCGTTCCTGCTAAATTTTAATACCTGAATATAGCAGAATAAATGCTCTTTATTCTGCCAAATAATACTTAGCTTTTCCTCATCTCCAAAGCACCACACTCAAGGGTGAAGTTGCCAGACGGTTTTTGCCAAGCAACAGTAAGCTGAGGAAAAGGTTAAAAGTGACCATAATGCTTATTTGAATGAAATGGCACTTAACTGAAAATGTGACAATATCAAATAAATAAATTCAAGCCCTACCATCACTTCACCAGCATTGCAAAACATATGTATAGTGTTTTCTGTTCCACTCACTTCCATACAAGACAAGAAGACAAGAAAAGAATTAACCATTCCCTGGGAGTTCTCTAACTTGGCCCAAATCACATGAGGTGAGTTAGCACAGAAGACTACACAGCAAAGCAAGGAAAAAAGGGGAAAAACAAGCTCATCAACATGCAGAGACAGGAAGCCGAGTGAGTCCGAGTCAAGCTGCCAAGCCGCCAGATAAAGATCTGTCTGACACGTAGCCTTTTAAATAATCCACTTGTAAGTACACCATTTAGAAACATTAACATCCAGCTAGGAAAAGGTGATTTTCTGTTGGGGAGTGTGGGGGCACAGAACATTTGTAAGACGGATGATAGCGTGGACAGACACCATGTGGAGACCTCTGAGACATACAGACCTCAGATGTCACTCATTAAAACCCAAAGCAACTGCTGCTGATCCTCTGGAGAGATCCAGTGGCTCCTTGGAGAGAAGAGACGTGAGCTCCCTCTCTGCCTTCATGCAGATCTTACGTAACAATGGTGAGACAGGACTGGGAATTTTCTAATGGGGCCAACTGCAACACTAGAAGCAGGTGATGTTGGCTAAAACATTCTCTGTCAGTTTGCATTTTAAACGCTTCACGAAGTAAGTCAAATCCGGTTTGTGCAACCCTTGTTTGCAGTCGGACTTTCCCTCCCCCTGGTTCTGCCAGGCCCTGCTATTGAGAAAAGGCTAAACACAATCACAGGAAAGAACATGCTTGATGTGAAAACATACTGGTTATTCCGTCATGACTATCACAAACATTCAGTCTGTTAGTAATCCTTGTTGACTTAATAATGAGACTGATGCCTGCTTGCGTGTGAAGCATTACACCATCTCCGAACCGGCGTGGGAATCATGTCCGACTTAAAAAGGACTAGAACAATTCTTAGCCCTTCTGTGGGGCTCAGTGTTTGCCACGTTAATTGCTTTGTGACAATTGAAGGCTTTAAATAAATCTGCACCATTTCAAGTGACTCAAGCTTTTTCAAACATTTGCAGTTTACTCTGTCAATTAATTATCACAAATATCGTCTGCAATATTACCTGTCTGAAAGTTGAAATTCAGAACTGCTGGGAGGCGCCAAAGCTGAGACAAGGATATAAAGCTTATTAGGGAAGAAGACACACAAAGCAATCAGCAGCCTTTCTTAAGACTCAACTATTCAGAAGGGCTTAACCACACTATTTCACACAATTTCAGAGAGAAGAGTTTTCTCTTCAGATTCAAGATTAAAAGGAACAATTTTCAGGAGGCAATTTCTATTTCTCTGACAGTGGTTCCTACTTCAAGTCAAGGATAAGGTTCATATCTATATATAGGCCTTGACAAAAAAAGATAAAAAGGTGGAAAAACTGTTTATCCGTGTGCTCAACGTATTATGAACAATAGGCTACTTCTTTCACTCCACAACTTTGGTGTCATTAATTTAGTTCTCTCTCTTTCTTTTCCTCTTCTAAATACATGGCTAGAGTAAACCTAAACTGAAGATGCACAGATTGTGAGCACTGAAGTGTGGATATGTGAGTGTACATGTGGGTTTGTGTGCATGCTCGTGCATGCAGTGATGGCAGGGGCTCATACCTATGCTGGTAAAGAGAGCCTAACTGTTCAGCACATCTTGAGCTATAAATCAGTGCCTTGGTCAACCTGGCCAAGAGCATTTTCAAACCCATTTGCAGAAGATAATGCCAGCTATTCCTCCCAGCCCCAGGGACAGGAGAACCAGCCTCATGAATCATTGCCCTTTTAGAGGAGCTGCCGCATGCACCTCACCTTGCCGTGTCCATTGGGTTCTCTTGACTCTTCCTGGTAGGCAGACACAAAGCCAAGACCAAGAACTTCCAAAAATCAAGTTATGAAGCAGAGTGACTCATTGCTGACAATATCAGGTTCAGAGGAAGCCACCTCTACAGTAAACTATTGTTATTCTCCTGGGTGGGAATACAATATTGCCAAATACCTAAAGGACAAGAACTTTATTTCAAAGTAAATGGCGTTCATAGTAAGTAAGCATCAGTTCACTAAGTGACAAATGTAAATTGCCCATGTCTGTGTATTAGTGCCAAGGAATCAGGCATTTTTTCTGAGGGAGTACAATGAGATATCATCCCTTGATTTGATGAATTAATGACATTACCAGATCATACTTTGCTGACAGCAAAAGTAAGGCTTGTTTGTTGATGAAATCATCTCACAGAGACAGGGAACAGGTTTGGAAGTTGTAAAAATGAAAGGGAAAGTCACCTTTTGCTGTAGTTCTTCCTTGGTATTGTGCCAATATGACTGTCCAACAGAAAATAAATGAACTGATAAGGCCTATTCCATAATAGGTAGACTTGACTATGTTGAAGGGAAGATAAATTGGCAGAGCCAATATATCGGCCAATAGTAGCTTACTGAAGATCAGTTTCTCTGTATATTTTGGCCATTAACTAACAACAAATTGCAGGATAGAAATGCCAAAGATATGTTTATAATGCATAGTTTTGTAGTTTGAGCACTGGTAAGTTTTGAACTGAAATGTCCTGCTTGGTACATAACCTTGTCAAAATGTATTAGAAAAAAAAGAATTCTTTATATTATTATATATCATTTGTGTTAAGTTTTAATGACATCCTTAAATGTATAAATGCAAACGCACGTCTACATGACCAGGATTTCTTGAGGTGTTCAGCGAAACGGTTAAACATCTCTGGCTCACCTGTATTGGGTTGATCTATGGGGAATTGTAAAATGTCCTTTCATAAAACCTCCTTTGGACAGACCGCTTTCTACCTTCAGGGGTTCAATATGTGGAACTCCTTATCCGCATAACTTGCAATGGATCAAATCTTGGATCACTTTAAGTCCACGTTTCAGAATCAGATCAGTTATGTGGTCATGGATGATCAGGTGTCATTCCTTGCACATTTATTTGCATATTGTAATGCATATTTTATATTTATGTTTGTGCCTTGTATAATGGCATATGTATTTTGTATGGCACTGTACATGTATTTTCTTTTAATAAAACTCTTTATTTGGCAATAAACATAACAAATTAGCTCAGGCTGTAAAAGCTATGATATTTAGTATTAGCCTTTTTAATTAATGTTCTTTGCTTGTATATCTGTCATTATAAATACAAACATAAAAATGAATAAAACAATATTTATTTATATATATATATATATATATATATATATATATATAAACACCACACCCATGGATGTGCGGCAATGGAAAATAACCTGTAGACCTTGTTGAAATGGAAGGCAGCCTTTTATCTAGTGTCCATAAACATTAAATATACAATAAATTCAATTTATTACAGATAGAGCCAAATGAGTTCACCTCCCTCCACCACCTAAACCACTCTGTAACCTCATGCTGTGATATCCCATTACTTACTGACTACAGTTGGGAAAATTCTACATGATTTCAGCTCTGCACTACAGTGTGTAACCTTGAAACGTACTTATTGTGAGTCTGATGAATGCTGGTAATGTGCAACTGCGTATTGGGTCATTTATATTATCATAGCCCATATTTATATATAAACAGGATACAGGAAACAACTTATCATTTCGGTCACTGCGCAGACATTCCATTAAAACCAAGTTCAAAAGTCCCAGTGCTTCTTCATTCCCTGTTACTTCATTACTTGTGCAGAGATATAAGAGTGGAGCAGTAAAACCATGTCCCTGATGGGAAGTATTACAAATTTCAGCCTTATCTTTTGGCAATTTTTTCAACTTTAAATAGTATGCGATTCATTTAAGGAATATCACACTGGATTGACTTATATACAAGGGTGTATGATAATGTGTCTGATAGTGATAATGATTGCAACATTATTTCCATATGAGTATTTACTACAGTATTCAAAATCTCATGACAAAGTTTTTACATGTGCATCCCTTTCAGTGTACAATTTCACTTTAATAAAGACCCTAACATATTTAAAAACTCTATGTTTATTCATATGTGTTATTAAATAGAAGATAATGGGCATTCACATGCATGGTTGTGGCAATTTTGTCTGTGTTAGCCATTTAAAATTTAAAACTGTTTCACTTGTTAACAGCACAGACCTTAAGATATATGATAGGGTTCTTTACAGTCTGACCATATGAAACATTTCACCACTTGACAAGCAGAAGCTAGAGCCCTGAGAGTAAATTATTTACAGTAAGTAGCCTCATACTTAAGTCTTTACTTTTTTTAAGCCTTGCTCAGCCCTTAATTCAGTCACTGAATTATTGCATTACATGGCTTTATTGGAGTCACTTGTCTTCACTTGTGTCATACATTCAAATGTAATTAAATCACGCCATCTTGAAAAACATCTCCAATACTGGCTGTGGAGGCTTTCTAGACAGTCTGTGCTCAAAGCAAAGGCCACGGGCTAAGAAAGCAATTGGACAGCTGGGGAAATATTGCAAATGAAGCATAATCTGAACATCTTATATGTAAGATCAGTCGAGCTTTAATGTAAAAGCGATGTCGACAAGAGGGAAGTAATCTTCAGACTGGCATTAGCAAAATCCTGTTTATTTCAAAGTGTGCCATCTTTATTTACTGTTCTTACTTATTCATTGCTTGACCATGAGCTCCAATGTGACATGATGACATGCTGTCAACCCTAATGGTCTATGATGGCATCAAGGCTCTGTCAGGAGGACACAGTAGGTGCTCAGAGCCAAGGCCCTTGGTAGCCCTCCATGCACGAAGAGCTGTCATCTCTGTCCCTCACTGCCAAAGAGGCCCGCCCCCACTCCCTAAAATCCTGTCCATCTGCCATATCAGCGGGGCAGTCGGAGTGCAAGGCATGCACTTTTCTGTTATGCTTTAGCACGCCCAGCTAGTGGCAATAAGGGCTCCTGTGTCAGAGTCTTCACAGCTACAATCGACACATGGTCAGTTACTGCATTTTTGTTTCTGTACAGATAAAAAAGGCTTTTGGCTTGTCTTCATGCAATTGCCATAAAGTCAGCCTTCTAAAAGAGTTACAGTTGCAACTGTCAGTCATGAACTATCTTTATGGCTTCCATAAACTAAAAGCAGCCTGGTGGAGTGTCCTGACAAAGTGTCTTGATACTGATTTCCTAATCTTTTTTTTCTTACAGTCAGCATGATTTTTGCACCTGAAAGTGCACACAAAATCTCTGACTGTCCATGTGCTTGTATAACTGTATTCTCGCCAAAACTGGTAATGGCTTGGACAGAGATTCCCTTGAGGAGAGAAGCTTTTAGTGGAAAAAACACAGGGAAAGGCTATGATGTGCTGACATCCTTCCAATGAAAGACAGCATGCAAGCTAAAACACGCAAAGTCACAATTCGCTCTCTAACAACATAAATAAAGAATAGCTTAATGACTGTCAAATGTCAAATATTCCTATCCCATCATCAGTTATGCAACAGTGATACAGCATGTTAAGTGTCAAGACTGAATAGTAAAGAAAAGGCAAGACAAAAAGAACATATTTTCCATCTCTCAAAGGATAGGTTTGCTTGCCTGCATTGCTAATACAAAGTACTGTTGACAAACATTGAGAATCCAGGCCAAGTCCAGTGTGGCTCGAACTGGCTCGATGTTCATTGCAGTCATTTAATCTACATAACCAATGTGAATTTGTCACATGTCCTCCATTTCTGAAGCATGGAGTATGTGCCATTTCAGTCCAGCCTGATAGGACGACTGACTGTTTGACCTTCATATAGTGTTCTGCATCAATTCTGGTACAGCCTGTGTGCGTGTGTGTGTGTGGATCTGTGTGTGTTCTAATTAGATGGGAACCTGAAAAGAATAGGTTGACAATGACAAGCAGAACGAATGACACCAGCCGGTGAGCCGTTGCTCCATTTGTCCCCATCCAGCGTTTGTCTGAAATGAAAGAGTGCGTCATCTGTGCACTTCTGCTGAATGGGCAAATGCACAGCCAGGGCACTGAGGTCTTACACGCATGTCGCATGTTCCTGTCAACTCCCTGGTATGTTTACCAAAACACAAGATGTGATAAAACTGTCTACTGTGCCATAACCCAGGATGAGCATCCATACAGAAGCGATGTTAGGATCTAAAGCGAAGGATGTAATGACCCACAAGTGGCAACTGTAGGACATGATGCTATTTGGGCTCTAATGATTCATAAAATTCACAGTTGGATTTGATGCATTACAGTGGCATCATGATTTTACATATTTTCAACAGTGAAAAAATTAGGACTGGCTGAGAATGAGTCTCATATTTCCATTTTCTATGACACTCAACTATGAAAGTATAAAAGTATAATATTTGAGAGCACAAAATGAAACAATGGAGTTTGTCCCATTTCGAGTGGCTTCTCAACGGGATTACACAAAACAAAAGCAGCGCTTTACAATACAACAAAAACAACCACATGTGGTGTCAAAACAGGAGATATCACTTCAGCTGAACAACCACACCACCGAATTGTTTGACAGATATTGAGTAAACTGCATGGTCAATTGCTTGATTCATCACATGTATCAGATCAAGCACACTGCACTGAGTGATACTAACTGGTACAATGTTTTGTTATACCTCAAGAACACGTTATCATCAGTCTACACAGACCATCTGTACCATTTATTAATGTCCTCATTTAACTTACTTTATGGCCACACCACTAAATTAAATGTAATTACATTTAGAAAATTGAGAATTAAATAAATTATTATTGCAAATATATGAGGCAGATACTTTTTGATACTCTCAAATTGCTCGTTTTGTCCGAACAACAGTCCAAAACTCAGAAATATTCAAAATTATATATAACTCAGAAAAGCAGCATGTCCTTACATTTGAGAGGCTGGAACCAGAAAATATTTGGTAAAGAAACCTTGCAGTGCAGGTACTGGACACATACTGTACTGTATTACCTTGATGAAGGTTTTTCCCACACTACCAGCAAGCATGTCATGAGTAAGCACCTGACTCCTTAAGCACCCACAAACCTGTAAATACTATGTTTGGACAAAAACAATAATTTATTTTCACATGGTTGGGCTGGAAGTGCCATTGACGTTAAGACCAGTTCGCTAAACACACTGTTACGGATATTTGACTATTTAAGTATCTGTAATCCCTGATATAATAATGGCATTAAAAATAATCACAAAAACACATACATGGGAGTCTTCACAAAATATATACAAATGGATCTTTCCGTATCTTTTCAACATCTCAAGCAATTACAGCTGCGGTGAGAATTCTAAAAAGTGAAATGTTTTACATAATTACTTAAATGTCAGTGGAGAGAAGTAAAATAAGTAACTAGATATGCAGGTATACTAATAAGGGAAACAAGGATAAATAATAAAACAATTACAGCACCTGTCAACAATCCACTTTTGTAGGTTCGATGGTTAAAAGTTATAATTAGATAGCCCGTGTGGTGAGAATGCAAAGCCATCTGGGACCATCGGAGATCACAGGGACAGCAGATGAATAGCAACGGTTTCTACATCTCACTACAGACTTTGTTGTGCATACCAATGGGCGGCTAACTGCACATTGTGAGTATGATATTTTACACTTGTCTGAAAGTTCAGTTTCTCACATAAGAAAATCTCTAAACAGCTAAAAAAGAGCAGTGGTGTTTTTGAGCTGTCAGCAAGTAATAAACCGAGGACTTGAAACCTTGACCTACTGCTTATCTCTGATTTCTAAATTTTGAATCCAATTAAATGGACAAATATGAAATGATCATGCAGCTCTAATGCCGACTGTGGTAATGTTAATGCTGGTATCTTCACTTCATCACTTATATAATGGTAAACAAAAAGCAAAAACATCCAAATGCAGATTTAGATTGCCTTTAACCTTTTTTGAAACCTAATAAAATGAAGCTATGGCACCACTAATGACTGTAACTGAACACATCCTGTCGTTGCTTCACAACAAAGCCATGGTCAATTATCTTTGCTGGAAGGCTTTTACTGTGAAGCAGCTAATGTCGAGTTTTAGTCATTAACAGTGGCATTAACAGAATACTGACATCCTAAAGGTTCAGCCATAAAATTCCAACACTCTTCACTCATTAGTTAGAAGTCTGCGGCTTTCTTCAGCAGCACTTTCACTCTGTAATGAGTTGTGTGTTTTTTAAGGCTTGCAATGTAATTAAGGCTGCTTGGTCCATGTACGAAATGGCTCCCTTCTAACATATGTTGATACAGAACAAGTGCAAATATGTCACAAGGTCTCGACACAGCAAATTGCATGAGCCAATTTTCACAGAATCTTGACTTCAGTTCGGATTCACACGTAATGGCAAAAAAAAAACCCTCAACCACTTAAAGAAAAGGCTGCATAATTCAAAGCAGACGGACCCCCTATATCTAGGAGGTCTTTCTGCTTAAATGAAAAACAGAACTGATTAACATTTGACCTTTCAATGTCATCCATATTCACTACTTAACCCAGCAGCATTAACATACTTTGAAGTTAAAACAACAAATCACACAAGGAATGGATAAAAATAGGCCTCTCGTGGTAACGCAGGCCATTTTTAGGCCATGTGTCTGTTTCCACTTTCCCCATTGCAGGGGTGCCCTGTAAAACATCGGTGTAAATGGTTTATAATGCCACCAGTGGACTCTGAAATGGGAGACCTGGTTTCAATCAGCAGTCAAATTGCTCCTACATTACCCTTGCAGACAGAGTAGTAAATCACTCTTTGCCTCTATGCTGCTGATGTTAAGGAACAAGCATTGTTAAAAATCCACCAAGCGTGCTACTAAGAGCACCGTGTCTCTATGCGGGGATGAGATGCTAAACAGGACAATGGCAGTTGTTAGCTGTGTCCCTATAGACGAAAGAGTAAAACATCCTGGTGTGTAAGCAGAAAATCAGCACTCTTCATATCTGTAGCTGAATCTGACTCTTGAAACCGACAGTAACTGACCTGATTTGCAGCCTTGAATGTAAAATTTAGGTTATAGCCTGGCTCCTGTAACCCCCATGTCAAAGAGCCCCATCACAACCAGTTTGAACCAGTTTGCCTGGTTAAAAAGAGTTCTTGGTTTCTCCGTGCCAACGCCCTGACAGTGGGCCAGTGAGGCATCTCATAGCAGTTATAATCCTCTATAAACTCGAGAAACGCTGATCCCGCCCACCACAGACCAACACACTATGGGCAAAACCTCTCATTAGAACTCCAGGGCCCTGAAATTACCACGATTTTACCCATATGGAAAGCATGAGAAAGCGTCAGTTGGGAGAGGGTTGTGCCGAGTGGTTTTTCAGTGTGTGGCCACAGAGGAGCTGGAGCTCTTTAACAGCGTTCAGCACGGCTCCTGCCAGGGAGCAGCGGCACATGAGGAAGCTTACACAGATGCTATGGCTACTAGGCCCAGACCAGGCCAGCTAGGAAATACCCAACATACTACACATTACATACAAATGCTCACACAGGCCTGGGATGTACCCAGGTCCACAAAAACAGCATACAAAATATGAGTAAATCCATTTGAAGGTAGACAAAAAAAACCCTGCCCTGCCACATATACTCAAAATGCAACACTGGTTACTGGTGTCACTCCAAAATGAATTTCCATGAAAGGAATAATAACCAACAAAAACAGTTTCTGATCCTGTTTTAGGTTTATTTACATCAGTATCAGTTGTACAAACTGCAGTAAAACAGGTCTATATTTTGAATTATAATCAGTTGAGAAACAAACGAAATGTTGACTCTCCTCTAAGTCAATCCCTTCGGTTATGTATGTTAACAAAACTACAAATTCTATGGGAAAAAATAAAGATAAATAAAATAAGTTTTCACCTGAATTTCTGTTCTTTTGGTCATAAGTCAAACTACAATACAAACATTACAGCTGATGTGGCTACAATGTCAGTTAGTTGATGTTTGCTAATTGTTTCTATGTAGCCTAGCTTTTGACAATATGTATGCCTAGCAGATGACATCACCAGCTAAGGGCTTAGGCAAGTTTCTTTCACAGGCACTCTTTCAAATAATCCCAGCAGAAACACCAAATGAACTGTCGGCTCTTCTGGCAAGAAACAAAAGAAGAAAGCAACGTAGTAGTCCATTGTGGGCCACCCTGTAATCCCCCAGGAGTCATGAGGATTAGGTCTAATAAATTATATGTCTACTCTTGAATTATTGTTGTTTTGAAGTGGTTGAAGTATAAAGTAGGCCTAATAGCTTGCGGGGGTGTGTCAATATTCAGCAAATTAACACCAGTGCTCAAACCATAGTGAAATGTATTAACATATTTTATAGAAAATGCCAAAAGTTAATGATTCATTGGCTTTCACAGCCCACAAGAAGAGAGAATAAACAGGAAAATAAACCAAAAATAAACACAGTGAAGAAACCCTGCAGCTTTCCTTCAAGATCTAGCCAATATGATTGAAGAAAACCTTAATGCTTCAGCAGCATGGCACCTAACAGCACTGTCAACACAGGTTTAAATGATAAAATATCTATCCACCAGATAACAACAGGTTACTCTGAATCCTAGCTCCCAACAGCACCAGAGAGAGTCACCTGCTTTATGAAAGAAATTACAGTGAGTCTCCACTAATCTGCATGTATTCTCCAGTATCGATGGAACAGCCCACATACAAAAGCTGTAATATTTTACAGGAGGCTGTCCCTCTGAGGACTCATACAGTAGTACTGTGTAGACTCCATCCTACAGGACAGTTTAATGTCAAATTACCCTGAATCTAGAGTAGAAATACACCATGTCACTTTCTTTTCAGCATGCAGGAGCTGAAGGTTAGAAACCCAAACATGCAGCGGGGCCTAGTATTCAGTTGCAGAAAGCCTCTGATGCAATTCCAAGAAACTAACCCACCCTGCATCATCCTGTTACAGTTTGGCTCATGGTTAGGTCTCTTCATTGTGTCTGTGACAGCTATAATCGGATTCATGTATTGATAAAGGATGGCCATGAGGCTACTTCAGCATGTCACTCACCCCGCAAAATTGCTTCCAATCCTTTCTTTAAATAAACCAAACTGGGCTGCAGGCTTGACGCAACGCTGGGAATCTTTCTGTATTATCCACCCAATAGAAAAACATTCTCCTGTTTTCAGATCTGTTCAAAACCTGGAGAGGACTTTAGGCTATTATATGAAGTCGTGCACCTGTAAAAGCTGTCACAAAATGGTTTTATAATTAAATTCTCTAATGGACGATGGCTGAAATGTATGCTTTTGCCTCAGCTGCAAGGAGCAAGTTGATGACATCAAACCTGTCTCAGCAGCCCGTGCTGCAGCAGTAGTGATTTTCTTTTAAGGGCAGATGAATGACACATGCATGACAGGAGCCTTTGCAACTGATGGGCATACAAGAACTCAAAATACCTGTCTCTGATGATGATAAAGAAAGAAAAAAATAGAAAGAAAGAGCAAAGATTTTCAATGCCGGGGGCGCTGACATGCTCACGCACTCGTGCACGCGCACACATGAAGAGAGCTATGGCACTTACTGGAAAAGCCTTTTTTTTAATATAAGGTCAACAATGAGAGCAAATCCTTACATTACAATTAGACAAAAAAAATAGGGTGACGACAGGGCTCACGCCCCACAGACCACCACAGCTCACATTTAATATTTAATTAGTGATTCCCGACAGATTTTCTGCTTGATTGAAGCCTTCATCCCTGCAAAGACGTCAATTTGCTCACTGAAAAGTCCCTGCGCTCAGTTTATTGCCAACTCTGCGCAGGTTCGTGTATTGAAAATCACTTGAGAAATAAGTGATTGAGACGAATAGTATGCTGCCGCTGCCACATTCACATTTATTTATGTGGATGTTTTGATAAAAACGAAGACCGACTGTTTGTGTGAGACTCTTTCAAGCTCACTCGTGATTATTTGCTCTCATTCGGTATCGAAATAAAAGTTGTTGTTACACATTCAGAGTTAGCATAAATAAAAACAGCAACAAACTGTATGCGTGGCTGCCTGACGTTAGCCGAGGACCGATTTTGCCAGACGGGGAGCTGACTTACAATATTTCACCGCTAACGTTACACCGTTAAAAAAAAAAAGAAAGAAAGAAAGAAGCATTTTCAAAGTAATCCCAGTTCATAAAACCACGTTAAACAAACAGATAAATTCACGACGTTGCCAGAAATTTAAGCAAGTTAGCTAACGGCAACGCTAAAAGCTGCGTCTCAAGTTCAATGGGGGACATTCAAAAAAGATAACGGTGCACTTACTGAATCTCCTCTTTGTCACCGCCGTTGGCATTTCTCTCCTTCTCTGAACCACTACGGTTAGTCCCGTCTTCAGTTTGTAGCACGCACAAAAATCCACTTCATGTAATTAACAGCCACAAAACACAAGAGCTAGAACCAACCCGGAGAGTAAAAGAACAGGGGGAAAAGATAGGAGTCCACTGCCAGGGGAACACGAGGTCCTATCCCGGTCGGCCGACCGAGGTCGTGGATACTGGATCTATTCGTGGCAGCTCCCGTGTCTCGCTGCTAACGGGTTAACGTCAGCTTCGCTCAAGTGTTCAGTGTCGCTGCCTGCACGCGAGACGGCGAGAGCAACTGTTTTTTTTTTTTCCTCTCTTGCAAGTAAATTTTCTCCTCTTGCAAGTTAATTCGTGAGCACAAGTCTGTACACAGTCCACCACCCCCCCTCCTTCAAGAAGGAGCTGTGGAAGGTAGGGAGTAGTTACGTCTCTCTCCCCTCACAGTCACGCTTCTTTCTGCCTCTGTGGAGAAAACACATACAGGTCGGTCAACAGGATTTTCGGATTCACTCGGCTACACTCGCTGCTGTGTCCATTCATTCCAGCCCCTCAAGCCCTGCAGCCTCTGAAAACATACACGAGACACAAGGGTATTTCAAACCTGTCTTTTTTTATGTATCTGTGAGCACTAAGCGCCTGCTAAAAAGAGACAATGAACTATTTTTTTTGCAACGATTTTGCACAAGGAAACTGCCTGAGGTGCTTTTGGAAGTAAATTATGATTTAGGAGATATGACAGGAGGTAGGAGAGACAACCCAGGCTTCTTAATACACTCTCTCATTATAACTGTTGAATTAAACTATTCTTCATTTTCCTGGGGAGCCCCTCCAGCTAATCCAGGTGGTCCCCAGGCCCCACTCTGGGAGCCTCTGCAATAAGCAAAGTCATGAATCATCACTGAGAATAGAACATTTTTAAATACTGCCCTATTATCCCCATTTTCTAGAGCAAATAAAATGCATCTACACCCCCACTCCTCATGCCCATCCTTGCTCTCACCTTGTGAAGACTCAGGACAAGACTGTAATTCATTATTTATAAGTGCAGGCCAACTTTCTGGCTCTTTCACCACTACTTGAACTTGTTTTTAAGACAGCCTTGGGAGAGGTTTGCAGGAAATATTCTCTATTGTTCAGTGACACACAGGCAGGTTAACAAGCTGTGTCTGATAAAGGAATTCTTAAATGATTTTGCAACTTGTTCACATTTGAATGTGAGGACAGATATTAAGAAATACCTTAAACTCTACAGTCCTTTCAGAAACTGTATTTCCACATTTCAAGATGGTATAAAAAAAAACCTTAAAATCTAGATTTGGTATTTCCAATTTCATTACAACCAAGTGGCAATTAAAGACAGATTTCCAGAACTACAGAATTCATAAGTGCAGCAATGTGACAGGGACAGAGAGAGGGCTCTGCTTACAGTGCAGCTTAGCTGTTAGTGCATGAGCACTCAAGCGACTCGGTTGAACGTGCAGGGCATGGACGCTGTGACCCCCAGTAATGAGGACCTGAATATCTTTAGGATTCTGACAACCCATCTACTCCGCCTTCTAACCTTACCATGATCAATCGTTAGCTTGGCAGAACTCCCGCTGAACTGCAGCCCGGCTATCCACCACACCTTTCTAATGACCGGTGCAAACGACGTTTACACAAGGTTTTACCTCGCCATAAATGTCTCTTGCAATTGGGCAATCGGGTAGGTCCTCCATTTACCACACACTCAGACAAGCAGGCACACATACATGTACGCATCTACTTCATGTAACAAAATGAGTTTCTATGCAATCTAAAAGTGACTGAAAGGGAATTCAGTTCCTTTTAGCTTACAAATGATAACTTTGGACAGTGCCCAGTGTTCCAGGAATAGGATCCTGTCAGACAAATAAGAGGCCTAGCCAGCACTATTACACTCAGATGAAGGCCATTGTTTTGATACAACGACCATCAATATGTAGGTGCCAGACAGAATTTGGTGCATGTGCTCAGTAATGGTGTTACGTATCTCTGGTGGCCAACAGCAGGCCTGTTTTTCAGCTTGAGACATCTCATGTGGACAGTGGAGGAGACCTATAAACAACCTTTGGCTGTGAAGGTCAAAAAAGATGTCCAGTGCTGTTTTTTTTTTTGTTTTTTTTTTTGCAGCTATGGTGCTAAAGAGTCCTACAAGGGCAACCGTGCTTTGCCCTTGACAGACATTGAATAAAAGCATCCACCAAATAACATATTTTCTACCCTGAGCACCAAACGTTTGCTGAGCAAGACATTTTTGATGCTGCGCTCCTGGTCCTCTTGGCTTTTGGTGTTCAGTCATACATAATAAACTTACTTCCATCCAAACAGGTTTCACAAAACTATATTTTTATTGAATATAGCGTAGGAAAAGTGCAGTTTTTTTTGCACATGGATGTGATATTAATTAAGGAATGACATAGAATCTTAAACCCATTTTTTCAGTCAATTAAACAACTTATATCCATCAGAGTATTGGAACAAAACTCCCACTCTAAACTACTTCCTGCTCTTAATTATTGCTGCAGTTTGGAATAAATGGTTGACTAAATTACTGCAAATCAAAAAGGGTCTGAGGTACCAAATCAGCCTGTAACCATAACACTCTTGGAATGAAGCTTCATACATGGATCCCTTTATCAGCTGTTCCTCCTTATTAATTTTTTTATGGAACTCTATGGGGAAATTAGTTGGGAGAAATTACTTGTAAAGAGATTCATTTCTATCAAGAAGTCCCTCAGTTGGTACTTGATGGTTTAAAGGCTGATTTAATTCTGGTGCAGTTACTTTTCTGTCTATGATCCATATTACAAAGTCATTAAATATAGAATATAGACCATGGGTACATTTTAAAAGATTGATTATATATTGAAAAAGAAACTTGTGTTGCAAAGAAATGAGACCAACATTTTGATCTTCATAGTGACTGAACAGATTTTGATGATGTGTCAAAAAACAAATGTTGCCATATGCTGTATTGTACCAGATTTCACTTCCCCTGGCAGGTTATAATAAACAGTATACACACTTTCCCACCCTCTGAGCCAAAATACAACTTCCCATAACACTAAAACACATACACAACCAGTAGCCAGGGCTACATGTTTGCTTGTGTGTTTGATTGTCTTTTACATCTGAAATTCTTAAGTTCAGGAAGAATTACATCTGGTGTTAAGTGCAGTGATGATGTTGGTGTTGCCTTATTATCCAAAATTTATATCACATATACACAGGTACTGTATATTCAATGAAGCACAAAGAGCATTTTGTGTTTTTCAAAAGAATATAAATAGATTTATTGGTATTAGTCCTGTTTTGATGAAACACTGCTGATCTTTCACAGCACTGATAAACAGCAGGAACTTGGATTTAGTTGTTGTCTGATGGTCAGTGTCAATCCACTTTAGGGGCCATAACTTTGAATCCTGTTTGTTTGGAAAAAACTTTTGTTTACATGTGGATCGTGAATAGTAGGTAGAGTATACTATACATTTAGTAGAGCATTTTTGTGTTTAATGCTATATTGGAGTCCAAGATGATGTCATGTTATTTGTAATTGATCTTTCCCCCTTGGAAATAAATGTTAGTGTTATGTGTTTTTGGAGAAATAACGCCCTGGTTTTGCTAATGAACAGATTGCAGCTTGTGCTGCTGGTTTAGCATGTATAGACGATGTCATCGGCATACATCTTTTATTCCACTGCATGACGTGTTGTGGGATATCCTTTATGCACAAGATAACAATGAAATCCCCCAATACTGATGCCTGGGAGACATTGAGTACATCATGCATAATCTTTACACAAATTTAGAATCTACATTTCACACAACAACATAGTGAATTTAATTAACTTTGATTTTGATGGCAGTGCGAGATAACAAGTGGTTTGCTCTGAAGCCAAATTGCATATAATATAAAGGTAAATTACTAGTATTAAGATGTTTTGTCAGTTATTCAATGAACATTCTATTTACATAAGACATTTTTGGCTTTGAAATACTTATTGGTCTATAAATACTGGCATCAGAGTGGTCTCCCCATTTAATAACAGGAACGACAACCACTTGTTTCCATGTCATTAGAAATGTGTCCTGCTGTATAATGGGAGGAACTAAAATGTTCTTTTCTTTCACGTTGAGATGCATCATTGGTTTTGAGCCTCTCAAGGAATTTATTTTGTTCACATCTTCTTCATCAGTTTGAAAAACACAGACTGAGATTAGTATTTGATGTTATTTTTAGATCACTTGTCATTTTTTCCTGCATATGCTACAGAGGGAAACTTAAAAACAGAGGCTGTACAATAACTGTCCTCAGTTATTCTCCACTTTGGCCTAAGGTGTGAAAGTCACCTTTGTAATGTTTGATATTGTTCCAGAGTAGCATACACTTCCCCTTTGCCTCATTCGTACTTTTGGGACAAGTGGAATTTCTAATTTCAGCTCAGAGATCACTTTCAAATCGTACCATCTGTGGTTGGTCTGGATTTTTGTTAGTCGTATATCTCACGTTTTCATCAGTGTTATTAAACCAAATTAGATTCTGGTAATTCCTATTTTTTTCTGGATTTTTACCAGAACATTGTTTGCTCATGAGACTGATTGGGGTGTTATATAGATAGTGTGTTACAGCCCATCATATCATCAGAAAACACTAGATGTTACCATTTTAATCTAATACATTCATTCATTCATTCAGACACAGCATGCTGTAAAAGTCTTAACCTATTTTTTCAGCTCCCTTGCGATTAGAATAAAAATGTATTTCTTAATGACAAAATGTAGTACGAATGGATTTGTAAATCCGAGAGAAAATGGTTTACCAATACGAGACTGGCACCTATTATTATCAAACTTTCTTTCAAAAACAATATGTGTATTATGGATCAGTGTGATATTTAATGTACTTTACTATGTTATTTCATGTAACATATTCATTATTAATTATTGCTCACAGAAAGGTGATTTTCCCAAAAGGTAAAATGAAAAAAAAAAAAAGGAGTTGACACATAATGATCAGGGGACCTTACAGACTCCAGAGCAGGATGCTTTCATCTGATAACTGTTGCACAATTAACGCAGGATTCAATGAGGCAGGAAAACAGTTAATGGAAGTTAATGATGAGAACACACAGAGCTCTTTGTATCATTAACCAACATGCAGTCAAACATGTTAATGATTGCGGTTTTTATCTCAGCAGTTGGACAGAATGAAGACCCAATTTTTAGCAGGTACTGCTGCACCTTGCTGCATTTCTTGAGAGGAAATGTTTGGAAGAATAAAGTCACACTCTGCTACAACAAGTAAAGTGTTGAGCAGTGTGATAACTGGTTGTGATAATGTGGTTCCAGTCTCAATTTCAGGCATAAAAATGCATGTGTGAGATGCAGCTGCATTGCCACATTAATGAGTAAAAGGGACTCCTGGAGTACTCACTGAGATGAACATATCCTGGTAGATGATTTAGATACTGTTAAATCGTTATGTTGCTTAACAGATAGAAGGTTTCAACTTAGTCTATGTTGATTAGCTCAGGCTACAAATAGACATCTCTTTTAGTGCTAGACACAGAAAAACTGTTGATGATGAAATCCTGGAGTATCCTCAGTGCGAGTAAACCAGAGACACAACGACATGGTCTGTTTTTATAGGTACATTTTTATTCTCTAGAGCAGTTGCCAATAATGTAAATAATAATATCAGTAATATTAGAGAATGTGTTTGTCTCTTAGTGTCAAAGCTGATAAGAGTTCTTCTCTCTAACTTAACAAGCTATCCATGTCTGGTATACAGTATGTAATACTGATTCATCTGCTAAAGACATAAGAAAATTTCCTTTAAGTGTCTGACTGTAGATAACAGGACGTGATCAACTAAACTGCATTTTACTGCATCACAAGCGTGCCTCTTAAGCCACGAGAGAGAGAGAGAGAGAGAGAGAGAGACATGAATTATCTGAAATACTCTGCTCCTTCAAAGACTGGAGCCACAAGAAACACACAGCAGCATTTTCACAGACGCTATATTTAAAAGGGGGAATGCAGAGAAACGAAGAGGAATAGACAGCGGCAGCAAGAGAGAGAGAGAGAGAGAAAGAGAGAAAGAGAGTGGTGGGTTGGAATTGGATGAAGGACACATAAGCTCTCATTGAGTTGGCAACAGTGAAAAGAGCCCTTGGTTATTGAAAAAAGAAGAAATCAAAGGCAGAAAATTCCTGCAGAGGGATGGGGGCAGAGAAACAAGCCTGTCCTCCTCTTCTTTGTTTTTTTTTTCACTGTGGTTAGAGTAGTTAGCCACTCAGCAATAGAGAAGAGACGCATGGTAGCCAGCAGGTTGGCGAGGCCCTTGAGCACAAGGATCTAAGAAGGAATAGGAGGCAACACAGCACAAATTGTTTTGTATTCTGCAATGTGGAGGATTTTGCTGAGTGTCGGGCGCTGCTTTTGCAGCAAAGAAAAACAGTCACACTATATACAGTATTTCCCTTTTGCAATGCAGCACATCTATGTGATGACGCACTAATTATTCATGAAATGTTAAATATATACTACAGAACATGACAGAACATGCACTTTGTTGCGGTGTTTGTCATGTATGGCTCCCAGTCTATACTGAGAGTGCAGATATTGAACATGTAAGGACAATAACAGCAAGGTCATGATGTAGTGTTGTACAGGATGCAGCACAGAGTAATGTGTGCTACATGACAGCTCCGGAATAGACTCTAGTTTTATGGAGGAGGTCATCTCTCGGTAGCCAGCTGTTACAGATGTGAGTCAGTCGTGATTGATGTGATGGACAAGCATTATCCCTCTGTTTCTTCCTGCCATCTCTGTCAGCGTTTTCCCTCCTGCAGATTGGGTTCCACAAGTCATCCCTCACAGAGCATCGCTAGGGGAATCTGCTGTTTCAACCGCGCAGAGCATCCCATCAGACAAATGGATATTAGCTGGTTAATTTTTAATTCCTGAGATGCAAGGGAGCCGCGCTCTTTCATGGCTGGAAGGAGAGCTAATGGGCCCGGATTAGGTATCACGGACGGATATCTGGGAACGGCCCCTTGGGAATGTCGTGTGGGTCTCTCCATTGAACACCATTAAGAGTCTTGGAGTAAGGCAGAAAGCCTCTCAAAGACACACAGTCCAGCTATTGACCTTTCTGAGGCACAATGGAGGTCCTCACTGAAGAGATATTGAGTGAATGCTGAGAGTGGTTCATTAAGCCATGGCGGGAGTAAAAACATGGTTGTTGATAAGGTCTGTACCCGATCCAACACAGCCAGACATAGATTTCTGTTTCCCACCAAACAACTGCCCAAGCCCACCAAGAGAGATCAAAATGCAGGATATGCACGCTCAAACAATGGCCGGTTCATTGCGAGGTTGCGGCCGCCTTTGCATCGCTGAAGAAAACCCTGCTGCGATCATCAATGTATTCACACAAGACAAATACAGAAGATCGAGACTGTAATAGGTTGTCTGGCTAAGTGCACATCAAGACGCTCCCTGGACAGAAAGATTCAAACACCTCAGCTATGTTTTCCTTGACCACCTAAAATAATTTCCTTGCTTTCAGTAGGATTGGCAGTGATGATTGTTTTTATTGACTCAGATGTTCCATTAGGCGAGGAGCTGCTTGGGGTAAATGGCTCCTGACAGCAGCACAGAGCCGGCTGATGATGCCCCGTCACCAGACCTCACACCAGGGTTATTAACTGGCCGCCACTGCTGCAGAGCACCAGCACTCCCCTGACAGTGACACGTACATGGACGAAATATAAAGCTGTCCTCCAGTCCTTCCCTTCTCCTAACAGAGCATGGGTGAAAGCAGAGGATGGGGATGACTGCGTTTTAGATTAAAATGAGGTGGCACAGTGGCACATGTGTTGAGTTTCATTTTCCTGCAGTGGCTGCAGACACAAGGAGAAGAAACTCAATTCAACAGTGCATTTACACTGAATAGCATGTGGTGGTTTACATTGTATTACATCTGTTATCTGCTGTGTTTCTTTAAAAAGACCTCAAATTGCTACATCATTTTATTTAGTGATACAAAAAGCTTGAAGACGTCTAATTAGGTGCACATAACACCTGAGGAAATAATGTTGTACTCCTTTTTGTGTTGATGGAAAGGAAATGGAAACTGCATCAACATAAAATCTAGGGCTGCCACTAACAGTCATTTTCATCTTTGATTCATCTGTTCATTTTTTTTAATTAATCAATTAACTGTTGAGTTTTAAAAAAATCAGGAAAATTGTGAAAAATGCCTGTCCCAGAGCCCAAGGAGAAACTGCGTGTTTTGTCCAAAACCCAAATATATTTTATTTATCGTAGTAGTATTTACAAAACAGGGAAAGCAGCACATCCTCACATTTGAGAAGCTGGAACCAGTAATGTTTAGCCTTTTTGCTTGATAAATGACGTAAACATAACAGTATGTTTGGGAGTTTAGGTTCCTCTGCAAATCGTGTACACCATTGGTTTCCATTCTTTTTTCTTATAATACTTTGTGTAAATCAGTTCACATATTTTGAAAAGTGCTGATAGATTTGCCTGGACTTGATTACCTCATACCAATAATGTAAGTCTGATAAAAATGCTTGCAGACTTGATGTTCATTAAATTGCTAATTGCTGCTATTGCTAATGCTGCACATGAATGAGTGGAAGCAGATGGAAGCCAAGAATGGTAGGAAAAATACAACAACTCAAAAAGCTGCAGTGCAAAGTGAATGTGATTGGTAGTAAATGGGCTAAAAAAATAAAAACCACTAGTGTGGTCCTTTGAGCAATTACTCAGTTCTATGAATTATTGATTAATGGACTAATCAATTCAGCACTACTAACTTAATGTAATTTGTTTACAGATGTTATTGGGATGTTTTGTCCAACAATAGGTGAAATGGGAAATGCAGTGTGGAGGAAAAACTGTCACCTGCAGGGAGACTGTAGAAAGGTGACTCTCATCCAGTTCAGGCTCATCCAGGAAACGAAAAAAAAAAAATAGAAACTTCAGTGACAACTGCAGTGGAAACCTGTGGTTATGTCCGGTGCCATTTCACGTCAGGGTGTCAGCTGTAAATCGAAATGCTGAATAGTATTTTTATCATCCTGTCAGCTGAACTCCACTTGAGAAAACAGACATGCAGGTGTAATGCAGTGAGTGACGAGGTGCACGGTTGTTCAAATTGGGAAACACGCATGCACACACACACACACACACACACACACACACACATGCCTCGTCAGCATTTCTTAATTCACAGCTCACAGGGGCCATCACTCCATGAACACTCCACCTGTGTGTGCCAGCGTTACCGCCTGTGGTACCAGATAGAGCCATGCTGTCACGCAGGACTGATTAGAGCCTCCTTTTATAATCTCCCTCCTCTGTCCTTTCTCCACACATCATTACGGTAATACAGCAGGCTCTATTACCCCGCAGCATCCTGTCAATGCCTGACCGCCACCGCCACCGCCTTCCTCCAGCCCCCGAGCAGGCCTCAGAGGGGTGGTGATGATGGTGGTGGGTTAAGGCATGGCCCAGGGTCCCTGCAGCATGGCAGCTTTAATTTCACGCTTTGTTAATGTCCCCATTGCAAGTGCTCGTCCTGCCTGATGCCCTCCACAGCCCCAACCAGGGTCGCATCCGTCCTGGCTGCCCTGTGCTTGGCTCAAGGACTGCGTCCAGGAGGACCGACGGGAACTCTCCTTGCCTTTTTTCTTTTTTTCCTACAGCTGTCGCCCATTTGTTGGAAATCTCTCCCTCACAACCTCCGCCCCCTGCTTACCTTTATCTTATTCTCCACCCGTTGTGCACTCCGTCACTGTCTGTTTCACTCTAGACCACCCCCCTCTCTCATTCCCTCTCACCCACGTCGATTATCTATCTCTCTTCTATTGCAGTCTCTTTCTCGTTCGCTGCCTTCCTCTCTCTGGTAAACAGCTCTTTCTCTCAGCTCAGCCCACTCTCTGCCCATTCACTGTATCTTCCTTGTGTTCTCTTACTCCACCTCGATTGCCGCTCTTCATCTCTTTCCCTCTCTCTGTCCCATTATCGTCCCCTTTAATTCCGACACACTCGGTTTTCATTCGGCTCTGCTTACTGTCTCAATTTGGATGAACACGTCTCATTGCATCTCTCCCCCTCTCTTTTCCTCTCTGTCTCCATCCTTAAGCCTCCATTTACACACTGTACCATCTGTATTTGCTAAGCACTGAGAGGCTGAGAATCATCATTCTGTCAACCTGCTCCTTCTGCATGAGTCGGCAGCCACTTTCAGACGTCCCCAAAAATGCCATCGTAAGCACAAACTTGTTGAACCATAGTTTTTAGAGTCAGCTTGAATATTTCACTGAAGGGGTGAAACAAAGGCCTGCAACCTGCAAACTACCCTGTTCTCCCACACTGTTAGTTATTTATGTTTTTATTTATTTTTGTATAGCGTTTGGCACTATTGCTTGTAGTCATGGCTTTTCCACTGACAAACTGGAATACATACAACATGGGACTAAACGTCCTAAATTTTACTGACCGAGTTGATTGCTGAGATGTGGGAACACAGCAACATCGCAGATCAGAGGTTTTAAACAAACCACTTCCAGCCACAGTTCACTGACTTAACTCCTGTACTTACCGTAGTTGTGAGTGCGCAGTTTTCCTCTGAAATGAGGGATTATTACTGACATTTTGACTACAGTCACTATCAGTTTTAACTCCAGAGTTATTTATTTTATTGTTTACTTTTGCAGGGACAACACACAATCAAAAGTAATTGCACCAGAGTTAGCTAGCAGCTAATTTACCTCTGGACTAAACTGTTGTTGTGTTTACAACTTGTCTGATCGTCTTTGTGTTTCCTGCCCCATCAGTTAATAGTTAATTAAATTTGTAACAGTTAATTATTTTTTCAGAGCTGCTGTTGAGCTACTTTCAAGGTTTCCAAAATTCCCACCGCCGGCCCCGACTACTGCAATTTTGATGGAGCTATTTGATGGAACGTTTGTGAAGCTATTTCACCTTGTTGCTGTTGGTATGCAGTGAAAATGTTATCAACCATCCAGGCTATGTTAAGTCAAATATGTCATTTACTGAAGTGATGAAATTGGACTGCAATGCAACTGCAACTTGACAAACCTCATCAACATTTCCCAGTAGCGTATAGTGGGCATCTCCAACATACATAAAGACACAATAATAGGTTCATATTATTAAAGAAAAACATTTAAATTTAGGTTTGCCCACAATCTGACAGCAGAAGACAAGTGCACCCTTCATTGCCAATTATGTTTTTGTTTTTGTTTTTTTAGCAGGGCCTTCCAACCAGATAAGCAGCTAACACAAAAGACTGGATAATGAAATGGACGCTCCCCAAAAGGAAAATGGTTGAAAAAAAAGCTCTTTGGTTGGAGGAGGGTCTTGTTTCCTAGACAAGGGGGAGAAGGTAACAGAATCTCTTTGTGAGTGAAGTCATGGGTTCTCCTGTGGGAGGGCATTGATCGGAGGTGAAACACTGAGGAGAAAGGGAGCACCTATCAGATTCTACTCACACACACACTCACACACAAACCCGAGTTTACTCATAAAAACTGTTAAGCACACACTCTTATTGGCATTCAAGTCCACAAACACACACACACACACAGCACCAGAGCTAGACACCAATATTCATCAGCGTTAAACTAATCAGACAAAATATCTATTCATTAGATCCACACTGAAACAGACATCTTTTGCCACAGGCTGCATTTTTACAAACACACCTAACGCCACATATCAGTAACGATTTGCAACAATTTTTGATCATTATCTATCTGGAAATGGCCCCACAAAACAATAGCTCACAGTTTTAGCTTCTGCTAATGGTTTGGCAGGAACAGCCGAGCCATTAACACCGCTATGATTGTTTGTCTCTGCATTTGACTTGCCTCCCTTTGCTTAATCATGACAAATGATATGACACTTGCCCGCAGAACACGGGCCATAGCTATTGTTTGAGTTCTCTCTAAGCCGCTTGTTGCTAGGTAACCAACATTTATCAACCCCCTCTACTATTTTTTTATTGTACTTTTTACTTTTATTGCACGTCTTAAGTTGCTGCATCCTACAATTGCTACAAGGCCTGTTCCACATTTGGAATAATGTCTTTTGTAGTTACTGTTACGCACGCCAGATACAGTTTCATACCTCAGGCTATAGTGCTGTGACACATCAATACTTATCTTATATTATACTTGTCTTAGATGATACTCTGCATGACTGTTTTCATGTCTGTTTGTAGGCCTGGCTCCATGCATATGTGTGTGTGTGTGTGTGTATGTGTGTGTCTGCATGTGTGTGGGGGGCGAGGAAAGAGTTCAATCTCTCATGTGAAACAGAGAGCAGGCCATTTTTTATCTCCGGACTGCTGTAGAAAATATTATTGTTTTCGCAGAACACTGCAAGGATCCACACTGAGTTTATCAGTTTTCGACTATTTATACTGATACACACAGAGATGCTCCGGCAGGTAAGATATATGGCCTTGTCTACCGTGAGAAGGTACTGAACGCTATTTTGTGATGAGATGGGGACCGGGCCAAGGTGACCCTTCAGTAATATATGGGCTGCGGCTGCCAAGGCCTCCCAGGAAGGTATTTGTCATCAGTGTCCCCCAAGTGTAAGGTTACCGGCAAATCAGGTTATCAGTCTACTGTTTTTGGCAGGAATGGCACAAAAACACAGATAATCTTTTCAATATAGCTCAATGTTGTAGAAACAGACAAAGCAGCCACCCAGTGTAAAGATACCGTACTGGTGTATATTCATTTCTTAACCCCTAGCCTTCAACATTACATGCCTAACCTTAACCTTTACCTTAACCCCAACGCTAATTCTGTTTCTAACCACAACACTGTTCAGCATGTAATCCTTTACAAACAATTATAGCTGCAAAGATCTATTTGTGTTAAAGTCTATTACATTTCAAAATGATATACTTTCAGTATTCCTGGTTGAATGTGCTGTATGCAATAACACGATTTTAAAAATTATCAAACATGACACAAAACAAAGGTCAAAACTGGTCAAATCAACAGCAGTGGAATTAAATCAGTCTAACATTGATTTACAGGCTGCCGAAACTTTTGGACTTTTAAAGAATTGACAGAATATTCAAAACCCTCTTCTATGAAATCCTGCTTAATATATCATTATTGCCCTTCCTGGGAGCTAATGATCATTGGTATGCCGGGTTTATCTCTCCCGATAGCCCGGAGCGCACAGCCACAAAGGATAATCACACCAAGACAGAGTTGCGCTTTCATAACTGGGAATATATAAAATGTTTATTGAATAATGAGTACGTCCGCCAATGAGTGTGTCTGCCTGGCACCACCTATAAAAGTGAGGCTGCCACTCCAAAGAGCATGAACCCAGCATGAACATCAGCGGCAGAGCGTGTAGGCGGGAGCGGGGGTGACAAATGTGCAACGTTATGTGAGAGGAGGCAGGAAGCTGCACAACATGTCAGGATACAGATGCTTGCATCTCCCTCACATCGCCTCTAGTGATGTGTTTCAACCCACAGGTTTAATTGTGTTTGCCTTGAAAATATCTATCTCCTTGCTTGCCTTAGTGGCTGCAGAACAGGGGTTAATGCAGGGGTCAGGTGCCTCTACAGTAAGTGCTGCATGGAGCTACTCAGGGTTGTGCAACTATTGAGTTACATATGTACTGTATATAGGTATCCCATATGTCCATCCTGAGTTCATTAGCGCATGTCACAACTATTAACTATCATATACAACAAAGTAGGGCAGAGTAGATTTAAGATTACTTTATCAGTCCTATAGATGTGAGATTTTTATGCTAAGGTAAGCTAATCACCTCTGGGCTCCATACTTAATGTACAGACATAAGAGTAGTATAAATGTTCTCATCTAACACTCGTAAATAAAGCCATGAGTGTGTTTCCCAAAATGTGAAACTATTCCTTTAAAATCTCTCTCAAGTCTCTTTTAGATATTAGAATGGCACAACTTCTGCCAGCGCATTCTGAAGATGTTTCACTGCTTTGTAGTGTCCACTCTGGCCTTGTGAAGTGCTTTGAAAAGAAAATGCGCAGTGCCTTTTAAAATCTAAATTTAACCACAGCCAAACCTTGATCTCGCATCTCACCACCACAACCAACAACAAAGCGGCCAAAGCTCCCAGACACAGTGGGCAGCCTGATGAGTGATGAAGACAGAAAGTCTACGAGGGCCTTTGTCTCTCCAGGGATGTAAGCTGTGGCAACCTAAGTAAGGAAATAAGCCCTTTTGCAAGCCAGGGCTGACCCACAGCCAGCTAGGTGACAGAACTAAATAAAGACAAAAGCTGTCAAGAGGCTTTGTAATGAGCAGCTGACCATACAATCGGCAGACGGTTCGGTGTGCCAGGCTGTCTGAGCAGGTCATGAGCTGGGCAGGCATATGTGTCTCTGTGTATGTTTGTGTGTCTCTTAAGGTCCTGCCCTGGGAATGGCATGTCTGTCTTTTGTTGTTGTTTATGTATTGCAGTCAGGTACAGTCTCTTTCACGGCTTGTATTTTAAAATGAAGGATGAAATGCAGGTCAGCAGGCGTAAGTGGGAGGTGTTTGCCTTGAAAAGTGTTAGACCTTTAATTAAACATATTTAAAACATAAAGCGGTTACTGAATAAATCCCTGTTAAGCAGAGCAAAATAAGCGTAGAAAAAGGCTGTTGTTTTATTGCTTCAGACACCTGACCTCTCTGCTTGTAATGCATAACACTACAGTCAAATATTTCTCAGGATACTTATTCAAAGTATTAGCCAAATGTAATAAAAATTGCAGCACCATTAGAGAAAATGAGAAGTAGCAGATATGGCAGTTTACTGCTACTGGCTAGCTGGTTCACCACATAGCAACAAACCAGACAAGCTAAAGATATGAGCAGTAATATCATCCAGAAAGTGGGACACAGCTCTGGAGTCATGGAATGTGTCTAAGAGGCTTGGGGAGATCCTATTAAACACGGCTTCGTGACACCTGCTCCTCTCGGCTCTGACCAGGAAACGCCTGGCTCTGCTGACCTGTATCTTTGTCGCACAAGCCTGAACCATTCTGTCGTCGTCCCTCAGATGAAGAGCAGCTCGAGGAATGCACTCGATGAGTACAGAGGAGCTAAAGCGAGTATTTCAAGAGGAGCACATTTGTGATATAAGTCAGAGCCTTTCTGTCTCTGCTTATGTATGATGAAATTGAAAAACATAATGCGGTAATGTAAAGCCCTTTTGAAATGGTTCTTTATGGAACTGGGCTGAAATGGAAAGGAAAAATAAATAAATAAATAAAAGCTTTAAGAACCGCCTGGACCGTGACCTTCATTGTGATTGGTATTCTTCTTTGGGTCCTTAGAGTTCTATCAAGACCCACTTTTAAAAAACCCTTGAAAGACCCTTCTTTTTTCTATGTGTACATTTGACATTACTTGCATCATAAGGCACAACTTTCTAGGCTCTGAATTAGTGTCACATCAAGGCATTTGTTGGACTGAGGAAACATTATCTTCTCTGATTTATCAGCTCAGTTAATATTAGCTAAAACCTCATCTGTCCAGCTGTAGCACTATTGGCTTGCATTTGCTGAGTTATTTCCTGCACAGTAACTGTTTTTCTACTTGATATTTTGGTATTCCTTTTGCCATACTTTAATCTCTATTAGCTAACCCCTCTCCCACGGGGCATGTGCATGAGCTTTGCACACACAATCATAACAAGCTCTGTTTACTCCACAAACACTATTATGAAAATTGTCCTGCAGGAGGCAATACACGGAGATGATGGGAGATACAGAAGGTGGAGTCAGTAGTGGATGTGAATGGTCTACCATGGGGTTACGGGTGGGATGAAGTGACTTGGAACAAATAGGATGGCGGGCTCAATGTCATCAATGACTGCCGTAATTGAGCCAATGACATATTGATCTTTGGGTTAATGAAGACAAAGCACACAAGAGATGGGGTGTTTAAACCCACCATGGTCAATTCGTCTGAATCCGAGCATGAATCTTAATACATTCACTGTGCACAAGATGAGGGAGTAGACATTTTTGTCTGTGGTGGAATATTGCAATTGAGAACTGCTTGTCGCATATTCATTATGATTTTTACCCTATGCCGTATTTAAAGTAGGATTAAAGGATGATTCCAGTTTGTTACAACTTGGTCTTATCTTCATATATATATTTTTTAATCAGTCATAATAACACTGTACTCATGACAAAAGTAATTGCTGAGATCTGGAAACATGGTGATATTGAAACGAGGCAGATTGGGCAAGAAACGCAAGCCATGGGACAATCAGAGGGGCTGTAAATAACCCAGAAACAGTTTAGCCAGATTAAACCTAAAACGAACACAAATGTTAGCAATAACCCATCATTGAATGGGTAAATTGGGTGCACACACAACTACTAAGTATGGCAGGTCCCAAACACACACAATTCACTGGAGCCTTCATGTCTAAAATCCAGAGACAGTTTTTGTGATACTACTATTGATTCGCCTCCTCCCACCTTGTGAAAGCAAACATATGTTGAGAGCCATGTCTAATCAGGGGAGCGTTCGCTGAGGGTTAGATTAAGATGAGAGGGGAGTGAGGTTGACATGTTGGATGCACTTCACTTCACTGAGCTACTCAACACAACACTACTAAGTATGGCAGGTCATAACTGAATCATGATGTCGGCCCTAAAAACTGTCACAGATTTTTACAACAAGTAAAAGTTTGAGTGGCCATTTTACCATTTGCCTTTGTTTTCTTTCACAAATAAGTTTGGCTAACCTGGGAGTTTGTTCAAAACCTGTGTGATCATCTGACTGCTTGTGTTACTTACTGCTTCTAACTTCTTTTTTTGGCAACGTCGCCATGCTCCCAGATTTCTTCGATTAAAAGATAAGGCTGTCTTTATTCAATATCTTCTTACTGTCAACAAATCCTATGATGTGGTCGTCTGTCTCTCAGTACTAGTCAATTCCACAAAGCCCATTAGTTCCTAATAGAGGTGTAGATATTTAACAAATATATGTAGCTTCACTTTATAAAAAGACAGCTGGGCACTGTAGTTGTTAGCAAACATTACTCAAATAGGACGAAATAATGCATTTGCTGGGGACTATTTTTTAGCAGAGGTTTAGTACACATTGCTCTGATCACCATTTACAGATGGTGTATCTGCAATTGACTCAAAATAAACTACAATGACCGTGTTCATGGTAATAAAGGAGCATGTCACCAGCAGTGCAATGGTGTGGCTTATTGATGGTCTATGGATATATCAGGCATTACACAGGCAATACTTAGTTAGTAACATCATTTCACTGGTTTTAAGCTTTTCATGGGATTTGCTGACAGTAAGAAAAATCACAGAAAAAGACAGAGTGCCTCCATTTCCACCACACTTGACTACATTTTAGCACATGGCTCCTGTCACTGGCTGAGAGCTGGCCAGCGAAGAAAGTGTCACAGAGAGCGGCTGTCCATGGAAGCTCCCAGCAGCAGGAGCGATGAGACAGAGATGAATCACGGCGATGTCCGTTCCTGCAGCTTTCAGCGGGGATCAGCCCACGACTTATTCCCCTCCTTGTGTGACTTCAGCAGGGGCACGACCTTCAAAGATCACAAATCTTGCAAGTGTCACCAGTCATTAACCAAAGCAATATGTCCCGAGTCCTCTCTCTGTGGCCAAGTCCACAGCAGTTCACAGACAGAGCCCTGATAGCCACTGTCCAGATCCCTCATTGTGCATCTATCTTTTCCAAGTCGCGTAGGGGGAAGTAAAATGGTGTGTCAACTATGACCTTCAGCTAGCCATCACCATAAGGAAATATAGACCAGAAAAGGATTAATTTATGCTGTTATTTTCTCTCATTTTATGCATCTTATTAAGATTTATATCTGCCTAAATTGGTTAGCTCTGCAGCCAGTCGAGTCAATTTTCTCTGCAGTAAAATGTAACACATATTTAAATTTGTCATGTGATTATTTGTCAAACCACTTCTTGAGCTTTATGACCCCTCAGATATGAACAATCCTCTAAATACGTCTCATTAATAATTCATAGTAGATATTCCTAATCAATTCATCACGTAGCGGAGCAGAGGTCTAGCAGATGTAAGCCGGTGCATACAGCACATGCATTAAAATAAAAAGTGGGATTTCAACAATGTCAGTATCCCTTAGTTCAGTGGAAGAAATTGCTGTCTTCCTCTTTTGTACTTTTTTAATGAACTGTTTTGGGAAAAGAGTAAAAGATAACAGACAGCTGGGGTGAGGAAGAAGAAGTGTTATGTAATTCTACCATCAATATTTGTCTCTTTTGAAAGATGGAAAGTGAAGCTGGCCGATGCATTCTCAAGCTCTTATTTTCACAACAAATTTCACCTGACCCACACACACACACACACACACACATACACACACACACACACACACACACACACACACACACACGCAATTCACTGGAGCCTTTATTTCTAAAATCCAGAGACAGTTTTTGTGAAACTATTGATTCGCCTCCTCCCACCTTGCGAAAGCAAAGACACGTATGTTGAGAGCCATGTCTAATCAGGGGAGCGTTCACTGAGGGTTAGATTAAGATGAGAGGGGAGTGAGGTCGACATGTTGGATGCACTTCACTGGGCTGAGCTGTGGGTAGACTCAGTTAGCCACAGATAAACAGCCTACACACACTGCACAATAAGACAGTAGCCGATGGAAAGAGGTGTTCATATCACGACGGGCATTCTTTAGTGTTTAAACGGCAGCCTGCTGCTGTGATGAAGTCAGAAAATAAAGCAGCCTGAAGCTAATCAACATGCGGCACCTGTGTCTACAAACTGAAACACTGCTGCTGCTTTCATTACGCCATTATCATTAAGCATGGTCAGATTCTTAGGGTAAGTTCAGAAGAAACGTGAGGCAATTGCCGAGCTTTACTCACATGAATTTGACTGCTGGGCTGTTTGTGCAGTCTGTGTTTATTTGACTTTTTGTAAAATTGCGCCACCTCTAAAGTTTGTTCGATCACAAACTTTGAAGCATGAGCATGTGCAAAATTGTATTTAGGCAAACTTCTCGTACGGGTGGTATGTTGAAGACAATACAGTTATATTTATAAAAGCTTTTGTAAAAAAAAAAAAAAAGGACACACAGGTATCCTATCTGCACTGATATCAAAATATATTGAAGGACACGCAGCTGTACAAGTATCACTTTCCTGCTCATTACCTGCATGTTCTCCAAAACCTTTTTATTATACCTAAAGCTGCATCAACTGATTTTCTTCTTTTTCTTGGCCACTTGGGAGCAGAGCTTCAAGCAGTAAACACAGCATTGACACCTAAATATATCCGGTTGGAGCTGCTTAATGCACCCCTATGTTATGTATAGCAGTTAGTTGCTTTTAAAGCAGTTTATTAATAAAGGTGCTTTTGGTGGTTTTCAAAGGACTCATTGTTCCTGTCAAGATAACTCTTCCAGGGTATATTGCTTTTACACAGTAGCATTCTTGTTTTGCACCACAATAGAAACAGAACTTTATTTTCTCTCATAAGCTGTTTTATAGTCTAAAGTTCTATTATCGAGTCACAGTGCGAGGGGGAAAAGGTGTGAATTACAGTACATACTTTTGTGAATTACACCTCCTCTATAATTAATACCTGTAGCTGCCACAGTGACTCACTTGTGAGAGAATTACTTTTTTCCCCCAGTAGGGTCAGACAATTCCAGCAAAGTGAAAGATTTATCTGTGTCATAACCTTGTTCCACTTCTTTCTGATCATTGGGAACTTTCTGAGCTTTTTGAACCATGTGAGCAAAGTCATTTCCTGACCATTCTGACCGTATAGGATAGAAAAACTTTTTCCCCTTAAGGCAGCTGTAGTTCAACTGGCCGGTGTCATCAAACTGAAATGTGCTGAGCCTTTGTAGAACACAAACCATAGGAGGGAAAGAAAAAGAGAGCTGTATGACGAGAGATAGACAGAGACAAAGCCGGAAAAGGGAGTCTGAGAGACAAAGAGACCAAAAGAAACTGTTACGTGCATGTGTCTAACAATGACAGTGAGAGCTCATACGCAGTTTAAAAGCAACTTGCTTGTCAAAAGTCACACTGTTGTACTGATGTGAGATCAGTCAGGTCACAAGCTGGTTCCTCTCTGGCAGAGCTGGATTTCATTTGACAGGCCAGCGGTGACAATGGCATGACAGGTCTGTTTCCATGGGAACACATTTGTCACTTCTGTGGAGCGCGGCCAAAGTGTTGGAGGGGAATCACCAATGAGGATTGTAGGACTGGAGGGAAAATTAATCACAGTAATGATGATTCAAAGCGCGAGCTGCGGCAGAATGTGAAAATCACTTCTGCTCCTCTAGTTTCTCTCTGTTTCCCCTGAAACTGAAATCTGGCCGACTGCAACAAGGTTTTCTTTTGGTGGCTTTTCTGCAGACATAATATTCCAAATAATTTGATGTGGATGCTGGAAGTGAAATAAAGCAGACCGGAGAGGGAATGCCAATGCTGTTGAGAGTTGTGAGGATATTGCGGTGGTAGTTTGGCTTTGAATTAGAGAGGAGGACCAGTAGAAAGATGTTAAGATGTTAAATCCCTGGCATGGACTAATGCATGTTTTCCAGCTGTGAGACGGCATGGAGGACTGCTGTGCTGTGGAAAACCTTGTTTTCTGTCTTGGAACTGGAGGCAGCATGTGTTGAGTGTTATGTACAAGTAAATCTCTGAAAAGGGGACAACATTTTCAGTTTTTATTATTCAAACACGGATCCAGGATTTCTTTTTTTTGTGTGTGTGCAAATAAAATATTAAGGAACTGTTGAAAATGTGTTATTCTGATTGAAAAACAGCATTTGCACATGAATTCTGGTGAAAATCTGATTTTAAAAAGACCATTTGCAACACAGCCACTCTGTAGTTAAGCCATTTCTTTTTCTAACTTACTTTGAAGGACATAATTGACCCTTCTTTAATCCACACCCCGTTAATTGCTCTTGCTACAACAAGCTTTTCACTCTAGCACTGCACACATGCAGTTTACAATGATAACACTGACAGATTTTCAGTCGAAATTTGTGATCATTTTTGAATACATGGGTCCTTGACTTCAGGCATAAGCAGCTTCTCATTTTTAGCTAATTAATCTCTGACAATTAGTAGCATCCATGACGTTACACCAGCTCTCACACAATCGATGTGTCAGTCCTGAACCCCCACAAAATAAAGTAGTAATCTAATGATATGCTAACTCGTCTAACTATCTAACTCTAACGCTAGACTACTACTGTTGACAAACACACTGTTTATTTGTCACTCTTGCATCTTTGGATTTGGAAAGACGAAAAAAGACATGACCTACCACAATCTTTGGATACTAAGTATTTTTCTTACGAGAGCCCCATGCACACCACTTCAACAAGTGGAGAAAACCAGAGGTTGACAGGCTGTCGTGCCTAGTTATGATTGCTAAGCAATGATTGGACAATTGCTGTTCAGAGAAGGGATTATTATAATGGACAATTAGCAGCTCATACACATTTCCTTCCTATTCTTATCTTCACTTTTAATTTCCAGGGTCGTCTTGTCAAAAGTTTGTTTACTGTAAAATAAACTGGATAGTGACTTCTAGCTGCAGGAAACACAATAAACTTTGGGTGCTTGGGGGCATCCTAGTTTTAACCATTCTGCTCTTTTTGAGCTGGCTGGGTATTTTTCAGTGAAAATCTGTAAAAAACAAAACAAAACAACAAGCTGATGAAGAATATAAAAGATAAAAAGATAAAAAGACAAGTTGCAATAACCTACTGTACATGACAGGTACCCCCGCAGAGACCTAAACCTGGCAGCTTCTTGGTTTTATAATTCGCCATGGCCAGCCTTGCAATATCAGAGTCCTTCAAGGCCATTTCATCTTAATGCGTATCTGTCAGAAGGTGCTCCTTCCAACATAATTTTGATGGCACTCCAACCTGCCTAGTGCAATCAGCTTGGAAAACTCCACTGCCATTGTCCTGCTGTATCATATTACCCCCTTAAAGGCACTTCACTGCTTGAGAGCCTATGTGCATTTATTATGTAGTTGTGTGTAATTTATGCTAACTCTCCATATTAATGTGATGCAATTGTCACAAAACAAGTGTTCATAAGAATGCTCATGCTTCACATTTGATCCATGAATACAAATTAAAACTTTTACGCTTCTGGCGTCATAAAATGAAAAAAGTCAATAAATGATTTATTGAAAGCCACTGAGCTGACCATCTGGATGGTGTCTATCCTCCACAGCAGTGCTCTCACTGAATCATTTCTGTCTTCTTACCATTTGTATCATCTCCCTTTCCGTGCTCCTAAGCTGGCTTCTCTCGGTTTGGCTTGGCACACCATACTTTGGCGCTCCTGGTTCTGCTGGTGAAGAAAATCCTGGCATCACTTCCAGGGCCTCCAATTCCTCCGCCTCATTCTGAGTCCTTGCGTTCCTCTTTTTTCCCAGACATGTTCCCAGAAGCCTGTTCTTTCATGGCACGTCTGAGGTTTCCAGATTCCTCCATTTGGTCTTGGTGAGAACTGACTTGGAGCACTGCTGAGAGGGTGGTGCCGTGGCCCCTCTCCAGTTGCCAGGCCTGCCAGGATCCACAAGACTTTCCAGTGAATGCGCCGATGCCAGGGCGGATGGGGGTGAGCAGAGGAGGAGGAGGGCAGGAAGAGAGAGTGGAAAGCAGGCAGTGGGATTCTGGGATCACTTCGCTGTGACCCATATCCCTCCGTTCTGCTCTGAATGCCTCAATATGAAAACAACCCAATTACTGCTGACCCCTGCACCGCCTCCAAAACACAGCAGCAACGACTAATTAAAACTGAAAGGGTTCCCATTCCCTCCTTTGTTTTTGCTCAGTGTGTGAGTTTGAGTGTGTGTGTGTGTGTGTGTGTGTGTGTGTGTGTGTGTGTGTGCATACTTGATATTTCAACTGAAAGTCTCCATTTATGTGTCTGGGATTGTGAGGAAGAGGCAAAATTGCACATGGGTGTTTGTGCTGAATAGAATTGATTGTCCATGTGTAGTTATAACCCACTTGCTCAAAGCAGGACAGTTTAAAGGCGAAAGCAAAGCACAGAGCCATCCAAACAGGCTGTTTCTTAGGGTCTCACCAGGCAGACCCCGGGGGCCTGGGGCGACGAGTCATCAACCTGCCGATGTGTCTGGCAGTGACAGGAGCTTCCAATCCAATCTCTATTTCATTCAATTATCATCCCTTGCAACAGGCCTCTGCGTTGTTTGCCCTCAAGAGGAACTCGTGTCGCACCCACAGTAGCTAGCATGTTATGTCTGCGCCGCTCTCTGGCTGCACCTTCACTAAAATCCATTTCTGTTCACACACACACATATACACACACGCACGCACACACGCACACACACACACACAGCCATGTGATTCAGATAAACAAACTGTAATAGAAACAGACCCTTTGAGGGGATAGTGTCGCTTAACAATCAGCCTCAAACAGATTCTTGCTTGTTAAAAACATATAAGAAAAGAAAAAAAACTAGTGTATATTAGTCGCATGTTGTGGGAGTGAAATCATTAATTGCTAAAATGAACAAATGTCTACTAAATCAAGAAACTGGGCAAGAAATCCTGTGATCTGTGACAAACCCTGGAGCGACTCCATTGACAATTAATTGGTGCTTGCACTTTGTTGGCACACAGGACACTTGTCTGAGCTTTTACACCCAAATGATTTCACTGTAGTGCTAACAGTTGTTAACAGGAAAAAGTGCCCATTTCCACTCATAGCTATCCTGCGTGGCATCATTGCAAGTGCGAAGGCGTCTCCATATTCATTGTCAGATGTCCAAGTATTTTTCTCTTGTTGGCACATGGAGAACAGAATCTTTTTGTTACCAGGAGGAACTCACAAATGTGGACCGACTGTCCAAGGCCATAAAAAAAAAACCCTGCAATTATTTTAGGAGTGGATTCATTAACGGATTGATCTTTCCTTTCCAGCAGGATTGCCTTCCTAGTATTCATGTGCAGTTCAGATCCAGGTGAATAAGTAGTTGCACATAATTCTTGATGCTTGTTTTTTAACCTGCTTGCAGTAGCTGACAGGTGGGATTTGCCATGTAGGGAGAACTAAGATGGAGACGTACAGTATATCAAATTCATTTCAATAATTTTACTGCGACTGTCTCAATGTGCTGGAACCTTTTACGACGCCCTAATTGTCAGGCAGAGAGATTTTCAAA
The DNA here is from genome assembly GCF_043641665.1 of Enoplosus armatus. Lineage (NCBI taxonomy): Eukaryota > Metazoa > Chordata > Actinopteri > Centrarchiformes > Enoplosidae > Enoplosus > Enoplosus armatus. The sequence goes on along the minus strand of NC_092193.1, from coordinate 7,151,508 downwards.
TACAATTTGATGATCTGCTAGTTTTACATTCAACTACTACAATATTTTTAAAGTACGGTGAAGTCTTTATTCCTGCCCTATTTATGAATCTATTATCAGATTATCTGTAAGGAAGAAGGAATTGCTGGTGATTTTTAACATCTGGTTTTCCAATACATCTGTGGTATTCATAGGACGTACTATGGTATTATATACTTCCAATTTCCCTTTCCAAAATGCAGATAATTGACAAAACAATTTAATCACAAGATCTGTTTGGTCTCTGCTCCAGAGTTGCCCAGATATAATGGAAGTATAGATGCTCAAATAGTTTTTCTGAGCATTTAAAGGACTTCTCAAGGTCAAGAATAAACTTCCAATGCCAGTGCACAATTCCGGTGCACGAGATACAAACAAAACGGACCCACTCATCAAAACATTGCTCCATTTTTACACAAGTCATTTTGCCAGTAAATATTTCCCTGAGTAGGTTTGTGATCAATATATTATCCCAAAGGGCTGTTTGAAGAAGGCCTACATGAAGAGCTTTACGTATTTTTAATATCAAAACACATTTGCCCTTCGTTCTTGTCAGTACGTTTGGTTTCTCGCTCTCCTTCACCCTCAGCAGCACCTCGGGTCTCCTCTGGGAGACTTCAGCCCATCTCCCACCCAGCAGATGGTCAAGGTCGAGCACTTGACTGTACTCCGCTGCACATCAGACTGTGTCTCTGTCTTGAAAACTAAGTCACTATGAAATGTCATTCCCTTATGAATGCCACTTATAACTGAATAATTTAGGCTGAATTCCTCCTTGTGTATTTATTGTTTTTGTCACTGTTTTCTTAAGTTTGTTATGTTTAATGCTGTGACATATTTTGAGACACGCTTTAGTGTGACAGTGTAATTACAAAAATCAAAGGAAACTGTTGTGACTGACTGACTGCAGATTATTCCAGCCTCAACGCTGCATTTTACTTTATGTGCCACTGGGTCGGTACTGTTTATCCAGCACAAACTAAAGATTTCAAGATTTTCACAACAGCAGATGGTAGAATGAGGGAAAACCTAAGTCAGGGAAAACGGGGGGAAAAACAAGAACATTTGTGACATGCTTATCCTGTTCGGTACTGAAAAAGAAAGACATTTTACTCGAAGAAGTGGCAACATTATTCATGAGAAATGAGGTCTTAGTTTTGTAGAACATCACCGCTAACAACACCACTGCAGTGAGGAATAAGGTACCGATCGTCTTGACCGTGGTCTTGTTTAATGTTTAAAAATGGAGCAACATTAATGATTCAAACAGGGAAATGGAATTGTTGCATGAGGAGAGCAGTTAACCTGTTGCTTGTTACATGCCTCCTGTTTCTTGAGACAGACAGAGGGAGAGATTGCCTGTGTATGTGTGTGTGTGTGTGTGTGTGTGTGTGTGTGTGTGTGTGTGTGTGTGTGTGTCAGATATGGTCCAGGCACCCAGGAGCAGAGGGCTTACAGAGCGCAGTGAGGACAGCCACATCAGGGCAGCCCACAGACAGCTGGCTCCCTCAGATGATGCATTGGCCTTGGCATCCTAATTGGCCCCAGTGCCTCAGCCAGGGGGCCTGGTGTTTCTGTATGTGTGCACCAATGTGTGTTTGTGCATGTGTCTGTCTTTGTCTTCCTGTGGTGGAGGGTATAAAGCTTTGTGTTTGTATTTGCTTTCTGTATGCATCTGTTTGTGTGTGTGTGTGTGTGGCGCACATCTGCATTCTGTGGTTGCTTTTTGTATGTGTGAGAATGGTTGTGTTCAGGTGTGTGTGTGTGTGTGTGTGTGTGTGTGTGTGTGTGTGTGTGTGTGTGTGTGTGTGTGACTCTTGCTCTTCTTGTCTTTTTGAATGTACACCACATACAGCGCTTTGGGCCGGGGTGTACTTCCACTGACCTTTCATATGCTGCAGACACACACACACACACACACACACACACACACACACACACACACACACATATCCACAGAGGGCACATGGTGTTTTTTAATTGTGCATGCGTGTAAGTGTGAAGCTTTATTGCATATATGTGTGTACTTGCATGTGCTGGCAAATATGAGTATTCATTGTGTTTATTCAATATTTACTGTATGCTGTCACTCTGTTTACTGTGTGTATGAGCTTTGGCAACATATTTTGGATCAAAATCGCATGCCACTGAAGTTTCATTGCATTAAATTGAATTAAAGAGAGAGTGTAGGCATGTGTGCATAATTCCATTGCATGTGGGTGGCTGTGGCAATAGAGAGAGTGTGTGTGTGTGTGTGTGTGTGTGTGTGTGTGTGTGTGTGTGTGTGTGTGTGTGTGTGCACTCTTGCTGCCATGACTAATATCAGTCAAGTTAAGGATTATAAACAGAAATGACATGAGACATTTACATTATCCTGGACTATGTGATAAATGGAGTTAATTATTGTTGTCATCCTGTCTGTTACAGAACTGTCTGGTCACTTTAAGCGGCGGCGTTGGCCTGGTGGGGAGAAAAACTGTCCTGCAAAGGAAAAGGTCACAGGTCCAATCCCAACAACAGTTTATGTGTGCATCACTGCAGAGGAGGACAAGTCGTACTCGCCGCAGGGAGCGAGACGCTTCATGCATGTACATCCATCTCAGAGGAATATGCAAAGAAAAAAAAACAAAGCTCCTCATTACTTGACTTTACAGAACTGTATGTGGTGATTCAGTGGTGGTAAAAAGGCTTTCACATGCCAAAACAGAAACTTGCTCCATCCTACATGCATCAATATCTCACAGCTGATCACTGCTGGTACAGTGGTGATTTGCTCCTCCCCCTTTCTTGTTCAATCTCAGGACCCCATAGTGAGGCTGCAGGCTATAATGGCAATTTTTACATGGACCAATGTCGACTCACTGGAAAAATAGGCTGCGACTTGCTCGGAATTGGAAGTATATAGTGGACCAATTACCCCTGTGGTGATGGCAATATACTAGTGTAGCTATAGGCTGGAGCTGCTGTGGGTGTAATTGATGTTGCTCAGTGGCTGCCAGAGAGGTTGGAGGCATGTAGACCACAGAGACATTTCCTCTAATAGGCCCTGCCAGGGGTCATGGCACACGCTACAGACCAAAGCACTTACAACCTGACCAGGTCTCCGGTGTCTCCTCCAATACACACGATATCACGATGCGTGGAGCGGGTGTTGTTGTTGTGGCGTAAACCCACTTCAGCTCTCTTGACCCACTTTTTATACGTAGAACAAAGTTTACTCACCTCTTCGGGTTAATAAACCTGTATGATCTCAGTGTCAGTATATAACTACGATATGCTGTATTTAAAGCAATAGGTTGACATTTTGGAAAATTCACTAATTTGCTTTCTTCCCAAGGGTGAGATATCATTCTCATGTCTGTGCGTTAAGTACAGAGCTGGAGTCAGTGCATAAAGGTTGGAGGCAGGGGGAAACACATCGCCTGGCTCTGTCTAAAGTGGGAAAAACCACAAACTGTCTGTTAACATTTCTCACCAATGCGTACCTATTTTTTTTCAAATCTGCACACACAGTAATGTAAAACAGACAATTTGTGCTTAAAAGGGTAGTTTCTGCTGTTGCTGTTTATTTAACCTGCATTGCAACCTGCAATTGATTTATACATCTAACAAACACAGAGCTTTCATTTGGAGGCGTGGTCCTGTCTACTCGATGAATATTCTGCTAAATGCTCCACTATGTTCACCAGCTAGCTGCTCACTTTCTCTGTCAGCTGTTTGGTGCTGGACAGGTAGTGTGCAATGGGAGACACTGATGAGAGTGGTGAGAGTGAACCAAAACAGTAAAGTTGCAGGCTGTAAAACCAAAACAATGAGCTGAAACAGGCTACAACGCTTCATATAGCTGAGGGAAACTGCTGAGTTAGCTTGGTGTTATTTCTCATCATTACAAGCGTCCTATTTCACATTGTACATAATAATTTTAATAACAGTAAATAAGCAATTATAAAATGACTGCTGAGATACCTTTTTGACAAATGTACTATGGTAATGATCAAGATACAAAGTAAGGCAACCTCAGACTCAGTTTCATCAAATTAAGGATCATATCATCATTCGTGCTACGAAATATAGAAATCTACTGTGCAAAGATAACGATGTACTCCCCGTTTTATGAGGACATGAATTATCTAAATATGAGTGTATGATGGACTGTGTTTATGTGGAGCCTAATGAGCCACAGATGATAGATATCGCGTTCTTTAAGAGCAAGCACAATTGAATAACTTGTTTTTGGAAAATGATTGATTTTGCTCAGAAAAAACCTCCACCCCAGGGATTTACAATTAACATACTATATACGTTACCTTGGAGAACGTTTTACAGTTATTGGTTGAGTACACAGGTGAGGTCTACCTCTGAAAGATGAAATGAAAAACCCCAGTGATGCTGTGGGCCAAGGGATCCAATAAACCGTAGTGTATGCTCATGGCACACACATTTGGGGAGGAGTCAGTACAGCACTATGTCCTGGTGTTTGGTGCCAAGATTCATAATATACTGAGAACTACACCACATTTATTATTCACTGACTCTCAACAAAACCACAACGAATGAAACAGACGCATGTGGTGGGATTAAGGTGGCCCTGCTAGTATTTCTCTACATACCTCACCAATGTGTGCTGTGTGTTGCATTAATACATCATTTCTTCCTGGTACAGTGTCCAGCACCAGGTAACCAAGGCAACCACCTGTGAGTTAAGTGCTGCATATGGAAGGCTTTTAGTTTGAAGTTCAGCAGCCGTGTGGAAAATATGGTTACCCAGTGGAAATAACCTCGGCCAGAGGGCCACAAAGACATGCTGCAATTGGCTTTGTTTTCACATCATCACGATAACTAAAAGTATAAGCATAGGTTAGTCTTTTTTAGCCAGGGGAGGAGTGCCTTGTGTAGCATTCCATTAGTTTGACTTTGCAAGCAACGCACCGCCTCTCAGGCAATCACGAGTCAGGTGAGTGTTCAGCCAACAAGGGTACGATTGCCTCATCCTGATTAGCATAATACTGAAGGAGAGAACAAGTCCTGACACAACTTGTGGGGAATATTTCAGGACGTATGAATCCATGTGTAGTGATGAACAATAGTTTTACAGATTAAAAAGGAAGAAAACATATTTGTTTTAGATGCAACTGTATTTTAACAAAATGTATGTCTTCATCATTCTCACAACACTAGACACATTCCAGTAGTGTAAAGGAAAAGTCAGGAGCAGCTCATTATTATCTACTATATAGTCTTTGATTCAGCGTTATAACTACTTGTCACCAGGGCTGCAACTATTGATGATTTTCATTAAGTAAACTGGTAATTATTTTCTTGATTAGTCGTTTGGTCTATAGTCATATATTGTCTAATGTCATAAAATAGTAAAAAAATGCCCGTCACATTTTCAAAAGCCCCAGGTGACGTCTTCAAATGTCACAAGGTATTCAGTTTACGATGGCAGAGACTGAGAAAAGCAGCAAACCCTCTCATTGGAGATGCTAGAACAAGAGTTTGGCAATTTCCTTGAAAAATGACTTGAACAATCAATCAATTATCAATCGCCTTATTGCTTAATCGACAAATCACTTTAGCTCTACTTGTTACAGTGGCTCATTTTCATTAGCACTTACTGTAGGATCTGATTCAGTCCTTTATTGGATTTTGTGTACTTTATTGTTATAAGAGTTACCATTATTTATTCCTCAAGTCAAACCCCCATGCCCACCTGCGCTCTTCTTTAATATGGACCTCCCGTCACTGTCTACCCACTGAATCACATCCTTACTCCTCCTCACCAATTCTAATTGGTCCCTTTCGTCACTTTGGTTGACTCTTTTTCTGTTTACATCCATGGTTATTCCACCATCGTGTTCATATTAAATCCTCACGACAGCTCGATTGAGGCAACCGCAGTCACAAGCGATATCCTCACTGAGGTGGCAATAGTCAGTGGCAACACCTTAATCAAGATGGAAAAGTTCAGTGCTATCCCAATATGGAACTAAAATTGAAAACACTCTGAGGCGATAAGGCTTGGAGACCTCTCTTTTGAGGACAGTATCTGCAGAGTGGACGTGTGCAACTGTGTGCACCACCTCCACAAACTGCTGATAGCCACATAAGCTCCAGAAAGGTCACACTGTTTCTGTAACATGTCTGTCGAGTGCTGATCAAACGGCTTGCAATGACACTTCCTTACCTACTGCAGCGTGAGCTAGATATGACGTGACATTTCATTGAATTTGTCCTTCAGAATACACAACCTTCACATGAGAAGTTTACATCATATGGCCTTGCCAGGTGCAATTTCACAAAAAAAATTGAATGATGAAAACTGAATTTAATTCCAGCAAAGGTTTCCAACCTGGCTGTTGTCTGGCGTTTCTGTCATACATGTGAATGTCCTGGGTACACAAGAATATCTGTTCACATCGCTCTCTCCTCTCTATAAACTGCAGTGTTGCAAGTATGGCAAATCTAAGCAAGCTACCCCAGAAAGTTTAAAAGCTTTTTTTTGTTGACACATGAACCTTTTTAGGAAAGTGGCTCCTTCTAAAAATATGTTTTGATATATTGTTTGTTTTAAGCGATTGTGGCGAGAGTACGCCTCAATTACTGTGGCGTATTGCGTCTTTCAAGCCCTCCTGCATTCCGAACCTCCAAACCGGTGTACTCTTCCTCATTAACATTTTACTGTGGTGGGCGACCCTGCCATTCATTTACAGACAACTGCTTCCTGACAATGCCCCCCCCCCCCCCCCCCCCCCCCCGACCTCTCAAAGGAGAGCAGCCCATTCTCTCCAGAATGTTAATGCCTTGTAAATCCAGAAGTGAGGCTGAGTTGAGAGAGAACAAACTACCTTCTCTTCTTTTGGTGAGTGTTATTAAAAAATTCAATTAGGGTGCTGAACCATAGACAAAAAAACATTGCCTTCAGTGTTGCTGTGCTTTTTTTTTTTCTCCAGAACACAAAGTCGTTTTCTCTCAGCTGAAAGGGAGACATTTGCCTGGTTTGTTCTTGGCAGAAGATCTAGGCGACACAAAAAGGGATCGATTCTCAGTCGTCTGTAGGGTGAATTTAGAATCGATGTCTGTTCGGGGGCAGCCGCAACAATGGAAGAGGTGCACACATCAATAAAGATGTCTGCTTGTGAATTCCTGTGATTCCAGTCATCATCACATAGTTTGGGGTCTTCGCAGTGTGTGCAAAATGACTTGAAATCAATCATTATTGTGATTGCACAAACACAGAACACAGTTTTTCCAGTTTCCATTTAGATATACATGCAGGCAGTATTGGAATATAAATTACTTAATTAATTAGAATATTACTACTGTATAGTACTGTACTTAAGTACAATTGTTAGGCGCTTGCACTTAACTTGAGCATTTCCATTTGATGCTACTTTATACGTCTACTTCACCACTTTTACTCCTACTTTTTATTCCACTATATCTGAAAGCTATAGTTGCTTTGCAGGACATGATTTTACATACACAAAATATTACTGGCTTATAAAAGGATGCAGTAAAAGTACTCTACAGTTTGTAAAGTAGTTCAAATGAGCTCCACCAGCCAACTACAACAGTAAATATCTGCTCAAACTCTGCATCGATAATAACAATACTATAATATAATATATAATATATAATAATGTAACACTGACAGGAGCCATATTGCTCCATAATGAGCACTTTCACCAGTTGAATGCTGTTAACGCGAAGCAGTGGCAGTAGGAAATGTTCGGCTTGCATTAGCAGTAACCTAATACAGCTCGGGTAAAGTGTTAGGAGAGTGAACAGTAAACACTGAGGCTCTTAAGTCAAAAACAGTAATGCATGGATTATAAACATGCATCATTTCCTGTCAATCCCTTTTCCCTTCATAATGTTTCTGTACTTTAACTTAAGTAAGATTTTGAATGCATGCATTTGCTATTATTTTTAAAGTGTGGTATTGCTAGTTTTATTCAAGTAAATGGTCTTCCACCATTGCATGCAGCGTCCTCTCAGTCAAGGGCAACATGATGAAACCCAGCCTTTGCTGACTCACAGAGCCATCACACCTCTCGCTTCCCTGTTCTCCTCAGACGCACATGATGAGCACAGTCCCGACAAGTTTAGCCGATCGATCGGACGTTGTACTATTTTCATACAGCAGATCAATGCGCAGCAGTGGCATGTTGTTCCCAGGTATATTCAAAAGGTACACAGAGACCTCCCTCCCTCCAGATCAGAGTCTGACACATTACTCTCAAGCAGGAGATGCATTCATACTGCCAATATTACCTTGGAAGCAGAAAGAGAAATTACAGTTGTGCTGCATGAAAAACTTTTTCATAATGACATGAAATTCCTGAACAAATAATATTGAGCTGTGAAATGTGCTAAAGGCCATGGACAGCCTCTTGCGATGCTGCCTGTGCTATTTATTTTTCTCCTGTTAGGTAAAGCACACAGGTTTTTCTGCAATGATTCTTTTTTTTGCTCGTGCAGCGGCTGACCGGGAGGCATCCTGCGGCACCTGTACCAGATAAAGTCGAAACAAGGGTTGGTGCTGGTTGGCTCACACAACTATGCTTGATAAAAGATAGCATCTCTCTCTTTTTCTCTCAGTCTCCTGCCATGGGGCAGCCTCCTCCTGTTTCCTCCGCTTCCTAAACCAAATCTCCCTCCTGGGGGACGTCGTCAGGCAGCCTGTTGCTGGGTAACCAAAGAGGATTGTGGGTCAGAGAAATTATCAGTTGAATACCAACAACAACTCCTCAGCCCTCAGTGCGGATAATGATATCAAACCTACAACGTAGCTGTCTGTTGATGTGTTAGTTTTCCCGATGTTCTTTTCTCCTGTTGTTTTCTCAGTTTAGAGTGTGAGTTTTTAAAACTTGTTTTTAAAAAGTGTTATTTTATTATTAAAGAAAAGTTAATGTGATTTCCAACTGTTAGTCACAGCCATTAGCTCATTGTCAATAACTTTAACGCACACTGTTATCACTGATTAGTATGCTGAATACATGGACAAAGCCAGCAGGTAATTTGAGAATAAATAACTTGCCACAATATATTATATTAAATTGAAGAAAATAAAACAAATCTGTGAATATGGTGTCAAAATAAATGATTAATAAATTACAAATGACAGTAAAAAGTATCTCTGGTCATTTCTAAATATTTCCAGAAATGATGTGCTGTTATTCGTTTTATAAACAGCAGCAGAACAGCAGTGAATCAGTTTCCAATCGGCTCTATCCAACTGAGATATGAAGCAACTTTGGCAGGCATCCATCGCCGAGCTGTTTAACACATGTCTAGCTATTTCCGAATGTGAGATGAAAAATTAATGGTTTTAAATAAATTTGGGTAAAGTATAATACTGAGCCAGTAAGTATATTAATATCAGTTATGTCTGAAGGCATCAATTATTGATGATGCATTCCTAGTGGTCGGGTCAGTACCAGCTGAATAATTCTGGCATTCACAAAGCACATCGACAATTATAGGGCTGAGTTGGAAATGACTGACAAAACATGAGTGAATGTATTCTCCCCTTTCTTAAAACACATTTCACAGCTCCGAGCTTTGACAGAATAGATTCCTGTAGCTTCTCCCAGTTCATTGGGCTATGTAATCGAGTTTAGGTGGTCTACCTTTATTCAGGTGATGCTCTGCAAACTTTTTGTGTGAATAAATGCACATTCTACTTTTTTCCAACACTGATTGATATATAAGAGTTGTAAAATTACACTAGTGATTCAGCCATTTAGGTACATCCTGTGGACTCTAAGAAACAATGAATTTTAGGTTTCATTGGTTTGTTTGGAAAAAACAAATTAATAGCTACTAGCGATGCAGTGATCCAGTATACTGGAGCAGTAAATTCTAGTTATTAGTGACTATAATTTTAACATTTGTACAGCCAATTCCACATTTTCAAGTTGAAACAAAATCTGCCACTAACCCAAGTTTATGTATTATAATACGTTACATAATATATTATAATCACAATTATCATTGTGAGCAGGGCTAAAACCAAGATTTTAGAAATACTGAATTGAATTGAATTGAATTGAAATCCTCCCACAGCCTGCATCCAACAAAAAGAAACTCTCTCTAAAATTAGCTGTTTTATTTAAACGGAGCAGGTTTTTTTTCAAGGAAATTCCTCTGGAAATCAAAAACTGCTTACAAAGTCAAATTAATTCAAACTAAAATAAGAGTTTCAGAAATGCTGTTTCAAAGCTCTCTTGACGCTACCGGGAATACAATTCTGGTGGAGAAAAACTGAATCCTGGTTGAAAAACTGGGACCAAATATAACAGAATCAGCCTAAAAAAGTATCAACCAGAAAGACAAAAAGACATACGCAGATACTTAAAGTGGGTTCACCAAAACATACATGTCACACCAGTTGCGAGCAGCGCATAAACACCAGAGCAATGAGGATTTAAAAACAGTTCTTGTAGATTACCACTTTACAACTGTCCACATATACTCTTCTCAAGACTACTCATACTGTGAGCTGCTGCAGTGAGCTCAGTGTGTTGGCCAGAGTTGAATGGCATGCAGACACAAACAGCTTGATGCTGGAGCAAAGGGAAGGTGAATCATCTGCTGATCCACTTCAGCATTCTAATCAGGGGCCTTAAATTGGTGATCCAATCCAGGGAGCCGGGCTCAGCCAAGCGCGAACGGCCTGAAACACGTGACCGCAGCCATTTGAATAGAAACGGCCCCGGCTCGGCAGCATGCCACTGCACCTAACATCCATGTATTAGAAACGATTGTGCTATTTACCCCACAAGATCCACTTTGCTTTCTTTCTAATGGCGCTTTCGTTGGGCACATTTGGGTCAACCGTTTAAACGCTTTCACCTCACTGAATGAGCATATTAACAAAGCGCCTCTGTTTCTTTCGGGCACCCAAACCAAGAAAGAGGTTGATAAAACCTCTTCAAATCAAGGCCATTTTATATTGCTGCTGCAGTCACCGTACAATGACGACAATGTTGGTTGAGTTCTCTGGAGGATATTTGATAGTTTGTGCTTTGAATGCTGTTTTGTACAATGTTGCTAGTGAGAAGAAAAAGATGGTGGTTTAAATTCCCCCGTGCAGATACCAAGATTAATGAGGCCAACTGGAGTTTTTTTTTTTATTGCTACCAGACCGCAAACCACCAGGACTCTGAACTCCTACCCACTAATTACTTTGTCAGTGTGTGTACACATGCTGCGTGAATGTGCATTCCTGAGCAAGTGTACGTGTGTGCACGCTTTTATGTCCACTGGGCTACATGGACAAGTGTGTGTAAGCAGGGGAGGAGAGTGAGCAAGAGAGAGAATATGATAATATTTGTCTGAGTCAATGAGTTACTCACCAGAGTTACTAAAAGCCTCATAGCTAAAAGCGTGGGAGGTTCCACTTGTGTGTGTATGGTATGTACAGTATGTACAGATGGGAATATGGATGTGGTATGTGTACTATGTGTATTAGTGTGTGTTTGTATAGTGGGGGGTTGAGCGGGGGGCAGTGCTTGGTGAAGCTGAAAGAGGAGAGATGACATGCTGTCAGTCTGAGTTGACGGTCACCGCTCAATGCTTTAGCGCCTCCTGACATTTTCTATTCAGATGAGAGAGACCGCAGAGCGCCTCCGGCATGCCGAGGGATCCCGCCTTTTAATTGAGCCTTTACCCAAGATTCATTTCACTCTGCACCTTGGGCCTCACTGGGAGCAGACAAAACCATGAGAGTGACAAAACTGGGCCTTGCATTGTTCGGGCTTAGAGGCTGGTGAAACCTAGACCTACATAAAAAAGTTAACCTTTAGAGACATTATCCCAGTTTCACAGTCACTGAAACCTCACTAATCTGAACCTCCAGCATATGAAAGTCATTTTAAAATCAGAAGACCCCATTTTAATGTAGTAAGACCTCCATTAACCAATATAGCTTTATGGTTTGAGTTAGATCCCCTGAGTCAGAGGATTTTCTTGATGAAAGACAAATACAGGATGAGATGACCTTGTGCAAGATACCCGAACGCTGTAATATGCCATTAAGATGTAAAAGACTGAATGTTTTTGTCATACTTCAAGTGCTGAAACGATTATTTGATCGACAGAAAATGAATCCAAAACTGTTTATTTTACAGGTCTGTAATTTTCAAATAATTTTCAAATAATTTACTATGACATTTCCTGGAAAGAACTATGTGATTATATGGAAGACAGAGACAGTATTCAATTAGTAAACCTCCAATTAATTAATTCAAAAGAATTACTACCATATTCTGGTTTTAGTCAGAGCACAGCAGGTCAGCTGAACACATGTAAATGTGGATTTGTCTGCAGGCAATTCAAAAAATATGAAAAATAAAGTTTCCACTAATAAATAAATATTGGATTAATATTTACTTAAGCAAAAGCTAATTTTCCCCACTATAGCTCCAAAGTAGATTTCGGGGGAAAACTTAAAGGATACCAAACATTTTCTGGTTCCAGCTTCTCAAACATGAGGATTTGTAGCTTTTCTCTGTTTTATATCACAGTAAATTGAATATCTTGTGTTGGTCCGACAAAACAAACAATTTGTAAATGTCATCATGGGCTATAGGAAATTGTAATGTGGTATTTTGTTCATATGACATTTTATGGACTAAATGATCAATTGATAATAAGAATAATCATTGGCTGCATCCCTACTCTGCATGTTAAACTGAAAGCAAAGACAAGTCCACACATCATGCATGCTGAGATACTGACTTGTTATTTTTTTAATGAAGAAATATTCTCATTCTAAATATCACCTTCATCATACTCTATGCTGATTAACATTCCATAAAGTCGCATTAAGCTATGGTCCATTTCATAAGAGCGATCACATGGTAATCCCTACAGACTGGAATGGGGTTGATGACGCGTAGTTTTGGCCTCGTGTTCTTATGTAACTTCACTTCAAAAAGAGAGCCGGATCTCTATGTGACTTAATCTCCAAAGCCTGTTCTGACAGTGGAGACGAGAAACCACAGAGAGTCCTAGCAGGCCTCATTAGCACCAGCTGGAAAGGAAGGGCCTCACCTGCTGTGACAGATCTTCTCAGACCTCTCAGAGCAAACAATATGCTTCATTATTCTCCCCCTAGAGCGGCTCAGCTGAACCAGTGTGATGACTGGCTGCTAGAAGAAGGATGACGCTAAATGAACTATAGATAGAGATAGTCCTATAGAGTCGGTTGATTTAATGTAGGGGGTCCACATCACTCCTGAATGAGTCGAGAGATTGAACAAGGTGCTGAGATTTAAAAAAAAAACCTCAGCATTAATTAATTCAGGTGTATATCATCTTGACGCTAGAGTCACATAATTAAAAAAAGAGAGAAAATGAATTAGCATGTGAGAGAGCACTGGAAAATGTACTGATTTAACGGCAGGCTGAATTGAGAAAAGTTTAGTTTTAACAGAAAAATGAACGAGCCAAAAGTAAACATGTAATTTTGAAAATGCATGCAATTTTGAAAATTAGTAGTTTAGTAGATATTGTATCATACAAATGAACAAGCACCGGTGTGACGACTCATTCCCTTCAAAATGAATCCCCTGAAATGAATCCCCTGCACCTGAGCTACTGTGTGCAGTATGGTGGACAGATGGAGTAAAGAATAAAGTAAGGAATGAAGAGAATGACTGAAAGTCCCGCCTCGCCCCTCTTCAGGTGGTCACACTTGTTGAGCAGTGATTTTAAGACTGGATGAAATAAATAAATCACTCGTTGAGAAGGACGTTTTTGTGCAGTGCATGGACAGGAGCAATTTCCCTGCTGACAGACAGCTCAATAGTGATCCCTGTCTCAGTGTCTCAGTGTGTGTTCTGACTCCCTGCCTGTTAATAAGCAAACCTCCCCAAAGGCACAGCTGGCTTCTCTGTTTGCCTTATTACCGAAGTCTGTCCTATCAATACTAAATTTAATGGAGTGGCCAGGATGTGAAATGCACAGCACAGGGCTTATGAATTTATATACAGTAAATTGCACATATACAAAATTATATACAAAATATGAATATACGTACAGTTTAATGTAATGCGCACAATGGCCCTGAATGAATATTTAACAGACCATGAATATATTTTTCTCCAGCTCTGTGAGGCCGCACCTGAGCACAGTGGTGCTTTGAGATAAATGCTAATGTCAGCATGCTAAAATACTCACAATGAAAATGTGAATATGCTGATGTTTAGAAGGTATGTTTATTTATGCATTTATTCACTATGTTAGTTTAGCATTTTGGCATGCTAACATTAGCTAAGTAGCAATAAACCGAATGAAAATGGCAGACAAAAAGCCAGCAAATCACCAAAGTCAGAAGGATTCATCCTCTGGAGACCATGAATGTTTTAAATTGAATTAAATCGTTCTGTGGTCCCAAAACTGTCCACTTGCAAAAGCAGCCGTTATTAAGCTAAAAAGGTAATTCCGTTACAGTAAATTCTCTTTGAGCTGGTAAAATGGAAAGACCAGTAGGCTGGAGTTTGTCATATTTACTCCTAAATTATTATATTTATTTATTATTCAACTGCATTATTTAAATGTTGTTTAGGCTAACACAGTTCTAAAAATGTTCAGATGTGTTGTTGACTACTACTTCAGTTGTTTGTTGTGTTATGGTAGGTTTTTATGCTGTACTTTGTTGTGGTGTTTTATTGGACAGCATTAAAAGTGTGAATGACGTAACGCAGGGCTGTTGGATCGTATTGTAATGTAGAGGGGTTACATACATGCATGCCAGACGTATTGCATTTAATTACATCATTTAGATCTCTATTAAAAAGTCTGAAGTAAGTCTTGTATCATTACCAGTCATGTAATTCACCAGCAGGCACAAACTGCAATAAAAGTAATAATTTGAAAAGAAATCACATATATTCATTTTAAGAGTTTTCTGAAACTGATGATGAGAAATGATCTCATTCTAACAAACATTATCTTCCAACCAAAGGTTGTGAGCTGGCTAATTGCTTTATTATAACATATAATAAGTTATATTTTTTTTAAACTTTTATTTCAGTAATCATTTTGTAAAAGTCATTCTTCCAAAAGTATTTCACTCTGTAATGAAACTTTCCTCTTTTCAATACTACAGACTTTTAGGTGTGGAGATTTTTCATTATGATGAGTCATGAGGACGGGGCTGTAAATGGTTGCTTTTGGCAGTCTGACGTGCTGAGACAATTCATCAGGATATACCAGTAACAGAAACAGCGGATGTAGCAAAATTCCTTTTTCTTTCATTTTAGCAGATTTATTTATTTTTAAATGCGTCCCTTCCTCCTCCTCTTCCCACCTCTACGCTGTTGTGATTATTACACAAACACACAAAATAAGACACACACAGACAGAGGCGGGAATGAATGTATACATACAGTCAAACACACATACACAAGCAGTAGCTTTGCTTTGGTATATTGTATTATCACACTTATACAGCTTAATTGGTTAGATTCACTCCTTGACCTCTTAACCACCTCTAAAACGCAACTTAATCCGTCTTTTAAAGTTAACCTTAGCATAAATTAATCCCTCAAAGAATCCCTGACAGGACACTTCAAGCTCACAAAAAGAAAAAGAAAAGAGCACACACACACACACACACACACACACACACACACACTCTGGTGTTAATGTTTACAATGCAGCGTGGAGGTGAGGATGATCTTTGTTGAGTGTCCCTGCCACTGCAGTGATCTAGTGTCCTCAGCTGACAGCGGTGTGAAGCTGCCAGGCTGCCCGGCTATCCTTGAGACGCTGCCCATCTCTATGGAACTCATGCCAGTGGACATTAGTCTCGGCCCCATCCCTCTGTTTGGGATTTATACCCATTAATAATTCATTCACTGTGGCGGACTTATGAGGGCCTCCTTTTCCTTACTGCACCGCACCGGCCCATTTACACGCTCCAGAATGACGCACAGTAGAGTAATGTGCAGAGCCGCTTTAGTGGCCGTAGCATTTAAGCTGGAATAAAGAAAGGAAAAAGAAAAAGAGAAGATATAGAAAGCTCCCTCTCGCTTTCTGTCTCCATCTCCCTTCTCACACACACACACACACACACACACACACACACACACACACCCGTGGTTGCTAGGCTACACCAAAACTAATCACCGGGAAAATTATCTCTGTTCAAAACCATATCTATAACTTGTTTGAGGACATACAGTATTTACCCTGCAGTTTAGATTGGAGATAGGACAAAATAGAATTGTAAAGCAAGCAGGAGGGTTGTGTTTATGAATATACTTGTGTCCAATGGTTAAGGATGATTTAGTTGACAATATGCCTAAATAAATCACCAATTCGGTTCTTATCAGTGTTCTCAAATTGAAGTTTAATATCCTCTGCTCCCAGCAATTTCCTACATCCTCGAGCCCTGTGCACTGCCAACCAGGCACCCAGGACTTGCATGGAAATCTTTCCTATCAACGTTCACCACCTCAGAGAGAGAAGATTATGAAGATTAGATTTGCCTTAAATAGATTTTTTATGGCAGGCAGAAACAATGCTATCTCGGAGTCACTCTATATGCAATTCACTCTGCCGAATGCCTGACAAAAAGCACTCGCCTTTCATTGTGTGTGAAGCATGGCTTTGTGTGCTGGTGATTGAATCTTGCAGGGGAAGTAATGGCAAATGTTATGACCACTGACGTAAGGGGATGGAGACTAATACGGTTCCCTGCCTTCCTCAGCAAACCAGAAGTCTACGCAATCTGTCTGCAGGCCATAAAAGTGCTATACCTGCAATGAACTACTGTATGCGGGTATGTGTGTGTCAGAGTGTGTGCGAGGATGTAAACATGATCATGCCATGCACATCGACATGACAGCAGATGTGCCGTACATTTGTGTGAGTATGTTTGAGGCTTCGGTGCTTAATTTCAGTGCTTGAATGTGAAATCCTCCGATGGCAGCCAACAACAAGTGACTATATACACGTCATTTCCAGGTTACTTTCTGTTCAGAGCATCAATCCAAATGAATGATTCCAAGCAAATTGTAATTTAAAAAGTATCTGAGTAGACGCCACAAACTTTACCTGTAAGACACAGGTAAATCTACTCACCGAAATGTCATAAGATTAGGTTGAAAGTTATCATACATACTGTGAATACAAGTGACCAACAGTGTGAAGGATTGCTGGCTTCTTCACACTTGGTCTTGTGCACTCAACCCTATCTCTTGGAAATGACATTGATTTACGACTAATTTGCAACTGCATATATGATAGAAACGTAATGCCAGCCGGATTACATTTGTTATCAACATAATGAGGAAACATTTCCGAACAACGTATCAGCAAAGTCACAAAATACCGAATGTATCAGCTAAAATGTCCACAGACAATGTATTTTATTTGTTTTCCTACAATATCAGCAGAGTATCCGCTTGTAGCAGCCAAAGCATGATTAGCGGTTTTGTTTAGGCACTCACAGCAGCCGAAAACCACAACATTTTCCTAACCTTAACCAGTTTTTGTGTTGCCTAATCCTAAATAAGACATGCCGATATATCAGCTGATATAACCAAACACATCAAAAACAGTATACATTCCAATAAGCACCAAGAAATTGCTTAAGATGCTTAAGGTAAATTAGAAACAGTATCACAATTGCATAGTTTGTCAATTATTAAGCATTGACAAGTTTGTTTTACAACTGTAAAATGTCACAATCAGCATGTTTCTTGGTCACAACCTGTGACAGTAATCAGTGTTAATGTTATTGGGTAAAGAATATTGGTGGGGAAAAAATCAAGAAAATTATATTTTACACACCTGATATATTGCTTAAGAGCTGGACATTTGCCACATCACGATACTTATACACTGATATCGGAAAAAGATCATGATATTGATGTCCACCATATCCTCAGGCCCTAATAAGTGTATATATTTTAGAATGTGGGGAAATTGAGCTCATAAAACTGATTGGTCTAAGACCTACATATAGCCCCATATATTAAACTCAACATGTGTAAATACCCCATTGGCTGCTGTGTTAATCATAGTTTATATGTCATTGGTTGGCTTTACTTTTTTTTTTTCTCTTTTTTTTTTAAAAGTGTTGCCTGATGACCCTGATGAAGACAACAGGCTGCCAGTTCTATCTCACTACACCAACGTGTTAGTGCCCGGCTCAGCCCACTGAGCTACAACAGACCAATACAGATGCCATTGTACATTAAAATTTATTGGCCATAGTTAAGCCTGGTGACATGTTGGCATTGTTTATGGTTATATCATCAGAAGTAATGACCGCAAAAGTCGTGATAGTAGGTGTAATACCCAAATTCATATGTTGCAATGGTGAGGGAGCTGTTTATTCTGTCCCTCTGGAACCCAACTGTGTCAGTAACAGAGGTGAGTGGCACAACACCTATTTCCTATCAGGGTGAGCGTCTGTGCTGGATGCTTCACTGGAGGCAGCATGGTTTGTTAGTGTCCTGTGGAGGCAGGGACAGGTAGACAAGAGCCAGCGAGATGTAATGACCCCCACCATCAATGACTAAGCCTCACCAGCAGCTCTGCATGGCTGAGAAAGTACACCTGATATTAATGACAGCAGAGCTATAATAACGCTTGCTTCTCTGTTGCAGAAAAAGTCAGGTGGACAGGCTGCTGGTGTGAGTGCCAAATGTGCGACTGCACCTGTGTCACCCACACACATATGTCCACCATGTATCCTAGGTCACTATTTTCATCTATATTTACTGTGTTGAGGCAGAAAAAGTATTTTCATTTCTATTATTATTCAGGTAAAAACGAAATCATTGAAACTCCTGTTGATGCATCTTCAATCACCTAATATGTCAACTGTCAAATTCACATTGCCATTTTCACAATGTCCATGTTTACAGCTTTTATAGTCCAGATATGTATGCTGTAGCAGACAAAAAATAATGCAATTTAATAGCAGTTGAGCTTTAAAAGGCAATATGTCAATGTTATATAAACAACTTTGAATTATTGAAGTTTTGAGCAAGTTGCAAACCTCTGAAAATGTATGGATTAAAGGGATACATTTTTGGAAAAAACGCTTTCTCTTGTTGAGAGCTAGATGAGAAAATCGATACCACTCTCATGTCTGTACATGAAGTATGGAGCTGGAGACAGGAGACGATTAGCTTAGCATAGGATAAAGACCGCAGGCGGGAAAAACAGCTAGCCTGGCTCTGCCTGTCAGAAATGATTAGCTCTATTTGTAAAGCATGCAAAAATAAATAAATAAATACATGTTTTGGGTGAAAGCACTTTTCAGTGGACTGTCGTTCTGTTCACCTTTTCCAAATACAAAAATATACTAAACATATTAACAAGTATTTTGAAAACATTGGTAATATACAGTATGTATACTAAAATCAACAAAGAATTGTTTGCACTTCTTATTTCAACCATGTCTGATGAGAATACACCATAATATTTGAACCAGGAAGTAGCTCTGCAATGCGTAAGAATGTCATAATAAATGATTGGAGTAATACATTTTTTCTTGTTTGTTTAGACCAGCAGTACTGCCTTTGATTCTTTGGTAGTTGAGGATTGTATTTCTTTAATTTGAGTTGTAAAGTCGTTCCAGTTGGTGAGTACAATGTTATTATGCTAACCTGTTGTTAATTGGCCAAAACCTCATAAGTAAGATTGTAAAATAATTTTTTTTCTTACATTTGAAATGTGTGGAGGCTGTCAGAGTAATAAAAAATTGCAGCAAATTCTTCTCCTTCTTTTTTTTTTTTTATTCAAAAACATCAGAATAATACCAAGTTCTTTAAGTATAATGGTATAATGGTAGTGGTTAAATAGTATAGTGGTTAAATAGAGTGTCCAGAAATGAAAGGATGAGATGGTCAGCCCTGAATCCCCCTTCAACAGCCAATGTATCCCTAAGAAATGTCATCTTCTTGTAATGTCTCCGTTAGTAAAAGACTGAACTTGCATCTTAAAGCAGCCAAAAAAAAGTTCAAGAACAGAACAATACTGTACATCCCCATATAGCTCGCTGTCTTCTAGATAAATTGAGTAAAGCCCAGAAGCCTATGATTACCCTAAACCCAGAGAGTTCATTACTTCAAAGTAGAACCTCATTAGTTTAGATTTGCCTTTCAAGTTCACTTTCTCTCAGGATCCTGACTTTAACTGTTAATTACTGTTCAATTAATTAAAGAACTAGTACCTCAGAGGCAGGTTCTGATACCACATAAAACTGATCAAGTTCAGCTTACTTCCATAATTTTGAGTAATATCACGACTGGGAATACAGAAGGAAAATAATAGAGTATAGCCTATCGCCCAGCTGATAGGGCACAGTATGAGCAAATATTCATACGGCATTCCCGCTGTTTGATGTAAATCTTGATTAAACATCACAGTTATTAATTTCAAGGCAGACCCTGAGTGGATAGTTAATTACGCGAGCTCTGTTTCAACAAGACTTATGTTCTCCCACAATTAATCAAGACAGTCATAAACCAGTACATATACAAGAATGCCAGCCAGCCCCTTCTCACGCAACCCAAGAACTGACCTGCTTCAAGAACTGGATTTAATTCTGGAGGGCCGGATGTTGTGTGGGTCAAACCACAGATATGGGAGGGTGAAACAACAGTCCTTAGCTAAAACCCACCGAGTTATGATGTTACGTATGTAACTGAATTCCGATGAGGTTCAGCTGCTAGTTGAAAAGTGCAATTTTGCTCTCATCTGGGCTACTTTCGTCCCCCGTCACCTCAGGTTGGAGTTTGCAGAAAGACCCGGTTGGAGGGATGTACGTGCTGGTTTGAAAGAAAGATGTGAGCCGTACTGAGAGACAGATGAATATACAAGCTTGCCCGGGTGTACAGTGCCTCCGTGCACATAAGTGAGCTGCAAGCTGTCATAACGTTTTTACCTCCTCGTTTTTCATGTACAGTACTGTTGAATGTGCTGTTGCTCAGCAGGGGAGAGTGATTACGTGCAAAGATTAGATAGAGGGAGAGGGAGACATAAACCTCAAGGAAAATCATTTCCCAAAATCTCTGCATCATCAGGTGCATCAGAAACAGGACTATGGATCAAAACCTTCCGGCAATGGAATTTCTCACTAAGTCAGTCTTGCCCATCTTTGTATTGTGACTCTATGTCAAACCCACTTTGTGGAGCTAGCATGGCACATAGTTCCATGTATGTCTGTGCTGAAACACATCCACTCTTTTGTTTATCAACCGCAAGGTCTGCAGATTTTAAGTGATGGGCTCGGTTCATATAATGGATAACGTACACTGCAAACTTAATACATATTTCTATTTTTACTGTGCTGTATTGAGTTCTGCTACAATCACTTCACTCCACTCTTGGGTGCAGATCCCAGGGCTGGGGGGCCTACTCCAACTTCTGAAAAACATATGAAGTTGTTCCCCCCTATAAATGATTTCTAAATAAATTATGTAACTGAAAAAATTATATTTAATAGAAGCCAACTCTACTTTTGAAATAATTCATACATAAACACTTTTTGATAGTTTTGTTAAGTGGGAATTTGGTAAATGAATGGTTTACTTCATCCTGATACCTTTGCTAGCTATTGGACTACATTTCCCTGATTACATCTCTGTAGCATCTCTGTAGCACATGACTTGCATCTTCAATAGGTCTCGTGACTGCTTGGACCATAGGCTGGTCCTGTGACATATGCCGAATGTTTTGTTACTTCTGCCCTGTGCTAAATTTGTAAATCAGGAGGTGCTGTTCCATTTATCGACCTCCTCCGCTCTGTTTCAGTACTGTGGACAGTGCCGCACCTAAAAAGACACACACACACCCTAATTTAGAAAACATTAAATATTACACAAAATGTATTTACAGATTTTGATAGTGACAAAGGAGGCCATGGATCCAATCAAATAGGTGCCAGTCCCGGATCCTGTTCCGGCAGCTCAAATTGAGCCCTGCTTCTATTCATCAACAGAATAAAAAGGTTTGAAATACCTCTATGCCTATTTTCAGAGAATGAATCATTTGATATACGTTAGTGATATTATTGATGTTCCCTCCAGAAGATAAAATTGAGATATTTCCATGTTTCTAAGATGTAATGAGATCTGCGCCCTTGACTCCACTCACAATCTTGGTGACTCGTCTCAGATTTGTGGCTCCAGAGGTGAACATGAGGGGAACTCATACAGGTGCAGAAGCTGCCACAGTGCTTTTCTACCTTTGAATGTTGGAGTCTTAATAGCTCGCACCCACACTCAGGCTGCTAGACCGACAATGATGAAGTGGCGTAACACCTGATGCCGAAGCGTTATATTCACTCAGGCAGAAACAGAATCTCTGCATATTACTACCCTGCTGGGTGTGGAAATCCTAACCTACGTGTGTTTTGAATATCCCATTGAGGGTTTTTTAATTTTAATTTAATTTGTATGAATTACAAACTTTGATAGCCGGAATTTCTTCCCATTATCAGGAGAACAGTTAAATAAATATTGATATCGATAATAAATCGCAATAAATGTCAGGAGGATACTTTATTCGATTATTATTTTTATATATTACACTGTTAACATAAGAAAATACAATAAAGTTACTTTTGAGCAGTGGTGGAAGAAGATCCCTTACTTAAGTTAAAGTAGCAAAACCACACTGTGAAAATACTCAATTACCAGTTAAAGTCCTGCATTCAAAACTGTACTTAATTAGTACAGCAAATTTTACTTTAAGTACGAAAGTAAAAGTACTCCAGTCTGCAGTCAAAATTGCTTCATCAGGTTTATATTGTTATATATTATTCTAATTAATACTGATGCATACACATGTAAACAGCATTTTAATTATGTAGTTGGCTGAGATGGAGCTGATTCTAGCTATTTGATATACTATAACAATGCATCGTATTTCATATGCTCATTACAGGTATTTTAAATCTGAATTGCTAAAATAACGAGTAAATGTAACTGTCAAATAAATGTAGCGGAATAAAAAGACAGTATTTCCCTCTGAAGTGCAGTGGCGTAACGGAAGAAAGTAGCATCAAATTTAAATACTCAAGTCAAGTATCTAGGAGTAAGTTGGATAAAGTCACAAGTGGCACAGTTCAAGATTCTTGTGATCATGTTTAAATCCTTGCATGGTCAGGCACCTGCCTACATTAAACAGCTCCTGCAGCCGTATAATGCCAGGAGGAATCTGAGGCCCCGTGATCAGGGTTTGTTGGTTGTTCCTTGCTCCAGGCTCAAGACAAAAGGACACTGTGCTTTTGAGGTTGTAGGTCCTAAACTTTGGAACTCTCTCCCATTGGACTTAAGCTCTGTGGACAGCTCAAGACCCATTTGTTTAGACTTGCTTTTGTTTAGACTTATGTTTTTAATTGGATGTCCGCATTTAATGTGTGTTGCTCTGTCTCCTATTTGCTTTTTTGCGTTTTATTGTGAAGCACTTTGTGACGTCTGCTCTTGAAAAGTGCTGTATAAATAACTTACTCATACAGTCAGTAATATCATGAATTACTATAGAAACATTTTTAAATATTATGGTGACATTAGAAATGAAATATTTCTCACCAGCATGAAAAACACAGAATAATTGATGTTAATTGATAAATGTTTCCCCTTGGGTTAGGTTGTAAGATATGAGGCTGGTGCATGTAAGTGGTGAACTACACTAATCTAACATACTGTTTAGTTTTGGTGTCTGTACTGTCTTAGTACTTTACCAATAATGCTGCTAACAACCATTTGTGCCCGTTGATAATGTTTAGCAATACCGGCATCAAATTAGAGGCTTCACTGCCTTGTCTTGGGGCACTGTTAAAATATACGACAGTAATTTACTGTAGGTCTTAACTGGGATACTGTCAGAATTACAATTAAAATCAAGAGTCTTTAGAAAAGAATGTTATCACATGTCATCCCTGTCTTTGTCTTCCTGTTTCTTGTCCAAAATGCTTAAAAAATCTTTAGAAAGACTTTACCTAACATACAGTGTTGAATGGGCTCCCTCAGTCAAAATCCTCCTTACCTTCAGCTTTGTGAAAGCATCTCTTGTTTAAGTGATTTGGCATGTGACGGGCTGGAGTGTATTCATTTGATAGATTCTCAGAATGGCTGTTCAAATCACATTTCTTTGAGTTACCTTGAAGCAATTATGAGACAAAAGTACATCACAAAACCTTTTACAGAGAGTTGAAGATGAAGCACTATTTACTAATTGCCATCTATAGAGCTCCTGGTTTAATTATTATATTCTGATCAAATGCATTAGTCTGTCAGATAGGCAGAGTTTACAGTGCATTCCTGTTGAGATAAATTGAGCCACTATTAACAATTAAAACTTTAATGGCCATTGCTACATCAATCATGCTACAGCTTATCATTGTTCCCTTGATTTAGGTGTTAGTGAGCCTTGCTGCTGCAGTCCTGTGACACGTTCTGCCTTATCCCACATTTCACTAATGGCCATAGCTATCTCCTTCTGCATTTCAGACATTTAGCTGGCGCGTTTAGTCAAACCAACTTGCATGGAATGCAGCCACACAAACACAATTTCTCAGGCAAGAAACGTGACTACTATGCAACAGTGCAAAGGTCAGGGCCACAGTGCTCTGGTAATATTCCAATGGCCATGAAGTGATCAATCCTCAATCCATTGCTTGTTTGGATTTACAGTATTTCTACTTTTGCCAGATTTTATGAATTTAGGTTACCTACATGTCCTCAACCCCTTGACCACTTTCTGTGCGGACGATGCAGTCCGCAGCTCTGGCCACCTTGAGCCCAATGACCTCATCAACGTACAACACAAAGGAAAAGGAATGACAGGTTTTTCATTATTGCCCAGCCATTGTGCCGGAGGGGGAAATCAATTATAAAAACACGACTAACAGCAAAGATAACAGCAGTGTCCTCTATTGTGTTGGAACGAGCTAACTTTTTTTTCCTCAAGGGTCTCTTGACCAGTCCAGCATCACCTTGGTGCAATTTGCTCCCCATCTCAAATCCCATTGCCTTTTGGAATTGGATTTACCTGACTCATTCACACAGTGAATGGACTCTCCTTCCAGTGAAAAAAAAGAGAGATTCTGTGTGAAATTGCCTGAGGAGTCAGGAGGTTTTGGATTCGTCAGGTACCTCTGTCTGTCTGCCATTAACCTTCCAACAGGAAGTATGTCCTCATTACAGGGGAGGACTGGGGGCTTCAGGGGGGTGGAGGAGGAAGTGAGAGCACCAGCTGGACACTGAAACAAGGGAGGGACATGTGAACAAGGATGGGATTGCTAGTGAAGAGAATTAATGTGTACCGTGAGCTCAAGGAGGAGGCTCATGATTGATGTAGCTTTATATCTTTTAATTACAATGTCCACAACTGCAAGTCATGCTCCATACAATGAAGCCATCATTGGATATTTCTAGGTTTACTAATAAAACATAAAACAATACCAGGTAAGAACACCACAATTCTGGGTTCATGGGGAGAGAATTAATACACTATTACTGCAATATGATATATATGTAGACTAACTTGAAATTAAGGCACAGAAGCAACACAAGCACATTTCTCACAGTTGTAAAGTTTTGTTTCAAAAAGTGAAAGTCCTTAGAGGCTTTTGGCAAGCTCTGGGACCTTCACTGCCAGATGAATAGCTTCTAAATAAGACAATGACATCCGCTCACAGCTGGAAATTAGGCTAAATCAGCATGAAACCAAATCGACACAGATGCACATTCCTTTAACAGTAAACTGGTTTTCCGTCACTGTAAACCCAAAACTGGGAAAGCAATAAGAGAGAAGGACAGCCAAACTCAGAATACAATTGTGCTAAACCTAACACTCCCCAGTTTGATTAAACAATACCCAAACAAAGTATTTTTCCCACTTGCTGTAAAGCAATCATACCAGGGCATAACAATATTAAACAAAGTACCAACTCATACAGTGTGAAGTACATGTTCAGACTTGTATTTCAATCTAGTTCAATTTTCTAACTCTAATAAATGTTTGAATCATTCCACTGCAGTACCAGTATATTTTATTGTACACTATAAACAGTAATACCAATCATGGCAACAGCACTAGGCTCTCAGCCAACCATGTTGGAATAAGCAGTACAATACATTAACATATCCACAAAGACCACTGCCAGTAAGAGATTTACAGAACCATGTTTCCTACAGCTAAGCATTATGGTTTTAAGAAACCTTTTGATCTACAATAACAGAAAAGTGTTTTTTGATACCTTCATCCAGCATACTTCTGTACTTTTCATTTACCTAATTCTCCACGAGTTGTCGCAACAAGCAACACCTTTCACATCACACACAGTTGTTTGATCTATGACTGATATAAAACCTTTAGGTCAGTTTTAACGTTTAGTACCTCCCTCTTGCGCATACTGTGTGTCTCATACTGGCAGGTGAAAAGTCAATCAACCTTGATTTAGAGGCGGGACAAGAGGTTTTCTTCTCTCTCGGTTCCTAGTAGGCGAGGCCTGTCCCAGGACCCGAGTTGGGCCAGGTCCAAATTGTATTCAATCTAATCAGGTCCAGGTAGGGTCCCATTGTACTGTAGCGGGTCTCTGTGTGTCAATATGTTTAATACAGGAGTGGATTCAAGCTCGTTCTCAGCTCTGATCACATGGTGTGTCGTGATCATTGCAGGAACAAACAGTTTTTTAAGGTAGAGGGTGAGTGTGAATTCTGAAGTGCATGAAAAATGACACATACTGCTGCTAATGCATCACGCTGCTGCCACAGTTAGTTTTCTCTCAATCTCTGAATATGTTTTTATGTCGACCACATTTGAAAAGGGTCTACTAATCTTCAGGGATATTTCAAACCAGGTCTGACTGCCAACAAATTTAGATACTTCAGGTTCATGTAGGCTTGCAATTGGTCTGTTTGGCATCTGGACCTGTGAGGATCCCAGACTGAAACAGCCCAAATGAGCATTTCTGGGTGGCTAAATACATCTTAATTGTTTAGGCAAGAAAAAAAGAACATTGCATTAAAACAGAGTCAATGTTATAACCCCATTTTGTAACTTGGCTACATATGCCACCCACACCATGGACACCTGTGAGAATATGTGTAGAGGACTCTCGTTATAATGTTAGTCCCAGCAGAAACAGTTCGAAGTTAGAAAAAATGACCCTTTCTATTTTGAATGCATTTCATTGCATTTTTTAGGCTGTTGTAACCCACTGCAATGGCTCTCTCTACTCCCCAACCCTTCATATGCCACACCCCACCTCCTCTCTCCCTCATCCCGCCAAGATTGATCCCTCGGACCCACATTCATTCAATGTCTACATGTTTCTTTCAGATTTGTTGTCGTTGCTCCCTTGAGGTCTGTTTGTTTGTTTCTTGCTCACACCAGCAGATTATCAGGCTGTTCGCCAGCAACCTGGTTTGAATAGAGAGAGGATTTTCTGGCAGGCTCGCTGTGTTACGTCATCCACAGGGAAAGGTAATTGCCGGTTGAAACAGATAATTCTATAATCTTCTGAAAGGTAAGTTTCTGTTATCCCACCGGGAAAGTCCTGTCAGATTAATCAAAATGTTGCCCATCAATAGTGACTGTTCGGGAGGAAAGCGGCCCAAAAACAATAGCTGCATTTGAGTTAGATCCGGATTGAAACCCATCATCAACTGTTAGGCTAATTCTGGCTGACAGCATGTGACAGAATAAACAAAGAAGTTCAATACCACTTTACGGAGTGGAAACCCATCCAGAGTCATTTGTAAAAGCCTCAGTCATTGTAATCTTTTAAAAGAAAATCTAACACAACAGTAAGTAGGTTTCATTTCTCGCAAAATTGAATTTCATCTAGCACAGCCGAAGAAATCAATGTGATTTCCAATGTATTCTATTATATAT
The DNA here is from genome assembly GCF_043641665.1 of Enoplosus armatus. Taxonomy (NCBI): domain Eukaryota; kingdom Metazoa; phylum Chordata; class Actinopteri; order Centrarchiformes; family Enoplosidae; genus Enoplosus; species Enoplosus armatus. Next base: position 7,123,608 of record NC_092193.1, on the reverse strand, counting down.
TGGTTACCAAGTGGGGCAATATGTTGTGTTTCTTAAGGGCTTCCAGTTCAATTTGCTTCCAAAGGAATCGGTGGAATAGAAAAGATGCTGCATGTTTCAATCAAAACAAACTTTTCACTCTGGTATCATCACATATCAGTTTTTGAATTCACAGTGTTTTTGCAATTGAAAAAACGACAAAAGGAGCAGATATATGTATCAGAAAGGTGATGTCTATGATTGATTAACGTCTTTTATTTGGTATTTGGTTGTATACAGTCACTAATATCACCAGTTTTACAGGTAAACATATCGCACTAATACTACAGTGCTAACTGTAAGTAAAATCAATATTCTCAGATTTCTGACATGTTGTTTTGCACGGCTCTTCAAAGGCACTATTTTAATGCCATCAAACAGAAGTCAGTAGTTAGCACAAATAATGTAATTCTTGGCTTCATCTTGGTGAGAATATGACAGGCAAATTAGTTTTATTGTATATGTCGTTACGGCGCTGCTGATCTCAGTATAATCTGATCAAACACATACATGCAGGCACACACACACACAGTCACACAGCCATAGGCCCGGCACAAAACAAAACAGATGTAGGACTAATGACCCACTCGCAGGGTAAATGACAGTTGAAATAGGTTTAGAGCAATCTGGAATCAGATAAATGGACCTAATCTTGTTCTGGTCTGGACCCTGGCCGGGAAATGGCTCCTGACACCTGAGACCCTGCAACACGTCAAGGCTCAATCGAGGCTGGCGGCACAAGCCCATACATCTCCATTTTAGATGACAAGACACAAATCTGAATCCTCAAGCAGAAGAAAGCCTGCGAGGGTCAGTTGTGGTTTAGTGTGGGATTAAAAGGAGAAAAAGAGGAGGCGGTCGTGGTCAACAAAGATGTAATGTGTACGTTTTACTAGATAAAGGTGACAAGAGAAATGGCTCTGATTTAGGCCTCATTAAGCCGGGCTAAAAGCTGACTAAAACCCGGTCTTTTTTTTCTGAGAGTGGTGCGTATTTATTTTTCTCTCTGCCGCAGTTTACCGGTCAGAGGATTAAAACCACTTTAGTTGCTGCAAACTTCAAACATCGAGGGACAAAACACAAAAGCAAGCATTATTTTTAGATCTGCGGGGAGACAATTTTAATCAAAACACTTTAATCCAAAGTTTTCTGTGTCACCATGAAACATTCCTTTATGTTCTGAGCTACAAACCAGAGACATCCATGTATAATTCTCCCACAAATATTACATTTATTGTTCTGTAATCACATGAATCAAACTTCAAGCCAAGAAGAGGTGCAACTGACGACAACATAAATGTAAAGTATTACTCTTTAGCCAATCGATTAGTCTGTCAAATAGGAAATTAAAAAAACAAATATCTTGTTATGTTACATTTATTAGGCAAAAGAGTGGTTACAGCTTTGCAAATGTGAGGGTTTGCTGCGTTTCATAGAGTAAACAATGAATCAATAATTGAAAAAAAGATTTTTCAGAAAGTCCTCTGTCAGGGTCTGTGACGAGTAATGGAGGGCTATGGAGGACACACCACCTGTGCTGGCAACACTGAAATGTGCTGCCTGTGATGTCAGATGACAGAGAAATGTCAGCCTGTAATATTCACCCCATCACCTTCAATCACCACCTCACACACACCTCATAAGATGAGAGCCAGATAGCAAAGATCAAAGTTGGAAATAGCTGGCAGAAGACATGTTGGTAAGGCAGGAAAAAAGGGAGCACAGGTCCAGGAGGAGAGTGAGACTAGACAGTAGTCGCTCAGTTGGTCCCAGGTATGAATCTGCACCAACATTTAGTTCAGGTGTCATAGGCAGGTCACATTTTATTTGTATATTCACTGTTGATACTTTTAATTCTCTAAACAGTCTGCAAGCTCCAGGCGATACTGAGTGAAAGTAGCCTGTTTTGGTTAGAGTTAGAAATAAGGTCACATTAGGGTTGATGTTAGGTTAGGTGAGGATTAAGGGTTTTATAATCTACAGTGGAACTTTGTCAAACATCAATTTATACTTTTCCCTTTTACCTTTCCTGTCATTTTAAAATTCAGTATTGATTAAGCCTTTCTTTAGTTCAGGCAGAGCACTGAAGTAGCTCTCACATCAGCTGTTTGTCTCATTTATGCTCAGTATCATCGGTTTATTGAGGCATCATCTGTTAAACTATTATTTCCTAATGCAGACATTGCTTTCAGAAGCTATGTTAACCTCCTCCTTATGCAATTTAAGCTTTGGTGTTGTTTGTATCTTGGATGTTCATGTGCGCTTACAGCTACAGTATATATCGGATTCTGTACCATCATGTGTTACGGGGTTTCTTTCTCACAGCAGAATCCTTGTTGCTGCTTAAATCAAAAAGAGCGCTTTCTGACAAATTTATGTAATTTATGGTCAATTCCATGACACAAGTGTGCTTGATACTTGATTAAGCAAGTAAAATGTTTGAAACTTCTACGCTTTTTGGTCAGTAATCAACTGCCTGTAATCAACTTGTGCCACCCTAAATCCAAGAAAGTTGTAATGGTTGCAACTTTCAAAGCCCTTTGAGAATGTTATGGTCATAAAGGGTGATGCGAGGAAATTTGATTGGGTTTAACCACTTACTCAATTTGTCCATATAATTGTAATACAGTATAACTTTCAAGCATGATTTAATGAAAGCATTATGAATCTTCCATGAACTTAAACAACATAGAAAATTCAAACTACTTCCTTTAAGCCTTTACGTATTGATATGAACTGGACTTAGATTTGGTGATTTAGATACAATGTGATTTAGATTAGGCAGAAGGCTTCACTTCATTGGTCAGGAAGTGAATTTATCTTGATAATACAAATGCCATAGTTGGAAATCTCTTAGTGTTGAGGATAAACACGTGCAATCATATTAACTCATACATATTTTCATTTTGGAAAGGAAAAGAGGACACAGTCAAAAGAAGAAGAAATTTCCTGCTGAAAACATCTTGCTAGAACAAGTCTGTATTGTAGAATTGGCCGAGCCTATTCAAGATGCGCCTGAAAGTATGAACTGTTGCAAAGAAATGGGATCATATCATTTCCATAATCCTTCCGTCTCTTCACTGGTCACCTGTCAGTTTTAGGGCAGATTTTTTACGATTTTACGGATTGCTTTAAAAGAACAGCTGCCTTTATCCCCGAGCTATATGACTGAGCGCTGAACTCGATATGATCCAAAGCACAGCTCCTCACACACAGATCCTCAGATGGGGCCCTTCTGGTCATTCCAACATCTTGGTTTGAAGAATAAAAGTGACCCTGCCTTTGCTACCAGAGCAGCCAGACTTTGGAGAAACCTACCAGGGGAGATGAGAGGATGAAACACTGAACCTTGTTTTAAGTTTTCTTAAAAGATATTTTTCACAGAGACTGGGATTTTCATTTTATGGTGGTTCTGTTCTATTTCTCTTTTTGGTTTTGTTTTATTAATGTCATTTGGTCTCTATTTAGTGTGAAGCACTTCTTAAACTTAAAAAGTGTTGTATACATAAAGCTTATTATTGGTGGTGGACTAGTGCCCACATCAGAGTATATTGCGGTTCGCAGTTGTGAAGTCCATCTATTAGTCCTTATTGGGAAGTCCTGGTGTTGACAGAGACAATAGCATGTCATTTTCAATTTTCACATCACAGGATATAACCATGCTACTGATAAACTATCATTTAATTAAAGCATACATAATAAATGTGCTCTCCGGTTATGGCCATTTATCACCTACTGCATGTCAGTGTCAGTAAATATTTAGGTATTAACTGAATTTAAATGAAAAGGGAAAATCTTTGCTTAGCTGCAGGTCCTGAAGACGTGTAGTTACGTAACAGCTTGATTTGATCATTTGTTCTTTAACGTGAGTGATAATTGATCAAGAACCCTGGAACTCTATAAGATTTAACACGGTTGGAAAAATACAAGGCTCACAGATTAATACAGCCATAAATCGAGTGTAAAACCACAGTTCTTATCAGATACAGACACAGTGAAGTTCATTACTCCAGCAGAGCGCTTCACCCATAATGCGTCAGGGGTGCAAACCTCTGAAACACTCTCTGTTTGTTTATTATCAAGTGAAAGGACCTATTATGTGTACAGACAGACTTGAACTATTTTCATTCCTTTTATGGCTACCTGTCTTTGGCAATTTCCATTAAGAGGCTGTGACACTTCAGATATGTGTTTAGACAGCTGGTGTGTGTTGAAAGATACAGATCAAATTTGTCTCATTCAACAAGGGGATGGAGTTTGATATACTTTCATTAGCTTTGTTGGCTCTGCGATTCGCTACACAGGAGAGCGGATTCAAGTGGTAATAGGGAGTGTGACACATGGGGATACTGTGATTTATTCTTTTAATTAAGATGTTAAATGTAACAGATTAGTATTGGCAATTACATGCTGATTTGAACATATGTAAAGATGGTAGATTACTCTATAGATGCATGCTCCTGTATGCGCAGTGTGTGGCATTATTATTAAGAACTCTAAACCGCTTCATTTGAAAAGCAAACTTAACATTTCCTACTGCTATATAAACTGCACATACTCAATCTCAACACAAACATAAAGCAGAGAGGTTTGATGAAAAGTGGGAAATGCTATCCTCCCTCCTTTCCTTCAGCATTACTGTACTGTGTTTTATTGTCTCTGGTGCCTAATGTACAGCAGCGTATCACATTCCATGGCAAACAACCAGATATGTTCCAGTCACTCATTAGAGCTATACCGGGATGATGACTCGAGACTAATATCACCCGCCGATGTAATTGCAGTGGAACATTCGGCAGTCTGGAGGAAATGGACAACATTTGGCATTGACATCTCAAACCTCCCCTTACAGAACGAGACGTGAAATCATGAACTCAGGAAAAGACATGTGGTGATCATAAAAATTCTGAGTGAGTTCCTCCAATTTCACGGCCATGACTCTTGCATAAAGTTTAAGGTGACAGTGTATACACGCCGACATCAATGTCACTTTTTCCCCCCACTTCATTATAATTAATCGCATATCTCTGGGGCACACAGAGAGAGAGAGCAAGAGAAGCAAGTTGAAGCTGGGACGGCTGTAATCTGACATTGATGTACAGCAAAAATGGAAGTCCTCGTTCACCTTCCCTTTGTTCCGGGGAAAGGGAAGTGGAGTGTGAAAGGGTGTAATTAATGAACCTACAAATAGCTCCAGTTTCGTTTAATGACAATCTATGTGTTAAGAGGCAGTACCCTTTGTTACCGTGGGTGTGGGAGTGCTGGCAACACAGGCTCCCGATAGAGCTCTGACAGGTAATTCTGCATTTTGAAATGGTAATGAAGCAGAATGCGTCACTGGATTACACCTAAGGGACTAACATGTTGAGCGTCCTTCAGGGTGTAAAAATGTAACGCTCTTGATCATCAACGAGGCCACTGGCAACCAAGTATCAGCGGGTGCGAAGGTCGAGAACTGTATCTGTGTGACTTACCCCAGGGCTTCGCCAATGCAGCCAATTTCTAATTGCTGCTTTAAACAGGGCAAATGAAGCTGGCATGACAAATTGCGTCAAAACAAGTCTGTAGGCTGGCGCTCAGTTAATTTGTGAGACACAGAGACATATTTGGTGCCAGGAAGAGCTCGCGCATAATGAATATCATTTCCCAGGTAGCAACTTGCAGATGATGTATTTTACTGCACAGTGCATTGCAAGACAGGCGGACTGCTCCTTGTCTCATTTAAACTGAGCCTGGACAATGCAGAGTCTATACTGCTGCTGAATATGATGAGGAAAACGTTACTGTCTTGTCCTTTCATGAAAAATGCTATGATTTTGATGTTGTATCAGATTGTTACCACAAATTAGATGCTTTCCTCTTCAGAGAGATTTTACACATTCAGTGTTTAATTAATTTTTCACATCAGACAAATTCTAAGACCATATCTTAGTCTCTTATCTGTCAGTCCAAAAAAAAAAGTTTCTGGCACCATCGCTGCCCATCTATTTTCACAATATGCTTATCTCAGTCCCTGAAAGATTCTCATTGTTCTTCCACTAATCCTCTAAATCTGCAGCATGACTCAGAAGTTAACCACACTCTCTTGTGCCAATACAATTCCACTCTGTATTATCCTCCAACAGGAGCCACACGTCATTTTTTCCTCTGAAACAATGCGCCCAAAATGACTCCTTGTCTGCCAAACAGATGATAAAATGCCCAGCTGTGAGTTTTAATAATACTCACTAGCAAACACGTGTCAAAGGAGCAGTGAAAGATACAACGACGCACTTTGTTATAATGAAGCTCATTGTCTTACACAACAGTGGGTGACCTGATACACAAATGGTCTGCTTTGCTCGGTGAGTCTACTTGTAGTATAGACCCTCTGTTGTGCAACTAGGAAAAAGTCAGTCTGCAGAACTTTTCTTGGATAACCAAAAAAATAATAAACAAGTCTACTTACAGTGTGTCACGACTGTGCAAGCAGGGTGGCAAGGAACACAGGAAATAGGGCCTATATGCAGACAACTGAGGCAGAGCTTGATGCAGAAAGATAACTGAATTAACGAATTGAGGCAGGCAAGGGTCAAAACTGGGAAACCAGTCCAACACAGGCAAACAAACCCAAGGGAGCAGACAGAAAAAGGTCCAAAACACTGGGGAGGCAGGCAGAAACAGGGAACCAAGAAGCACACGGCAACATAACATAAAACAAACTGGCCAGGAACAAAAGGTTGTGGACTGGTACTATTAGTGAGGCTGATGAGGGGAGTGAGAACAGGTGAGAAGGTGACGGTCTGGGGAGTTGGAGTAAAAAAACATGGCCTGGGAGAAGTGAACATGGGCTGGAGCATGGGAGACAGGAGCTGAGGGGAACTGAGGAGGAGATTGTGACACAGTGTATACTCCTGGATAACTAGGAAAGAAAGGAAAATAATAAAAAAGACATTAGTCGAGTTTTGCCTATAAATGCGTGTTACTGACAGCTTTCATGCATGTTATTCCTGATCCTTGACCAGACCTAGTCATTCAAATCCTCCAAAGCCAATTGAGATGAATCCATAGGAATGTAATGCATTTTTCGGGAGGGGCCGGCTAGCGGCAGTCGCCTGTTAACCTTCACGGTCACAGGAATTTAGTCATTATGGAAAAGGATGCTGGCAGCCTTAATACAAAACCATGGCAAGCTGTGACATTCCTGTGCAAGTGTGGGTGCTTTTCAGCATGGCCCCTAATCTCCAAGGTCTATTTTGGACATCACATTGGTCCCCAAGGCCCCCTTACTCCACGTCTCTCTATCTCCATCTGACCAACTGCACACTGTCATATAATACACTGTCTGCCTTTAATTACTGTCTGGACGTATCAGGGTTAAGGGTCACACATTCCATTGGGAGCCTCTGTGTGCATGTGTGTGTGCTGTATGAGTGCCTCGACTCAATGTGCAGAATGTCCTTTGTATAACGACTGGAGTATTGAGGGAAGTGCTGAATTCCACAGTACTTTTTTCCCCTTGCTCATCACGTATCGCACACCCTTGACCCGCGACTGCACGAGCCCCCTCGGACCTGTTTTAGGAGTGCAAATGGTTTGCAAGGAGCCCACGGGAAGCGCCGAGAATGTGTTGGAGCTGTGATCGCAAGTGTCTAATTTAAGTATGAGACAAAATTCTGAAATGATATCAGACACAATTTAATCCACTGTGATATGCAACCCAAACCCAAAAAAGGTTTGTTGCCCTTGAGGTTAAAGCCCTGCTATCCTCGGGGCTCAACTTCTACTTTCCCTGACAAGAGACAAGATTAGCCAGCTGTACTGAAGACCAAACTGCTGCTGGCAAAAGCAGCTAATTTGAGTTCCTATCTAAAAGTGAAAAAGGTAAAATTATTTCCACATGGAAGCAAAAGCCCTTAGCTATTGGCTTTAACAGGAAAACATCAAGTGTATCCTGCACCCCCAATATATAAACTGTAAGACCAATACTGTATATACATGAGGGCAGAAACAAAGGAGGCCGGTCAGAGATATGAATAAACCCCCAACACCCCACCCTGTCATTTGACTATAAATATGATTGCATAAATCAGCTGGTGGCCTTTCATGCTCCACTGTCACCACTAAGCCATCAGTCCGCTCAGGCTATAAATTAAAGCAAACAAACTTAGGTGTCGGGCTACAGTAATTGGGTTTGCTGTCTGTTGTTATATTCTCCTATCTGGCGCGTTGTTATGCGTAATCATAAAATTCAATGACTAAACATAATAGTGTTTTCATGATGGGAAGACAGGCAAGCACAGGGCTGGATTTGAATACGCTTTAGCTGAGATTTAGCAGCTCTGCCTTCAGCGCTGTGACCAGCATCATTTTTTATCGAGTTTTTATTAAATACTCTGAGTCGCCAGCACAATTCCACACAGGCAGAAATAACATATTGTTGAATGCTGATGCACTGCTCTCTGAAAACATAATCTAGCGACAGGGCAAAAATAGGCTGTTTATCATGGGATCTGTTGACTAAACTGTCTCAGACCATTAAGCAGATCCCTGAGATACTGATTACTAGAGGGGACAAAAACATAAAATGCAAATGCTTACAATGACTGAGGTGCAAGGCCATGATGCACAATCCACTCAATCTGGGAAAACAATGATGTAACACTTCATGATGGAGCAAAAAAAAAAAAGTCTTCACGTGAGACATTTTCATTACAAAGAGGTACACAACAGGACATCAATCCCACTCATTGGTGATTCAATACGATATGCATATATGAAGCTGCTGAATTATAAATGATGCACTTAAAGTGAAAGCATGAGGACACCCATTGATTAGCCCTCTTACATCTGTCATATGAACCACAGATTATCACATGATCTGCACAGATTGCCTTACTCTCAGCGCTCCACTGGAGACACAACTGAACATAAGAGCCTGTCTTCCAATGAAAAAAATGTGTTGATCCACTGATGAGGTGATCCTTACTGTTTATCAAGTTCCCTTGACCTTGACCATGTTCAGGACCATATGCAGCTAATAAAGAAGCCTAAGCTATAAACAGGAACAACAACAATACACAGAATCAGCAGCTACAAGTAGCAGCTAATTCAGACGCAGAGGATGGTTTCCTGCCTTGTCATCAGATAAAAGTTGTCAGTTACGGCTGCAACTAAGGATTAATTTCATTATCAAACCTGCTCGATAAATGACTGAATGAATCTACCAGCTCTATGGTTAAGGTTAGGTTAAGTTAATGCAACTAAAACTACTTGGATAACATTTTCTGATGTCAGAGTCAACATTATTCATTATTTACATGACCACATGAGGCCCTTGCCAGAAAAACATCCTTTATGAACACTCATGAACAACAGTAATGACAGTTATGTATTACAACTGTATAAATAATAATACAGGCTTCAATTCAATGAAAAGGTCTTTAACATGCAAAACATGACAAATGTTTCAGTCAGCAAACTTCTGTTTAATTAGAATTACTCATTTCTACGGAAGCGTAATACATTCATGTGAGAAATAAATTCTAAATGAAAAAGATTATTATCTTGAATTCTGAGAAAAGTTTTCATGGAAAAAGAATTCTGCTTATGTTTTTTCTGAATTACTGAGAAATCTCAAAATCCCAAGAGAAGCTCTCATTTACTCGAGAGCTCGATTTCATGGAAGCAAACATGTCCCGCCTGTTTAGTTTAATCCAGTTTTATTTTGGTTTGGGTTTGAGACATTGGGAGATACTCGTGTCTTTAAGTAATATAGATGGTATTGTTATTGGTAACTGTATATCGAGAAGGCAAAAGGAGAAACTTTGAAAGATTAGTGTCAAACCTGTAATTTGCCAATTACTTCTGTCAAGGGTGTTGGCCATTTGTTTTTCACTGGTGATTGTAAAACGTCAAACAACATGTCTCAATATCCACATGAAGAAGTGGTGGTGACACCTGGACTAGCACATGCCGTTCTCATACAAACAAGGTTGGGATGATAACAAAACACAATTTCTTGTGAAGTCCCATCTAGCAGATATGGTGCACTGTAAAGCTGCCACTTTTTTTCTCTTATCCAACCAAGGCTTAGGTGCCTTCTCTCCTACTGAGTTGCCTTATCCTCCTCAAGCATCTGTTTTTGAAGCCAGGCAGCTTAAGCACAGATTAATGGAGAGTCCTAGAGTTCTTGCCGGGAGGGCACAAAACAGAAGTCTTGGCTTGAATTTTGGCATCAGGACCTGCATGCAGCGAGTCGCCATTATCAACAACATATCTGCTGGGCTGCTGAGACAGCAAGTTTGCTAACATCGACACTTTGACTTATCTCAGCGTTGTACTTTTCAGTTCTTCGGGCAGCAACACCTTGAATTGAGTATCTATGGGTGTTCACTGTATGGGTAACTCCAATTCCTTTTGGGCCATTTGCTGCCTTCTTTGGTTTTACTGGTGTGCGATACATTGATGTGAATGTGCTGTAATAAGATAGTTGTCTTGTACTTTCATTACCACTTTCATTATCTTCAAGAAACGCTGAAACAGCTTCTGTTGTAGATGGTGCTGTAGTATGGGCCTACTGGCATTTATTACCCAATCAATACTCACCTTAATCTAATTTAGTGGGAAGTAGTGAACTCTTTTACTTTATCCTCCCCCCTCTTATTGAGCTGGGCTCTGGTAAAAAGGCCTCTCATTCTCTCATTCTATTGCCGAGCTTTTCATCCTACAGACAGATACAATGTTCTTGATGCCCTGCAGTGACTGTTCTCACGCTTTCTCCCTCACTGCTCTGAAAAAAGGGGGGAAAAAGAGGGTCTTTTCCCGAGCCCTTTCTCTTTCTTTCCCCCAGGAAAAGAGGGTTGGAGGGGTGGTGATGAGGGGGCGGCAGCGATCCAGTCACCACCCCTCCCTCAAGTGTAGCTTCGACCCTGCGGGCCGTGCCTGCTCCCCAATCTACCCAATCGCTGTGAAATGTGCCGAATGAAACAGTCTTTTTTAAGCGAGCCAAAGTGAGCAGAGTATGAAACGGTAGCTCTGACACAGTGAACGTGCCTGGACTACCAGCAATGATGTTTAATCAGAGATTAAATGCACACTGCATTACATTCCCCAGCCTGGCACAATGACAGCTCCCTCATCATTCTCCACTATTTCTAGGAAATATAGACTGCTGAGACGCCCCCTGAGGTCAGGCCTAATTATGTTTATATCTGTTGATTGTTTTTTTTCCTGTTGCTCTTGCTGATCTATGTACCTATTTTTTTCTCCATCTAATTCGAAGTTTCCTTTCATTTGTAATTCTTGCTCTCTACATTGCACCAGCAATCATGAGGCCATCACTGGACCACATGCTGTGCGACTACCCATTCACACTGGTAATTCCTATGCAAATCTTGTATTAGAAGTAAAGCCATTAGGCTTAATGCATTGGAAAAATCCAAACATCAAACACCAATATCTCATCTCTTCTAATCTTGTTGCCTGGTTGACTTGTTGACAATTGACTAGCAAAGAAGCATGGTTATTAGCCTGTAACCTCAGACATTTAATGCCTTCAACTCCTCGGGATGGGTGGGCCCACTGCCATCAGTCCATGTTTCCTGTGTGATATTTCCCTCAGTGTGTCTGTCAGTGAGTGTGTACACAGCAGGGAGCCAAACTCAAGAGTAATAGAACTACCCACAAAGCCTAATGTTGCTTTCAGGGTCCCTCTGTGTCTTCATATGTGGAAATTTGCACTCAGGACAGAAGCATGCGAAAGTCTGATTTGGTCTGATTTTTACTGATTTTGTTCACAACTGCAGCACTTAGCGTGTAGTTATAATTCGAACTTCAATCAGCAAGCACTCTCATTGCAAAAACTTACCATTCAGAGTTCATTTTTTAAAAATTCATTGAATGACATTATAGGGTGTATACCATTTGCGTTTTTTAAGCAATCACGCAGTCTCTGGTAACAGATTGCCCTTGTGGTTGGTATGACTGTGAAGTGAGATTTATGGCCTGGTGAAGCTGTTGAATGAAAAAATCAATAGATTCATGTCTGATATGGTGTGTTGCATTCAGAAACACCTCCATGCACCATTGTTCTGTGTCCACCTCTAAGACAGACAATTCTTCATTGTCATTTTGTGAGACATGACATTCACAGCACACCTTCCACAATAGGCTTTTGTGCCTTTTGTGAATGCCTGAAAACACTTTGAAGCAGCTGATATAGATATAAACAGTCATTTCTCTACCTACTTATAGATTAGTTATATCATTAACCAGTGCTAGAAGGAGCAGTCAAACCCTTTACTTCAACAATAGAATAATACTCAATTAAAAGTAAAAGCCTTACATTGAAGAGTCTGCTTTAGTATGAAAATATTCATATTAACAAAATGTGTTCAGGCAACAAATGAAATATTACTTGAGACAATTTCTTGGAAGTCCACCTTAGGCTTGTGCTAATTGACAATCATATCGACTATTATCTATTTACTGGGGGGGTGGGACAAAATATATTCATGAATTGTATAAAATCGCAGGCAATCAATCAACTAGTAACTTCCTAAGTGTGTTATTTACATTTAGAACTAGAATGTAACATAAAACATCCTAAGTTTGCTCTCTCGCGTGTATTTTCCATAATCCTTTAACATCGAGTGTGTCGTCTGCGACACGTTTGCGCAAGCGCACTTTGGATTACCATAATTATGTCACGGTTTGCGCTATCAGAAAAAATTCCAACAGTTTCTGACAGCTGAGACGTTGCGCTTTACAGCCAATATGGTGTCATTACGGTAATTTCACTCGCGCCTCTCAGTCAAAATAAGCAAAAAGGTGCAGGTGGACGTTTTGAGGCTTAGGTTTTAAAGGGTTCATTTAAGTTAATCAGTGTGAGCCACTCGGCTTCTTGAATTTCTTTGGTTTAATTAATAAACAGAACCACGTATTACATGCAATATCGACAATCCTTTTTTCAGACAAAAGCTTCACACTGTGCCAGTGCTAGGCTTCCTGTTAGTTGGATTGAGTATTTGAAACTCATCAGATTTTATAAGCATATTGTATGTTTTGCTTATAAAACCTCAATCTGTAACAAGTATCTACAGCTGGGTGATAAATGTAATATAAACAAGGAGCAACAAGTGTAATGTTTCTTTAAATGTTGTGGTTTAGAAGTAGGTCTCATAAAACGTAAATGAAAGGAAAACTAACTGCAAATACTGCACTAAAGTAAATGTACATAGTTACTGAACTATCCAACACCATAAGACGTATACTGACTGCAGTGCGGATATTTTAACATGCCTTTACATCTGGCATGTAAAGGCATCCAGATCAAAATGCTCCAGAGATGAAACAAGAGTACATCCATCTGTGGCATATATTTTACACTGTACACTGTAATGGAGCAGCTGTATTGCCTCCCTGTACCAGACACCCTCCATATCCCATCTCTATTAATATGCAAACATCTGCCTCCTCTCTTTACGAGGTGTGAATTTCAAGTTTCCTCAACAGCATCTGCAAGCCAACGGTGCTCAGTTGGGGTTTGGCCCGCTAAACATTTACCAGCTGTTGACCCTACGGATGATGGCTGTGTGTAACAGAGCGCCATAAGAGATGACAACAGTTACCACACTGGTCCTCTGTGTCCACTTTCACAGGAACCTCTTTATCTGTTTCACTGTCTTAAGCAGACAGACTGCTCAATGAGGGGAGTTAGGGTTAGGGGAGTCTAATCCACAGATGTCGTGTGAGAAACATTGAGGGACCTATTAAAAGCTTTGTTGCCAGATTCCAACTCAGCAGTTTTAAAAAGTTAAGTTGAATTTAGATGCTCGGTCTGAAACAGTTTTGTCTGGGTCATGTATTGCTCCTAGACATAATCACGTTGTAGTCTTTTCTTTCCAAGTTGATGAGCGATTGTGTTATTGACAAAAGGCAAGAGATTGAAGTAGAAAAAAAGCTTTGTGGTATCTTCATTGACAGAGCAAGCATGTAGAATGCAATACAAAGGGGCTCTATTCATTGGCCACAGTGACAAGCTCCTGTTCTTTAGAACCTGAAGGAAAAATCAATACTGTGCGAATGTAGCCCCATCTCTTCACCCATTCACCCCTCTATTCTGTCATTTCTATCTCAGTTTGGAGAGTTTTGTTTGCACTCAGACCGGCTCCACTTCTCTCGCGCCACCCCCCCCCCCACCCACCCCCCCTCGATGGCAAAGGTCTGCATCGCTCTGCCCCAGCCTTCACCCACAAATTGGACCCAGCATTCGAGTGCAGTCCGTGCACTTCGTATTATGGGAGCCCTTGAAGCTCTCTGCGTAGATCATCAAGATGTGATGAGCATGCAAAGCATATTAGAAGTGTCTGATTGGAGAGAATGTGCTATTTGTTGTTAAGTATTTCTTGTTTGTTGTTCCTGCTGATTAGACACCTAAATTCATGACTCTCCAGTTTTGATGATGATGATGAATATGATGCACTACCAACAATTCAGGCTGGAAATATGTATGCTAATTCTGCATTTGAGATGAGGTAATTTAGCCTAATGCACTGGAAAAATTCAGATTTAACCCTTTCCAGGACTCTAACACAAATCTGATTGAATGAGAGAGAGAGAGAGAGAGAGAGAGAGAGAGAGAGAGAGAGAGAACAAGTAATGGCTTGTACAGTGATGGAAAAAGAAAGAGAAGATGAATATGGCGAATGAAATGATCAGCAATACTACCCTTTGCAGTCAAGGTTATAGAAGTTAAAGGGAGAGACAAATAGATCTACGTTTTGTCATTCTAAGTAATTTAAGCAGTAAAGTCAATAACATAAATTCAATAATCAAATAATAGCCAAGTCTTGAGAAATACCTGGGAAGTGGTGTATTCAAACAAACAAAGGCAGGTCTTGGATAAAAAAAAGGGGTAAAAAATCAATTCACTAATGACTTGCATGGTAAATTCAGCATTATTCACTTTCTGTTGCTCCAAGTTGCTTTGTGTTTTCGTGAAGCTCGACACCTACAGATGAGAATTTCACAATATAAGCCTTCCTTCGAGAGGAAGGGATCATGCCCAAAGAACCGCTGAAAGGCTTTGAATGTTAAAGTGTTGAGTTGCATAACAGCAAAAAAACAGCAACAACAAATCGACACAGAAAACAGGAGCAGATCAGAAAACATGGTGGCTTCTTACTAAAATATGTTTAAATATACGTATTACAACTAATTTCATTTACAGACAGGTAAACCAGAAAGAAAGGCAAACACCTAATAATAGCCTGTCTCAAATAAAAGCCCTAATTTCGGCAAACGCTCAGGTCACTATGTGAGAATTTACAGTATTTACAGGTGGAGTTTCCATCCCATCAAGTGAAACGTTTTAGAGTTGGTCCTTTGAAAATGAATGAGTAATCGGCTCTGTGGGCTCAAAGAAGTGTTGTTTGAGATATTTTAGATTTTGTTTGAATGAAAGAGTTCCAGCTGTGAGACAGAAAATATGCCCTCACTCTCACTGATTGCCGTCAGTGTCCTGGAAATCGTTTTTAATAATTCAAGGGAGCAGGTCCATGTTTTGTCCCAAGTTCAAATTCACAATCAATATTATAGAAATATCATGTGAATTATATAAGGTGAATTTCCTCTTTAAATTTCCAATTCATGATTGCACTATAACCGTGTGTTCAAATGTTTGTCATCTTCATTTGTTGGTTTCTTTACCATGTGACCACATCTGAAGAAAGATGACAGCTTTTATCCTTTCAGAAAAGTTTTAAACAGTGTATGATAGTTTGACAAAACAATCCAAACTCAAGATCCACTCGATAGTTTTTTCTGGTGCTTTCAACTGTAGCACCTGGCCTTCATCAGCAGATGGAGTTTGTCCACTTGTCATGTAGATGATCTGTTGGCACGTGAACTAAGGAGCTCTTATGCCATCCATAGCACCTTCTCGCCTATGTTAACAAAAAGATTCATTCTTGACCTTGGAAATAGTATTTTGATAAAACAATCCTGATTCTAGGCCTTTTCTGGAGCTTGTTTCCATGTGATAAGGTCTAAATCCTCGGAAAAAGCTAGTAAGTTGGCCTTGAGTTGGGTTTGTTTTGTCAAGAATGAACTTTAAGCTTACGTTTCGTATGGGACCAATCTTTCAAGATGAAAGCCTGAAAGGTAGAAATCTCCAATAACTACAATATCTTGCAAAGAAATTTAAACCATATTCAGATCTGGTCAGAAGGCATTTGATGTCTTTCCAGTGGTTATGAAACTACCTTTGAATTAATTTTACTGGGTGTACTGAGGCGCTACCGTCCTGGAATACAGGAATGTCATAAGAGAACAGTTTTTGCACCATGAGGTGCTTCAGTTAAATGGCATCATATTCCTTGGCTGTTATATGACCGTGCAGAGCAATCATCACACCTAATGTTTCCCATGGCTGCTTATATCACTGCAGATCCACCACCATGTTTAACAGCTGGTAACAGACTTTGCGAGCTGTTGGTATCCTTTGGCTTCTCCTGTCCACATGTAGGGGAAAATAGTAAAAATGAATCTTCAGACCATGTAATGTTTTTCCACCGCACAGGGGTCCATGTTTTATGCCTCTTAGACAAGGTTATGTCTTTGTCTGTTGTATTCTGTCCGTAGCAACTCTGCCATATGTTCCAGGCTTCTGAAGCTCACAAAGCAATTTTAGATGAGATTCAGTTCTGTGGTTATTTTTAAAGCTGTGTTTTTGTGTTGTTTAGCAATTGTTCTGTTAAGTGTCGGTCTGTGTCAGAGCTTCAACTGGTGACCAATGTTCCTCTTTGCTGACGCAGTTTGGCAGACGATTCGGAAGCCTGTGTACCATGTCACATTTTTTTTTAACAAATGTTCCTGCAGTTGGAGAATTGTTTTGCCTCTTTGGGACTCTTGTTTGTTGCCATCTATCTTTAAAAACTTGAATATAAATTAGTGATGTCAGACTTTTTCAAGCCAAAAGAGACAGCCTGCTGTACGTAGCTGACTTTGTAATTGTGATTTATTTGTCCTCCCTCTGTTTCAGTGTCTACAGCGATGAGAATATGATTCATGTTTCGGATGTTGCAGTCATTTCTGTCCTTTCTTTGACCTGCTGCATGTCTGCCTTGTAATTGTGGTGCAGGATTTTTAAGAGGTTCATTCCAAGTCTCAGAGGAGGCCAAGAACCACCAAGGGAGTTTCCTCTTCGAAACACCACTGATCGGAAACCACATCAGAACTCATCGAATTTCACTGAAACACAGAAAAACAGAGGGCCTGGAATTACCCTTTGAAGCGTTAACAATCTGGGGACTAAAATAACCTTCCTAATTTTGCCTTAAGCTCTGGTTTAGATTGATAGTGGGTTAGATCTCATCAAAAGAGTTGTGTTTAGTGTTAACATTTGTGCTTGTTTACTTGGCCATACTTTTTCTAACCTCACAAAATGTCCCTTTTCAGTTACAGTAAATGGACTTCAACAGTAAATCCACCCAAAAACAAATTTTGCACGCATTGCATTATTCCCTGTCCCTTTTAGTTGAATAGTACTGTAGTATGTTCTTTCTGCTACTATTCATTAACATGCAGGTTTTCTTTCCTGATGACTTCAAACATTAGAGTCTGGTTTTTTTCTACTGTTGTGTTTAGGTAATAATTTGCTTGTTCACATTAAATAGCTAAACTGTCAAATCTCACAAAGGCTACTTTTCATAAAGAAAAGAGCCAACGACAGGGCGAGACAGAGAGGAAGAGAAAAGGTAAACAGGAGTATGCAGAGACAAAGGTTTGTCTACAATAATTTGATGTGTGTGGTCTGAACATTAAGCCTACATCGTGTCCATGTCTGCAAATGTTTTTTCAAAATTGTGGCAACTTGTCTTTTGATCACAAAAAAGAATTAGCTGACCTAGCTGCCTCAGTCAGTCTACAGAGTATGGCGTTGACGTTCCATTAATTCAAAGATGTTGAAGCTGACCACTGATAATATGGGTCCCATTATTTAATTATCAAGGATGAGAACATGGACATGATTTAATGTGTCACCAATGGTGATTGTTCAGGAGAAAATCTAACAAAGTCTGATTGACTTCCAGTAGAGAGGAAGTACAGATTGGTAGTAAGCCACCAGAACAGCTTCAATGCTCCTTGGCACCGATTCACCAAGTCTCTGAACTCTACTGAAGGGATGAAACACCACTTTTCCAAAACATATTCCTTCATTTGGTGTTTTGATAATGGCAGTGGAGAGTGTTGTCGAACATGTTAGTCCAAAATCTCCCACGTGTGTTCAGTTGGATTGATACCATATGATTCACGTCATTTTCCTGTTCATTAAACCATTCAGTGACCTTTGTGCCCTGTGGATGACTTTTCCATCTTTTCCCAGGATAGGAATGTTTCACAATGGAAATGTTTCATTATACAATAGTAAAATGGTGATCCATGGTAGTCTCCAAAGATACATGTAAACGTTTCTGCTGTTAGCCTATACACAGAGGGGGTTGCTATGGGTAACCATAGGTTGCAAAGGCTTGCAGAAGAGCCGTGTGTGGACCTGGGCTTTAAGCAAGCTGATTGGTTGATCCAACTCCTGTCGGGTGGTGGGTTTGAAATGGAAAAGCAAAAACACTATCGTTTTCCTCAACAAGTATAAAAAGATACAGCCACACAAACACCTCTGAATGACCCATGTGCATCTTCACTGAGATGCACCCCAGAGAAGCATGTTCCACCCTGGCATAGGTGATGCATCTCTACTAATTTATTCAAGTTTTTCCGTTTAATTTGTCACCTGTCTGTAACCTTTGAAAGTTATGTATGAACAGGGTCAACTATCCCTTTTGAAGAGAAAGTCATCGGTCAAATTATTATAACGAGCAATGCTCCCCACAGGCTCCGTCTGCAGTCCTTCTGAACTTGGCTCACTAGTCTTTAATTTACTTTCGGCATATGGATCATCAATTTTGAATAAATATCTTGCCGAGTCTCAAAACAACAGCCTGAAGTTAAACAGCGCCATCTTGTTCTCTGCTCAGCTTTCTCCTGCAAATAGCATAAACATAAGAATGTCACAGACCCATTTGAAAGACATATAGCACCCTGATAATATTCACTTTTCCAGCAGCTATACTGAGTCCAATGAGCATTTTCCTATTTATGCCCTCGTGTTTTCTGATTTGAGTGGATATGTGAAGTATTCTCTAGCAGAGGTAATGGGATCTGTCAGTGCACTCTCCAACTACTTATTACCCTCCACACACTTGCCCATCAATATCAAAGGCGTCACTGGTGAACAAAAATACACCAGTAAACTTTCTCAGATGTCCCTCAAACAGCTTCAATCAAAACAAGTCAATATGCATTACATCCCTGCTCCCAGGGAACGATTGAGGCCTGCAATTTTAAGTACAAATTGGGTGAGGGGGTGGGGGGCTCATAACCGTCCACACTTATCCAGTCAGCACATGTAGGTGAAACATGGTATGTGATGGAGATCTGTTGATTGCACAGTAGAAGAGGCCGTTGAGGGAACATGAGAAGTTTGTAAAGCAGGCAACTTCACTCTCAATTCATCACATCTCTGTGACAGAAACCGATTTGAAAATAGCTCCACAACACAGATAATCAGCGCGTTCGGAAATGGGGGAAAAAATCTTGGGGAAGAAAATAAGATTCATCCCCCTACAGCCCACTCGGCATTAAGGAGGTAAAGCATCAGAATGACAGTAGTGATTTCCTTTGTTGCCCTGTGTTTGAGGTTGAGGCACTTCTCATTAGGTCTTATTTCATGTGTGAGCACACAGCAAATTGATTCATTGACGTGATGACCTGGAAGCCCACCAGTGGTGTTCGGGTCACTTCTACAACTGTGATTAATCAGCTGCTTCACATAGCTTCACAGACATCACACCGACAGATCCCATAGAACAGGAAGAGAAATTGATTTTACGAACAACAACCTAATTTTTACAAGAATAAAAGAATGTTATTGCAGGCATGTGTCAGTGTTCACAAAGTCCTCTATTGTTGTTAAGTTTCTAGTTACGGTTCAATTACATAATGTCACAGGTAATTCAAAAGAAGTCATTAATTTTTGAATTGTCATGCTCTCTTTGGATGTCTCTGATAAGACCATACGCTTCCTCAAAGAATAAATGTTAACGTTAACGTCATCTTCAACAGAGCAGTGAGAGCGGGGAAGGGGAAAAAAAAGGCTTATTGGAGAGAGCCCATCATATCAGCAGAGATTCTGCCAAGATGAACGGCTCCGTCTCAATAAATTGTATTTTTGTGTCAGAGAAGCATGTGGGACCCTTGCTTAATGTAGCGTAAAAGTCTCTTTTGTGGAGCCTCCAATTCATTGTATCGGCCTGTCAGAGCTAAACTAGGGAAATCACAGTGAACAATTGAAACAGAAAGGAAAGAGAGGTCAGGGCGCTGAGCTTGTTCCTGGAAATAACATGTGCTCTTTCCAAATGATGACAATCAGAGCTCGACTGAGACAGGGCTATTTTCTCAAGATTATTCTTGAGAGATGTATCCAACAGTGTCAATTTGGGGAGTATTTGTATAGACTTTTAATTAAAGGTGAAAGAAACTTGAGCTTTCTTGAACATTCTTTTTTGTATTAGTTTGAAACCTTAAAGTGTGAAACCTTAAACAGAGACTGAACGAGGGAAAACACAAGTCACTGGCCTTTATGGGTTGAAAAGTATAAAGTTGTCAGGATGCTCGAAACAAACTAGTTCCTCATCTGACCACACGGGGAGGCAAAAGTGTTAATACTATAGTACCGAACAGCTACACTCAAACAATATTTGTTCAAATGGTGATAACAGCGCGTTGGACAATGTTTTCTCAAAAGGCATTCGTAGTGTTGCACTCGTTTGTACACACAAAAGTGGTGAAATTAACTGTTTAAAATGAAAACCAAAGTGAAAGAGAAAAGCCAAGCCAACTTTCTCACCTCCACACACCTGGCCAACTGCTTCGTCAAGTGAGCGTGATTGTCAGATAGACGGTTCTGGAAAGTTACAGAAATTGTTAGACGCTGGCGCTCTGATTCCAACACAGAAAAGGTGTCGGGTGAGGAGGTTTCAGACGCTGTTTGACCGTCCGACAATCTATCCAGTAGCATGGTGCTGCCACGCTACGTCACTGCTGCACAGTGTGAGGATAAAGTATGTTGTCGCCACCAGCTAGCAATGCAAGTAGGATTATTAGACCGATTGCAGTTGCTCTTTTATAACTATAAATGTTTTGTTTATCTGTAACTCTATGTCAATCCTTGGATTAAAGCTCATACCATAAATTTCGTGCTCCATGCAACAGCATTGGCAGAGTGATATTGTAAAATCTTAAATCTGGAACTGGGCTTGTGCGAACATGCCGGATTCTTCTTTTTAGCAGATGTGTTCTACTTATTGTTATCTACTGACCCTCAGTGAAGTCCAAGACTAAAGGCTTTGTATAAAATATGACTGAATGACACTCCTCTTAATGGATTTCAGACATACTGAAATGCACACCAGAGTCATCAAATGCAGTAGTATTCTTTTTCTGAAATGTAATTAAAGAAGACTAATCCAGGATTCTGCTTCTTGTGTTGTGTCAGAATTCAATCAATGGTACAGCCACATTAGCTTGTTTTAAGTGATGAACACCAAAACAGACTGAATCTTGTTCAACATGACCCCTATTACAATTCTAATTTATTTTCCCACCCACAGTCTGAATCAAATTGAACCCATTGACCATGCAGATAGAAAAAGACTGGTAAACAAAACAAGATGTTGCACACTTCCCCCTCATTAGATACTGAGAGTCCATTGAAAATCAACAACTTATTGATGGGAACATTCTACATGTTGCCAAACAGTCGGCTTAAAGGATTTAAACTTGAATTGCTTGCTGTTGTTGAATGCATCTTTAAGTCAGTGGCTTTATGGAAACAGTCTTCCTTTTCACTGTGGATCATGGAGAAATTACGAATCCTGCAGCCTATAATATCACTATAACCAAGTACATGGTTGCTCCAGATCCCATGCTGCTGGTATTCCTCCCTGTCCTTATTATTTGAATATAAAACCCATCAGCTTAGCTCGGCATGCAAGACAGTGTTCTTTGTTGTGGGTGATTGCCGCCATGCTTGGGACTGATACGGTTGTACGCTTTTATTTTACCCGGCACTCCAGTGGGTCCGTTGTGATTCAACAGTCATTATCAATGCCCAACACATGTCGGCCTGCCTCTAACTGTCCTAGTAGCACACTGACCACAACAGGGAACCAAACACACTAATCCATTGTGGTCTCAAAATGGACCCTGAACAATTGCTTGGCATTTTCAGCACTCACATGAGGTTGCTAAGAGTATGTCTTATTCTGGACTAGGAAATAACAGTGAGAGAAATGTATTTATTCTGTTCTGAATGCAGGATGGATCAACCTGATGATCCTTTTCAACATTTCAACAGACACCGCACTCCAGTGCACAGGAAAATTAAACACACATGTAATATTAATCAGGACACACACATGCCAAATCACTCCATATGCAATACCAAATGCGCTTCTATTATATAATCCTCTACATATGAATGCATCTGACACTATAGACAATGGATAGAGCTGCCCTTCACAATCCATTTGCCCTGTTCCTCTCCTCCCGTTTACACATTAGGGAGGGTGTCAAAACTGAGCCAATTATTACAAAGGAAATCAAGCCATCTGACGTGCTGATCAATGGCCGCCTTGATGGATGGGTCTCCTATCTAGATGAACGGCCCCCTAGAGGGATGCTTGCTCTGCCTCACCACTGTTACAGAGACGGGGGGGATGCAACAGCGCTGACTGTCAAGGTCACCTCACGGCCACAGTGATGACACGATATATCAGACCAACCCGAAGGAGATCGTACAGCAAGATCTGACCACAGATTGAAGGGTTTATAAAATAAGAAAGACAAACACCATCATTCTTTTTTACAAATGTTTTCTATTTCATATGTGTAGAACCATTTGAGGCTACACCGCAAAGACATGATGACTGTGGTTCATTAAGAAAGACCCATGAGAGATCGGGCAAATGCCCTTGTGGTTTCTTGAAGACCCTCTCGAAGCCTTCAGGGACAGACAGCTCACTGTGATCCCCTCCAGCAGCAGCAGCAAGCTGTCCCTCATTCTGTGAAGGAAGTAGATATGTAGAGACTTTGACATTGAATACAGCCCGAAGATGTTTGGATGGCACACTGATAATGCTGGTCATCTGTTGAACCGCAACCGAGAGGTCACATGGAACTACTCACAGCCAAGTGAAGTCAGTACATGGTATATCGTGTACTGATAAGTGCGCCATACATGTATACACAGAGACATTCAAGATAAAAATAGACAGCAGAGCATCTCTAAGCAGCAAATATTTATATATTTGTCTTGTTTAGTTCAAAATGTGTTTCCTAGGGCTCTAGAGATGGTAATGACGGTCTGTCAGACAGTCGTGGTTCCAAGATGATGTATCCTAATTACTCTGGTGATCCCCTGACTCTAGCCCCACCATGAGGTTGATATTTATAGTTTTAATGTCTTGACAGCATGGAATGGGTTGCTATAATATTTGGTTCAGACATTCACTCTCTGTATGAAAAGTAATAGTTTTGGTGACCCCTTAGCTTTTCAACTAGTGCCATCATCAGGTCATATTCAGTTCACTTGGTCCAATACTTTGGATTATGACCTGATATACGTATACCTGACAAACTAATGACATTACCATCAGCCTCTGATGTACTTTGTGTCAAGTCTCGCATCTCTACACTTCGGAGAAATGTCTGCCTCAACCCATTACCATTCTGGGATAGGTGAAAAAACGCTCTGGCTTGTTTGTATTCCTTCAAACCAACCACAGGCGGCACTAAGCTCAGGATGTAGTGATGGTGCCCTTGCAAAACAGTAACATGCTGATAGCCGATGTGGAGGAGAATACTGACTGAAATAGTCGCCCAATGGCCCAACAGCCTACATCCGGTGATTCAGACAAAGTGCTAATTTGCTGTTTGCTGATGTTAGCATGCCAACATGATAAACTAAGATGGTGAACATGTTAAACATTATACCTTCTAAACATTATCATGTTAGCATGCTGATATTAGCATTTAGCTCAAAGTACCATTGTACCAAAGTGCAGCCTCACAGAGCCACTGGTGTGGCTGTTCACTCTTAGTCTTGTTAATACAAGCAGTGAGCAAAAGAAAAAGTGTACATCCCCACCCTCGAAATCCACAAACAAATCTTCCAAACCAGGACAGAAACCTTCAAAAATGCTTAGTGTTGCTGCCTTGATCTAACTGCATGACTGACAAGAGGAGTGTTAACAGGGTGGAGAAGTAAGCGCACCCTGTTTGAAGAGTCATGGTTTGGGACTCCCCCTGTTCAGCTCAGTACATCTGCTGCTTAGTAATTGACACGACATGAATTATACCTTATAGGATTCCTAAAAGCTCAAAGCAGCCATCTTGGTACAAACACAGGCCTTGTTACAAATACAAGCTGACACTACAAACATCTTTGCACTCCTACTCCTCAGCATTTAATGTGAGTGGCTCTTCCCTCTCTTACAGGTGCAAGTTGTGGCCTACAGTGCTGCTGACCGTGTTCTTTTTTTCTCTTTTCGCTTTCATTCTCCATCAAGAACAAATAAATTTATCTCATAATGGGATCCACTTTGATAAAAAGCAGTCTTCTGTCATTCTGTTGGAGGTGCCAGAGTGTTGGATGGTGAGAAACTCCAGGTTAAGTACTTTCTTTTATCACTGCTCCTTTTTATATGCAAATCACCCTGCCCGCCCATCTATTTACTGTTGCAGGTATTCAGACAGGGCCTCAAACCGTGCCAGCTACAGACCGCAGCCTGCCATCCGGTGCCAGCATGGGACTTGAAGTAGATTTGATTAGGATTCAAAAACACGTCTTTGATCTCACGTTTGTTAGGCAAATGCAGCCGCATGACAATATGCTTGGAGGATGGAATGATTCTGCTGGCGTTTACAAAATAATGGACAATCTAATTGTACTGTAATGCAGCGTGTGCGCAGTTATTAATTTGTGAGGTGCAGTGAGCCAGAAACTGGGTTCATTTGCATCCGGTTCCGACATGTTGAGAGAGAGGCAGTGGTTTGGCTTTGAACAAATATGCTGTTGCCTATAGATAATCAGCACTCTGTTGCTGTGTGGCACAAACTCCCTACCTGCTGTCAGGATGAACAGGTTGTCATTTTGTCTATAAATATGAAATAGGGGTTTTCAATAATTAGACTTACCATTACATAGTAGGATGCTCATTGCTGACTACACTTCTGTAAATTCACAGCACTGGAACGGATTTGGTCTTTCTGACTAAAAGGAAAAAACTGGCTTTCAGCCGCAGTCATCTAAATTGAGGCGAGGATGCTGTCAAGACGGAGCATAGAAAGACCAATATACAAAAGTGTAATCATTCCAGAAATCTCACTGCATCCATTACAGTATCTTAAAATGTGTCACTTTGGCTTTTTTTCCAGCCACTTTCGAAAGTGCGCACCAGACATACCAGAAATGAGCCTTTGTCATTTTAAATGTTGAGTCATACACCCAAAAGACCTCAGTGACCCAGATCAAGATCAAGCTCGACATGCATTATTCAAAGCATGTGGAATGTGTGTGATTTGAGTGTTAACCCACTTCTAAAAATACTACCATGATGTGGACTTTAATCCGACAACGCATATAGCATTTTATAGCAGATTTTGATTTCAAGGATGATTATATGTTTGGACTATACTGAGCTATTTTATCTTTCATTAGACAGAGGCCAGCCACAGTGATTGGACCAAATAACCCACTCCACATTCATTATTAACCACATTACTCACTATTCTCTGATGAGCTGTAATTCTACTTGCATGGGCACAGCTGGAGGTCCTGCACAAAGGTTTTAACATACCTAACTCCATGCTAGTTGGAATTTGCAGTGAGAGTCTATTAAAAGAAATCTTCTACATAGGTAAACACTGTGAGATTAGTAGCAGCTGGCCAACTCACATAATTAAATCGTTGTCGTAGCACAATGACAGTCAATATTCTTTTTCCATTCTCAGTCATGGATAAACAAGAGCCTATTTTTCGCTCTTTTTTTAGGTGTGCCCTAAGATTGACTTGAAACGCTCCCCCTTACTTTAAGCTTTTTCAAACTGTAATTGACAGCACTTGATGCTCAGGCTTTGGAAAATACCATGGATTTCCCTGGATTAGAGTGTGAGGGCCAAGGCTATTCCATCCTCTGCAACTGGATTAAATCACTTGATTGGTAAGGAAGCTAAAGAGACGGCTGTGGCGGATTGCCAAGATATAATGTGCGTGCTCTGCATCCAAGGGGAAAGGTTAACCGTCCTGTCCAGAAGG
The DNA here is from genome assembly GCF_043641665.1 of Enoplosus armatus. NCBI lineage: Eukaryota > Metazoa > Chordata > Actinopteri > Centrarchiformes > Enoplosidae > Enoplosus > Enoplosus armatus. Next base: position 7,097,174 of record NC_092193.1, on the reverse strand, counting down.
GCTTCAAACCGTTTGGCCTTGACCGTGCGGGTCAGGGGATGGCAGTCATAAATCACACGCCAATGAACTGCAATCAAAGTGCAGCATCAGGCCACTTCACATCCCATTTTCACTGACAGGTGAAGATGCATCTTCTCTATCTGTATTTTCCAAAAGGTAATATTTGTAACACAGAAAAAATGGGCACATAATCATGCTGCCATAGGCAAACATACATACAGCACGCACACTAAAGCATTCTGCACATACACAAGATATGCTCAAATACACCAAAGCCTTTCATTTCTTAACTGTTCTCACTCAGCAGTCACACAACCTTGACTTGTTTCTTCCACATCAGTTCATGGTGTCACATGCCCCCCCACCCCCCACCTCTGTATCTTCCTCTGCACCACAGCTTCCCCCTAAGGCTTGAGGCTTTGAATAGCTTGGGTACAAAAAGTGGAGTCTGCATTTTATGTAATGCACTGGGTCCTTTAAAGTTCTAATCCATCATTGGTTTGCAGCAGCATTTCCACCAGTGGTCCAATACACGATTTCTGGCTCATAAAAAACGAGTCCACACAGTGTATATAGAGTCCACAGTGTAGACTCGACAGTACATGGTCTGCAATTGAAATGTGGACAATGTGGATTCAGTCGTCGACACTCGTCTAGGACTTACCATTTCTTGAAAGTAGCTGTTTGTCCCAAAAATATCTTATCTTAGTTTGCTCAGTTATCTAGGAGATGGTTTAGTTATCACGTTACCCTACTATAGAATTTTGGGTTTAGGTGGTAGTTAAAGTCTGAACAGAGTTTTGCATATGTTTGTGATTTCCTCATGTGGTACTGAATTTAAATATGATATAATATGAATATAATCAATATTATCTGTATTGAGAAAGGATCAAATGACCATGTGTATGTGAAATGGTTCGCAGGTAGTTTCAAACCCACAGAGAATCACCTGACTCTGCAGTTCCCTTCAGTCTTACGGAGCTTTATACATCTTACAGATCATTATTTTGGTTTTCCGACCTGCAAATTTACTGTTTTGGTTCACTCTCTCTGCTCTCATCAGCATTGTTTCCCGACACAACAGGCAGCTGTTTTCACCAAATGGGCTCTAAAAACCCACTATGCACTAATTGCCCAAACTTGTCGTCTTGCTGGTGAACATAGTGGATATTTTGGAGCTAAAGAACCAGATATATATTTCTCTGAGGAGTTGGTAGAAAGTAAAACAAAGTAAATCATATTTGTAAGGTGGACACAAACATGACTCCAAATGAAAGCTAATGTTGCTCCATATCTGGTGGATTTGGTTTGCTAACAAGTTTGTAATATCAACTTTATAGAGAGAAAATATGTCTTGTGTTTCTTTGTTTCCACTGCCCCCAAATAGTCAAAAATGAGTAATTGCTAGTTTAAACAAATAAAAACAAATACAACACTTGTATTGCATATTTGACTGTATTTTGATCAAAATCCAGATTTGCAATTTCGAGATTTTGTAGTAAGAGACCATAAGAGATTTTCTATGAAAAAAATAATGAATATAACTGATTGTTTTAGCTTTGGCAGAGGCGTGAGTGTTTTCTAGTTGAAGTGAATTGTTTGAAATGTATCATGAGGCTTTTTTGTGTATTGAACCATCAAGTTTTGCTGTTGAAGAATTTTAGAATCAAGCAGCTATCTGCCCCATTCACACACTACATGAACAATTCCCCTTTTCTGCTACAAATGAAGCAATAGCTACTACCACCATTGACCCTCTGTCTTTGCTATAATATTGTTCATCTGTCATGAGTTAAGGAGACACAGTGGCAGAAACGCCAGTGAAAACCTAACTCCCACGACACCTCTGAGAGCCATTTTAACGTCCAAAGCTACAGCGAAAGGAAGCGATCACACGGCCTTGATTTGGCAGTTCTCATGCAGTCATTGTCTCGGGAGTGATAAACGGCCTACATCACAGCCACAGCCCAAACTAATTACTGGACTGGCAGGTCCTGTATTCATTGTGGGCCTTGCAACAGCACATGCCCAGTTTTCTATCTGGTCCTCATTCATGAAAAGGCCCTTACCACAGAGCCCTCAGTCAGGTGACAGAGGAATGATGTTTTCTCTGTAACAGTGGAAACATGCCACAAATCCCTGCCATCTTGAATATAGTCTATTTCTTTATTTTTTTCAATCTCCTTAGCACCTGAGGGAGACTTAGATACCCTACGGGTTCAACCTGCAAGCCATTATTGCCTGTTTGCGCCTCACAGAACCAACATTAGGTGAAAATCTTCAAAGGGACTCACTGTGCCGCCACTTAGACAGATAATATGTTCCACTATAAAAAGGCCTTTCATTGACATTTAAATACCATTCCATCCCTATCATCCAGCACAATGCTGAGAAAATGTGTTTCTTTAATACCCCCTCTTCTGTTGCTACTACTTTTCACCCATACCAAAATATTAGTATTAATCCCAATACTCATGGAGTATATAACTGCTCTTTTTCCTCCTCATTTCTTGTCGAGTCAGAGGCACCAGAAGAAAGTCACATTCAACTTTATCTTCCATGGTCAATCTATTTAACACTGTAAGCAGACTGAAATGGTTGGAGTGAAAGTGTCTGGGGAAATATCAGGGGCTGGGAAGACGTCCAATGATGCTGTGATTTATAGTTTCATTACTGCATCTAGTAGGACAGATCCCTGTGTGAATCTCTGCTCTGAACATCTCTGTGCGTCACACTGCCGATTAACATCACTCACACAAGAAAACACTTGTAGGCCAGAGAGGAATATACTCTATCCTAACCCTTATTCTGGGGTCACTTAATCTTGCTATTTTACAAAAATTTGAAGGCCTGGTAAACTAATTACTAATGATAAAATATTATTAAATTATGCAGGCAAATGGTGATGCAAAGATGATATTAAAATAGCAAATAATGTCTGATAAGCCCAGTTAGCTTGTCACGGTTCTACTTTATCATACAGAACCTCAAAGTCAGAGGAGAGTAAGAGGAATATGCTAACTCCACTGGAGAAAGCCATATCTGACAGATTGCATTTTTTCGAACCATAAAACATTAATGCAATGAATCACTTAAGATATATCGGAATACAGGAGAGCTGGCTGGGTGCAAAGAAAGGAATTCTATTTCATTCCTCTGAAAACACACTGTCATATAACTTACTTTTGGAAATGAAAGGAGTGAAGAAGAATGCATAATGCATCTGAAAAGGGCTGAAGAAAGGGGATCATAGGTATTCATGCAGAGCTATTAGTTTCTTATTGAACTATGTATCAACGTGCTGTCTTCAAAAGGCCAACGGATGCTATCACTCTGATATACTGACCAATAATTTGGACATTGTGTCTAGACTGTGTCTTGGAGTGACCAAAAGTTTCCGAAAACAGTGGAAAATATTTCCTTTAGAAATGATATTTTCTTTTTAATTCCTGATTTGTTTCTGTATCAGCGTGAATCAGTTACATGAACAAGTCATTTTGAGATTAAGCTGCACAAATCAATATTTCAGTATCAACAATTGATAAAATAACTGTGTGTGATATGAAAGAGGTCACTCGTGGAGATGAACCCACACAAAAATAATATAACTGTGCAGCATTTTAGCATCTTTCAGCTCGTTTTCTTGGTTTTACAGCACACAATTTTAGCGTTTTGGTTCCGTCTCACCACCCTCATCAACCCTGTTTAAAGCCACAACAGGTAGCTGTTTTCAGAAAGAAAAACAATGACGAACCCACTGAACACAATCTGCCATGGTCTCCATCTACATAGAAAGACACCCAACAGTATTCTGTCAAATTAATGCTAAACTTGGGCACCATCATGAAAAACAACACAATCATAAATGTCTCCTTTTTGGTTGCAGATTTTTTCTCAAATGACAACACAGGACGAGTGATTTACAGTGCAGATACGTATGCTGTAGCAAACGAAAACTAAATGCAATTTAATTACAGTTGGACACTTGGGATGCATAATTAATTATGTGTTCATTGATAATGCATTGTAATTTACGCATAGCTGCTTCATAAACCTTTATCATGCATTATTATGTTTCATAACAACAGTAATAAGGCATGACACGTGGTTTCATATGTCTGTATGTGTTAAAAGATCAGGTATCACAGTTTTATATGAACGTTTACAAGCTATTATGAATGTCATGGTGCTTTCTGTAACTATAATGGACAGAGCGTGGTTACGGTTAGCTCATTGTCAGCTTCAGGTAAACTAAGGGTGTATTGATATCCAGCGGATATTCTGTGAAGCTCTGACAGAGGAAGGACATGTACATCACACTGTTTGTCACTGCAGGCACTTTGTTGATCCTGACAACAGAGTCCAGCTTCAAAACCCTCAGAGATCATGACAGACATTCAAAGTGGAAACGTAGCTGTGCAGAGGAAACAGAACCACAGGCCTGTTGGAATAACATCTCATTAATTGAGTGTAAATACAGCACTGGCTCTGCAGGACCCACAGACACCACATTCTTAAAGCCAGCGTCAGTATCAGTGAATCACATATCTCTTTATACCTGGCTTTTTGTCTAGCTGTCTCCTTCACTAATTACACAGTACATATTCACGATGATATTGTATGTTAATGAGTTACACTGAGTGTTATTGAGAGTAGGTCACCTGCGTTTTGGCAGTGTTCAGAGCCAAACACACGATCGCTGTAGTTATGTGTGTAGAACAGAAGAAAATAGACCTGAAACATAAAAAAATCAGCTTTGGGTTGCGGTTACGCACATAAAGCACCAGTGAAACGTGACCCGTTATGCAGCCTGTGTCGACAGCTGTATTAATTAAAATAAAGCGTAAATCTGTTCTATCAGACGTGCGTGAGACCAACGTCTCCTGTGTAGTGATGTCTTTAACCTTTAAGCTACTACAGTTTTGGGTTTTGGGTTTTACCTATAAACATGTTATTAATATGACTATACCTTAACTTCATATAAGCATTATGGCCGGCCACATCCACACTATTCTCCATCCTTTACAGGTGGCAAAAAGAATTATAATGTTCCTAATACGGCTGGCAATTACTTCAATATTATAGCTTATCGACTCTCAGTGGAATTGTGTTGTAGCAATATGATCATACCTTGCTATCATGTCGCATTATTGCCTTGAACATCAGTTTGCCGCATAGCACTAGTTAATAACACCTTAAAGCCTTTCATACAAAGTTGATAGAGCTACATCATAAGCAACTTTATAGTGATAAAATCATGTGTAATGCCTTACGGCTGTTGATATGGGACATCACAATGCATTATGAAGAATTACATCAACTTCTACAATGTATCATGCATGCGTGTTGTGCAGGTATTATATTACAGATATGTGCTTCAAATAATGTGATACTGCAGTTACTTGTTTGGCCACAGCGTACGAGCCAGACAAGTCTCACACTGTGATCAACTTGTCTGGCTTGGGAGAGAGGCTATCACTGCACAGCTAATTTCAACTAACAGCTACAGAGATGTTCCATTGATAAGGACTGGCTGTGCGCATATGCATTTCTACATTTGTCTAAGACTCCTCAAGGACACTGTTTCTTGCAATGGGTCATCATTCTTTCAATATAAGCAAATTCTTTGACACAAGGTTATGTTGTGTCCCCCCCCTGAATTAGCCCAGAGCCATGGATCCTACAGACACTGAGGACATGTGTAGGCATGCTTCACGGTGACAGCTCCATCTGGATTCACCACACGGACCATCTAATGATCACAGAGCAGGACTCCCTCTCAAGAACCCAGTGCTCCTTTATTGAACACTGACCAGTGTCTACTTTGCTATGCCTATAATCATTTTCTTCTTTGATACGCAACTTTATCATCTTCAACCATGAGGGCAAGGGATGTTAAACCTGTATGTCTGGGGAGTTTTGCCATTTGATCTTCATCTCTGTGAAATGTACACGGCATGATATTTCCCACTCCCAGTCTGTCTGTGTGTAGGTGGTGGCAGCGTGGTTTGATTGAGATATGCGACAGCAGCACTGGTTACGGTGGACCATTAGATGAGTGTCCTTGGGCTCCTGGGCTCCTCTCATCACTCTCTGGTAGCTGCCTGTTCTTGGGCTGTGTGAGCGGTGTGGGTCCCTGCTTGGTTCCACTATTTATGACTGTCAATCTCACATCAGGTTCCTCCACCTGTGCCATTCAGCCCACAACACTGAATGTCACTAGAATGTGCAGCAAAAGATAACAGCTGTTGACAGAAAAACACTGGGTTGCCTCACTTTGCTTTGACTTCTAGGACCGGAGAGCCCCAAGTGATGGCAAACACTGCACAATCTTTCCGGTCAATTATCCAGTCAAATGTGGAAGCTGTGTTTTACTATTTCTGCAAAATGTAAGGATGCTTTAACAACATTCATATGGCTTTTACCAGGAAGCCTTATGGGGGGGGGGTGACTAATGGATAGTGATCAGGTAGGTCTGAGGCCTTTGGCAGACACAGGACTCAGTTTGAGTGATTGTTTTGACCAGCCCATCCATCAGTCAGACTGTGACAAGGCAGGAGCTCTTTGCACAGAGGGACAGCCCTGACCTGGAAGGAGGGAGTTACTGTATCCCCTCTACCGTCGCCCTTATAACACATTCACATCTCCCTGCCACCAGGGAGAGAATTCGGTCCTGCTGAGCTGAGAAAATAGGTATCCCTGCTGGATTCTAATTTGAGATTTTCGAGTGGCTGTAGATGAAGGATGCCCTCACAACAGAGAGCACATCTTGTATAAAAGATGACGTAGACAGGTAATTTGACAAGCCCAGTGCAAACAAAAGTGACACTGTAAATTCAGTTAATATATTCATGTTATAAATGTCTTCTATGAAAACAGCTTTGTAATGTTGATGCATTTATTTACATGATGAATCATGTCACCATCAGCTCAGAGGGTTCAGTAAAATTACATCTGCACAAGTCAAGACGCAGTAGGCTGCATGCAAATGAAACAAGGAGTATTAATCAATACTGTATTTCCCCCCGCTAAGTGAAGCGTTAACTATCGTACTATTTCAGGAACACAGCATTTGAATAAATATTTGATTAAGCCGGAACAGAATACATGCATGCTTGACAAGAAATATCCATCACAATTTTTAGTTAATGCAAATGGCATTTACTCTGCTATTAATGAGGGAGGCCTTTCTCTGTATGCCGGCAGAGCAACTTACGACCGAGAATCACATTAACATATTGTTTTTGATATGTCTGTGTGACACGCCTGTTGACATGGAAATGTGAGAAGAACAACAACAGGGAACTTACCAGTGCTTAGAAAGACTGTGGGATTAAAGACTATACAGAAAACAAGGACTACAATGAACACCAAGAAATACTTCAGACTGTGGATGAACTCCAAGCTCCATTTTTGTTGGCCTGCCATGTTGCCATGGTGACCTTAACATGTTGAGCTGCCTTGCTGTCACAACGCCGTGAAATAATAATTTGGTAATTGTTTGTAAAGAGTGATTGAAGGAGAATGGTTGAATGTTAAATGAGTTGGCTGTAGTCTTGTAAGTACCCAGATGGCTTGTGTGTATTTATAGGAGATCAACTAACAAAGCACATTAAGGGCCCTATTTTTGAAATGGTGAATGTCACATAAAGTACTTGAGGTTTTAAGCAGATAAAGATGTATTTTCATTCGGCACATACGCATTTTTTCATTTTCTTATGGTGATTCACTGTTAATTTTACTATAGCAAAACATCTATCTGCCTAAATTTAATTCCATATTTTAGGTTTTCATTAAATTTGTATGTACCTTAAGTCAGTGCAAATAGTTAAATAGTGGAAAGGCTTTAAAATGTACAAACTGTAACACAGGCTGTATGGCACAAATTACCATCTGTTGATGTGTGTAGATAACCTCCAAAGGACAAAGCCTAAAGAAAAGTAAAAAGGAGGGGATTTTGTGTTCAGATACAGAATAAACTAAATGGAATACATGCACAAAATCCTACCATAGTTTTCACAAGCTCTTTCAGTCACTTTAATTCATGACAAAATGAAAAAAGTCACGTTTAAATGCCTGTCAGACATTTGTTATTTATGTTATGATTCATTCATAATGTATGAGGTGATGAAAATGAAAATGTCAGACTGAGACAAGAGCCTCTGCGTAAAAAGGTAATACAGCTCTTAGTGAAACATGCAGTAATTTGTGTGGATATTATTGTGTGTGATACAAATCTTTATCTCTGAGAAAACTTCACGGTTGTTAGATATAATTTCTGTCATGTAGAACATGCGAGTACATACACAAGTCAAAGCCTTAAATGAGTGTAGTCATGTAGCGATAATGTAATTTCAGAGTGTAGTGCAGAGAGTGAATGTATTGTCACTCTTTAACACGTACGTGTCTGTAGTTGGGTTTGTGTTTTGAGTGCTGAAACCTGAGAGACCTGTCAGTTAAAGCAAACACACTTGGAACATGCCCCTTTAAAGCTTTAAAATCCTCAAAAAAAACTCTGAATGTCAATAAAAGTCAGAATTTCGATCACAACACATTAAAAAGAGTTGAAATTAGCTATGATCAACATTGTATAAATAAGAAATTGTGAGTCTGAGATGCTTTTGTAATCATGTCTGTCTCAGACTCACCAACTAGTGCCTGTTAGAAAACAGAATCTTAAGGCATCTTTACCATTTGCTTTAGTGCAACAAATTTTTTTAAGTAGCTTGGGGACATTCTCCATGCAGATATGAAGTCAGTGCATGAAGTGCTGACAAAAGCCAGACACATCTATGCTCCTTCATTTCCAAGCCACAGTGGGCCAAACACAAAGTAACACTTATGTAACCTGGATTCAACATTCAGCCATATTCTTCCCACAACGAGTACGGCTCCGCAGTTAGCTTAATCGGGATTGATGGTACAGCACATTGGGTCTAAATTTAGTCTCCCCATGAACATTCCTCTCCTTCCCGTTGCTGTGGGGCGAAGCTGAGGTTTTCAGATCCTCCACGGTCACATGCACAGGATGGGAGGCAGTGGAGCTGAAATGCACTCCTATGTCACACTCTGCCCTCCTCCCCCCCATGCCACACTCTCTGTTTCTTTTTTCTCTACCTCCCTTTATCTCACTGCACTGGGATTTTGCAGATCACATACTCAGGGAAAACCCCCTGAGGAAACTGGAGTCTGTGTTCAGAGGTCCAATTTCTAAAATCCACTCTTATGCGGTTCAGCTGAAATGTAAAGCGCAAATCAAACTGGATCATTAATGGCAGAGACTTGCTTATTTTCAGAGTTTGACACATCATAGGCCTACATTCACAAAAAACTGTTAAAACCCGAACACAGTCTTCAACATGGGTATATCATACTGTATGGCTTTAGTAGAACTCTGGGGAGAGATTGTATTTGTATCTGTGCCTCTGTAAAAATTGCAAAAATAAACAAAAAGACACTGAAAGAACCTTCAGGCGAACCATTATTATTTTGCCATGATTTGATTGTCAAGACAGAAAGAGTAGAAAAAGCCATCTCATTACAGTGCGCTTTTTACATTTTAAATGTGCCTCTGGCCAATAGACTGACTTGCAGTAGTGTCAGTCATTGTAGTGTGGCCAAGGTATCAGCAAACTTTTAAATCAAATACCAAACGTACAATTACTGCTTGTCTGTTTTTAAACAAGTTCTGACTCTTAAATAACTACAAAGAAATAGTCGTTCATTTCTAAAGCACTGTGCCTATGGTAAAGGTCTGGTTACATTTCCTGTACACAAACCAAAACAAAACTACCCAACCTGCGACCTGAGTTGGGCTGGGTCCAAATAATATTAATTCAAATGGAGCTGGGTAGAGTCCTGTTTTATTTCTGCAGGCTTCAAGTTTGGTATGTCAGTATGTCTAATATCTGAGTGGATCCGAGCAGACTGGCTATTAGGAGTTGCAGTTTGCATCATGGCAGGAGGTTTTTTGACTCAAGGAAAAACAACACGTATTCCTGCTCTTTACGACCATGACTGCTCATTAATTGGTGGCACATCATGCTGCTGCCCAAGCTGGTGTTCTGTCTCTTTTTTGGTCTCTTTGAGTCAACCACTATTTGAATCGGGTCTAATTATTGGGGAGTCAATTTGGAATGGGTCACACCTCCGCAGCTTTATTTTTTTACTGTGCAATAAGGACACCAAATCACTTCTTGCTTTGGCACTGGATGCACACACTGGTTGTTTTAAGCAGTTTAAACAAACAATGCTGTCTGTGTGTGTGTGTGTGGGGGGGGGGGGGGGTTCTGGATAGAAGTCTCAATATTAAATATGATTTATTTCCCATAAAACATCAGGCACAGACAAAGTGTTTTTAAATTCAGATGGCAAGATACAGATACTATATGTAGAGAAACAATGGAGTTGGCTCAGTAATAAGCTCTGGAAGTGGTATGCAGTGTTTTCTTTCAATAATAAAGTGCCTCTTGGAAAATTAAAGTCTGGCACATTTAAAATGGATTTTGTTTTGATCCACATCCTTTAAAATCTACAATGCAGAGGATTAAAAAGTGAATGTAATTTTGCAGCAGTTCCATAAAAAAAGTCTGATCAGCTGTTGACTCTTTTTTTAAATGGGCTTACTCTGAAGATGATGAATACTTTGAGGTATGTCCAAAACATAATGTATTCTTTATATACGTTTCATGTTTGTTTGCCCAATACAATAGGATTTGAAGCCGCTTCTGCAAAAGTAGTGGTTTCTAACTAAACAAAGAAATAAAAACTAGAGAAACGCCACTGACTTTCTTCCCTGTAAGGTAACACACATTCATGTTGACAGAGGGGAGTGGGTGTCTGTGCTCTTGTTAGTCTGCCCAAGAGTATACAAAGCACAGCAGGACCAGCAGTGTCCCTTTAGCTGTCATGGTAACCATTAGTAAACTGCATCCTTCGATATATAATCCCATCCCAATCCCAGTCCCTTCAAAATGTGTCATGGTTTGAAGGCAATCTCATCACGGGAAGATTAAAAAAAGAACAGATGGAGGAAGACATATTGTGAGGTCAAAGGTACCCTGTGGAGTGTATTTTCTACAGTACCTGAAGATGTAAACTAAAGAGACTGAAGACAGATCTTGGTGGTTGCCAGGAAAATGACAACCATCTACTGGATGAAAGTACTGTCACCAAACTAACTCAAAGGCTGAAACAAGTCTACACAATGAAACATATGACAGCAGAGTGATTTTGTACTTGAGGCTATGAATGCCTGAGTTAAATTTGCACGGACTAGTTTTATTTTGTTAGAAAATACTAATTGTTAAGTTGAATCTTAAACCTGCACTGATAGATGTTTTGGCCACTTGGAAGCAGTGGAAACAAGCAATGTCTGGAAACAATGCTGATGAGAGCAGCGAGAGTCAACCAAAACAGTTGTTGCGGGCTGTAAAACCAACGAGCTAAAGCTTTAAAAAACTCAAACCCTGTTGAGTTCTTGACCACAAGAGGCGCTGGAGAGCAATGTTACGGTAAGCAAGTCTCCATTCTCCATGTAGCAGCAGTAGCATGAGTGACATGATACCACAAATTTATTAACAGAGCTGGTTACTGTGCAGCTGCTCGGCCTTGCTGTAAATTTGTTCCCTGTGGCCGGCTGTGGTACTGCAACAAAGGAAAATCCCCTGCAGCCCAAAAAGTTGTAAAAAAAAAAGTCTGTCAATTATTACTCTTTGCATTGTGTTTTTTTTTAATCCATGGAGGTTTCATATTTATAAGACATTCCCAGGGCCTAGAAAAATGACTTTTCCCAATGTAAAGTCTCTAGGCTGAGCAGGACCAAGAGCATACGCAGAATGCAGTGGACCGCACAACGCAGATGCAAACTCACAAGGTTTTGGTTTATGTGCTGGACAAGCAATTTCCATTCAAATGAGTGGGCGCCATCTTAAAGTCCGGTACCCAGCTCTTAAAATACATCCATTCATGATACACATTTTTGCTAAATGAAAAGGGCAGTAATGCACATCAAATGCCAGTGGCAGTAATTCGCTGTAATAGCATTTTGCCAATAGACGAGAAGAAGAAGACCTTAAGCATATGTAAACAATGTAAGTTTCAAACCATTAAACAAACACTGTAAATGTTTTATGAGATAGAAAATACATTCAATATAGTATTTGTTGGGCCTTAAGGATGCACAGAAGGCATTTTGGTGAGAAATATTGAATGTAAATAAAGCTGTGTTTGTTTACAATGAGAACTCCACAGGGTACCTTTAAAAAATAAACCTAGAGATCTCTTTGAAGAATGTGACACTTGGAGCAGTATGATTAAAAATAAATCCATATTGTGTTGTTGTTATTCTAAGCTGGGGATATAATCATTATTTGTTTTTCATTTCAAATTCATTTCATTTCTGCAAATAGCCAAGACGGGAGACTGATTATTTTGTCTTTTAAACAAACCTCACCAAGGTTTTATATACTGAGGTTATAAACTATCATGAGGTTACAGGAAATATTTTCGTTTTTGAAATACTCAATCAGGTTAGATTTTCCCCCTAAAATTCAACACATACACAGCTTAGTGAAGTAAACCGTTAATTATACCCTTTTTCAAATTATATTTTGCAACCAATTAGGCTCACCCACTACTCTTGAATGCAAATTTAAACAACTTCTCATTAACCATTTTAATGATCATTTCGAGGGGGTCATGAGGCCAATGTTTCTGATCTCACAGTGAATATAAATACCAGTGAGGGGGCTAATCAATGATAGATTAATGCACAAACGACTTGATTGCTCATTTTCAGTCTGGAGGCTACATTTCATCCTTGCATACTGTATGCCTTTGACAAAAAAAGCTAATTTATTATGCACTCGCATGTGCTCCCACCCTAAACAACACACACACACACACACACACACCCTGCTTTTCATCTAAGGATGTTTCTCTGCTGATAGACCAAATAAGTTGTGTTTTATTGTGTGATGCAGCATCCCAGAGGCTGCTAGTCAAGGTTATTGATCAACACTCACCTTTATAATTGCATTGCCGTCTATTTAATTTGCTCTTAAGCTCCTCGTTAATTACCCTATTTTCCATCTGGGCATAGCTATTAATCTCTTAGTCTTTGATCTGTTTAATATGCCTTGTGGACTAGTCTTGACATCTACAGTTGTCTGAACACATTCGGAAGTCCACCGACTTCCCAGTGTAATGTTGATGGACTAAAGGAAGAGAAACGCAGGCAGAATGCAAAAGAAAACCTGTTGGAACTGAAAAACAATTGAGAGATCTTTGAACTCTTGACAGCAGATGCCTCAGAGTTTGTCTGTGAACTGACATTTACTAAACAAACGCACAAGACCGTGGAATTCATCTAAAATTGAGATCTTCTTTGAGATGTTTCACACTTGAGGGAGGAGGAAAAAGTACAAAAATTAGTCTGGTCTCTGTCCAACCTTTCTCTTGCCAAATCTGAAAGCATCTACACATCATTTTGAAAACTAATCTTGAGTGCCTTACCCACGGTGAAAACTGACTTTCAAACTCAATCTCCCCAGCAATCAATCTTCCCCTGGCAGGGTAAGTCTGTCGAAAACTAGGAGCCGTGGCTATGAAGAAAATAACATTTCAATTTCTCTCTTCAACTCTTAGTGGCACCCAGCATGTGTTAGCCTTGGCAATGGATGGAACCATTATGAATGGGCAACAGGGGTGTTCTTTGTAGAAGGAAATGGAGGGATGAAATAATTCATCTGAGCTCTCTCTCAAACAGGTAGATGAGACAAGATGTATGTAGGAGTTGCAGTGGCCATGAGGTTACACAAGGACTTGTGATTGAACTTTCTGCTTTATGTTATGTTGAAACTACTAAGGAAATAATATGAATGAATGGCTCTGTACATATTATGCATGTGGGTCTTATTTCATTCTGGCTTGATAAGAAATAGTACCTCACAGTGTTCAGTATCTCTCAGTTCTGATTCATGATGCTTCAGGCCACCAGAATATCCAAGAAAATCAACAAATTTGATGAAAATGTCATACTAACCTGAGTCCTGCCAGCAGTTTTCTGTGATAAGTTACTCAGTTATGCCTTAATAGTTTCTGGAAAACATTATATTTTAGAGAGGCAACTTTAAGACCAACTTTTATGTCATGCTCCAGTTCCTCTCTGCAACTTCCTTGGCCAATTTTTTAATGGCCAGCTCACAGAGAAAGATATGTGAATCTTTGTGAGTAGAAATAGCAGGGTGCCGGGCCATGGCAAATAAGTGACAAATTAGAAAATTAGATGCTGATCAATATTCATAAATATTCTGCCTTCTAATTACAAATTAATTACCAATTACGAATTTAGCAACAGAGACCAAAATATATGCTGTTGAGCATTGTATGATAATGTTATTTGTCCTGAAACAATTGTCAATTGACATACAATTAATTGACAACAATTTTGATAAATTTTTGATAAGTTATTTCTCAAGCAACAATTTGTTGGTTCCAGTTTCTTAAATGGGACAATTTGCAGGTTTTCTCTATTTTATATATTTCTGTAAATTAAATATTTTTGACTGTTGGTATGACAAAATGAGCCATTCAAATGCATCACAGTGGACTTTTATGCTATTTTCCGACATTTTATGGCACAAATGATGAATCGACAGATCAATTGATAATGAAAATAGTCATTACTTACATCCTAAATATTATCTATAATACAAACATAATATTTTGCAAAACTGCAACTATGTCAAATAAACAATGATGGTGTGCACTTATGCCTATAGCTTTTCAAAGGGGCTGCTGTCTAACTCTGAATTGTCAGCTCTTGTTGGCTCCCATTGGTGATTGGCCAAATGTCAAGAGAAAGAGCGAGAGAAAACCCCTTCCAGTATATCCATCTCAAATGAGTGACAAAAATCAATGGGTGAGATGCTTATCAGGAGCACGTTAATAATTCATTGCGAGCCCATAGCAGGTGTATAATTGATCAAGGGCCGATAAGTTGTGGTGATAAATATTTCAAGGGTAGCTGAGAGAGAAAGAAGGAGCCCTCGCTTGTCAACAGATCCCACAGTCAAGCATTCTCAACAGGAGACTGGTCTTATTGGGTCTCCCCAATTGTGCAGTCATTTTCTCTGAATGCCTGTTTGTTGTGCTGATAGCTCTCACAGAGATGATGGAGACGGCTCCCCTGGTGAAGATCAAAGGCCTGGAACATGTACAGGCGAGCTAAGAGTGTATTGTTCAGGTCTGTGGATCAACTCTGACATCTCAAGGTCCAGAGCCTTGGAATTGGTTGGGCTACTGTGGGGGTTTTGCTTAAAGTGGACACACTGGTCAGAGATATAGCAGTCACTTGTAAGGGATTGATTGTGACTCTCTACTACTCCCTGACTGTATTTTCAGTGTGGGGAATTCATAACAGGTAACTGATGGGTATACAATCTCTGTGATCTAACAAGGTCATACGGAGAGGTAGAAACAACCCTCAAGATCCTTTGTCATCAGACATTGAACTTTGCTGTGAATTTGAGAGGCAAATTAAAAATGGGAAAACAATCTTCATAGCACCTGTGCAAGCCTGTGCTTTATGTAGGAGGGCATAAATATTTATTTTATTGAATCAAATTTAACACATCTTAATCCAGCGCCAGTACTCATCAACTGAGAAAATATGAGTACTCATCAGAGTACATCGCCAGTGAACAGAATTTAATTCATAAAGTTGTTTCCATCGTGATTAGTTCACACTGAACTAAACAGGGAAAACAGCAACAATGGAATTCATTAACATACAGATGGAATGAAATGAATATCACATCGAGGCATCACGTGTATCTAATCCTGTGTGTTACAGACTGTCTCAAAGCTGTAAGGAATTAGAAAGTTACCAGTGTATTTGAGTACTTTCTATACACGGATCATTTTGGGAAGAAAAAAAGGAAAAGGCTTTCAAAATGTAAAAAGTATTTATGTAATATGAGATTATATAACTAAGTAGGTTAATGTTCATAATCATGTTGTAAAAGAAGATGCACCTTTCTTTTCGCAAAAATGACATGTCACTAAAATTCTGCATATCTTCCTTGTGAGACCTTTTGTTTCACATGGCACCATGTTGACCTCTGAGGGAACGAGCTAATCCCTCATTGTTACTGGATTTACAAAGACACCGCTTCTCCCTTCAACTGGAGCAGTCATGAATCATCCCTCATAAATTAAACAAATACAAAACAAACACTCATAATTAGGCGCCTGAATAACCACAGATTGAACCTGAACGTCGACTTATGTTTGTTTTTTAATTAGAATACATTAACAATGTTCGGCTTTCTTAGCATGAATTCTCTGTGGGGGGTGGGAACGTCAAACGAAATAGCAAGGGGATTCTTTTTCACCGGGAGACAAACAAAACTTGAAAAAAAAAAAAATACAAGGCAACTCAGATGTTACACAAGTGCAGTTATCTTATTTGGTTCAAACGTTCTAAAAAAGACTATCTGGCTGGTAATTAAGTGCAGGATGAGTAAAAGCTATTTTTCAAAACAAAATAGATCTCCTGTGCACAGGCTTTGTTAATGGATGCTGTGACTCTCTTTTAAAGAGCTCGTCTTCAGCAAGGTTTTGAATATCTCCAGGAAAGTCAAGGTCACCTACGTATAATACACAAAACAGCTTTGAATTGTGAGAAGAAAGTGTTTTGCTTTCACTGACATGTCAATTACATTTGACTTCAACTTGTGAAGTCTGCTTTACTTCCTCCATCAGCAACCCCCAGTAAAGTTGAGTACAGTCTATTCATGTCATATATACATAGTTTAAAAGGCTTTTCAGGAAAACATAGAAAAGACCACTGACCATGAAAGGAGAGGGGGAACCTTGGGAATTAACTGAAGTATATTGTTCTTTCTGAAACATTGCCTCAAATCAAATCTAATGGCAAACGATTAAAATTAAGATGAAATTCTATCTACATTCACATGCTCTAATTAATCACTTCCATATATTCACAACTTTCAAAGCATTCAAATCTTTCAGATAGATATGATCCCTGCACTGCTTTCAGATACCACTGGATTAATTTCATATTCTAATCTGCAGAGTTGAGCATCAAGGCTAAGAATCTTTGGCTGTCTCCGGCTCTCTGCCCACATCTGAATGACCCCCCAGTGTGTGAGAGAGGATTAAACTGTAATATGAATCCTTTAGTCTCCCTTTAGTCAATTCAACTCAATTATGCACCCAACCTGGGCAAATTTTTTTTATGTTGTAATATAATTGAGAGATCATAACTCAGCAGGAAGACGCAGATGGAGATGGTGAAGTACCTGACCTTACCTGATGCCTATTGACAGAGCTCCCTTTTAAGATCGAATTATGGCTTTGCCATTTGTGCCTTGGATCCCATTTTCTAGAGCCATGGGCCATATGTTAATGGATGATTTTAATTAAATATTTCCAAGTTTAAACTTTTTAAAGACTTTAAATGACTTCAGCTATGCAGCTACAGGCAGAGTAATATTTTTTACTGCTGTTGGTGGGATATCTGAACCACTGGTATCCTTCTGGGCAGGAGAATCAATATCTATCTAATGGGGGCACGTAATGCGATAATATTGGGCAATTATCAGTGCAGGGGTATGATTAGTACCATCGCTGTTAACCTCTCAGCTTTCAGCACAAAAAAATCTGGCATCTCATTGAAATATTTCAAGAGCGCGCCACAGAAAAACTAATTCGACTCGTCTCAAAAGGACCGTATCTCGCTTTCTCTGCCTCTGGATTTGATGCTGTAATTAAAATTTGAGAGCGTAGCACATTACGAAACTCACACATTACAGTGGAGCACCTGAACATTGTTATCATTCTCATGCTGGCATGAGCTCAAGCAACTTAAATTGAAAATCAAATGTAGGTCAAATATACATGAGCCAATAAAACGTTTATTACTGCAGTTTAGGGTTTCCCAACTTCTTTTTCCTTATCTGCGAACATACATGCTGATACCGATGCATCTACAATTACCCAACATTCGCTGGTAATCACTCTGAATGCAATACATATATGTCAAAAACAATGTGACCTTGTGGACGACCAGCACCATAGTGCACTGATAAAATAAATGCTTTCCAAGTGCACTGGCAAAGGAGCAAGGGTGTGCATAAACCTTGCACTCATCTTCTCACTGCAGATGGCCACCTAAATACATAAATAGCCACCTATTTTGTGAGCCCTCATAAACCTCTCTCTGACATTGCCCTCGTGGATGTCATCCAAGCGGACAATATCACTCAGTGCCTCTGTATCCTGTTGGGCTGAGATGACTGATAACAAGCTCCAATTTCCAAAGGGCTTCTCAGATCTTCTCTTGGATTGGCCATGATTGGATAAGTGGTGGAGAATATGATCAACAGTCTCTCTTTACCAATAATGCCTTGCAGTGAAATAAAAGAATCACAGGTAGGACTTCTCCCCTGTGATAAACCTTGGCCATAAAAGGCTCTCTCATCGGGCTATTAATCTTGCAGGGGATGGTTAAATTTCATGCAAGTGGTTAAATTCAAAAGGCAGAATTCACAGAGATTGCTGACCTGAGCAGTTTTTGTATGGCAGTGGCTCTTTTGCTGTCTTTGTCAAATATGGTAGCTGAGTCTGGTGCAATAAAAAAAGGAAACTGACAATTTCACAGAGAAAAATAGGGAATAAGTTGTTTTGCTGACCCAAAGGCTTCCACTGTTTTCAACAGATGGAGAGAAAAGTTTTACTGTTTCCCTCTTATCGACAGTCATTGAACATCATGCTGGGAATGAAGCTGTGCTGTGCTCCAGACATTTTTGCAGTTGCCTTTCATTCATTATTCACTGCGGTTATAAAAGTGTAAAATGACTGCTACTTGCCAATAACAATCTCCTCACCAGTTTTCACACACTCGCACTATTCTTTCACCTCTCGCTGACCCGGGTTCAACTGTCTGCTCTGAAATAGCTTCAGGACCACGCTGTGTTAGAAGTGCAAAATTTTCTATGTGGCATATCACTGGAGGTGGCTGGTGCCACTTAGACGTTCACACCCTCTCTCAATGTCATGGTACGCTTCATTCAACTCCCAGCTAAGGGACAAACCAACAGGTCACAGCAAAAATGTCCTTCTGTTTGTTGAGCCATAGTGCTACCACTGTGCAGCCCTGAACTGTGGGCACACTGTTGAGCTACAGAGCAAAGCAAAGTCACTCATCTGAAGGGTTTTTGTTGTTTCAACTTTGCTGAATGGCGGCCAACATACTATGAAAGACAACCTTTTTCTGCCTGAGAGAACAATGTCACTCTATCAATACGCAAACCGTGCATTTTACCTTTAGATCCTTCTTAAGACACACATACAGTTATTTAAATTTTCATTGTCTTGTGTCTGTATCCTGTCTGTTTAATTTTTTTTGTACCAAACTGAACTGTGAAGCATTTTGTAACTATTTAAGTGCTGTATAAAGAAATCGTATATTTATTTACATTCTTCTGCAATGCACACTTATTAACAGGGCTGAGTGATATGTTTGTAACCTTTATCATGATACTACATGGAAAGTGTTTGCAAAATCACATATGAAACGATCAAACCAAGATGTTGGCCGATAAGTAACAAGAAATTGCAGTACAGAAATGTTTAAATGTAAGATATGTTTGTGGTCATTTAGAAACAGTGTTGGCATTCCATTGTTTGTCCACAATGGACAATGTCCTGCCCATGTAAATGTACACGAAAAAAGCCAATATTTCATCATTGGAACTTAGAAATATTGATATCAATCAATCAAGGGATATTGATCTAGTGTACCATTGAGATACACTGCGCTGATGCTAACCTTATCAAGCGCATTTTTCGCCATTATGTGACTGATCCACATTAAATACAGTTTCTTTCTCTCAATGTAACTATAAAACTCAGTGTTTCCACTCTCCATTACATATATAGGCTGCCAACTGTAACTACTATACCAAAGTAAACCCTGGCCCCAAAAATATGAATCTAAAGAGTTTCACACTGTGAGGTATACAGATTTTAAAATTGGAAGTGAACACTGTCAGAATCGGTATCTAGAGAGAAAAGGTTGGAATATTCATTATCAGGGCCGTTCCACTGTTCTGCATTACATCACACAGAACTCTTTATAGCTGACTCTATAGTTAAACTTATTTGCAGTGATAAGACGATCACACAGCCCACATCATCAAGTAAATCCTACCTAACTTAATGAACAATGATGTTCAGGCATTTTTCAAAAGAGCAGTTGTGGAGTTCAAAGAGTTACAGTAAAGTTAGGACAAGGAAAAGAGAACAAACAGAAGAAGAAAATAGCTGAAGATGGGGAGCTAAAAGGTGGCAAAAACGTTTATGGTGGGGTTGCAGATAATGCACAACAGACCCCTCATTCCAGGTAATACAACACACAATTGGACCGGTTATCCACAGAGGGGAATCCATCCATCTCACGCCATCAATTATTCATTTTCGCTCTCTCTCCAGCACTGTTACAAGACAAAAGCTTTCTCTTGGAATTGTGGCTGAAATAGGAGAAAAGCTCTTCCTCCTCAGTCTGACAGCCTCCAACAAAACATGTGTAGAGGTCTCTTAGTGACAGACTCAATTTAGTAGGGACATGACTGTCTGAAATTTTACCTGAATAGATTAAACAACTATTAATCAAGTTAAAACATGAAAAGCAAATAAAAAACAACAACTTTACAAAGTGCATGTAATAATAGCAAGTTCAATATAACCTATATCTTTACATCAGGAAGAGAAAGCCAAGAGCTTAAAATGTAAAGCCCATGCAAATCTCTCAGAACAGATCAGCAGATATAGCCAACAGTGGGCGGAAAATGGGACAAATATTATTCATGAGTGATAATGACTGCGCATGCTATAAATAATGATGCACCACACTATAGAGTGTCAGATATATACAATATGCTCATATTCAACTGGCGAACGCCACTGGTCATTATGAAAACACGACTGAACCCCTCATCAGGCTGATCCTGTTGTCGCTGTAGACATAATTAACACAGTCTTGCTGGATAATCCTTAATTATTTGCCAGTGAACTAGATGACACTCGTTTATTGTTGTTATGGGAGAGCTGTTGAGACCAATCAGAGGATCAAGAAATCGCTGATAATCAGTCTGGGCAAGAAATAAAGTTAAATCCTAATTTAATTGGCATTTCCGACAGAAAGGAATTAATCCATATTAACTTATTTCATACTGGGGAACTTTATGAAGGTTATTCAAAGTCACTATCTTCCAGGGATGTGCCATGCCTCCAACTGCTTTCATGGGCTTAACTGCCGTTTCAATTAAAATCCCCTCATTAAAGCTGATATGACATTTTTCACTATACTGTAGTAGGTGAA
The DNA here is from genome assembly GCF_043641665.1 of Enoplosus armatus. Taxonomy (NCBI): domain Eukaryota; kingdom Metazoa; phylum Chordata; class Actinopteri; order Centrarchiformes; family Enoplosidae; genus Enoplosus; species Enoplosus armatus. The sequence goes on along the minus strand of NC_092193.1, from coordinate 7,075,765 downwards.
ACTAACTATAATGGCTTCTGCTTACTGGACAATAAGGAAAAAGAGCAAAGGTTGGAGTCCAAAACAATATATATTCAATAACATATAAATCAGATAGATAACAGATATATCCATCATATATTACCAAAGCTCCCCCTCCACAACTGTCAAATAATACAACCTTATCACCAGTAAATAACATCAATTCTGGACAATTCTGCAAAACCAAGGATTCCATTTGATTCCATTAATTGAATGAATCTGCCCATTATTTTCTCAAATAATCGATTGATTTTTTTGTTTATATGTTAAATGTCTTGTTTTGTCTGACCAACAGTCCAACACCCTAAGATATTCAGTTTACTTAGATGTATGACAAAGAAAAGCATCAAATTCTCAACAGCCGGAAGCTGGAACCAGCAAATGTTTCGCATTTTTGGGTCAAACAATTGAAACACTTGGTTAAAGTTAGGCTATGGTTAAGGTTAGGGAACTAAAACACTTGGCCAATGGGGTTGGTTAAGTGTCACAGTCACAGGTTGGCATTTGTCCTATTGATTGGTGGCCAAATGTCAAGAAGGCAGGTCTCATCTAATCTGAGCCTGTCAGAGGCCAGAGGCCAGAAAAAGACGAAGTGAAAGAGATAGGAGCAGAAAGAGGATGGGTCGGGGTTAGCCAAGCTGAGAGGCGTCAATGCGAGGTTTGGCGACAGACCAGAGGACCGGGTCAGGCTCCCACCACGTAGCTTGGGTGAGTCGACACTGCAGGAGACAAGTGAAGACGAGTCAAGTTCACCAGGGTTCAGATAGAGCCACACCCTTTCTCTGACATCAGCAACTGAGTGATTGTAGATGCAACAACAAATCATTTCTCCAGTACTACCTGTGCCTTGACAAAAGGTTAGGGAAAGGTTGCGGTTTGCCTTACTCTGAAAAAACAACAACAACTCTGTGGCAAAATTTAGGTAGATATATGATAAATGGCCCTGGCCAGAAGTGGGTATACACCGTATACCTGCATATAAGCACCACTACACCTCTGGGGCACACAATATCCTGCATTGGCGCAGTAAATGTTGTCATTGGACATAAAATATGTCCAATATAGACATGCTTCCTTGGGATACACGGGCTGGATAATAACATCAAATCTCCTTCACTATCAGTGTCTATCTGTGCACTGGCTTCTTTTTCCAGTTTCCATGGAAGCCTACCAAGGCAAAGCTAGAATGAAAAGAGGAGACATGAGAAAAATGCTATTCTATCTCAACTTGAGAATCCTAGCAACAAGGAGGTTTGCACTTCAGCCATCTTATGCTCCGAAGTCTCTCTGAGGACGAGAGGCTGTTAATTCTGCACTTACATTAGTTGAGGAACATTAATCCAGATGGATTTACATGCAGCAGCCATCACTAGTGGTTTGTCCTTTATGTGACAATAAATCTACCCACCTTACACATTGCTTATTGCCCTTGATGGAACATTAAGAAAAACCTGAAAGATTCTTGTGTTGAATGTGGCTTGGATTTGAAAATGTTTTAATCAGCTCTTGATTGACAGATCTTTTCTCCACAGCCTGACCTTCTGAATATAAGGCTTATACTGTACATGGAAACTCGCTTAGATACATGTTAGAAAGGTATATTTCAGGACTCATCAACACATCTCTTGGATCCAGGTTAGAGGATCACACTTTCTGTAGACCCCCCACCCACTTCAATTAGTGACCTCCACAGGCTCCTCTGAGCAGAGAGGTGAGATTCTCTTCAAATGCACATGATCAAGAGGTTTGATTAATGCTAGCTGTCCATCCCAGCTAGGGCTAATCATCCAAAGATTCACAAAGTCATTAAAACCTCTCTAAATACAGGATGGAAAAGCTGCTTTAAGCAGCATTTTATGATACCTAGTACAGCTATCTTTGCTCTCCATATTTGCATGGAAGGGATGCTATGAAGCAAAGTGATTCATTAGGAACACAGCCAGCTACATCTAAGGTAATGGACCCTAAATCTTTAAGACACTTTAACAGCATCTCTGAAGCTATATGAATATATTAAAAGCAAAGAAGAACTACAGAAGGAAGTCAGTTAAGTAGTGATATATGTGCATCTGATGTTTTAGATGCATCACCATTTTCTAAAAGTGGGCTTGCATGGCCATATTTGGCTCCGAAACTTAAGAAGTACGAAGACACTGTTCGTTAGTGTTGAGTTACAGCTCTGAAGGATCTGTGATTAGAGTCCTCATTTTACACTGGGGGCTTCAAGCTCCATATCAATTGGTGGAAGAACAGCATGGCCTTCAGAACACTTCAACTAATCACCCATCTGTGGCCATTGTCTACCAGAACCATATGTGACTGTGATGTCTGTTTATTATAATGAGGATGAAGATAAGTAGCATTTGATTACTTCCTCACAAACTGTGCAGCATGAAGTACTGTATGTGCCCAGGCACTTGCAGATCATTCTGTGCACAGATACAGAAATTACAGCCACTCTTAAGCGACAATATTCAGAAATTATGAATTTTGAATGCCAGGAATTCATTACTGCTATCTTTGTTCCATCGTGTATCTAGCATACTGACACAGAAAGAACAAGAAATCACTTTTCACTATCTGGTTTTGCTCCAGAAGTGATTAGATCACTTGATATCGTCATTCCACTGCTTCTATTTTCTCCACCATAGGACCTTCCCCAGGGGACTACACAACCATAATGGTTTTCGAGAAATATTATCGACCAGGCCTGATGCTGAAGGTGGCTACTACTGAAATGATGCCCTTGCCTTTTGTGTAGATGAGGCACAACTTAAAAACGCGAAAGTACTACATTTGAAAGTAGTTTGGTGTGGTGTTTTATAGAGATTTCAGACATGTCTGTTCAGAAATAAACACCCAGAAACACCAAAAATTCAGAATCAGTGTGTGCTTTCTGATGATACCAGTGAGACCAGTGTCATACAACCTGTGTGTTCCTCTATATTGAGGGTATGTTTGGACTTCATACATAGCTGTGTTGTGTTACAGGCATTCAAATGAAATAATAGTAGAAACAAGACATTGAAAAAACTGAAACTTATCAAAAAATAAACTAAAAGCAAACATAAACATACCTAAAACAACTATCTTTATTGTAAAAAGAATGCATTTTCTGCAAAGGGTTGTTACTAAGCAGGATTTCTATGGTGCTTTGTGATATTTCTACCTCTAATTCAGCCATTCACATTCACATACCAATGAGCTACCATGCAAGGTGCTGGCCTGGCCATCAGAACTTTTGGGTTTCAGTGTCTTGCCCAAGGACACTGGACAGGCGGAGCTGGGGATCAAACCACCAACCCTGTGATTACTGGACAATCACAGGGTGGTAAAGGAATTTGAAGAAATCTGAAAAGTTTTAGTGTCAGCTTTGCAATAGCTTAAAGCTCCCCCATTTAATATATATTATAACAGCAATTAATCAAATGACTATGTGTAATGTCTATTGCAGTGACAAACCTACAGATAATTAGCACCCAACCCTGCAGCTTTACACAGCTTTTTAGGCTATTTTAGCTCATAGTTTTGTTTTAACTGCCTACATGCACTGGACAATTCAGTTTCATCGCTCTCAACAGCCAGGACCAGCTTGGGAGGAAAATTAAGCATCTAGCAAGATAAAGAACCCATTTTTGAAAGATACCAAAACAAAATAAAAGTAAACTAAAAGTAAATGTTGCACTTAACAATCCTAAAGTGGCCACAAATACAACGGCAAACGAATAATAATGTTTCTCTGTATCTGCTGCTGTAGATGTGAAAGCAGATTGTTTGTTAAAACGTTAGCTAAAACTTTTATCTGGCTGTGTGTCTATCAGCTTGTGGTGGAGTTCTCCTAAATGGTCCAAAATCAGGTAACTGGTAATTTTGGGCAATATGAAACCAAGAGGTTAGAACTGAATTTGTTATTAAGTAATACTTCATCATGGAGCTCTTATGGAGCTGCTATATTTCTTGTGTGTCAGTGGTTACTGAGCTTGATGAATATTAGAGAGGTGCTTGAAGAAATTACACTGTGATTTGTACTTCACTTAGTGCCCTGCTACATAAAAGGGTCTATGCACTGTAATAGGCTATTGGGACCTAGAAAGCCAATTACATAAAACCGAATCAAGAAGTCACTGTACTTACTAGATGTTAGACCTCTCCGCAATTAAGATTTCCATTCACTCTATTACATGATGTCCAACTTAATGTAATGTACATGGCATTTTCAACATATTGTATATTAAAAGCATTATAAGACAGGCTGCTGTACACAGTGGATGTGACTGAGAGCTAAAAGGCTTCCCTTCATCACTGGAAGCCCAACTGATGACAGATCTCTGAAGAAACAAACCTCCATTTTCTTCTCGATCTGATTAAAAAAGAATGCTGCCATTGTCACTGTCGAGCTTAGTGGATAGCCATTAAGGACACCCATTAAGGTCTGTTTTCATTTCATTTAGAAGAGGCTTTTATCGAGAGAGACTTAATAGTTAGGGCACAAAGAGAGGCCTTATATGTCAGCAATTTTAAGGCGAACAAGACACTGAGTGTCAGAGAAAAAAAGGGGGAAAATGATATTTATCCTTTTTTTTTTTTTTTTTACCAAAATGCATTACTTATCTAGAATCAGTTTGAGCACACACCTCCCTGAATCCCATTATTCTTCAACTAAAATTGACTTGACTTGTTTTTCATAGAACAATAAAATGTGGGTCTATTCAGCATCCACAAAGGTGGAATGATGGCAGATCTGTCTTTGTTAAGGACCAGCACCGTGTGAAATTAAGTGTTGTTGTACGCAACACAGAATCTATTAGTGTGTATGCCTGCTAACCTCTGTTAGCTTATCAGGGCATCGTAAATATTCTCATTTTCCAACAGATGCTTTAATAATATAGCAGTATGAATATTCAAGAATTGAAATTACACACTGCAATTGCTCAGTGTAACATAATACAAATGAGCACTGACCAGATGATGTGTTTTGTTTGTAAATTCTAAAATGTCAGCTGTGATTCAAGTAGGCCTTGTGAAAGAAAAGCAGAAAAGTGGAAAGTGGTAAACATGATGGTGAAGGCTTCTTTAACATGTTCTCTTGGAGGAAACCCTTCAATAGCTCTAGATTATTATTATTTTAACATTAAATTTGATCCAGTCTTAAAAGGATTCATCAGCCAATCACAACCTATACTAAATGGTGCTAATTACAACTGTTTTATCAAGAATCCTCTAAGAAGCATTCAAGAAAAGACACTCATGCATACATACATACATACATACAGTAATGTACTGAAAGAATCTCTTGGGAGTCAGAACAAGATATTTTTCTACCTCATGGTAATAACGTATACAGCCGTAAACAAAAAACAAGTTTTAATCTGATCTGTGGGCTGTAATCAATGACCAAAAAAAAAGACGTAGAGATTATTTTAAGATGAGCCAACTGGATCAGAGTCAGAGTGGCTCTGCAAATCTTTTGGAAACTTCAGGCTCTCCTCATTATGTTGTAAATAATCACATCAGCAGCTAAAGCAGCAGTCTGTGTCCATGCAAGCTCGGCACGTCACATCCTTTTTATCTGGGGCCTTCATATAGTCTCCTGCAATGATAAAGAGAGATAAAAAGATGCTTTGTGGGTGTATACCAAGGTCCCTATAGCTCAGCTGGTGAACTCCTGCTATAAATATTATATCCAAATAAAAATGGCTTAATGTGAATAGAAAAAGAAAGTGCGCAGTATGCGGTGATGGCAGAATAGACCCCAAAATCCTGCCCATCAACTATTGCTGCTGTCACATCTTGCGGCACATAATAAGGTAAAAAAAAAAAAACACTTTATTAACGGAATCAACAGAAATTTTGAATGAATAAATGAACAGAATTGGTAAATTGTGCTGTTTTTAATTGGGCATAAGGGACATTTATAATACATTGATACATCATTAGAGAAAACATCAGTAGAATGATTAAAGCCTTCAGTCTAAAGCCAATTACATACTTGTCAAAGTGGCGTCACTAGAAAAGCAAACAAGCAACTGTCTGAATCACACAATGACTCTCTTGCTAGACTCAAGCTTGAAGTGTAACGTGAGAGTGAGCTTGTTTCTTTGATTTCCTCCTTTCAGAAGGTGATCCGGCTTTAGTGGTCCTTGAATGTAAGAGTGATCAGAGTTTTTCTCTCACACCTATACTACTTGGTGAACAGTAAATGTGCTGACTGAAATGTTGCTTGAACAGAGGGGAAAATTGTGGTCTATTTGGCAGAGGCCACTGAAGGACAGGAAGAATCCAAAACAATCTCTCAGCAACAATCCTTTAGCTTATCAAGTTGTTATGGCTAATTGCACAATCAGTACAAACAGAGCACCATGATTATCTCTGGTTAAAGCTTTTAAAATGTTTAAGAGTCTTTGAGGACTCTGGAAACACCTTCAGAAAACCCGCTGGATTTAGCTCTGTGACTCAAATGCAATGGCCGTACACGAGAGGCACAAACAGAGGCTAGGTTGGCTTCTGGGTTGAGACCGTCTCATATAAACCAGCTTTGTTTTGGTTTTGTTGGTCCAGCTGCAAAGAGCTGCAGAGACTGCTGTTGATTGTCAGTGGTATCAAACGGTATTTGATTTACTGTAATATAGAAAACATTTTTCAATTCAGCTTTAAAAACCACTGATGTGACCTGAAGTGCTTTAAATGCTCCTTATAGGTTACCTTCTGTTGCATAAAAGGTTTTTTTTGTTTTTTATTGGGTGGATCATGAAAATTAGAAGGCACCTCAGTCACTGCATTCAAAAAGCTTATATCTCAGGGGTCATAACAGTTTTGAATACATATTACATTTCTGTGCTGTTTCAATACAGAATAGAAAAGATGAGAGACATAAGGTATGCACATAAAAAACACACAGGAGGAAGATGAGAGGAAGATCGAGAGTTGAGAAGGCTCCGAGTTTTAACAAACAATGGCAGCTGCAGAAGAGATTGACATGGAAATAAAGAAATCATTAAAAAACATCTTTAAATCTGCTATATGTAAATATTGTGTATATTTAGTGAACTAAACAACAATGATGTGCCATCTGTGCCACACACACATTTGTCTTATCCAACAAATAACATTACAAAAGTGTTAGCACACATACAAATACTACAACAGATTTCTTTTCCAAAGCTGTTTAAGCTATTAAATAAGGCCATCTTGCACGGTCAGACCTCCTTAAAAAGCAATTTCAAGAGTTCCAGGAACTTAAAACACAAACAAGAGGGAGAAAACCTTTGAGAAACCCTTACTTAGGGTCAGTGTTCATAGTAAACAATTTTCTGCTGGAGTATAAGTTCCAGACACCTCTGCTGTGAACCAGGTGCAGGTTTATTTTTCCAATCCTATCATAAAAAGTATGGCCGTATTTGTATTTGATGACAACTCCTACCACTGCTTGACAACGGCCGCAGTCACCTCACCCCTCAGTGTGTGTGTGTGTGTGTGTGTGTGTGTGTGCGACTAGCCGGCAACAACAGGTGACACTGAGTTAGAAAAGGCACTTGAATACTGGATGTAAGACATTCAAGTAGCAGGTAAAGGTGACATTGTTGCCCCATGCTACAAGCGAAGGGAGGGAAAGAGTTGGCTGGTGAGAAGAAGAGAGCTAAGAGATCCCTCACATAAAGAAAAAAAAAAAAAAGAAAGAAAAACTGAAATAGAAGCTTCATAAAGAAACATGTAGGAGAAAATCTGAGAGCCCTCTGTGGGTTTGAAGTGTGGCAATCCACAGAGAAAAATCTGATTCTGGAGTGCAATACATATTTATACATACGCAACAGAGCAATACATACATATATATATACATATATATACTGTGTGTGTATATATATATATATATATATTGTTATTGTATATTGTATATATTTTTTACTTTTATTTTTCACTTAAATATTGTAAATGTGTATATTTTTTATTTTCTATTTCTTATTTTTTACATTTTTGTACATACTCTTATTTCTAAATTACTTTCGACTCTTGAATGGGAGCACCGGTACTGCATAATTTCCCCCCAGGGATCAATAAAGTATTTCTGATTCTGATTCTGTCTGATCAAAATGAAAATACCATATATACATACATACATGCATACACGAATCTAGACACACATACAAATATATACACTGCTTCACATGAAACTTTGAATATACATAAGGTGAAGATCATACATACAAGCACACTCACTCTGCAGCCTTGAAGTGCCTGTCCACATAAATCATACATGCATGAAAACCTCAATGTTTATCTGTAATGTTAGTGGTTGATATCTTTTTGTTCTGGTGCAGTTGCAGTTGTATGACTAAGCCCACCACCTGGCAGGGTATAGTCACAATATCTGTGGCAGTGATGTCTGTCATAACTGTGTCTCACAGTCTCACACACCAAATAGATAGAAAAAGAATAAAAGTACCAGGTGGGTGTGGTTAGATCAGGCAGTAAAAGTCCTATTCATTCTTCCAAGAGACACTCTTATGTGACTGGCCATTCAAGCATTTATAACATTTTAATGGACTCTCCCACTTGAAGCAGAAGTGCAAAACCTCTCTAAAGGTAGTCTAAAGGTACAATACTGTACCCATCACAACTTGAAAAAAAGTCAACTGAGGACTCAAGGACCATTGAGGTAAAAAAAAACATCCAAGCTTAAAGTTCTGTTGCCTGAGGGTGGGTTGAAGCTACATGTTTCTACCTTTGTATAATGTGTTGGATACATTTAGTCATTTGAATCTATTTAGTGTTAGATTCTGGTTTAGCATTGGATCAATTGTGTTTCATGTATATTTTTTCCTGATCGCAAAGACAAACAAAAATATGCACTACAGTATTTACAGCCATTCAATGTAATAAACTGACGATAAAAAGGACATTGACATGAAAATGACTGGCAATCAGCTCCTTCTTAGTGTGTAAGGTTACGGTCACTATGACATAAAGTGTGCGAAAAATATATAGTAATGACTAAAGGAAAGACATTGACAGTCTGGCTGGCAGTGGGTTGGCTTACCTCAAGCAGAGGTGTTTGTTGAAGATGTTCTTGTTCAGGTTTTGTTGTTTAAGGTTGGCCCAAAAAAGAAGGAAATAAATCTGGAGGTAGTTGACAGCAAATGACCAGTAGGCAAACAGTAGCTCAACAAAGTCGACACTCAGCTCTGGCACACACGAGCACTTCATACACCTGGGTTTCTGAGTTAAGGAAATCAGTAGTGTGAGCCTAATAATATGAGCTTAATACTCAACCGAACAGAGGTAAATTTTGAAATGGGAAAAATACTCTACTATTACTCTGTGTATAATAAGTAGTCATATAAAACAGTTTAAAGACTATTTCAAAAGAGCATAACACAGTGTCTATATTCCTAAAAGCTAAGAAAGGTCAACAGAGTTGGAAAAAACTAAATATCTTGGGGAATTAGCTTATAGGAGTCGATTGAAAAAATTATCAAAAAGTCAATAGTTGAGCTAGACAGTTTATTCCTGACATCTCCGCCATGTTGGCTTAAAGCTGGCTTAAGTGTCTTCAAGTCAAGTTGAAGATCTCCGGAAAAGGACAACGTAGTTTACGCTAATGTAACCCAGTAGAATGTATACCCACACCACAACTCTCTTTTTTGGATCCCCAGAAGTGATATATTTCAACTTTATTCACACACGGCTGACACTTCAGTGGACGTCCTCATCAGCAGCAGCTGTTGCTGAAAGATTAACTTCAAAAGGTTCCATACATCTTAAAAGGATCCCTTTTGTTTGTGAGGAGAAAACAAAAACAAACTGCTTATCCCACTGTGTTACCAGCAAGCGTCCGTCCACAGCATGCAGACCATGGAATGAATTCTTATCGGTAGCAGTGCAGTCTGGTCTCTATGCAACACTGACACTGTGTCTGGATGAAAGATGTGTTTTGATGAGAGCTGTATAAGAATTTAATGAGGCATGATGGGAGTGAGCCTGAAGCTATGGACGCCTATTGATGTGAGATGTTTTAAGGGGATTCCTCCTTCTTTGCCTAGTACCTGCACATGTATTGCAAATACTATTTCATTATTTGTTTTCCAAAAAAGTTTCTTTGACCCTGACTTGAACTGCTTCATAGCCTTAATGTGACCTAAAAGACCAGGTCATAGATAACAATGATCTAAAAATATATTTGTCAGATAACACCATCGCACCTCAGTGAAATCCCCTGATTCATCTTTAGTTGAAAAGCGAGCAGGATTCAAAGGCACGCCTCGGGCAACACACATCTGAAGTAAAGGAAAATTTGCTTCTCCAGTTACACTTTGATATTGGGACACCCCATCGTAAGTCCTGGTTTCTTACGTTATTCATCAGTTGCTTCATCAGATCCGTGATGGTCTCAGCTCAAAATGGAAAGAACGAGAATCCTCCTCAGGGGTGAATATGCACAGTGTGTTGAATGGAGTAATGTCATCTTCTAATGTGCTTTCCATTCACTTCCTCGCAGTCTTCTCAACATAACCTCTTAATGTTTCTGTCTGTATACAGGCATCCTCTCCAGCGTTCCAGTAACAGGTCTCCAAGAGGTCAATTAACGGTAATGAGGCAATAATGTGGTTTACTCCGAACCTAATTAGATTTCGTTTAGCCAATGGGCTCTCAGATGTCCCATGTAAGAGGCTAAACTATGCATATCATTTACTGTGTTTTCTTTCATTTCACTTCACTTGGACTCGAAGTGGTTCTCACAGAGGCAGCAGTAACACCCACCCATCAAAGATACAATTGTTTGCCATTTAAGTCTCCATCAACCTATCCCAGTTACTGTGTATGTTCACAAATCCCTTTAGTCTGTGCTCTCTGGTGTCTCTAACATCCAATTACATGCCGCCTCCTGATTTTTTCCTTTGCAATCAGACATTAGCAGTCAGATATCAAATATGAAAGAAATTCAAACCAAGACTGCAGGAAGATGTTGACATCTTTGTAAATTTCATGAAGATTCATGTTAATGCAGCCTTTTCAAACATTTGTGACCTTACTTTGGCAGCTACACAGACCCAAACTGTGTGGGAGGAGGAAGCACAGGAACAACCAGAATTAAGACAAAGGTGTAAATCAGTGTTATTACTAAAGATTCGGTCGAGCTGGGGCGAGAGACAAAGTCGAGAGCCCCGTTCTGGTGGTTTGATTCAAATAAATGAAGAGGTGGGCAGAAAAGTGGTGCTATAATGCAAATTCGATCAGATGAAATATTACACACTCAAATCTTAAGTGGCCTTTGAGGTCAATTGACTGGCTGCTGAGTCGAAACGTGGCAGGGGTGGTGTCCATATTTCACACGCCATTCCACCGCACGGAGCTTATAAGTTATCACACGTGGGGAGAATAGCTTAGCTCCGACCTTATGGCCCTCAGAGCCGGCGTAACACAGACTGCATCCGTCACGAGCGCAGAGCAGGGATGAGGTCTTTTCTTGGCAATTTGTACCACAAAGACTCTTTTAAGTTATAGGGAATTTAGGGGGACTTGCAGTTTCACAGTGAACATAAATAATAAAAGAGTTAATGAATATAGATATTTAACCAAATTCAATCTGTGCTTAATATCTCACTTAGAGCTAATATCACGTGTAGGATGGTTGGGGTTCACAGAGTGCAGAGTTAAAATTTTGCCCAGAGTGGATGCTGCAGCTGAACTATCTCCTTTATTGTTGATTAGTTGCCTCTTAACTTCCTTGGAGTGATTCCCTCCAAAAAGATGAAAGGACAATTTCCATGTTAAGTGGACTTCTTCCCTCAATTGTGTCTGTGGAGGCAGAATATCTATATGTGCACATGTGCGAGCGAGGGGCTTTTCAACAACTCAGATTTGATAAGGTTTTGCTGCAGCTTCCATCTATTGGATTCCTCCCGCTCTTAATGTAATTCTTCCAACTGTACTGTGTTTAATATGGGCCCAACAATTACATTATTCTAACTGAATTAGGAGATAAAAATAGCATACTGTAATCCATGTGCTTTGTTTATTAAAATACATATGTATGTTTTGGTTTGTTCAGAATATCCTTGGAAAGCAAACAGATTGCTTGGCGCATCTGTGCATAATTTGATTCTTGTCATATCAAAACTTTTCAGATGAATGCCGCATCCTCTCCATGCTCTCCACGGTGACAGAAAAATGAAGAATATCTATTCATTTTTCTTTTTTTTTTCCTGTTAAGGCTTTCCATCTGCTCCAGCAAAGTCATAAAAGTATTAACATTCCTGGATGTGACAAGTAAAAAATGGCTCTTAGTTTTGGCTGAGGTACAAAGGAGAGGAGCAGAGAAGAACTAAAAATGAGACATCTGTAGCTTTATAACCATCTACTGTGAAATGCATGGTCCGTGTTTTGTCTTTTTTCTACTCAAGAAGTTGGCTGTTGAGAACCAGAGAGATATTTTCTCTTTTACTTATTACAGACACATTGCTACAGCAGCTACCGCTTTTCAAAAGTGGACTGTGGAGAACACGTTTTCCCTTAATCTTAAAACTTGGGACTTCACACCATTTCATCAGGATAAATTCATGTGAGTTAGCATCCCCCTCTTCAGCTCTTCTCAAGGGACACTCTTTTCTTTAACTCCCACTTTCGACCCGGTGAGGGCAGCTGTAATCCCAGCTGTGTTACCTATTGTCTATATGACCATTCCCGGGGCTATAACGAACAGTACCAGACTCCCAAATCCCATAACAGATGTCAGGGGAAACAAATTATTCACTCATACCGACAGGTTTATCGTTCTCCATTGAAGCCTGTCAAAAAAGCCAATACTTCAGGGTTCCAGCGTGAATTGTTGTCTTACTTTTCTCTAATGGACTACTGCTAGCTACAGGAGAAAGTTGAAAAAGAATTGCCTCAAGGACGTGAGTCAGCTTCCCAAATAAACAGGCTATGTATAGTTACCCTTAATGAATGTGGTATATGATGTTTAAATAGTTTCTTTTCCAGCTGAATATCTCCATATAATATCTATATTTGTCACTATAATGTTTTTTAAAAGTTTAAACTACCTTTATGTTCATACTTCGAGGTATGCATCACAAAATGGGAAGTTTCTAAGCAAACATAGTTCAACTTTTGACCTTTGAACTTTGGCCTGAGCACACCCCTGCTGACAAAGCCATTACCCTCCAGGAAGCTACTGACACAAAGAGCATAATTCATACAGCGTGCGCCTGCAGCCAACTAATCAGTGTTCAGAGCGGTGTAACTCAGCCTCGTACACATCAGGCGTTTGCCAGACAAACATTTCCCAGAGGAGGACGGCAGCACTCTGACTGTCAGTCACAGCCTCACTTTACTATTACAGGAACGTAGTTATATAGCGGAAACAAATAAATCTGAAAGGCCGATATATCATATTCATTTGTCTATGTAAAAAAATCCCCGTTTGGGAATACATTAGTTACAACAACATAAACACGTCTAGGTACGACTTTATATTTCTTACACATGGATATCACAAAGTTGGTAATATATCCCATAGCTTTCCTGGTGCATTTCCATCTAATTAGAAAGAAGTCATCACTCAATATAGGCCGCTCTACTGATCAAGAATCATAACAAGCAACGTGTTGAGCATAAAACATGATTATCGGCTCGACATGAATGTGCTACTGCAGTTTATTCTATGCACCCAATTAACTTCAGCACTTCAGGCATGAACATTCTGCAAATAGCACTTTTTCATTTTTGGATTGACATGAATGTACACAGATTACATATTTTCCTGGTGACAAAATTGACAGGAGGCATGGTTCTTTCTTGTGTTGGAGGGAGGGGAAATTAAAAACAAACACAGTATAATCACATTCGAATAAACTCGAAGGTGTTGCAAAAATGTAGCAAGGCATCATGAGTTATGTAGCTGTGATGGAAAGTTGATAAATGATGGGTTGTTAAAATCAAAGTTTAAGCAAAGTTGACAAATCCACAGATGAATTTTTAACCACCCCTCATTCAAAAAGAACCGCAGAAAGCATCTAATTTTCCACACTTGGAGTCTCTGCCCATCATTATAGCATTACAAAGAATAAAGCTCCACTTATTTTCCTTATTTGACAGGACCGAATCTCTTCAAATACTGTCGATAAAGTTGTATGTATGTGTTGTTCCATTTACAAAAGGGGGAGGATGTAATAATCCAAAATCATAATCCAAACATCATTTAATGCCTTGAAGCCCTGTGTGTGTTTATGAAATATTGCCTTTCTGTCATAGGACATTTTGTGCTTCTCACACCCAATGGATGAGAAAGGAAGCCAAACCAGTCTACTTCAGTCTCTACAGCCTTGAATATGGAAATATCACACTTAACTGTTAGGCATTTCCGTCAAAAATAACGCCTATCAATTATCTCTGCAATACACATTTTTAAAATTCAAAGGCATGTCTTTGAATGAATCAGTGGACACTCACACATACAAAAGTGAAGGAAGAGGAGTTGCTAGAAAAAAATTAGGTTTAATTTGCTTTTTTTCTTGTGAATTCCTTAATAATTTTACCTCTAAAAATAACTCTAATTTAAAAAGAGGGGGAAAAGTCACTCATTTGAACTGGTCACAGTCGGTAAACAAACGTGACCTATGACAAGGGATCGCAAGTCGACATTTCTTTTTTAAAAGAGTCACAAGCCAAAAACGTGACTGTCTCAATCATCCGTTTGTGTTGATGTCAGTTAAAGTTCAGCTGTTACACAAGTGTAGAGGCTAGTTCTTTTTTGCTTTGCACAGTAGAAGAATACAGTATTTGTTCTGTCTTACATCAGCACTGGTGTGCCACGGCAGAAACATTTCTATTTTTTTTAAGAAATAGCCGTATAAGATAGGAGCATAACTTGACCTAAAACAAACTCAAGTGCATTGCTTTGTCAAATGATAAGCGTATTCTAACAAAATCAGAATCAAAACTGGGACCAAAAGGACAGATGTGGAAATAAAACAAAAAATACCCGTAAGCGCCAGCTACAGTACATAAAACTAGAGGAAACACTTGCAAACTGTGTTTAGATTTATCAGATAACTGTTATGGAGTCAGAACAGCCGCAATAAATGGATAGTTCAAACTGAATTTCCCCATCATTATATAGCCAGAGGTACAAAGAAATATCCTGCTTAAGAAGAATTACTGATACTGTGCTGAATTTTTACTAAATCAGAAGTACGGCGTCTGGTGTATAGAAGAAATAAAAAATCCAAACAATGTTTTTACAATGGCCTTTCCTCTGCAGTGTAATAAAGAGAGTCCTCGCATTCCTCTTAATTCTTTAAAGCAGCTTCTCTGCAGCATTAACTGCAAGAGTCTGGCAGAACGTAATGCAGCCCGAGCACAGAAAAACAAAGATAAAGTGGCCATCAGAAAATGTGTCACATAATTGGCAGGTGATGTACTGTGCTCTGGAGACTGCAGTCAGATGAAGCATGAATCTTTCCTCAAACAACCTGTCAACAACTTCTCTACCTTGATAGTTATTTACTCTAATGCACCGTTGACATTATAGCATGTTTTTTATGGACTCTGTTAAGCATTCTGAAGATAAAATGTTGAAATTTATGTCAGTATTCACTCTATGGTTTAACATTTTTTAATCTTCATTATTCAGTATTACACTGGTATAGCCTAAAACCTGCAAATGCTTTTAGGCCAGTATTATCTATCTGCTACAGATAAATGGGAACATTTAATGGTGCAGTTGCTTTACATTACTTTTAGCGAGCTTGCACAGGTTTGACACATGCAATTTATTCATGCAAAATATGAGAAACATCAATTTTCACATCCAGCGTTTATGGAGAGCCTTTAAAACAAATATATATGTGATTGAAGTTATTTACGGTACTGCAGGTCCAATACTTCTAAAGTATTATGTTCTTGTATTGCTCAGATGTCACAAAAAGTGGAGTGACTGACACTAGAGACCACAGTTTATGTTCTACACTCCGTGTGTGGTAAGATATAGGCTTCATAAACACTTTGGTTAAGGTTAGGGAGAGATTGTGGTTTCGACTGTATGTAGAGAAAGTACATTTCATTGAATGGTGATTTGCAGATACATTCAGTAGGAACATTTTGTGACTTTGCAGATATGTTTGTCAATGTTAACTTATTATGTGAATATAAAAACATAATACAAGCGGCATTACGTTTCTTTTAAAGAAGATAAACCTATATTGTAGGAGACAGGCAAAAAAACATTATCCATTTGGGTAAATGTGATGGACTGTTGGATCACAACAAGAATATGGTAAACTGAAAACACTGCTCTTATAAAGTAATGTTACTAAGGTTCATGATATCAGTTATCTTACCCTATAGCTGGACAAGCTGCCACAGCCCATTATTTTTAATTAGCTCAACCTTTTTAGTCTGTTAGTGCCAGTTGTACAGATTCTTATGCTGCATGCCAAACTGGTGAACCGACCTTTAACGCTGCAGATAAACATTAATGTTTGCTGTCTTCAGTAGAGGCCTAAGTGTTTGAACCAAGCAGCATTATTCAGATCTATCTATCTATCTATCTAAAACATCATCTGTACATTAAATATTGCCCTTTAGAGAAAATACTTACCACTTTATACTGGCACTGATCAGTCATGCAAGGAGAAAAAATACAACCAAAAAAACATCTCTCCACCAATGGTGGCCCCACTAGACCAGAATTCAATGCAGCCATAAGACATGATGCACTTTGAGAAAGTGCTTTAGAAACTCTCTTTCTCTTCACTTACACATTAAACCCACATCTAAAATCACGCTAAGGGGATTCTGAGAAGTTTAGGAACTCACAAACTGCAGTAGAACTAGAGGAAGCAGCTTGAGGAAATTGGGTACACCAAAAACTGAAGAACAAACTCAGAGACCTTAATACACCTAAAATACGTGAATGTCACAGTATATTTAGATATATGTATACTACTTGTGTATGGGCAAGAGTCCAAGGATGAGTCATTTTTCCATTAAGGTTGCATTTGCATGTTAAACTAATCTACAGGCACAGAGGACACTAAACGTTACTTTTGCATATTGTGGGAAGCAGCACAGAAAATTGCATTCACAGCACCACATAAATCAGATCTTATTTAACAGTAATTTAGTCACAGCGCAGTTGTTATTTACTGTATTTGTTTATATACTTTCAACCCCACACTTGGACTAAAGAACCCATTCACAATAACTATATATTTCTCCCAGTGCAAAATACCTTGTTGGGCATTTCCTCATTACTTCCAATTAAGTAAGCTTGTACATTACTGCATTTGTTCAGGCTATATGCATCCTCATGGGAGTGTGTTAAATCAGACAACTTGGTTATTCATTTTCATACGAATGACCTCTCTTGAAGAGTGAAGAGAGCAGTCTAAATTGGAAAGGGCCTCATTTTGGCTTCAAACTTCCACTCAGCTGAGAAGGAAAGAGACGGGAATTAATTTGCAGTGAGTGAATGGGCTTTGACAGGGGGCTATTTCACCAGTCGGTGTCAGTGTTATCCTGGCTGTGCAATAATGCAATAAGGAAAACAATCAAACAGCGAGCTGCAACACATCTGACCTCAGATTCTGTTTTCATATAAAATATAATTGCATTGTGCAGAGGACTTACACTGGCCTCTGTGTTCTGCTGATTTCTTAAAATAAGTTAGACTGAAGTGCAGTGCCAGAAGCATGGTTATTTTCATACTGCCTTTGTTCTGCGAGATCAGTCAGAACGTCTCCAACAGGGAGAGCTAGTCTCTTTGAAACATACGGATAAACCTTCATCTTCAGATTGTTTCCCACTTCTCTCCCGCTTCCACTTCACACTTCCACAGTACCCCGAGAATGTTATAAAAGCTGAGAAAAAGAGTGCATGTCATCTAGTTTCTCCAGCAAGTTTTCATGTTGTTTTTGCTCTCTCCAGGAACAATTGTTCTTCCTCTGCAAGTCTGGTTGTTCTGTGTGTTGGAGAAAAAAACCCCTCCTAATTGCTGTAATGATGCTGCATCAGCACACTGATTGACCGGTTGATCAACAAACGTAAATACAGAAACATCTGCAGTAGGGTTGGGATTTGATAGCACTTTATTGAATCCGAATCCAGTATCAAAACCACTATCAAACCCAACCCCAATCTGCAGTATGTTGACCACTTAGTTAAGCATTAGTTGTATGTTGTTTAGTATAATATGAAAAATATGCATCATGTATGACTGACAGTATCATTATTTTACCACGAATAAACTGTCACCCTTCATGTCAAACAGGGAAAGTATTTATTTTTCACAGTGTGTAGTTGTCAATATACAAGCACTTGAAAAGCAAAATAAATGTCCAAGGATCAGAGACACTGCAGAAACGGCAGGTCTAAAAGTGGATTATATTCTGTAGCGCAACAGTCTCGCTCTGTCCCTGCATTTCCTCTCTTAATCCAATCATGTCCCAATTACAAAAACCCAAGATGAAGTCCGGGAAACACAGAAGAACACTCTAAATGCAAACTTGGCTTTCTGGCTCCATTTTTGATAGATGAGCTTATGACTTTTATTTTTGTGTATTTACACAGATCTCAAGTACAGAGTCCCCCTGGGGTCAGCTGAGAAAAAAAAGAGCAATGTGTAAATGTGTGCTCTCGGTTTACAAATCCAAGAGCACGGTTTACAAATCTATGCCCATAGATTTGTAAACCGTGCACATGGGAGTCCCTGGTTCGTAACCGGGTGGAAACATGTTTTTGCCAGTAAAATGCTTTTAGTGAGATTATAGTTTTCATTTTTAGTTAGAGCTGCGCTAACTAGCGTTATTATGCATCTGTTTTTTTATTTCAGTCCATCATCCTCTTAATATTTCTGTAATTTCTTCTTGCCGCTTCGCTAAAAGACAGTTTCGAACCAGGAACGTCCGTGCACTCTATTTACAAAACCGTGGGCACTGATTATGAATCAGAGAGCAAAATTTATAAACCTGTGCACATATTTATAAACGGAGAGTACAAATTTACACACACTCTTTTTACTCTCTCAGCTGACCCCAGGGGGGGCTCCATACAAAAGGAGCCCAGAGGGCAACCCAAGAAAGCTTCATCATTGCTGAGTGAAGCACATGTAAAATATCATGAACGTGTGTCTGGCCTGAAGACTACATCTGCCGGGAGAGAGAAAGGAAGTGACAAATGGGAAAGGTATTTTTCTGCAAAAGAAAAAGCAAGGACCAGCTAATCATAAAATTGCAACATAAACCGAATCCTTTACAGTAACAATGTTTGTATTGCCAGATGGCTGTGAACACCCTGATGAAAAAGCTGTGTTTTCCATCAGGGATGCAGAGATCATTTACTGGTTTACAATATTGTTGTCTTAACTGCAGCTTCAAACCATTAACTCCTAATTGATTAAATTTTTTAAAGGAAAAGTTACATTGCTTTTTAGAGGCAATGTCTCAAGGTCCCTTGATTGAAAAAATCATTATCTTTTATGGGACCTGATGGAAGTCATTTGAATCGTTCTTTATACCTTGGTCACAGGAAATGTTGCTTGACATAATAACTGAGAATTGATTCAATTTGTTTTTAGTGGATCTTTCTGCCCCAGGCAAAATAATTCCACAATCATATATCTGTATATATTGTACAACTGACTATCAAATAACTTTGTGAGACAATCTCATCTAATGTTTCACTAATAGTAGTCACACTCAACATGGACACATTTAGTGCCAAGGGCCATCTTTATTTGAATGTGACAGTTTCACTCTGTCGAGTTTACTAAAAGGCTTAACACACATTTTACATGGAGGGTATCACTACAGAAAAAAACCCATTTCAAGTGGAAACTGAGATTGACCAAAGCCTTTGAGAATGAACAACATCTATCATTTTGTTTTTCAGAAGAATTTAGGTTGCATACACACACACACACATTTCCAACCAATTAACCAATTAGTCAGACAACCTACCAAAACTTATCCACTGTTTTCAGATATGTGGGTTGGCATTGGAGATTTATTTGTCAAACGGAATTTCAATAAATTATTCATTATATCCCAACACTTTATCATACAAGTCAAGAATTTTTTATTCATATAGCCTAATATCGCAAATTTGCCTCAAGGGGGCTTTACAATCTATACAGCATACAACACCCCATTCTTAGACCCTCAATTCGCATAAAGCCCCCCCAAAAAAAATACTGTATGTTAGAGGGAAACCCCATCTCCCACAAACTATGTTAACAATTTTCTTTGCCAAATACATTTTGAAGGAAATATAATTGCTGCCTGGATTATGTTCAGTCGTATCGTTATTTCCATTACAGGAAGTGTGACATCTTTATACTACTCAGAGGACAAAAGGAAGAGGCAAGGGTGGATGGTTAGGAGTTTTCACACCTGGGACCAGGGAGCTGAGTAAGGTTAGGTTTCAGCTACTGAAACACTTTGTTTTGTTAAATATTAAAACAGTAAATGAGTCATGTTGTGTGCTTTAACTCAGCGTTGACTCTTTAAATATTTAACCAAAACCACCACCTTTCCTGGTGCTTTTAGTTGTCTAACCACAAAGACAGATATTGTAGGTAAAACAAATGGAATACATTCATAGTTAATGTATGTATGTTAAATATAAATGTTGAATGTTAAAAGATTTAATGGTGGCATTATGTTTCTTTCATAACTTATTTGCTGATACAAATTAACCATGTTGTATGTGAATGTGATTTTTAGAAGACAGGGCCGTAGGGGGGATTGGATAAACATGCCTCAAAAAAAATCCATATGTTCACCGCATTTCATTGAAACTGTTTTGATCATTCATGAAAAGGTAAAGGATAAGACACTCATATTTGAAGCCTTGATTTGTATTGTAGAGCTGTAATAAATCATTATTTTCATTATTAATGAATCATTTAGTTTATGTAAAGTCAAAAAACGTAGAAAAAGTGCCTGTCACGATGTCTCAGAGCCAAAGCTGACATCCTCAAAATACTTGCTTTGTCTGCCCAACAGTCAAATATGTAAGCTAAATATACTCAATTTAATATCATATAAGACAAACGAAAAGCAAATCCTCATAACTGAAAAGCTGGAACCAGTGAACTTTTGCATGTAAAA
The DNA here is from genome assembly GCF_043641665.1 of Enoplosus armatus. Lineage (NCBI taxonomy): Eukaryota > Metazoa > Chordata > Actinopteri > Centrarchiformes > Enoplosidae > Enoplosus > Enoplosus armatus. The sequence continues at coordinate 7,054,637 of NC_092193.1, read as the reverse complement.
ATGACCAAAACCATCAATTGTTTATCAAAATAGTTGACAATTCATTTTCTGCCAATCGACTAATAAACAATTTGTTTCAAGCTGTAGTGCTTAATGACTGAATAGTCACGTGCTACATTACAGTTAAATGTAAGTGAGGTTCTACCCCTGAATATCTGTCCATATGTATCGTGTGACTATTTAAGCTGTCTATTTATCTTTGGAACAATGTCACCGCGGCAAATTCATGTAGTTATTGTACTTGACAAATAGAGTTACACTGACGCTCATCATTCAATGTGGGAGCCCAGTTCTCGAGGTTAATATATTTTGCCAAAACTTGTGAAGCAGTATGGCCTTGTGGAACATCTGAGCCATTATTCCTCACAAATTATGTTGTGAAAGACAGAAGGACTTTGGTTTATGTGCCTGAGGCCTCTTGTTGACCTGAATCATGAAATAATTCTGCTGCAGCAACAACTGTGTGTGTGTGTGTGTGTGTGTGTGTGTGTGTGTGTGAGATGCTTAAAAAGGAGCCTTGGGTAGCACGTAATGCAGGTCAGTAATTACGGTTTGCTCAGCTGAGCAACACTGTTAATCTGTATGTCACTGTTAATCTGCCACTATCTATATATGGATGTTGCTTCATCGCACCTGAAGGCACAACAATTACTCTTTTTGTTTACCTTTAAATTGGGTCATTAAACACAACAGAAACCGTGTGGAATATTCCTCATGTAAATGTCATCCCTGTGATAGAAGCCTGTCACATTAATGTAAAACTTAAAAACAGGCCCTTTTGGAGATACATCTGCGGGCAGTTTTGACAGCAGCATCACTAATTAAACTTATTATATGACTTCATTAGTGTGTGAGACAGCGTCTTTCCAAAGCGACACTGGGTAATCAGATTTAGAGCTCACATCTCTGACAGTTCACCGTTGACTCACCTACCCTCATCCCGCCCCCTTTTGTCTTTGACATCCCCTCTTTAAAGATTCATAAGCCAGGCCAATTTACATAAAAGTTAAAGCGTCTGATTAGTCGTATTACAACCCACTCTGACCGGCATGAGCCCTGCAGGGACTGGAAGATTGGCCAAGGTTACAGCTGAGGCATGTGCTCAACAGCACGCCATGGGACCCACCGTGACGCCAGGCGTAGAAGAGATTATACATTTCTTTGAGGGAGGCAAAGCTATTCTACAGTATTTTAGAGTCTCTTTTACCTCTATGCTTCCCCTAATTATTGATAGTACTATGTGGGGACCGTTTAATAACACTATTATCTTGACACTTATTACACAGAGTTAATTCCACAAATAGATTCAAAAAGGACTATTTGTATTTATGACACTCAGCTATTTTGCATGAATAATAATAGACTATGGGCATGTTCTCCACAATACACACAAAGATATTTTGTTCTTTCTTTGTTTGTGGACTGAAATGAGTGACCATGATGCAATGCTGGAACAATTTCAATGTTTTCATGCACATAAAAACATTGAAATTGAAACTATTCCTTGCAATTCAATTGGGGTCATTAAGTCAAAATTTGCATTTAAATAGCAACATTAAAATGTTACATAGCATTGCTGAATAATGTGCTCATTCATACTCGGGCATCATAATTAATGGGTGTTTCCAAGGAAACCTAAGAAACCTAATTGCTCACAGGGTGGTCTCATTACAGCAGCAACACAACACTTTGCGCAAGTCTGGTTGACCAGAGCACAGAAACTGAAGCAGTATGTTTAAGGTGGCTGTTAGGAATGCAATCAAGACCAAGTCACACATTCTACTACAAATATGGAATATTTATATTTCTACATTCTCTGTGAATATCTTGTCATAGCTCCTCTCTGTGCAGGCTCATCTGTCTTTTTGGAATAATTCTGTACTGGAGTGTGCAGATGAATTTTGGAGAGGACCCTCGAGCAAACCCCTGCCCAGGCAACATCCCCGAGGCTGGGCAGAAATGCATCAGGACTTATAATAACTGCCTCCTTTTCTTTCCCAAGACATGCCAGCAGCAGTCCACACCATGTTCTACAGGGTACAAGAGAAGGCCTCTGCAGACTAAGACAGACCTCTTTTATAAAAGACAAAGAAATACAGCCCTCTTCCACAGGTAAGGCCCTGGGGCGTTCTTGCATGCATGTCTTGATAAGGAAAACAGTCAGGCTTGACTGCAGGTTACGGGTTTGAGAGGTTTATCAGGGCAACACAAGGTCTTTTTTGTGGGTGATGCAATAAAACTCACACATAAAATAATACTTGATGTAAAAAAAACACTAGAGACAGCTAGATAAAACTTTTATTTCTAAAACCTGCTTTAAAATATACCACTAGCATTGCATTTTCAAGCAAATGTACTTTACGGAGCACCAATTTCTCCATCATCTCCTCCATTAGCTGCAGTAATGCAGGCTATTAAGAACAAGGAGGGCAAATTGGAAGGAATATGGTGCTTATGGGAGGACTATGTGGCACCATTGCAGCAGCGGTGACATTTTGTTGTTTGTTTTGCAGGATGGAGCAAGAGGTGAGGAAGGTAGCCATATGGTGGGTATTTATCAGCCGATGGCTGCCAGAGTGATTGAATGTGAGCTGAAGGTGAAGCTGCAGACAGCTGAGAGGGAGAGCAGGGCCTGAGGCCCAGGGTCTGGTACCAGGTTGTTCATCATCTCCCTTAAAGGAAGGTCAACAGTCCAATGAATCACACTCACCACCAAACTTACAGCTTGTTCTCTGTCAGCTTTACTGCATTTCGCTGCAGTTCTCAGTGTTCAGCTGGAACCTAATCCACTCCCAGTGTCCCTGCATTAGATTCTTTAGAAGAGATTGGAAGAAACCAAGATGCCAAATTATTTTAATTCTAATGATCCAATATTCTTAGACGTCATCACAAATGGCTGCTGACGTCAGTAAAGACAGCAACAGTACAATATTGGATTTGCCCTGATGTAACTACAGACACAAACGGTACAGTGCACATGTGGCACAAAGTCAATGAAGTGTTATGGAGCAGTTCCATGAACACCTTAGCATGGTCAGAGGGCTACTACCCATTCAGCTGAGAGCTCCAGTGGGAAACACTGCAAATCCCAAGGAGCATACAGTTTTTATACACTTAACTCAACCTTTTTCCACCAGCCACCAAGACCTCACAAAACACATGGGAGGCAGGGAAGGCAGGGATTTGGCTCAGAATACTGTAGACTATGCAAAACATGACAAGGACACTCATGTTCGAAGAAAAGTAATCCCCCTCCGTGTGAAATCCGAGCATCAGTGAGGAGAAAAACATGTATGCACATTTTCTCTCTCCGGGAGACATGAGAGTCTTCCAACTTGGTTCAAATTATGAAAACTCCAGAAGTTAATTCCCTTTTTGACTGACACCCAAGGCTGATTTGGCCATCCCAGGGGGTCAGTGCATGACAAGCATCCAGTTAGTGCTACAGAGCCAGCAGTTTCCAACAGTAGGTTCAGATGTAGGTGATGCAAGTGTGACAGATTAAAGAAGATTAAAGAAATAAAATGTATTGCATGAGTATTTGCAACAATGTCAAAGGGAAGACTTTTGTTTTCCAAGATAAATCTAGTAGAAGACTCTAGTCCAGTTAGCAATTGTAATGCAGCCAATAAACAAGAAGAAGGAAGACAGAGAATTACAAGAAAAGAGACAAAAACGAACCTGAGAAGACCACTTATTTCCAACCAGGTCTTGTTTCTGAACATACATAAGAAGAGGCAAAGATTTTCAGAAAGAAATAGTTCAGATTTTGTTGACATAAAGTGATATCTAAACATTGACATTAGCTGAGCCTACTTGTCCTGTGGATGGAAATATCCCAGAGAGCCAAAAGCTTGTCACACAGAAATGAACATGACAATTGTTGCCTGTCATCCCCACTCTGTCTCCTCTCTTTTGCTTCCCCTCTCACCACTTGTACACAATCTAATAAAAGTAGGAATGTCATGAAAATATTATTCTAAAAACAGGACGCATTGATATGGAGAGGCATCACTTTCATTTCACTTTCGTATGACACTATCACAGTAGCACAGAAGGCTTGTTTCATAGCAGGTGGTAAATACTGCAGCTCCCCTCCCAAGCAGCTCAGCCATCAACCCCTGAGGGTACAACAAGAAGACTCACACTTTATAAGTATACGTACACATACACACCACTTTATCTGGCACACCTTGCTGTTTACACTGCTCCTCCACATTCCTGTGTGACTAAAGCTTAAGCACAAATAATGCAGAGATAAAATGCACGGTTACTGTTCAAGTAAATGTTAGAAGTGGCAAGACGTGTGGTTCAAGTGACCTTGAATGTGTCATGATGTGCCATGGCCAGCAATTCAGAAACAACCAAAAGTGGCCAGAAATGGCTGCCTTGCTGATTAGAGATGAGGGGAGAAAAGCAAGGCCCCAGGCTGGTTGCACACACGGGGGGGACCAGGTATGTAAATACCAACCCTGTACAACAATGGTGTGCAGAGGAGCATCTCCAAACAAACAACTTACAAGGGCTCGGAATGGATCAAGAGACAGCAGGAGATCACTACTGGCTTCCTGCTAAGAATTTTAGGAGGGTATGGTGGGCACGAAAAGGCCACCTGGCCCAATAATCACAGTAAATATTGTAATACTGAGAGCAGGGTCATGAATCCATATATCCACCAGGTCTCAGCCGAGTAAAAGTAAAGTAAGTCAAGCCACGATACTTGTGAATGTAGTCTTGCAGACCTGAAGAAAAAAAAAGAGCACAGGCTTCTCTATTTCTTTGTAGCTATGTATTCATGTGCTGGTCTGAAACTCTGGACATCCAAAACTTCAGTGCCAGCATCCTTGCTACTTTGTCAGGAAATCAAACTCAACACACAAGCAACAAGTACACATGATTGCCATCAAAAAGACTACATTTGCAAGTTTTGTAAGTTGGGAGTTTCCCACAGCACATGAGCACTACAGCACTAGTGTCAGCTACGCACACAGAGCAGCCTGCAGTGAACTTTCTCAACCAAATCTGAGAAGTCATGCAAAAACACAGGTACTGTATGGTGCTTGAACATCATAAAAGATGCACGAGTGAGGGAGAAGAAGCAATGAATTCATCATTCTGTAGCTAAGAGCTTAGCAGCTCCAGGAGGAGGGAGTTAACAGAGGTCAGGGAAGCAAAGGAAAGGTAAGTGTTAAATATGTATACTAAGTGCCACATTCAGCTCTGCTCATACATAAGGAAAAAATGCAATGTGTCTATCCAGATATTTGTCTCTTGTATTGGTGCAGTAGCTGCTTTTGGAAATAAATGTGATGGATATTTGGATCTTGTGATTGGCTGTTTTCCTTTTTTGGCCACTCATATGGACGTGAGTGTGGACAAAACACGATTTGATAAATAAATCGACAACAATTTTGATATCAAGTAAAAATAATTGCTAGTTCCGGCTTTGCAAATGTGATGATTTGCTGCTTTCCCGTTTTATATTTTTGGACTGTTAGTCATTATCGGTGTGGTCTCTGGGAAATCGAGTGGCCTTTTCCAGAATATTCTGACATTATATAGAATAAATCTATCAATCATCGATGAATACAAAAAATAGTCTGAAGATTAATCAATAATTAGAAGAGTACGACCACCGTCTTCCCCTTTCTAAAATGCATGCATCCAACACATAATGCACCATGTCACTTTGTATGCTGCAGCCACTGTGTGTCCTAAGATTACAATGACTTTAACAGCAGAACATAGCAGTGACTTTAGATCAGTCCCCATATCTCAACCCAAAAGTGCACCTTTGGGATAACATAAAATGGGATGTTAACACCAAAAAGGTGAAGTCAGGGTAGACCAGGATCTGAGCAGTGTTTTCAGCACTTTGCTGAGTCAATGACTTGAAGAATCCAAATTGTTTTGGTGGCAAAGTTATCCTATATGGTGCTGGTTAGGTGTCCTCAATAAAGAGGCTATGGAGTGGAAAATGTTTTGTGCTTTCTGCCTAAATACTGAGCTATGTTCTAGGGATCAGTGCGTTGTTCCAAAGAAGGGAAATTACTCTCTCCACTCTGTTGGATATATGCAAAGTCCCTGTCTCTCTCACACACTCACTGGCAGGTTATTGATTCCCAACCTCCCATTGTGTTACATAGTGAAACTGACACCTAACTCACAGAACACATTATGCAGAAGTCGCTGCAAATGGTGGGGGAAAGTGAGGGATAACAGAAAGAGACAACAGCAAGCTCCTCTTCCCTGTACTGACCCTCCTTCACTGATAACCAGTGTAATACAGGCACTCAGTCCCTATTGCACCTCCAGAAACCTCAAATCTATTGACCAATCACGTCTCTTAATTCATCTCCTCTAAAATCTATCAAGTCTGACCCCTTTTTTCTTAAACGTTTTGAATGCTATGGTGCCATATTCTGACTTTATTATTAATGGTTTTCTATGTAATATGCATATTAGAGCTAGACTGATAAGTTGGCAGTGCTGATACATTATCTGATATTACTAGCCGTATACATTGGGCAATAATTAACAAGAAATGTCAGCACAGAAATGCCAAGTAATTGTTTGAGGTAGTGTAGAAACTGTCACCATTACATCATTTGTCCACCAGAGAGCACTTACAAGTTTATTTTTCAATTGCAAAATGTCTTGTTCAGCACACATCTAGGTTACAATGTAGTTATGTGATGATGTATTTCTCCCTTCTTACTGTATATAACTTCTATATAAAAGCACTCTGGACAACAATTGTGTATGTGTGTATGTGTGTGTGCGTGTGTGTGTGTGTTGAAAAAAGAAAACGGAAAATCGTCAATATTTACAAACCAGCATATTATGAGATGTCAATGTTGGTCTACGGGGCTGTGCTGCCAGGATAGTGAGGAGGACTCCATCGCTGTAACGTTTACCATCACATATAAGGAAGTGGCTACAAGGTACATCAAACATGATGAGGTATAATTCAAGGATAAGTGAAAATAGAAGAATATTCTAGGAGTACTCAGTGTTCCTGTGCCAGGAAAATGTCAGGTATACTGGTAGATACCTTACCATGCCATACATTCTTTCACTCAAGCATAGAGACCCTTAAGGGTGACAGCATGAATAGTTTAGTTGCAGTCGAAACACGCATGACAGTGTGTACTGTATATTCACACAGAGCATGCACGCTTCCACACAGCTGTCTTTTTTTTCATGCATGGATCATATCAGAGCAATGATGAACGTTACAGGGCATTGCATAGCAGCTTTTACATGTAAGCAAACCATTGTTTGCTAGAATAGCACACTTGCTTGACTCTCACTCTAATTAGCAATACTTTTATGGATAGAAAAAGAAAAAGGCTGGAAAAAGGCAGTACAGAAGTAATTCAGCTATTACATCAGACCGCTTATAAAAGCAGAGCCTTTAAATAAGCCATGCATCTATTGGTTCAAGAGTGGGGCAGATTTATAGGGAGCATTTGAAGAGATTTATTTTTAAATGAAATATTCAACTTTAAAAAAAAAAATGTAGGCGTGAAGGTAAATCATATTAGGAGTTACTGATGAAGTTGAGCTTCCTTAGCTTAAAGAATAGTAAATGTTTCTGACGGTAAAATCATCTGGGTTTATATCACAATGCTTTTATTTTTTAAATATTGTGTTTTGAAGTAACAACATCTAATTTCCCTTAGTTATGCTCTGTAGTCAGGCAGGGTCCGGTCTGAATGAGGACAGCGTGTGCCCAAAAACAATCATCTCCCTCATTTAATTCTGCATGTGTGGGTGGATCTGATGATTCTCAGTCCAAGCATTCAAATTCCTGGCTGTCTGAAATGTAGCCTAGCCTCAGGGTGTATGCCTACAATTCTCCAATACACATAGGGTGGCTATGGGAACACTGGTCACAAAGTACGGTGACAGTGTAGAGAACTGCAGCCGACCACCGAAACCAGTCCACAAATTACTGCAGGTAAGATATTGCCCCCTAGTGGTTTGCTTGCCAAAAGCAGGGACTTCTGAGAGAGCTTAAGTTGAGTGACAGTGAGGCTGAAAAGCAGAGCCATTGGACAGTAAAGCACTAAACTGTAGATCATCTGCATTTGACCAAATTGCCGTTCATTTTTGTCCACTATCAATGCAAGCTAAATACCCAAGACAAACAAAACAACTTATAAATCATGCAGAATGCAGATTCCTTCACATAGCTAAAACAAAGCAGGGCAACACACGGTGAAATGACGGGAACATGAAACATGCTTGTACATCCAAAAAGACAAAATTAAATATATAAAACCATACGCTGGAAGAAGTACAGGATTTTCTCCTTCTGTGCCTGCAGAGAATGTGCAGCTGTTCGGGCACTGTGCCAACAACACGCCAAGGCTGACTCACTTCCAGAAGCTGCTGTGCAGAATCATCCAGAGACTGGGGAGTCACCGGTGCTGGGGCTCACCGACGCACTGTGCAGATTTCTTTATGAAATCCTAATAATGGTTTATAGATGGAAGGATGAAATTTATCCCTCACTCTAGTCCTGTGGTATTAAAGAGAAGGCATTGCTATGAGGGTATGTTTTTTGTTTTTTTTTTAGTTTTCTTCTAAAAGTTTCTTCTATCCTGAATTTTCTGTCTAGATTTGAACATTTTGCTCAGTGTCCGATGGATCAGTGGCACAATCAAAATTATGGTAAAAGACATACAATAATAGAGCTCAATGGATATGTACAGGGGAGGAATGAAGCCAAGAGTCCTCCCCAATACAAAACAATTAAATCAAAGTGTTGTCATAAAAATACAGCAAAATAATAAGAGCAGATGAAAGAAACATAAAAGGGAACTTACAATCAAAAACAAAATAAATTTGAACAATAAGACTATCAATTCAGTCTCTCTAACAGGAGTGGAACCTTTACAACAATAAATACCTAATGATGAGAAACTTTTTATACCAGACTTTTCAAAACAACATGGAAACTACATGGATCTATTCTTTGATTTGTTGTTGTTTGTTAAGCCACTGAAAAGTGCATCTGTGTATTTGTCACTTTTCGTTTCTAAAGAAACACCAGCAGGAAAAATGGAAATCGTAAATGCTGACACGGTTGTCAGATCTAATTAGAGTGCGACAACAAACCGGCTCGGTGTCGCATAGTCCTGTAAAGCCATCCATTTTGTTGCCAAGTTACATTTCTCATCATCTGAGCGACAACAAAATTACAAGTGACAATTGTCGTGATCCCCTGGAAACTCTCAGATCATCTGATAATTGGATGGTTGGCACAAGCAAAGAACAAACGCCATAGTAACATTGCACATAGGCCTAATTGCTCTGTGTCTCACGTTGCGTATTCAGTAATGCAGGCTGGCTCTGCTGCCACTGTGGTGATGGGTTCACTCTGTCATTACAAAAACATTGTGATCGCAAGAGCATTTCCCATTCTATACTGAAACCAGACACTCAGACAGTAATTGGAAACACAAGGTTGTTGTTTGAGGTTTCATGGTCAAACACAAAAACCAAAGACTTGAGCAACACCCTGCACGGTTTCGAGTTAATTCCACAGAATCCTCTCCTTAAAAAATTATCTAAACTTGAATTAAAATAGTTTTTGAAAACCTTTGATGGCAGGAATGTTGAGGCTTCTTCATTATAGCAGGCACAATTGAATAAAAATAGGTTCTTCAGAGTGCTTTAGCTCAACGGCTGTTTGTGTAATGTAGCATGAATAGTACAAATTGCTACAGAGGCCTGTCTCTTATCCTCTCTATATTCGGCTGGTGCTCTTCTGAGCAGTCAAGGTCCTTTAACGCGTATTCTCTCAGACAGTAAATGGAGAACAACCTCACTCACATGTCTCCTATTCATTCTCTCAACAATCCACCATACATTTATCTTCGAAATGGCAGTGTTTTTGGAAAACATCAGCCACAGCGGAGCCAATTAACCTTTTTTTTGTGCTCAAATACATGTTGGCTCAGGACAGGGAAGACACATTTCTACGTGAATCAAGAAGAAATGGTTTGAAACATCCCAGTTTTGAGAGTTCAATGAGTGTGAATAATGCGTGAAGATTGTTGTTCATTTGACAGAAACACATACAGCACATAGAGAGACAAGATAGAGAGATGGAGTGGGAGACACAGAAAGGAATTTAGTTGTAACATAGCAGCCAGGTGAGTGGCCACGCTGTCATGCCTGGTATGCTGCAGCAAGTGTAGATAGTGATAGATGCTTAAATGCACAGTTTTTTTGCTTAATGACTTTCACGCTTTCTGCACTACAAAAAAAAAAAATGCACCCACATAAATGACCATAAACCAAAATATTGCACCAATTAAAAATTCGACCTGATGATGGCACTGAAAGAAAAGTCAGAGGATCATCAACATTATTACAGTTCACCCTGAGGGGGACATTAATGTCACAAAATTTCAAGGCAATCCATCTAACAGTAGTTGATACATTTCACTCAAAATCACAAATGGTGGCGCTAGAGGAAAAGTCAGTTCCATGGCAGTTCATACGATAGTTATTGATGTATGTTTCAGTCTGGAGTGACGTGCTGGAGTGACTGACCAACACACAGACATTTTCTAAAACTCTACAGTGCCATGTTGTTTTAGGAAGTACCTTAGCTTTTTGTGACCCGTTTTTAAAGATTTACAACTTGGAGCTGACTAGAACACACAGAATAGGGAAGTCGGAAAGCACGGACGACGACAAACACATCGTTGGTTTTGGTCTTTTCATGAAATTCGTTGACAATACGAAAAATTTAGAATGACAGCAACCTTGACCCTTAACATAGGCAATGTAAAAAGGTTATCCATGATAATCTGCTGCTGCTCAGTAAGAATCGAATCACAGATAAAGACAACTCCAGGAAAGATGCTGAGGTTGCATGCTTTTTTTCAGCTATACCTTGACCCATACAGACACTTTCATAAATGTTTTCTTTCTACAGAACAAGTATCAAGAGTGATCTAACAGCACAGCAGTGCTGTGTATCAGAGAAAAACACAGAGTGTGCCCAACATAACAATCGTCCTATAGGATCAACTGGAATTACAAAATGTGCTAACCACTGGGTAAAACAGCATCCATCTCCAGTGGATACAAATCTGCTGCTGTGAAAATATGCAAGGAGGGGAAAAACAATCCAATTTGTCTGGGCTGTTAAGGATAACCTCTAATTCAGTGTTTCCGTCAATACCCAAAATGTAAAATGCAGATTAAAGAGAGAATAATAAATGGAGCATGATAAGCAGGGGAAATTGCTGATAAAGAGAAAATTGTTACAGAGACTAATGTGCTTGGAAGTTCTCATCTCTTTAGACGGCCATTAGCTATTTTGATTGATGCGTGAGAGCATCGCCGGTCGGAGTTTACACTGAATGTTGAAGGAAAGAGGAATGGAATCGGTGAAACAGGGCAGCAGCTGGAAAAAAGTATGATTCACAATTCTCAGCTCTTCCTGGAAACCCTGGGCTGATGGACTGCTGATGAGCGGTGGATGTTGTGGCGGATGAGTGGAGGACAGAGAGAACCCACTGAGAGGTCAATAGTTCTGCGCTGACCTGTGAAGAACTCCATTATACCTCGATCACATCTCTGACTCGCTCCTTTTTTCCAACTGGTGCTGCCATCCAATACTGAGCAGTAACAATATCATTGTTGCCAACTGGACTAGAGTCCTGATTCAATCATAAACCTGTACAGAAATATATCACAGTCGTCTCTTGCTTTCAGAAAAACTTTGAAACACTTTGGCTGTAATATAGGTTGCGATTTGATGGCATTTCAGTCAATACGTCGCCCTTCTATATGATCCCAAAACCTGAGATCACTCTAAAAACATGACACACAAAGAGATGCACATCTACACTATTGTAAGGCTGATTTATATGATCTGTTATAAACAAGCAAATGGCTGCCCCCTCACTTTCAATGAAACAAAAAAGGAGAAAACGTAGCTGATTGAATTCCATAACACCTTCGTCTGTTGTTGAGAGGAACAATCTGTTATTGCTGAAGCTTCGCTTTGTCACTGCCATTACAGCCGAACAATTACATGCCTGATTGTATTCACGTTGCCCTTACACACACCCACTGCAATTCTTTATGCTCTTACAACTGACTCAAATGGTTTGCATATGATACAGCTGCTAAATTGCATTATTCCATTTAGAAGCAGGAAGACTATAATCTGCAGGAAACACATGACATTAAAGTATCTTTGATTTCTCTGGGGTACAGTGTGTCTCTCAATACTAGGGCAGTGATGGAAGAAGTATTTAGATAATTAAATCTTAACAAAACTAAACTAAAAAAACTACACTATTACAAGTTAAGGTCCTGCATTGAATTTTTTACTTAAGTGAAAGTAAAAATGTACCTGAAAAATATATTTAAGTGTGGAAATACTTTATGCAGAAAGGTCCCTTTTCAGATGGTTAAATTATTATATACATCATATTATGGGATTATTATTACTGGCACACTATCTTGATTGAAATACTTTATATACTGTTGGGTAATTCAATCTACAACAGTGCCTCATGTTTTATAAAATTTGACTGTGTTCTAGTATGCATTACTGTAGACAAAACTGTTAACAAGTGACTGTGACTGTTTTATTTGAATCATTAATTTGGTAGAAATTCTATAAACGTATTCATATGCTACTGTATATTCAATATCCCCATGAAAGCCTATAAAGAATAATATCAAATTATTGCCCAGCAATATCCAAACTCCGAAACATAAAACTTTGGTATAATATAATCCATTCAATAGAGTGACATGGAGGTCTCCAGGTCATTATGACCAATGTCAGGTTGGTTTTGGAGCCACACAATAACAGAAGATGGACAGTCTGTCCTGCAATAGGTCTCGCTCCTTATTTGGGTAATAACTCCTCTTGGGAATAAAGGCATATAAAACACACGGCAATTTTTTTCATATCCCCAACAGCGCACACAAATCGCCGGTTACCACAATTATCTCTTTCTGAACCTTTATGAATAGGAAATTACAAATGGTAAACTGATCCAGGAGATGTCTGTCCAGCTACATGGCATGAGAGAATAGTGATTCATGGCGTTATATTTGGTTGTAGGGAGATGAGCCCATGGTAATGAATGAGCCTTAAGGAGGGCTTGGCTTGTCATTAATCTTATAAAACTGGGCTACAGAAAAACGCAGAGTCACTCTATTAACACAAAAGAAGACATGCATTCAGTTACGCTTTGTTGAACTCACCTAAGAAATATGCAGATTGCTTCAAAGCAATTATACAATTCACATAGGCCATTATATGGTCCTCTAGGTACAAATGAGAAAGCAAAGCTACCCTAAAAAAACATGACAGATGGATAACAGGCGGAGGACATATCTGATTCAATTAGGATTCAGAGCAATTTCTCTCGTACCTAAAGACTGAAGGAAAAAGTAAAGAAAATCTGGACGAGAGTAAAAATCTGAAAATCTTTGACTAGGTACAGAGCTATTATAGCTGCCGAAGTAATGGTGCGTATGGTTTATGTCACAAGGCGAATGATACCACCATCATTACACACCTTAGTTTCTTTTGATGAAACAGCTATCTTGGAAAATGTGTCTTCTTCCTGACACACTGTGCAGTCTATTTCAAGTCACCCTGCTCTGAGCGTGATGAGAAAACGCAGAGAAGAATATGACAACTTTCTTAAAGCTATGAGAGAAGAGCATCAGTCACATTTTCCTCCTCATTCACTTTCATTGAGCAAGGCTCGGAAACTTTGAAGACCTTCTGAGGGATTCTCGAGGTGCGGCAGAGAAGGTTTCAGTTTTCAGGAAAGTCTGAATTTCTTGCATAATTCCCCATCCACTCATCCAGCTGTTATCACCTTTTCAATTTATTCATTTCATGAGTGTAGGACGCAATCCTGTGATAGACCTCTGAGTGTGCAGTTCTATAAAAGCTTTTTTTTCACTCATCAAGTGTTTTGATTTGATGAAATCAAAGTGTTGGAAAACGTTACTTTTCAAATGTAAAATACAGATAAAATACATCTGAGACTTCCTGGTGGCAATCATAGGCCTAATTCAGTGCTACTATTCAATAGCAGCTCCTGTTAAATATGCCTTAAAGTAACTGCTAGAAAAGCAATAATTTTCATTTCAGTTCCATTTCTGATATGCACAGTGCACCATTTCCCACAGGAACTATTGTACTGTAGCTTATATTGTGGAACATGTCTCATAAATGCAACATTTATAGTATCCGTATTACCTGGTCTCATACGGTATATAGTATATTTAAAATCTCATTTTTTTCTACTATTGATCGTCACTTTTTTCTGTAATAGCCATTTAATGTATTTGCATTCTGTAATTGTCTTATAGTTAGTTATATTTCCATTAATAAAATGTAGAAAAAATTATCATCAAGTACCTTTTTCATTTGCCACATGTAATACGGCTGGTGAAAAGAAGGATTGTTCTGGATTCAGGTCCAGATGTCTGACTGACCAAACTAATATTCCAAATCAGTGTTGAATGATGAATGATACTTGGCAGGAATCTCTAACACTATAGTTAATATTCTGAAAGGCGTGCATTAATGACAGTAAGCACGGTGTGTCTGATGCACTGAGGCATCAACAACGTTAGTCAACATTTTGTTTTCTTCAATAAATCCCTTGATCATTTTTTCTCTAATTACCGTTTCACTACACTGGATAATTGCTTGAGTTTAATTTATTTCTAAGTATTCCAGCTTCAGTGCCTTCAGCTTTCATTTTACCCCTTCACCAGAATTACAGTGCATCTGCCACAAGTTTTGTTTTAGTCCACTTGGTCTGCATCGGGGACTGACAGTGAATTAGGGTCGAGAGAGACGAGCTCAGGGTGGAAATTGATACAATTACGTTCATCTTTTTGGAGGATGCCTCAGTGAAAGGTGCTCCCTGGGGAATTAATCACCCCAGTGTTTGAGCATCTTACCTGTTTAATAACCAATTTAATCACTTCCTCCCAAGGTTCAACACTCCTAAAAAGATACGAGCGGTTGATTTTTATTAACACACTGCTTCCATTAAAGGCCAATTAGGAGCCATGAATCAGTTGTGTGCTTGTGTGTGTGTCTGCTGCAATTCATTTGTTGTAAACAAAATGAGATAGGACCATAGAGAGTAACTCAACATAGCCTTATCCGGATTAGCGGTATTATTTATTACAATAACAGACACGTAAAAATAAGGTGCTGCTGCTCAACTATCATATGTTATACATCAAATGTATCAATAAAATCCGTCATCTTTTATTTCTACAGTCACTGTATGTGTCTCATAAACTATTTATCC
Source organism: Enoplosus armatus (assembly GCF_043641665.1). Lineage (NCBI taxonomy): Eukaryota > Metazoa > Chordata > Actinopteri > Centrarchiformes > Enoplosidae > Enoplosus > Enoplosus armatus. The sequence goes on along the minus strand of NC_092193.1, from coordinate 7,039,299 downwards.
TCAAGTGACTTGAAAGCCTTAACATTCAAACCAGGAACCACGTTTTAAAAAGAGCCCTTTTCAAGGTCGATGGCGCACTTACAACAGGCCTAATTGAGAATTTGATCTAGTCGCTCTAGGGGGTGGACAAAGTGCTGCTGTGAATGTTAAAGATGAGCTATCAGGATTTGATCGGAAGTAATCAAAATGCTGGCCTACTTTTAGGTCACTTCCTTCTTTACCACCAAACTGTGCAGCAGGACATGCTTTTCTGTAGCATTTGTATTCTATACAACTGCCAGACTTTCTTAAGCACAGCGAACACATAGAGAGCTTCTGGTATATCAGCAGAGACAGATATAAATCACAAAATATATTTCCAGACATCTGGACAGTGGAGAAATAGTACAGCAACAACTGTCTGATGAAAGGAGGCTGCTATCCTCTGCAGAGCTCAGAGGGAATTGCTATTGCAAGCTATGATGATATACACTGTACTTGTGTGACTGCAAATTAATCAGAGCACAAGGATTTACACCAAATTAATTTCCTTACGGACTGTTTAAAAGTCTGAAATAAAAAAGCTATAAACCCTCCTGAGTAACTTAGTCAAACATAATCACAAACAAGGAAAGCACAGCTATATGGTTTTAAAATGACTAAAATGGCATTCATTCAAGAGCATCTACTGTACATAAAAGGACTAAAAGGCTTCATTCTAGTGAAACCGATAACATTACAAGTGATCATATACTTTTAACTGCTTTTATATTTAAGCATCCAATGAAGAGGCAGGTATAAAGCAAACTGAATACTGTAATTAATTCTTCATAATGCTGTTACTGCCATGCTCTGCAAGATTTCATTTACAGAAGCGTACTTGAATTATAAGAGCTGTATGCGAGCATTGATACCGCAGCCTAAAGGTCTTAGTGAAAGGCAGCTTGTTTTCAGGGAAACAAACTCTTTGCAGAAAATAATGCTGCTCTGCTCTGATTAAAGGCAGACACCATTGAATATTTCATTGCAGCTTCAAAATGAACTTGTGTTGTGAGGGGCTTTGATGTAAACTTGCCGTTTCAACCAGTGGTGGCTTGTTTGACAGGCAGCAGTCACACAGAGACGAAAACAGCCCAAAGTTGAGCGGGAGAAATGTGCCCCCCTTCTACAAGCTGGCAGAGTGGTAATGATTAGCTCTCTAGCAGGATTCTCCTAAGGCAAGTGATTACGACACGCTCTGCAAACTATGACACCTCTTACCTGGAGCCCAAACAAAGACAGCATCCCAAAATATTTCTAGAGCGCTGCTAAGAACAGTTTGAGCTGAAATGTTGTTTTTGCCTTCTCCCTGCAAGAGTTTGTGTTTATTATTCAGGTTGACTTGGGAGGAAATTGGTTTTGCTAATGAAAATTACTTCCTGCAAAAACAAATGAACTGTAAATGCCAGCCACAAGAGTTGCATACCTGTTTTTTTGTTTATTTTTTTTCTGCTGGGTGCTTGAGTTGGATGAGGGCTGTTGAGTATGAATCATTTTTCTCAGTGTTTCGCTCTGTTTTGCCCCTTACCCGGGTTGTGAGCAATGCTAAGCCTCCATGAGAGGAATAACCTGAAATGGAGGAACACTTCAATGTCGCCCTTTCCCCCTCTCCTCCACGAGTGATTATACAATTGATTTTTTTTCCACCAGTGGTTCCCGCTATAGGAGCAGTAATAACAATTTATCTTGGCTCCTTGTTCCATTACAGCAGAGCTGCAGTGAAACCAGAGGAAAAGTGCTGTGTTTTATGATTTATGGAGGCTATTTGACCTGTGCTTATTAGAGGGATCTACCGAACGTGATGCAGACTTCGGGAAATAGACTATGAGCTTTGCTCTGTGAGGGGAGTGTGAACATGGCTTTCAGAGAAGATGGAATGGCTGTCCCAGCTGATTGAAAAACAAACAAGACCTAGTCTGAACAGTGATGTTTAAATATACAGCATATCCGCTCTGCTGACACATTCCAACACTCCACTTGTTTCCGACTGATTTCAATCTAATTTAGAGATCAATAAGAAGAAAATCTCAGCCTTAACCCCTCTGACTGTCCTTCCCAAAAGGGTTTAAGTTTTGTAGCATCACCAGTCAATCACATTACAGCCCCAGTTGTCTGGTATAATTTGGCATGGATGGAGATAAGCACCTGAGTGATAAGTGAGATGCTTATCGTCATGTGTCCTTACTCTGGTACTAGTTTTTGTTAGAGTGATGCCTGAAGGAAACTGCCGTGGATCTGAGGGGCCCCTGGTTATTCCTCATTTATTGCCGTTTATGGAGCCGTTTAAGCATGGCGGCTACCTCCCTGACTCCCTCCACCAAATCCAGGTCTCTCTCCTGTGGCTAGTGATAATATTTAACTGCTGACCTTATCTTCTCTCCCCCACATCTCTTCTCTGCCAGCAAATGGGGAGCATGTTAATGTCTGACACAGCTCTATATGTAGCATGCTAATCCATCTGTGGCCTGGTTGATTAAAGATGAATATCAGTGGGATGGTAAACACAGGCATGCCCGAGGCAGCTTCACCGATGACTACATCTGCACAGGACCATGTAAGCGGTTACACTCCAACCTGCATATAATATTGCAGATCTTGGGGCTAGATGAATAAATCAAGGGTCCCCACTTAATAGCAAGCAAACAAGCTGCAAACTTTTATTGTCAAGTATGTAAACCACATGACTCTCATGTTTCCTTGGAAAAAAGAAAACCTCATTCCCATACCCCCACATCCACCACAGTTAAACAAAATGTTATTATGATCACATATTTTGCATTTCAAAATGTAATTTAAAACTGTATGTACCAATTTCACACCAAACCTTATTATTGATTTAAAAAAATGTAAGATAGAATCACATTAATATAGAAACACACATGCTAGGGCTGAATTTAATGTGGTAAATAGCTCACTTTGATGTTTGAGGAATGAGATGTCTAATGGGACAGCACTGTATAGGAGCATTGCAAAGTGTCTGTTAAATTAAATAAACTCTCAAATACATATTGTTTATGTGACAGTCAATTTTGAAAGAAAACAAGCCATAAATCATTCTCTTATTCACTTTAATCCCAAAGGGACATGTACAATCTGAGCAAACCATTTCAGCAAGCTGGTGAATATAATATAGCTAAAAGCACTACCCGTATCCCTAAATATTATAATCCTAAATGTAAATAAGGCTGTGTAGATAATGTGTAAATATTATACATATTTGTGACAGAAGGTTACCGGGACCAATTAAAAGTGCAAAGGTTTTTATTGCAGTAACAGCAGCCCAAGGCAGAATAACATCTACTTCTATCTATTACATTTCATTATCATTTAATGTTACTTTGGGATCAAAAATCCCTGTTGTCAAAGACTCAAATATCCCTAATATCTGCACTTTCAGATGTTGTGTATGTGTCTTTTGTTTTGTGGATAAACAATCTATGAGTTTGGCCCCACAGATATTAAAATGCTTTTATTATTATAGGACTCTGCTGAAAAATCATTTGATACAGCATTTGATACTTAAATGTTTATACATTTATAAAAATGTAAACAGATTGATATAGTATAGTAAGCCTTACTTTCATGATAATTGGATGGGCTTTTTTTAAAGGGAGAAGTGCTATATCTTTGTCTAGTAAAACACTACTTGTTTCTGGAGCACCCATAGGTTCCTTTACATGCTGTTACAAATGTCTTCTTCAGCAGACAAAGATAGAATATATGCCGCCTTCAGCTGATCGATAGTGGACCACTTGAGAGTTGTGCCCTTTCTGTGTAGGCAGAGGAGTCACCTTTAGCTGCATGGACGAGGAGCACAAAGTTGAGGGAAAAACTTATAATATTGGTTGACAAGCTGCCCAAAATACCAGGTTGAAAACTGTGAACATTTCTCTGAAAGTGATGATTTACTTTACTTTATAAATATCATCAGAAGCAATCATTATCTCTGTAGTGCCAGGAGGGCGAGCACAGTGCTCTGCTGGCATCATATCAGCTGTAGTTCTCTTCTCAGACAAGCCATGGGGTGGCTAGACAGGAGAACCACAGTCTTACTCAGCTAGACTACTAATGAATCTGGGGAGTTGTTTGTCATCACCCATATGAATAGTTTTGGCTCATGCCATCATCTTCCCCAATCAAACATAATACTTGATCAACAGAAATTAATACACTTTGACAAGCATGCAACATTTCCTCACAGAGGAAGCACAGTGGTCAGCAATTTAACCTGAGACGCAAACTTTTGAATCATATCATTAATAAGGTTAATACTATACCGGATATCTTAAATACTACAACTTACTGATATGATGTCGCTTCTGTGATATATAAGCAGATTCACCATGGGCATGATTCAGGCTAAATAAATAACTATGCCTGCATAAATAGTACAAGAGGCTCGAAATAAAATTATTTTTCTTTACTGAGTTTGCAAATGCTCTGTCAAGGGTAGTTTACTCATCTTACATTCAAGGGCAAAAAATTCTGACTAACATCTCAAAGCAAGCACAGATGCTGCAGTTTGGGAATTCTTCCAAGGGAACATGTAAAAGGTTCTTCACCACTAATTATCATTGCTGATTTTAAAAAAAGCAGAAAGATACAAAATTACCCAACAGCAATAATATCCCTACTCCACAACTAGGTGTTTTAGTTTCTGTGTTTATTTTGTTTTTTTAAAAATCTGTGAATTTAACTGTTATTTTATCTGAAATATAAGAAATGTGTGAACATGCAAAACTCTGTAGTTACACCATTTTTGTTGTTTTGTTTCCAACCTACTTAGAGGGACTGGTGGTGCACAAGCCACAGCTTATTTGCATCCTCTCTCCACTTGTTTATTAGTGGTAAAATGACCTTTGCTCATCACTAGAGAACCTTTACTGTGAACTACATCTTGCAGCAGGCAACACAATAATGTTTAGGTGCGTGGGGATATAAAATCCACTTTCAATATACTAATCAATATTGTTCAGTGAAATTGGATAAGAAACTGAAAACAATGAGCCTAGACATATTTAATCACTGCTCCTATACTTTCATTGCCATAATATGGAATGAACTGCTACCATCAAACCTGTTAACTACGACGCATTTTGGAAAGAAACATCCAATCACTGAGCATAAAATTCTGTTACGTGCACCGCTAAAAACTAGTGGAAACAATAATGGTGTCGATAAAACTGACAAACTACACCACCGTGTTTTGTTGTCAACTGTAAAGCGTATTCAAATGCTGCCACTCTGATTGGCTTCTCCTCCATGACAGCAGTGACCGAGGCTCATGGGTATTGTAGTTTTTACACCCCTCTGCCACCCTGAAATTATGGACAAAACATGATTTCTCAGAAATTATAAAGTTGAAATAATTAAAACTTGTGGCCATAACATAAACCAAGAGGATTGTTCCATCATCCTGGAGTCCCGTGTTTCTATGTTCAGTAACACTGATGAGCTCGTTTAAAGAAAACATTTAAATGGGAACACAACAGGTAAAAACACTTCAGTTACCAACGGTCCCTCCCACTTCACAACTCGATTAATGCCCACCATATATCACGAACTGAGCAAAGCTGACCCATTCATCAGTTTTTAACGTTATTTTATCAGCAAAAAGATAGTCGTGAATTGTAATTTTTCATCTCTGTAGATAGGCACATGTCAGCGAGGTGAGAGGGATGTTTTGTGTTTAATCTTATTTATATGTCATGGACACAGCACATTAATCAACATGAGAATGTAAATGTGCCAGAGCTGGCTAATATTAATTTTCATCAGCAGTCTCTGTCCAGAATTTATCTGCAAAGATAAAGAGTTAATTGCAGTTAACTGAGCTGATAAGAATGCTTTGTGTTTCACTCAAAGGCAAGTCAAGTAAGCAACATTGGGAAGCTTAGTTGAATTTACTTGGGTTATACTTTTTTTTTTCTTTCTCAGCATTTGTTCCATCTTAACCCAGGGCCAACTCAACTTTACACTACTACTTTGGGCAGTGACGGCTTCCAGTGTTTTCCAAAGGTTGTACATTTTTGGCTTTGGATGTCAGTACTGGTAAGTTCATTGGTGCTGTATCTGTGTGGGTGGGCACAAGTACATAATGTCACTTTAATTCCAATGGCCACAGAGACAATTTACCCACTTTGTGGGTGGAAGCTAGTTAGCCTAGCTTAACAGCATGACTGCCCCCCTTCCCCCAGTGTTGAATGTTACGTTCAGCTGATGGCCAACATTATGTAGGTTTCATGAAAAAGGGGGTAAAAAAATGTCTTGTATCAACTTTCGTAAGCTGTACAGGGCTGTGACTTTCTCCTGTCAGTAGCACACCGCAGAAGTTCACAGCGGGTCTCCGAGCAACGCTGTCTCCCAGATGTCAGTCAACCGTTGCCATGGAAAACACCCTCCCAAAAGCTTGAAGTTTGACCCTGTTTCTATAAATATGTTCAAAAAGGTTTATCCTTGTTTGGAAAATGGAAAGATATGCACAACATCTGCAGTTTTGTTTATATTTACTAACAAAAATAGTGGAGAATTTTCAATTCAACTTTGACATATAAATAAAAAAAAGATTTTTCTTGATGAGGGTGGCATTGTGGTGGCCCATCTTTTAGTATGGTTTAACTGAGCCCCTAAAACTGTACTTTTAGCTTCCCCTCTACTATGTGCTCTACATTAATCTAAAAGCAGCCACCCTCCAGATACCAGCTGGCATCTGGAACATGCCCTTCTGTTGGTGTTGGCAACCAAACCAGCAGGCTTTTGCTGTTAATTAGCCTCTCCACCACTAGGCCAATGAGCAGCACCCATGGCACAGCATTTACGCACTCAAAGCAACAGATCACACTGGTCCATTTTCCTTTTATATTTCAGACCTTCACTTGCCACACACACAAGCACGTCAAAACCAGATGCCAATATCTTCAGCCTCAGTTTGGGAGAAGAGGAAGGGGAGCAGCACATTAGCATAAATCTGGATTACTATGCATGACTGTCACTTCAAAGATAATCAAACAAATTAGAAAATTCTTCTTGTGTTCACGAACGTTGGAGTGAGTCACAGATAATCCACTTTGCTTTTATTTATTTATTTTTTTGTTTTTTCACCAGTCAAGAGCATTTCACATGCTTATGTAACTTGGAGCGGGGTGCTGATACAGGGCAGCAGCTGCAAGACGCACAAGGACAGGGGGAAAAAATATAATGAAGAGGGAGCAACAGGGACAAAAGGAAAAGGCGAGCACAGACAAAAGTCTAGACAATGTAATGGATATGGTCAAAAGCCAATAATCAATACACTTCCACTGCCAAGTGATCATTATTAGCACCTCCAGATCCTCAGACACAGAGGTGGTTTCTTCAGACTGCCTGAAGATGAAGAAGGGGGCAGTTTCAGACATCTTGTCCTAAATACGTTTGCTCCTTTCCTAATGTTTACAGTAACCACTGCTGAAGCAATAAGTCAATTCATCTATTAATGTTGACGGTTTCCAGCTTCTCAAATGAGAATTTGGTGGCTTTCTTTGTTATATATTATTGTAAATTAAATATTTTTGGATTTTGGGTTGCTGTCTGTCAAAACAAGCACTTTTTAAAAACTTTTTCTAACATTTTATAGACCAAAAAAACAACCAGTGAATCTGAAAAATCAGGATCAATAATGGAAAAAATCATTAGTTGAACCAAACAGAACTAATCCATTACAGGCAGTGGTAGCCTGAGGATCAGAGAGCTTATGAAAGGTGGGTTTCCGTTAACATTTCTTGCTGGGAATAACTGGGTGGAAGACGTTATTGCTGATCCTTTAATCAATAACAGTTAACTGCTTGTCCTACTGCCCCAATAAAGCTGCTCACTCTACTGTACAACACATAACTGCTGGGATTTTTGTAGGTGCACGTGAGTTTAACAGCTGAACTTTCTGTAAACTTCCCCTGGGCTGTTAGTGTAGTCGACTTGCCCGATTTAATGTTTACTGTATATGAAAATGAAGAAATAAAATTTCCATCCCCCAACACTGTAAATTAATGACATCATATCTAAGAGCCCTGGGCCTCATCAAGCAGCCATAAAGTTTAATAAAGCAAAATGAAATGTGATTTTCACATGGTGCCATTCATTTCCATAAGCCCTGCCTTTACTACCCTCCCGTGTCGCCTCAGTGTCTCAGTGGGGTTGTAGAAAGTGGGGCTTGCGCAGGAGCGGAACACTTTCACAGCTCCATTTTCATTTAGTATCATTAGAAATTCAATTCCCAGCAAATGACTTTTTAGAATTTCACAGCAGTCCCTTAAGATGTTCTTGCATGACCCACTTTTGTCTCAAGCAGCACAGGCTTCTCTTCATCGCTGCAGCTCACAACGTACATGTATATTCCTAAACTGCTCCATCTGAGTCCCAGGGTTCTTGTTTAAGAGTGGGTTTTTCAGGTTGCTTGCTCAGACTGCCAGGGTCACTGCAGGGGAAACTGGTCATTTGTGTTAAAACTCCCATGGTGATTCAGGGCTACTGTAGCAGCTGGCTATTTTCAGCTTGTACATAATGGTGTCTGCAACCTATGTGACTGTGTCAAATATGCCTCCTTGGCTCGACATAAAAAGAGAATATTAACAATGACACAGCCACCCTGGGAAACAGAACATTTCTACCCTGGAGTCCAGGTTATACCTATTCCACTGTGATTTTATATTTCTCTGAAAAAGTCCTAATTCTGCTAACACTGAGCCAGATTCAGCCAGATCACAGGCTGATTTTCACTGGTGTATAAACATGAATTCCTCTCGGGTTCTGTTGATTGCTGACTTCAGGTGCAAACACAATGTACATCAACAGCTAAGCATGCTGAGATTATGTTCTGAGATCAGCTCCATCTGTTAAAAGGGCGATGACAAAGACAGCAGATCCGTCTCGGTTCCCCTTTGGAGTTAAGTAGGAAGTGGGTACAGCTGACACTTGTAACTTTAAGCGTGAAATGAACACACTCACTTTTCTGTCTGTGCAAACAAGGCTTAATAAAGGTGATGGGCTATAAATCTGGTGCTCCACCTTTTTCAATTTCCTGCTTCATCGAGCATCCTATGGAAGCAGGGGACCACCTATCCCCAGGAAATACCCCTACAAAGTGACATCACATGTGTAGTAATGCGACACACATGAAATGTGAAGAAATAGTGATTTCACACTGGGGGATTTGGGACACTGACCAAAAGCAAATTAAATCATGTCGAAAAAGCAGGTATGGGCCATCAGCTAAAGAGAAAGTTGACTAGTAGGACCCCAGAGGAAAGTTCAGACTCCAGGACATTAAGTGAATGATGATTCTAACAGAAATCACTCTGTTCAGGTCAATGACACCGTTACCCTTTGAAAGTCTAGGACTAATGGAGCTAATGAATGCTCTGCGATTGAGTTTATGAAGCGTACATCCTTGAAGTAAAGTCCACTGCCCCCAAGTTGATCTTAAACATCATCAATTGTGAGCCTGCTGGCTCTGACAGGTGGTCCTGCGTTAGAGAGCAGGTGACCCCTCCCTCTCTTCCCTCGATGCTGTCAGTCACAGTGACAAAGGTGACATTAGGAGCAGATCCTGCCATGATGGAAAGGGCATCTGCACAGCATGTACATCTTTTAATAGCCTCTACCCAGATCAGACAGGCAGATAGGAGACACGCAAATTTACCCACTTTTGAGAGAGTACACACACGGTCAGATACAGGGTCCCTCTGTGGTCTGAAAACACACACTACACACAGCAGTAATTTATGACTACAAGGTGCCCTCCCGAGAAAAAGAGGACAAACAGTTTATACTTGATGAGAAGAAGTGATAAAAGTACCATAGGTAGAAGACTACAATGTCTTCAAATCATTTTTTTGTGACTTTTGGATACCGTTTCTACAAACATTGTACTCAAAAGTAATTGCTGAAATCTTTGCCTTGATTTTGAAGTTTCATCATCTGACTGTGTTTCTTGCCCTGTCGGACTTCTTTTCAGCAATGTGACCATATTCCAAGATCTCAGGGATTGCCATTAGAAATCTACAAAAATAACACCCAAGATGTAATAAAACAGGATCCTTTGAAATATTATTAATATGTTCCACTTTTCTGTTGCTACTTGGACACTTTACAGTGTAGAAACAGAAATAGTGCACTCCTGTAAAGATGGATTGTGAACATTCTGAATCTTTCACAACCTCGCTCTGAAAATAACGGCGTGCTTTGAGGAAATGTGAAATGGCTGATGTGTTGGAAAGCTCAAGAAGAGATACGGTGCAAGTCTGCACCGCAGAACAAAAATGGTCTCCCCAGAGTAACACAAGAGACAAGAGCAATCACTTCCTCCTCCTGTTCTTCCTGTCGTCATACTTCAGATCTGCCACTGTTGAAAACATGCTGTGGCCTGTAATGGATGTCTTTTCATCATTGTCTCTGTGCTAATTGAAACAGAATCTGTGGGTAAATAGGTCCATTTGGTCAGGCTAGGCTTTTAACTCCAGTTAATGCACCATTTGTCTGAGCATATGCTAGAGTCGAAATATAACCACTGACTCAAGGGAGGAGTTAGATTTCTTCAGACATGGACAGTGAAGACTCTCCTTGAAAACTATTGCTGATAGCTGCGCTTTGCTTCGCTTTAGGGATTCTTCAGGTTTTTTCTTACTACATTGCCAAAGGTGATAAAAATGCACAACATCTAATGCTTGGGAAAAGTTCTGCTGTGTTTTCACCAGAACTAGAGGTCAGACTTTTGAGTTGTTTAACCCTGAAATGTCTAACATTTTCAGCCTTATGATAATGTGAAATTTGTATCATACATTTCATCAACTATGTGATTAATACAGCGAGACCTATTCTTGCACTTCAGATTAGCGAAATGTGATAATGGGGAGCAATGAGTGCAGCCCTTGAGAGTATTTTTTTTCCTATCATGTAGAAAAACACCACAATTAATAAATAATAGATGGTGCCATGTATAAAAGATTTGTGAATTATTCAGAACTAATAATAGTTCATTCCAGAGGTCCGATGTTTGTCGAGCGCAAATAACAAATCCAGCTGATACATTTCTATGAATATTTTATAAGAGCTGAGCTGTGTCAATTATTCATGTTTATTTTGTAGTGACATCTTGACACGAAAGCCCGGACAGAGTGTGTGGAGTTCTTCCAGGTTCCATGAAGTTAAACAAGAGTTAAAAAAATCTCTTTAGTAACAGTTCTAAATCAACATTAGCAGATTAACATCTGTCATAACCCTAAGAGGAGACACTATGTTTACTGAAACATTTTTAGGCCTTGAATTTATCATTTTGAACTGAGTGATTCCCTATTCTATGTTTTTTGTATCAACAAATCACACGAAAAGACCAAAACCAACAATTCATTTTCCGACTAGCAAGTATTGTCTATTGATGTTACTTATTCCTCTGTGCCACAGAACTCCATTCTTACTATTAAAGCCCCTACACAGCCTTGCTCCACCCATACAGGTGTTTTCACTTAAGTTCCCTGATTAAACTTCTTCTCAGGACTGCATGGATGTGTGCAAACTATGGTTGACTGACGTCTCTGTTACTCTCTGATTAGTTTTGTTGCACCTGTTATGCATCATATCATTCACACCATAATCACAAAGAACTGAGTTGGAAAAAAGTTGATGAAAGACCTTTCACCAAGTGGGAAAAAAAGTGTCAAAACCCGCAATATGGCTGCAAAGCTGGATGCTTTGCTGGCAGTTACAGTTTGTTTGTATCTGATTTCACTGATTTAATGAACTGTTCTAAATACATAACACAGCAAATTTAGACTATTTAAATGGTGTGGCTACAAGGCTAGCAGTGGTGTAACCTTCTTGGAATAATGCGTTAACTCTCCCAAATCGTATTAATGGGAGGTTTTCCTGTCCTTCCAATTCTGCTGACATTGCCTGAACGCAGCATCAGGACAGAACAAGTTACACCATTATTATTTATCATTATCATTTATACCTTTATTATTAGGTAACGTCACACAATTCCCAGCATAACTCCAGCCAGCTTCTACCTGACTAGAGGTCTAATCATCCAGAATTGACCTGTGTGGGTGTACATCAGTGAGCCATACCGTTGCACTGATATATTCCTTTATTACCATGAACATGGACACTGTAGTTTAGTTAGTCCTTGGGTCATTAACACTAACTAGCTCATCAAATGTGTATTAATCTGTGGCTGAAAATAGTCCCCAAGAAAATGCACTATGTACTTCTGTTTGACTCTGCTAAAAACTACTACAAGCCCTGCTGTTTTAGGAAATTACTGAGTCTTTATTGAAAATGAAACTATACATTTCATCCTCGTCAGAAACAAATGGGCTTGGAGCTGGGTACCACTGACAGGGTAGGAAAATATTGGGAGAGAGACAAATTAAGGCATTATTGGTTTTGGTCTTTCTATTGGATTTATTGACACGTAAAAAATAGAGAATACTGTCAGCCTTATCCTTTAAGGACCCGCATACATCAGCTCCTAAACCCATATGACCAGGACAACATCCTTTGGGAATTTATATAAAATCATACACTAAAAAGGAAGACGCTGTCAAAAGAAACAGACTGTGAAAATTAAATGAGCTTCATGACACCCTTATTTTCCCTTTTTTTTTCCCCCAGTCCGTGTAGTCTCTGGTCCAATTCCTCCCTGTGTCACAAAACACAATTTATCCACAAAGGACCAGCTGGGAAAACACTGGCAAACCAAGGACATCCGCACAAGATGCCCTAGTGAGAAGTTGATGAAATGGTTATACGATATAGTGAAACATCATCCACACATAAGCTAAAACACATTTCCATATTCCATTCCTGGAGAAAAAACACATTTGAATGAGGAAGGGACACGTGGGGCATAAGATGTAGAGCAGGGAATGGAATAATCTAAGCTCAGTGACCATACAACCTTTCGAAAATAATAAGGTGACTGGAGTTGTAGGTAGGCAGGGAGGGAGATTTGCAAGATTTTATCACATGAGGGCAAAGGCATATTAATCACAGTCTGGGCACACATGAGCACAACGGTAAGGAAAGAACTCAGCAAAGGTTAATGTGTGGAAACGGGTGTAATAATGTGCGGCGTTGGAATACTAAAATGGTACGTTCAATATGCAGCAAAGCAATCACTGCGCTTTGTCACATGTCATTGTACATAAGGCAATGCTACGCATATACTGCTGGCAAAAAATAAGATGAAAAAATGTACACCATCTGCCAAACAGCATGAATTTAACAATAAAAACAGAACTGTTTGTGTGTGGGAAGCTCAGCTGGTTAAGGCTGTCAGTTTGAATCTGACTCATTCTTTCCTGCATGCCATCCCCTTTCTCTCATATTTTCCACATCTCTGTATAGACAAATAATCTCAAACATCATCTTAATCATCATCAACAACCTCCACTTTAGGCAAATAATCCTTCACAAAACCTCTCCAGAGAGAAGACAACGCTTTAACTATTTTCAGTTCCATTTCTGACTCATTGATGACCTTGATAATGACAATAAAGAGTGGAAGGAACAAAAGCAAAGCTGGCACAAAATAAATCCAAACTTGAGTGATTCAGCTCAGCCTCTTTCTGACAGTCCAACGGGCTACAAGCTTTACATCTCTGTTTCAAATGCAAAATCAAAGAGACTGTGTACTCATCAGCAAGCTACAGAGCCGGCGATCTCCCTCATTGTCTCGCGGCATGGATGTCTTGGCGGCTGGCCCTGGTATTCATGGTGCCATTGCTTCCCACTAATGAATGCAGACAAGAATTCAAAGGCCATATTGAAAAGTAGCAACATAACTCAAATGTTCACTTTTCAAGACATGCAGTTTTGCTGACACAGACAGTACCAAAGAGACTGAAAACACTGACGAGAGAAAGAAGAGAGATCACATGGAAAAAGTATGTTTTCATCAAGGAAACCATATAAATGTCTGATCTTGTACGCTCACCAATTTATACTGCTCTCTTTTCATTTTAATAGCACCTACTATGTCATTTTTATTTGATCAAGGATGTTTAACACAGACGTTGAAACTTTGATTCCGTTTGATCAGCTGGCTTTCAAGTTAACGGTTTTCATTTCATTTGAAAAAAAAGAAAAAAAAAACATCCACTTTCATGTTGTTTCAGATAGCTCATAAGTGGAATCATAAGAGGACTGGACCTTGACTGTCGCAGCTCCCACAACAGCTGCTTAAATCCTTCCAATCAAGCAGGTTTGCAGCATTTCAACCGACATACCGGCTCAAATGTAACGACTTAGCAGCTCTGAATCATCCAAATCAGGGAAGCTTGTACAGTCTGTCAGTCAGGGTCCAGAACCGTTCCACATGAAAGAACTTATTCTTCAAATTCATTCAACAAACACCCTTATTATCTGAACTGCCCTGTTTTCAAAAACATTATTCTTACTCAGATACACGGTACATTTGCAAACAAATTCCTGAAAGCAAATCATTTTAGACGTTTGCTGACCTCACCATCAATGCAAATCTGAGCCTCACGACATCAGCATACCAATTTCCCTTTTTCTGCGGTGAAAAGGTGTTGTAATAAGCATGTCGCTGGTTCAGAACAACAATCCTAGCCTTCCAACACAGTATTGTGCAACATCAATCAGGACTGTGGGTACTAATGGAGCTTCAGTGGCCATCAGAGAGGGCAGCCTACTGATAGATGAGGGAACACGGCGCAAACAACCCCATGTAACACACAGAAATACACAAACACACTCCCATCAGTCTGCATGCGAGTAATGATAATGTCTTATGAGAGGCACTGACAAACGCTGAGATTCACAGATATGGACACCACAGGAGTAATAAAAAGTGAGAAAGAATAAGCAATATCTTCTTACTGTTTTATTACACTGAAAACATTACTCGCAATCTTTAGGAGGGAGACTATTTAATTAGACCCCTATTAATCATAGTAATTGGTCATTCTGCATCCCAGGAGTGTAACTGGCCAATAGCTGTTAACCTTCTGTCTCTATCGCTGCTGTTGTCCCCCCTAACTATTAATATACTGGTGGGCATCATTTCCAAATGACTCCTGGGAAGAATTTTCATTGGTTCTCAATAACAGGTTGATTATCTCCAACTGTTTATTCATGCAAAGTGGATCATTCCTCAAGAGTACTTTGAATTGGTATCGCATACAAACACTCATGTTTTGTTTAGCTGTAAATGCAGGCATCTCATGGATTACACTTCACATCTAATATTAAAGAGAGACATGTCACAGAATAATTAGGTTGCTGTGTTTTTTTGTTTTTTTTGTTTTTACCTCCTTGTTTTGTCAGATTACTGCAACATTATGTAAACTGGTCGGATGGAACACCACTGGCGTGGCCTTTGTCAAGTGCTAAACTTGGTGAAATTGGTTTTCATATTGTGGTGCAATGCAAGACTTCACATTATTTGCAGCTAAACATAGTGTAAATGTTGAATGAGAGGTACATTGTGGGTATTCTCTGTGCCCAGTCTGTACATACAGCTGGTGCCCCCCACAGACCGGGAAATGACTGGTACACTAGGCCATCTGTCCGGAAGCGACGAGCAACATCAGACCCAAAAGGCCACCAAGGCCAAAAGGGTCAGCAGTAGGGAGGAAAACTGTGGCCAGAGACGGGTCCTTATGGTATTCATACGAGCACAATACACTGAAAGACCATGTTGTTGTGCTTTCGGGTTGAGCTCCAGTGAAGTAAAAGTCATATCAATTCTGTTGATGTGACATGGCATTGAAGTATTTAATGACCTCAAGTTACAGGTTCTACTTACGTACGCTGTATTGTACAAGATACTGGCGTTACACACCTTAGTCATGTCACTTAAGAGCAGTGCCGGTAGGTATGAGAGTATTTAGGATATGTTCAACACTGTTCTCCAAATTAAATGACAAACACAGTTTTTTGGTTAAGGTTAGGCAACGATTGTGGTCATGGTTAAAAGAAACAGATGTTAACTGTCAGCAGGAAATGACAATGAACAGCAAATTTGTGTTAACCCATCCAACCACCTCAACCTGCTACCTCTACGGACTTTGTGGCTCTATAACAATGTCACACTATCTCCTCCTTCGTCCACAACGGAAAAGAGTCATAATTCCTACGGCTGCAAGAGGACTCTGTCATAAACATATGTTGTTTTTGGGCATTTGCGGTCATTTTTCCTGGTAGGACAGTCTCAGTATATTAAACTGAAAGATTACAAGACTGTACACGTGACATAATAATTCAAATATTTTCAAGTCACTGCACTCATATTTGTCATCGAGTAGCTGAGCGGTTTGTGTCACTGATCCCAGTCCCCATCCACTTCATCATTCCATTCTTTTAATTACTTGTGTGAATATTCATGCAAGATCATAGCAAGAGCAATCTTCTGATATAGCTGATGCATTATGAGTCAGATGTTTAGTACCCAGTGAGTAAAGGGTACTAAAACAGCTTAATCAAGTGCTCTTGCTAAGGGCCATAATTGTACTCTGTTTTTGTGCCACGGTGCCCCCGTCCCGTCCCCCCCACCCCTTTGAGTTCCTGCTATCTGGAGTATTTACACTGCAGCATTGCTATGTGAGTGATTAATTAAAATGCTGTCGCTTTTTGCCCAAAACAACAAAGCCGTCTAGAAGTCTCAGTTAGAATTGATTTATAGAGCTCTGCTTTTGATGTTATACTTTATGTGTTTGTTTTATGAAAAGCTATGATGTATATTATTATTATTATACAGAAACACTTCACTTGTCACTGATGAAAGTACATCTCAGGGCCTTTCAAAATAATTTGCACAATTAGCAAAGCTGAACTGATTAATATTGAATTTGCTGCTGTAAACAAACAGCATCAGCAAGTACTAGAAACTAGTGTCTGTGTATTAAAAGGCTTGTCACTCAATTTGAGCAGGATATGAGGTTCAACCCTTGTGTTTTGGTTTTGGTAGAAAGGCTACCATTTTGTTTACAAGAGATACACCAGTGCCTTTAAGAAAAACTACTATTTTGATGGATTTCAGACAGCCTAGTAGTCACCACAAGCATACAGCACATTCACCACAGCAGAAAAACAAAAAAATGCATTAGATACTGAGCCCAAAGCCAGCTATGAAGGAATGTGTGTGGATTGATTTTTAGCCATTACAAAAGTCAAATGCTTTGAGTTTAATTACACCATTTCTCTAATGCTTCACTCAATGTAAAGCATTTGGTGAAAATGTTACTGACTACCAACCCTATATGCGACAAAAGCCACGTTGACATTCCCATGGAGCCAGCATTACATGGAAATAACTATGCAACTGCGCTGTGTGCAAGACAACAGTCATTTTTAAAGCCATTATACAATTTTACCCTCGACTCGAGTCGTGGTTTGAAGTAAGCAAATAGCAACAAGCAGCAACCTTTCTAAACCTATCAATCCGTTTCATATGCAGCAGGCGTGTCAGCACTGCGCGAAAAACACAGCCCCATTATTTCTTTCACTGTTTTCAGTCTGAATGCTCGACACAAGAGCTATTAACCTGAACATATCAAAATCGCACAAATTCATACATGCTCTTCTATGAAAGGTTATGTGGCATTGATAAGCAGCCTGACCATCAGTACATGAAGTTTATGACTCTATATGGGTGTAGCAGGCACATAAACCAAAGAACAGGAGTTCAGCAGTTTACATGTAATTATGTGTGAAGAATAGTAAAGCAACAACCCATTCTCGTGATACAAAAGCTTGATGTTCAGCTTCCCATGAAGCCATTACTGGGAAATAATTGTATGAGGAGGCTGTGTGCAAGGTAACAATCATGTTTACATCCCTACAGCCACACAATTTTAGCCTCTATTAGAGACCCAGGTGTCCAATGAGGCAATAGAAAACCTTCACAAAAGGATGGAAACATCTTGCACAACCTATCCAAGTTATTTTTCACCTCCTCATACCACAGCAGCATAAAACCTCACGAAACGCATGGCAAACTAAAAGAAACTAAATAAAAAAGACAGAAATATGCTCAGTCGCTGGAATAAAACAGTTCACAACTGCGCATAGATAGCAGCAACACAGCAGGAATTTGCAAACAACCAACACCATGACACTGCAAACAAGTCAGCTAACATTAGCAGTGTAACTGGCCGGACTGAACAGAAACATTGGCTCAATTATGAATTAGCACAAAAATCAAGCACTTACTTTAGCTTGGCATTTGTTTGGGAAGAGTCAACGTCGTGGTCCCACAGCAAAGACAGGAAACCCCCATTTGAAGTACAAATTTGAGACAGTCTTCCTGAAGTCACATTATGGGGACCATTAGCCGGTTAGCTATCTTATGAAATGCTACACGACGAGCAGGTTTAGCCAATGAGCAAACAATGTAATTTAGTAAACAAGTGCGTGAACAGATTTGACAGGTTAAATCTGCAATTTTTTTGGCCACTTGGGGGCAGCAGAAATAAGTTTTGAGCACAGCATCTACCTTTTAAATTGATATGACAACGCTTTTATTAGCTAACAGTTGCTAATTTACACATCCAGCTCCTACCGAGCAACATTAGCATTCATGTGCAGTCCTGTTCCTGCCCACCTGGCGAATGATGTTCACTCACCTTTTAGCTCTGTTTGTGGTCTCCACCAACACCTGAGGGAAATATAGGTAGTGCAGCCTACATGTGCTGTGGACAGAAGGTTTTTAACAGCGTTTTCTCTCAAAACAGCTGCCTGCTGCGGCTGAAAACGACACTATGAAAGAGAGAGTGAACCAAAACAGTAAAGTTGCTGCCAGACAGCTAAACAATGAGCTGAAACTCACTATACAAGTTAAATGGAGGAGTAAACTAATAAGTGAGGTCTGCTCACTGACAAGTCCTACTCTCCTAGAAGAAGTTATCTTTATAGACTAGAATTTGTTTTGCCAATACGGTTTATATGCATATATAAACTTTGAGATAAAGTTAGGGAAAGATTGTGGTTTCATGTCATGTGATATTGTATTGCAAGAGTGGATAATATGAATATATCAATCAAGGTGTTCACTAACATCCGTGGGAACATTGAACATTTTTCGTGAACATATAAACTTAATTTCGAGGAGATAGGGTTGCCTGATTGGAGGTTATGGGAAAAATATAAAGTTCAACTGTATATTTGTTTTACATTCCATTGTAATTATATAACAGTGTTATTTAGTGATGGTAGTATTAGTATTTCTGTCTCATCTCATAAGCTTTTAATGCCTTTTGTCTGTTACCAGAAAGTTCATCAGTTGTAAAAATAAATAAATAAATACATTTTAAAAACTAGTCTAGTCTAGTATTGTATGTATGTATATTCATTTTGATTTTATAAATGTATGTGTTGGGTTCATTCAAATTCATTTCTCAAAAGTGTATGTAAGAATTTCCAAAAACCAGGCTTTGAGACAATTTACCTTTGCTGCACAACCAATGACAACCAATTAGTGATACACAAAGTATGTTTTATAAGAAAGATTGTTTCATGCAGTGCAAAGTTCTTTTCTAAGAAAAAAAGGAGTTCTAATTAAAACCGCTAAATCTTCTATTTAAGCCTCCAGGCACTGACTACAGTGTCTCATTACTTGCATTTTACATTGTTTCTGTGGCCATTTTCTGTGATGCTTTTGGTTCATTTTGACTCCATATGCAATTAAATGTGTATAAATAACAAAAACAACTACGAACATAATAAATTTCATCTCATCTAATGTAGCAGAGCGAAGAGAGTTGAAGTAGCAGTTTCCAAGGGAAGTCGATTCTTTCTCCTTTCTGTTCCTTAACCTGAATAACGGATTTCATTGCCCTCATAACTATAGAGGGAGGCTTAGCTCATTATGGTCCATAATCCAATCTGTGAGCTCCCTGAATTGGAGGTGCAATGACATATCAATATTGTCCTTGGTAGAGAGAGAAGGGGGAAGTGTAACAAAGTGGCACAGAGAAAATGTTAACAAAACCACTGCAAGGGAGAAAAAAAACGACATTTCTGGCTGTAAGTGAGCACCAGCTGGGAATACAAGGTACAAGGTTGTAGCAATGTTTCCTGTGTACTCATTCAGTTTGGCTGGTCCAATCCTGCCTAAAAAAAAAAGGCAGCCACTTCTATAGAAATGTGATGTCAATACTCTGAATGATATTAAGTAAAGCTATGTTGTTAGGAAAAGCTTTTAGTGCAACCTGCACTCAAAAGAGCTGAAATAGGAGTCACAAATCCAGCCAGCTGCAATGCAAAACAATACGGATGAAACACTGATTTAGTGTACATCTGAACAACATAGCAGCATAAGTTGATTCAGGGTTATCCTTAGGCTCTTTCTGCAGAAACACACCATGCATTAAAAATATTAAAAGACATCTAGCACCGGATGCACTCAGAAATGGCATGGAGATGTTCTGCCAAGCTGCAGGCTGTCAGAAACATTAAGTTTTTATTGTCCTGTGACATATATGCTTATATATTCATCTCATCTCCCCCCGACTGTCAGGAGCTTTTAGAGAACATTCATCAGAGGGAGCAGTTACCAACTGTCCCTGTGTACCCGTAGCAGAATCCAACATAATCTGTCTTGATGTGGAAAAATATGTTTTGTTAACAGATTATGCTTTATTAAAATTTTATCAACATTCACATCATTTTGCCTTCTTGCTGTTTGGATCAAAAGATGCCAGATGCCATAGCTGTCAAGTGCCCCCACCCACAACAACAACACACACACACATAGACACTCCTTTCTCCAGATAAAACAGATAAATCCCATCTACCTATGATTCAGGGTGTTAATAATGGATTTCTTCATGATGCTGAATATAACTAAATGTAACAAAAAGCTCATGTTAGGTATTTCTAACCAAAATCATTCAATTAAGTTCCAAGAGGTATACACGGTCAAAAGGCTGTCATTTGTTGACTGGTTGACTGACAGTTTCCTTTTATTCTACTGGAATTTTCCAATCGTTTCAACCTTATTCATTTGTTGAGTATTTACTCACTAATAGGTGATTTAATTGCTCTAAACAAACGATATCTTTCTGAAACACATTTCAGCACTGCCCAGTACCCACATCCTTGAACAATGACAAGCTTTCAGAGAGGACAGAATTAAAATTCAAAGGCAAGGCGGTTCATTTTAGTTCCAGGAGCCGCTGTGTGACATACACTTGACTGATTTTAATCTCATTCTTATTTATTTCAGTTTAGAGCTCAGCATGACTTTTTAAAAGCCAGTGGTGAGTTTTCAGTGTGTTTTCACAGTGCAACAGCACCATCTAGCAGGTCTCTTTAGGTACTAGCTTTGCTCACTGAAGCCATTAGATATTCACTCTAAAAGCCCTGCCTTCACAGCATTGCTGGAATAGCAAACATTTATTTGCAGGATAGGCTTTTAGTAAGAGTACTCCCTGTCTGTTATACACTCCACTGAGTCAGGATTATTGTTGTCTACATGTGTCTGCACTGTTAGTTATAAGAGCGCCAAACCAGGAGGAATGAGTCATGGGATATGATTGGCATTTGGCAAATACAACAAAATCTCAGGGTCATTGTAGCATTCTTCTTTCAGAAACAGAAACGAGAGTGTAAACAAAATTTGCATTAAAAAAGCTTGCATCTGTGAGAGCAATGACCTTGCTTAGGAGTCATAATGCAGTGACTTCTGCTGTCTGTAGTTTAATTAGTTTGTAATGAAACAGACAGACAGGAACCATTCCTCACAATTGGTACTTTTATTTTTTTTATTTTAATATTCAAGTACATTAAAATGCAAATGCTTTAACACTTTGAGGCAAATGACTACTTATAGTGGAATATTAGAGTGGTGTTGATACTTTTACTTAAAGGAACAGTGGGAGATACATTATTCAAGAGTTAGATGAGGAGGTCGATACCACTCTCTTATCTGTCCGTTAAATATGAAGCTACAGCCAGTAGACAGTTGGCTAAGCTTAGCATTAAAAGTGGAGACAGCTAGCCAAACTATTACTTGGCCTTGAGCTGTGACCTCGAGACAAGACTCCAGCATGACACTGCTCCTGCCCAAGAAAAGGTTACGCACATCAACCCCCCTTAAACCACATATTGTAATTTTTACTTTTCTTTTTTGGGGAACTGACTAAAGAAATGGCCTGTGACATCATTTGTGAGCTTTAGCTGGTAGGATGATTTTCTTTACCCATGTGCAGAGCCTTCTATTTCCAATCTTTGTGCTAAGCTAAGCTAAACACTCTGCAAACACTAATATATTATATTTTACAAGAAAAGATTCAGTAACTGCAGTAGCAGCTATTATAATAGCAACAAAGCATTTGATGCCACCATCCAATGACTGTTATCATTTTATTCTTATTTGTTTATTTCTTCATTGACATACATCCCCATTCAAAGTGAAGATGTTGATGTCTTTGTGTCATGCTTAAGCTGCTTTTACACAAGAAAAGCAAAGTCTGCAGTACACAGTGCCCCTTACTCCATGACATCAATAGTTCTGGGATCTTCTCTCCCTCACATCGCTCTAATAAAGCCATTTATATTAGTGACAAATGTGATCTTCCTCCTCTCTTTCTTTCTGTCTCTTTTATCAACTCATCTCGCATCTGGTGTTCAGTGTGTGTGCGTGTGTGTGTGTGTGTGTGTGCGTGTGTGTGTGTGTGTGTGTGCGTGTGTGTGTGCTTGTGTGTGACCATCATTAAAAATGTATTGCATCTCTCCAAACAGTGTCCTGACAAGCCACTCATGCTCATTGGATATCAGTCATTAAAATTTAGCGAAGAGGGCAAAGCGTGGCCTAGGTGAGTATCAGGTTCCTCATTCAGGCTGTGGATGAATTTTTCAAAGTCTTATTACCTCTACAGGCACCACTGCTGATGTCTCAAGGCTGTACGCTCTGACACTGTCGTTGTTTGTCTGTGCTGGTATTGTAGCTGAGGCGTGACAAAAGCCGAATCAACAATAACAACATGAGTCTCAGGGTGGCCATACTCATTCATTTACTACTGCTTGTTCACAAGGCTGATTCTAAAAAAGGTGAGTTGCTATTTGTTATCTAGATGGAGCAAAACTTAAATTTGATGGAAGTGCTTTATCTTGCGGGTACCGTATGTACAGAGAAAGTTGGGCCTCAGTTGTTCAATGTCAGGTTATATCAGGTTGCTAGAAAATAGTCAAATAAGTATGCAAGGAAAGAGCTATAAACTTACTCAATATCTTTTTTCTTTGAGTTTAAACTTTTCTTTTGTAATTATAAGGTGTCAAATGTGGAGGAATCCTCTCTGCTCCATCTGGCAATATTTCCAGTCCAAACTTCCCAGGCCTGTATCCCTACAACATTGACTGTTCCTGGCTAATTGTGGTGGCAGAGGGCTCCTCTGTCCTCCTCACTTTTCACCACTTTGAGCTGGAATACCATGCCAACTGTGCTTACGACTACATCAAGATCTACAATGGCATATCTGAGGATGAGGGGAACCTCCTTGGGACATTTTGTGGTGACATCTCCCCGCCACAGTTCACCTCTTCTTGGAATGTCATGTCCATCATCTTCCATTCAGACCGCCATGTGGCCTACAGGGGCTTCAGTGTTGGCTACAGAAAAGGTAACTCGTTGTATTTGATGCAATATGACAAGGATCAGTTGGCTAACTGCCCAAAACTTGAGTTGATTTATCCTGGAAATACCATAACTCATGGCTTTTAGCTAAAACTTCTTGACCTTAACCTCACTGGAGATCTTAGATCAGACCAGGACATTATACAGAAACAAGACTAAGAGTCTACAGCCTTGCTAGCGCCTCTGTGAGGTTGTACTGAGGAACAGTGGTGCTTTGAGCAAAATGCTCACATCAGCATGCTAGCATGTTTGTGTTTAGGTATAATGTTTATCATGTTCATCATCTGAGTTTAGAGTGTTAGCATGCGTGTTATTCAGCACTAAACACAAAGTACAACAAAGGGCTGATGTCAGACATTTAGGCATAAAGCAAAGTATTGGACAGAATAAAGATTTGACCTGATGATGGCGCTAGATGGAAGGATCTAAGTTATTACAGTTCATCCTCTGGGGACCATGAATGTGTGCCACATTTCATAGCAACAAATACTATTTCAGTAAAAAACAAAAATGCCAAGCTCATGGTGGTGCTAGCGGAAGTCTGGGGGATCACCAAAGTCATTAGAATTTATCCTCTAAGGACTTTGAATATATGTACCAAATTTAAAAAGGTCACTGGCAGTTTTCAAATATATGTCATTTTCTGACTGCAAATATTGCTCTAACTATAAAGATGCAAACTGAATAACCAGTATACTTCCAATGTTGTAGGTTGACCCTAGTTGTTTTCCAGATTGCCCCATGAAACAAGTTCTGTAGAACCCTCTGTAGAGGTTGCTGTACCCTTTAAGTTTCATCTGTAATGTTACTCCTTTTCAAAAAGAAAAGGTGCATCTGAGTTTGCTGTCTGTCCTAGATATGTGCGGTGGAGTCCTAACTGGCCTATCAGGTGTAATCTCCAGTCCAGGCTACCCTCGGGAGTACAGCAACAATGCCGACTGCTCTTGGGCCATCCACGTGTCTAACATTAGTGTGGTCACCTTGGTCTTCTTGGACTTTCAGCTGGAAAACAATGAGGGATGTAATTTTGACTTTGTGGCCCTGTTTGATGGCCCGACAGTCACCCACCGCCACCTGGGCAAATACTGCGGGGCAGATAAACCCCCCAACATAGTCACCACCTCCAACCAGCTTCTGGTAGTCTTCAAGTCTGATTTCAACATTGGTGGACGTGGGTTCAAGGCCTACTACTACTCAGGTAGGAAAGTTCGGTGTCATCAGTTGTATTTCAATATGGACTTTAACAATAGAAAACAATGGGATCTATGATTATGCTGATGCAGCGTGCAAAACATTCTTCTTAGGACCCCCGGAAGACGTCAAAATCAAATTTTGATCAACCTAATTATTTCATTTACTATTTATCTGTATAGTGAAATGTATTTTCATGTTTAAATATTGAAAGGTGAGGAGCAAACAAAGAAAATGTGACTGACAGTGAA
The DNA here is from genome assembly GCF_043641665.1 of Enoplosus armatus. Classification (NCBI taxonomy): domain Eukaryota; kingdom Metazoa; phylum Chordata; class Actinopteri; order Centrarchiformes; family Enoplosidae; genus Enoplosus; species Enoplosus armatus. The sequence continues at coordinate 7,014,207 of NC_092193.1, read as the reverse complement.
CAGGCAGCTGCTGGTGTGGATACTGGCACTGGTTGTAATTCTGCAAACTATACCATTAATTTCTGCGGTTCTGCTCCTCCTCTCCATATTTGAAAACCAAATTTATGTCTTATGTCCTTATTCATCCAACTGAGGAAGTTCTTAAGCAGTCCTTAAATCTCAAAACACAGTAATAAAACATGGGGTTTGGAGATTTGCTGCTATTTAACAATTATGTCAGAGTATAAATTGTGAATCTTTCAACAGCTCGCCTGTGTCAGAAAAGCACAGTGGGCTGATGTAAGCGGCGAGAAGAGAGAAAAAAAACATTTTAGATCATACTGGGAGTTTGAAACAAGGCACAAGAAATACCTAGAATATGACACAAAAGATCCTGTCACCTGATGAAATGAAAATTGAATACTTCTGCTCCAACGCAAAGCACTATCTCTGGGTAGAGAAGAGCTCATCAGCCATCTCGCACCATCCCTACCAAACTTGAAAAAAAGTCCCCAAAGTAAAAGCCCTTGAGTGTTCTAGCCAAAGCCCAGGCTTGAATCCAACTGAAACACTGCAGAATAACGTTTTGACAGCTGATTATAGACTCTCCTGGACTGGACGCTGGCACAGATGGTTTACTGCCTATCTAAATTGTTAATCTTCACTTTTTTAATTTGTAAAAGTAATGTAATGTAAGAGTTGCAAGAATTGCAATCATCAAGATGTCATGCTTTTAAAGTTATAGTTTGACATGTCTGTGAGTTCAATATACAACAGCTGTTTCCCTATATTTCCAGTCCTTATGCTAAGCTAAGCTAAGCAGCTGCTGGCTGTAGCTTCATACTTATTGTGCACAAATGAGAGTGGTATCGATCTTCCCATTTTGGGAAAAATACAGAACTTTTCCTATAAATTGTGAAGAAGTCATGTTTTTTGCTAGACTTTAATTACATACCTGCTACAAACATAAAGATTTACGTTTTTTGAGACTCACTTGTATCAGAAAGTGAATGCAGCATCCTTAAGCAACAATACTGACCAGAATACACTGTAGTAAACTAATATCATAAATAAATTTGACTAACTTATATGATCAACTGTACTTTAACAGGTGAATGCCAGCAGGTCCTGTCAGCTGTAAGTGGCAACTTCAGCAGCCCACATTTCCCAAACATCTACCCAAACAACATCAACTGCCACTGGAGCATCACTCTAGCGGCTGGATACCGCATCAAACTCTTCTTCCTTGTCATGGACTTGGAAGACCGCAACAGTCTGTCAGACGAGTGTGACTATGACTCTGTTGCAGTGTATGACGGGGACAGTCAGACAGACACCCTGCTGGGGCGCTGGTGTGGCAGAGAGCATCCTCCCTCTCTCATCTCAAAGGGCAACAAGTTGCTGGTGGTACTCAGCACAGACAGAAATGAGGCTCATAGAGGGTTCACTGCTTCTTATCTCGGAGGTAAATCTGCCCTATGTAGGCAAACGATTTTCTTTCAGAATGAAAAACTTTCATAAACTGCAGGAGTGTTAATTCTACTTATGTGGGTGCTATAGGTTTAACTCATGCACTCCCTACTGCTTACAATGTTGACAGTCTAAATCTCAGCTAAATATACTCATGTCATTATTATATATGCTGCTCGTCAAAAAGAAAAAGAGTGAACTGTGTCTTTTCTCCCCCATAATCCAAGTGGTACCTGTAAACGTTAGCTGCACAAGATCAGAATTCACCATTTTGATACCCCAGCAGTCCTTACCTCAGCTGGACCGTGAGAGCATCTACCTGGGAAACCCAACCTGCACAGCCCAGTTGACAGCCACCTCATATAAGATACTTGCTCAGTTCGTCAACTGTGGTACTGCTGGCCAGGTGACTAGCTAGTCTCATATCACTTACTGGTACACCATAATAGGCAATCATTTACCGTACTTTAGTGGTTAAAGACATTGATTTGTGACTTGCTTCTATTAATACTGTAACCCCTGATGTCTTACAGAAACATCGGAACATCACCGTGCTGGTAAACAAACTCTACATTGATTTCTCTGACGGAAAGCAGCAGAACGTGCAAGAATACAAGGTGCAGTGTGATGCCCTGCGGAAGATAGCATCAGTGTCCATCATTACGGCAGAGGAGCGTCGTCTCGAGGAGCAGGCCCAGCAAACCGACAATGACAGTCATGGCAATGCAGGGAATCCAGAATCTGTGCCTCATGACCTGAGCGATATTGTCTTCATCAGCATCTGTGTTCTGGCTGTTATTCTCATGGTGATAGCTATTGTTTGGCTGGTGCTGCTTTAGTAATGTATGGTCTTATCCAACAAAGAAAGGACTCCAACGCTGACAATCATATTTTGTATAAAAATCTTCACAAAACAGTATAAAAACAGATCAACAAAAAAAAAAAATCAACAAAACAATTCCTGATTCCAATACGAAGGAGTTTCATTATCAACACCACCGACAATAAATTACATATTCTTGACTGTTATTTACATGAATTTCTAAAACAATGTAAGGTTGCTGATGTGCCACAAAGTGTATTTTATATCTCCTTTACATAAAATCAAGAAAATAATCAAAAAAAGTAAAAAAAATAAAATGTGTATGCATCAAAAAACATTTACAAATTTCAAGTAAAACAACCAGAAGTCTTCAATATGCAGTTGGAGGTTCAGCCTAATTCATTATCAGTTATTTCTTGTATTTAGAAACCAGCTGGTTGACTGATATTGTGTTGTCCTTCACTTGAGTTCTGATCTCAGGGTTGTGTTTGAAGGCAAACACCAGCGCTCTGACAGTCCGCCTGTATGAGCTGCTGACTAAACGGGAGCTCTGATGAAACACTTCTCTCTCAAGGTTGTCTATGAGACCAGAATCCTCCTGTAGGACAGACAAGAAAATAAAAAACACACATACATAAGCAAATAGATATATAAAAATATGTCAATGGCCATTTTTCTGTCACAAGTACCACGATGAGAAAAGCCAGTTTTGCTACACATTTTTACTTGTGGAATGTATATACGTTCAATTAAACATTAAACAAAGGTGCTGCGGGATGCAAGGATTGTGTGTGCTGAATTTTAAGCAGACATTATTGATTTGGTAAAGGTCTTAAAACATTTACAATGTACAGCATGGTTTCTGATAAGGAAGGAAACATTTTACTGCAAGATGTTTGATGGGATTTTTTTTTATCTCTGATGCCATACAAAAACAGAAACGAAAATATGACTCGAGCTACATTTCATACATCCATACACTTGACCACATACTGTAGCTTCTACATCAATTTATATTCCCACCATATCACAGCCAATGTAATGTAAATTAGAGGTGGAATAAACAGAACGAGTAGACTTTTGTCCTTAGATTGGACTTCACCGAGATACTGTTTCTCACCTTGACCTCCAGGGCCCCAGACATTAGTCTTCTAGCGTTGCTCCTGAGTCCTTCAGATTGTTTGTCAGAGCGTACTTCAATAGACGGCTTATTGGAATTCTCCTCGATGAACGTCCTCCAGTCAGTGTAAACCTTTGCTGCCATTGTATTCACCTCAGGGTCCAGATGCTTTCGCATTTTGTTGACAGTGTGACCTTAGAGGAGAGAGGTTTTCATAATGTGTTGAACTAATTTGTGTACTGTGAATTTAATGAAGGGCCTGGCATGTATGAGGTAAACACAATTTTGATGGCCATTTGCTCTTTTGAGTCATAATGCTGCTGAAACAATTCAGTGAAAGCCAACTCGGGACAATCATGCAGGATATTCAACCTATGAACTATTCATTTTTTAAGTTTAAATTGACTTGGCTGTTCTACAGTCTGTGCCACATCCTGAACAGAAAGATACTAACATGCAAACGTTTTACTGCTTGACAATATTCTGATATATTGCTGTGTAGACTACTGACACAGTGCACTCTGCAACGAGCAAAGTGTAAAATAATATCATAACACAAAGTTTTCCCTCAGTCTACCTATTTTTGTGGACTTGAGCACCTCCCTGGATGGGATCTTCTTGCTCAGCTCTGTCAGGGCAGTCAGCAGGTTGTCGTTGCTCTGTTCTGGCAGTTCCAAGATGGATTTGTAGCGCATGATATCCTCAATCACGACCACCCTCTGTGAGAAGCACAAGGGCAATGAATGACTAAGTAGATCTCTCACACAGTAACACTGACTTTGGCTGATCATTCACATGTAGGACTGATAGCTCACCCGTAAAGATTCAATAGTAGTTTGTTTGTAAACCTTTTCGTTGCTATGAGATTTTTTCGGTGCTCCCCCCTTGGGAAGCCGCACTACAAACTTGTCCATCTCCAAATAACGTTACAAACTACCTGGTAGACTGGTTGTTTTTGACAAACTAGTGAACAAACAGTTAAGTTGTGTTCAACAAAAGGGAATTAGTTGCCGATAACTAACTTCAGGTCAGAAGGAGGGTCCAAAGACAACCAACGCTATTTAACTGCAGTTAGCAGTTAGCTAACGTTACCCGGTTAACGTTACCTAGCTAACTCTAATTTACGTTTTAACTTAAATGTACTAAACACATTGCTGGCTTGGTTCAAGTAATTCGTCCATACTTCACTAATCAATAGTTGCCTTTATAACGACAACTGTGACAAATATGTTTGGTATAGCTAGCTACAGCTGAGTTGAAATGGTAGCTCAACAGGAGCGTCTAATGTTGCCTTTAGGTACTGTCGGAAATAACAAGAGTGTGGTGGACCCGACCAAACAAGGTGGGGAATAAGGAAATTCAGTTCTTCGAAATTCCACAACTATTCTGAACAATCAGTAACTAAATAATCATATGAACAAATAAATAATATTAAACTACAAAATGATTAAACACCGTATTATGTAATTTAATTATTCTTATCTATTCTTTAGTATCTACAGAATTAGAACGCGGGTTTATGATGACAGAGAAGAATTAAGGAGTTTACAAGGAGAAATTGAACATAGCAAAACATTTATAAACAGTCTCGCGTGAGACAGAGTCCCCGCGAGATAACAACCCGATTAGGGAGGAAGAAGAGCGTGTTGTTTGTTTAGATTTTCGCAGGCAAAATGGGGACTCTTTCCTCCTTTGTCTGTGTTTTAGGACTGTTCGTCCTGCTTGCGTCCACATCAGCGTCTTCAGATGTGTTTGATAGCGTTTTGGGAAACACAGCATCCTGTCATAAGTCATGTGAAATGACATACAGTTTGCACACGTATCCACGGGTGAGTACTCATCTCGATGATGACAGTGATGTGTGCTAGCGTTAGCTAACGTTTGGTAAGTTAGCTAAGCAAAAGTGGGCCTGTGTGCTTCGCGTTGTTACAACGCCTTCCGTTTAATTAAATGTGGCTTGCGGAGTGAATATCTTCAAAGTTGAAAGTGCGTCATTTTTCACTGTTGTCGTTGTTTGTCGAGGCATTCAACTGGTCCTCTGGTTTGTTTTGCAGGAAGAGGAACTCTATGCCTGTCAGAGAGGCTGCCGTCTGTTCTCCATTTGTCAGTTTGTTCGTGATAGCGAAGATCTGAATCAGACCAAATCCGAGTGTGAATCAAGTAAGCTGTACACTGAGCATTTTGACCTATTTAATTCACCTGTGTGCAGTGTCATGGACTCCATGATATCGCTTGTTGTTCGTGTACAGCGCTAAACAATTGTTCGTGCATATTATCAGCCCCGTGTTTACACCCCCAGTTCCAAAAGGGTTTGCTGTAAACACCCCTTTTGTCCTTTGTCTGTAATCCTGTTTGATCTGTGTTACCTTTCACCACCTCCAAACTTCTGCAGCCTGCCGCGAAGCCTACATCCAGTCTGATGAGCAGTATGCATGCAACCTGGGCTGTCAAAATCAGCTTCCGTTTGCTGAGCAACGGCATGAGCAGGTGTGTAAATATCACTCAGTGGTCTGTATGCATATACACATCTCTCAATATAGAACAGTGAACTCAGTATTGCTTGTTTTTTTTCAGTTGGAAGCCATGATGCCTAGGATTCACCTGCTGTACCCCCTGACTCTGGTCAGAGGGCTTTGGGAGGATGTAATGAATCAGGCCCACAGCTTCATCACTTCCACATGGACATTTTACCTTCAGGCTGATGATGGCAAAGTGGTCATTTTCCAGGTATGGTACTCGGTAGAGTGTGGGTGGGTAGGTGAGGGGGTCTAATTCAGCATGCAAACAACACAGTTCATCCTGTTAGTGGGCAACTGTAATCAAGAACTTTTAGAAATCTCGTCCTGTTTTGTGTTTAACAGACTGAACCCCAAGTCAAGTTTTTCTCCCAGGTTGACGTGGAAAAGGAAGTTAAAGAGGAGCCACAGAAGAGCTGTAAGCCCTCCACTCAATTTTCTTAAAATTCACTGAAAGGATGAAGTTGATGATATTCTCTACTTTTATTGTCAAGAAATCTTACGAAAAAACAAAACCAACAATGAATGTATCCTCACAAGTATTGCCTGTATAGTCAGAACCTGATTGAGTGTATTCCTCTGTGCCATAGACTACAATTATTGTCCCAAAAAACACACATAAATGAGTCACATAGTTGCTCTGAGTGATATGTTCCTTCATTATGATGAATATGCTGTAGGTTATTTTCATTCAATCCCACACCGTCCTTCTGCAATACTCACTAGCGCACCAAATAAGTATTAATCGATGGCTGAAAATAGGAGGTTTTCCAGTTTTGACTGGCCCCTTAAGTGCCACTGATGCAATGGAAAGTATTTAGAGACAAACCAACGCATTTGACAGTAAGAAAAATATAATACCAGCCTCATCCTTCAAAATCAGCGCTCTTAATAACACCATCATCAAGGCTATATTTCAAACACAATACATAATCTTGCAATACAACAAAAAAAATAAACTGATTACATGTGTGTGTATGTCAAGTAACATTTATTTCTCATTTTCAAGTCCCTGGGCTGAGCAGCCCAGTTTACAAGGAATACCATCGCACTTTAATCCAGGAGAGGGACAGAGATATGACCGGGGACCGCAGCTATGATGATGAATACAACCTCTTTAGCTGTCTTTCAAGGTTGGTTAGCACACATTTATCAACATTGTCAAGGAAGTTAAATTGTTTAACTTGCTTAGTAGAGCATGACATTAACAGCACCAAGGATCTAATCCCAGTGGCGCCACACAATATTTGTACATTTCTCCTCAGGAACCCTTGGCTACCAGGGTGGATCCTAACCACAACTCTGATCCTGTCTGTGCTGGTCCTGATCTGGATCTGCTGTGCCACTGTGGCAACTGCTGTAGACCAGTATGTACCTGCTGAGGTAAGTTTTGTCCTTTTTTTTTTTTTCTTTTTTTTTTTTAGAGATTCCTTGCACTTTGGTTAACATACAAGCTCAATCTAGGCATGTAAATGTTTGTTGCGTGTCATTCCAGGACACGTAACATGTTGTTACTTGTTTTAACAACTTGTTTTTGTACTCCTTTTGGTTGATTGCTTTTGTATAGGTAATTGCTTGTAATGTATGTGACCTGAGGAAGTTCAAATAATAGTTTGACATTTTGGGAAATGTGCTTATCCACTTTCTTCCCTTGAGTTAGATGAGAACATCTATACCACCCTTATATCTGTAGGTTAAATATGTAGCTGGAGCCGGTAACTGGTTAGTTTAGCATAGAATAAAGACCGTAAACCGTGGGAAACTGCTAACCTGGCTCCTGTCCCAAGGTAACAAAATCTGCCTACCAGCACCTCTAAAGCTCACTAATAAACACGTCATATCTGTTAATTTAATCTGTACAAAAACTGAAGTGTTAAACGTCGTTTTACTGGGAATGTGTCCCATACTGCATTTGACCTTTTCCATATTTAACATAAAGTGGTTGTATATTCAAGGTTGTGACTATCTTTGCTTTTGAGTTCTATATATGTTGGCAATGCCAAACATGTTAAAAGCCAAAAACATTATTTCAATGGTTTCCTTTTTTTTCTTTCAGAAATTGAGCATCTATGGTGACAGGGAGTACATGAAGGAACAGAAACTGACTCCGTATCCAGCATCCTCCCTGCTGATCATCACCTCCAAAGGGCCAGAGGAAGAGGCCGGGCCACTCCCTTCCAAAGTGAACCTGGGCCAGTCCGACATCTAGAAGCCAAAGCTGTAGCAGAGAAGGGATATCCTCCTTTATGAATAATCTTTAGTTGATTTTTATCCTCTGGCACAAGACCTGTGCTTCTTGCGGTCTAAACAGGAGAAACTACGTGCACAACATTTTGTATTACTGATATAATGTCTCGTCTCCCTTTTTAAAGCTTTTAAATTGGAGTAATGAAAAGGTGTTTTTTCTGTATATTGGTTTGATTGAGGCATTATAATATAGTGATCGAATTACGAGTAAAATAGGTTGGGGGATTTTTCTTATGTATGTAACTCTCTTTTGGTGTGCTTATTTTATTGAATAATGTTTAAATTAACTATTTGTGACTTGAAGTGATAGAGGTTTCCCCCAAAACCCTCAACTTTTGGTAAAAATAGATTGTGCTAATATTGCAGACTCTCCCTGTTTGTTTTCATGTTTCTACTGCAGTGATTTTCAGATGGAATTGCATTTTCCAATAAAATTCTATGCTCTTAATCTTAATTAATAGTTATGGTACATTACAGTAGGTCTTTCCTGCTTCACTGTTGTCTGTTCTCGTAAAGATGGATCAGAATTAAATACAAAGGAGTGAAGTTGTTGACATGGGTGTGTTTTTTTTTTTTTTCATTCATATACTGTAACTAACTTAGGGTCTTTTTTTAACACAAGAACGTATGTTTAAGTCAAACTATATTGCAGTATGATAAATGTTCTTTGTTCAGGTTACACTGCTGTGAAGGTCTCATTTGCATCTCCAGCATTATGTTGCAGTGGGCTTAGTGGGCCTTTGGCTGGACATGGTGACCATTCAGTGTTATTTCTTTCTCTTATTGTTTATGCAAGACTGCAGAGAACAGCACTAGTTTCCTGTATGATGACAGATTGACCGTTTTATCACTCTAATCTCTGTAATGGGATAGTGAGCTGTCTGAGGACTTGCAAATGCAGTAATGCACCATCACACAACATGACAACTGGAATTGGGATTGAAAGTTTTTCGCTTTAGTCAGACTACCCAGCCAGCTTCTTATTGTTTTGGTGTGAATATCTTCAAAACTCGTTCATTGTCAATATGTGTGATAACTTCAATGACTGTGTGGACTGCACTGATGTCAGAGAAGCAGCAATTACACAGTACATAAAATATGTAATTCTTGGCTGCATTAACCTGCTCGGGGGCCCAAGGGCAAAAATGAGCTGCTAGGCCCCCTATTAACCCCCTTTTACCCCCACTCTCTGTGCTATGTGTACAACATTTCTGTGTTGGAATACTGCCTGGCCTTCAGGTTTGCTGTGTGGTAATGTGCTTTAACGAGGAACTGCACCGATATTACACATCAAGGTCTGTTTATAGGTCTTGGGGAGCACTATTGCATATGTGAAACAAGTTTTATAAAGCCTTTTGCAGCTTTAGAGGGCACTGTGCAAAGTCTGAAAAGTTGCTTGAAGGGATGAAAAAAATCTGGAGGTGTGGAGTTAGAAAGAAGTGAGTTTATCAGAGCTCTGTGGCCCACTCATCTCTGCTTGAGGCTAGTAGGCTGAAGCTACATTAGCCGCTACTAGCATAACACAGCTGAATCTCAGATCTTACTTTTAGCTGTGAAATTGCATTGTGGGTAACGTAGGCCAGTTAGTAATCAAGTATTGGTTATACAGTGCATCCGGAAAGTATTCACAGCGCTTCACTTTTTCCACATTTTGTTATGTTGCAGCCTTATACCAAAATGGATTAAATTCATTTTTTTCCTCAAAATTCTACACACAACACCCCATAATGACAACATGAAAAAAGTTTATTTGAGATTTTTGCAAATTTATTAAAAATAAAAAACCTGAGAAATCACATGTACATAAGTATTCACAGCCTTTGCTCAATACTTTGTTGATGCACCTTTGGCAGCAATTACAGCCTCAAGTCTTTTTGAATATGATGCCACAAGCTTGGCACACCTATCTTTGGGCAGTTTCACCCATTCCTCTTTGCAGCACCTCTCAAGCTCCATCAGGTTGGATGGGAAGCGTCGGTGCACAGCCATTTTCAGATCTCTCCAGAGATGTTCAATCGGATTCAAGTCTGGGCTCTGGCTGGGCCACTCAAGGACATTCACAGAGTTGTCCTGAAGCCACTCCTTTGAGATCTTGGCTGTGTGCTTAGGGTCGTTGTCCTGCTGAAAGATAAACCGTCGCCCCAGTCTGAGGTCAAGAGCGCTCTGGAGCAGGTTTTCATCCAGGATGTCTCTGTACTTTGCTGCATTCATCTTTCCCTCTATCCTGACTAGTCTCCCAGTTCCTGCCGCTGAAAAACATCCCCACAGCATGATGCTGCCACCACCATGCTTCACTGTAGGGATGGTATTGGCCTGGTGATGAGCGGTGCCTGGTTTCCTCCAAACGTGACGCCTGGCATTCACACCAAAGAGTTCAATCTTTGTCTCATCAGACCAGAGAATTTTGTTTCTCATGGTCTGAGAGTCCTTCAGGTGCCTTTTGGCAAACTCCAGGCGGGCTGCTATGTGCCTTTTACTAAGGAGTGGCTTCCGTCTGGCCACTCTACCATACAGGCCTGATTGGTGGATTGCTGCAGAGATGGTTGTCCTTCTGGAAGGTTCTCCTCTCTCCACAGAGGAACTCTGGAGCTCTGACAGAGTGACCATCGTGTTCTTGGTCACCTCCCTGACTAAGGCCCTCCTCCCCCGATTACTCAGTTTAGATGGCCGGCCAGCTCTAGGAAGAGTCCTGGTGGTTCCGAACTTCTTCCACTTACGGATGACGCCACTGTGCTCATTGGGACCTTCAAAGCAGCAGAAATTTTTCTGTAACCTTCCCCAGATTTGTGCCTCGAGACAATCCTGTCTCGGAGGTCTACAGACAATTCCTTTGACTTCATGCTTGGTTTGTGCTCTGGCATGCACTGTCAACTGTGGGACCTTATATAGACAGGTGTGTGCCTTTCCAAATCATGTCCAATCAACTGAATTTACCACAGGTGGACTCCAATTAAGCTGCAGAAACATCTCAAGGATGATCAGTGGAAACAGGATGCACCTGAGCTCAATTTTGAGCTTCATGGCAAAGGCTGTGAATACTTATGTACATGTGATTTCTTAATTTTTTATTTTTAATAAATTTGCAAAAAATTCAAAAAAACTTTTTTCACATTGTCATTATGGGGTGTTGTGTGTAGAATTTTGAGGAAAAATACTTTCCGGATGCACTGTATATGTTTGGTCTGAGCACACTCGTCTTTCTAAAGAGCAAAATGACAAGCGAGAAAGTAGACACATACAAAATACTCAACTTTATTTGTAAAAACATATAAACAACACCACCACGTGTATCCAAGGAAATGTGTTTACAGTTCACCAGTGTGAATCATCTTGGGAACATCTTCTTCATTAATAACCGACATACTTGTGCTGCTCTCTGCTCTATGTGGAATGCTACCTCAATAGCTGTTCAACAAGTCCATGTCCTCTGCAGTAAGAGCTGATGAGGACAGGCGCTTTGTTGGGCGGCTCTGATGTGAACTGTCACACCTGTCTGATTGACGCTGCCTTTTTTTGATATTATACCAGGAAGGTTTTGTTTGGTGAGTTGTTGTGGAGGGAGTCTGTTTCTCTGGGATGTGACTGTTTGCTGCAGGTCTGTAGAAATGCAGTCTCTCTCTCGTGGCCTCTCCCTCGCTCTCACATACCAAGGGCGCCGCATTCAGTACCTCTCTGACAAACTTCTGCCTGCCAACTAGAGAACAAAAACACTTTGAAAACTTAGATAAGGTGTGATAATGTTAAGCCTGACTTTTGAAAATAGCCTATTACAATGTTAGAGTGAAATTAACTTACAAAAGCGAAGTGCTGATGTCCTGGATTCGTCAATTTTCTTCTGTTTTGTCATTTGTGAGCCATTTGTTTCCCACTGGTTTACAACCTGAGACAATGCATTTTTATGAGATGTCAAACAGCTCTACATCTACAACATGTAGTCTATATATGAAGAACAGTGCTTACACTAAAGAAATGTACATTTATTTTCATCAACATCTGAAAATATTTACCTGCTCTGCCCAACCTTCTGTTTTACATCTTGAGTGTTCAAAAGCGTAGAGTGGTTTCTCAGAATAAATGAGCCCTAACAGGTCCCACATGTTTGTCTTCAATCCCGTGCCAAGCTGGAGGTATAAATTACATTTAGCTGTCAGCATTATTATAAAGGTACAGCCAAGTGTTGCACACAACAATTACTGTTGTACCTTGAAACTGGTCCCAGATACATCAAGTTTTTCAAGTTTGGGGAGGCATGTGAGGTATCTGAGAGCCCTCCCTGAGATAGGGTTATCTGTACAAGAGATAGAAGAATTGATCAACATCTTAATCTAAATTCTCTAAATTTGCAGGTGGTGGTATTTGCGCTGCCACTACAATATGGAAGAAAATCATTTTTGGTTACTGACAGGAAACATCAAGGAACTGTAGACAGTCCAGTCCCTTCCTCATCATCCGGACAGGTGCAGTCAATCTTTGTAGGCCGACATCTGACAGACTGTTACCACCAATGAAAAGCTGAATCAGACTGCTGAAGAAGAAAGGCAGACGTGTTAGTAACATCTTTTCTTAAATTCCCCACATCAAATCTTGGGGACTGAGAAATCTGGTATTACCTTGCCAATGAGCTGGATGTTAGATGCAGGAATATCTCGTGATCATCACCCAGTCTACAGCCAAACAGATCCAGAGACTTCAAACTATGAAATGTTTTTATTTCATCCATCCTCTCATGCAAGAGTGGGAATCTGCAAAAATGACAAGGGGACAAGAGACATTGCTGTCTCTGGCAAAACAAACTGGGAGGCAGGAGATATGTTGGCACTATAACTTACCTATTTCTCAAACAGAGGGATCCGAGCACCATCTCCCCATATGCATCACTGAATAACTGCAGTGCTTTTGCAGAAATGTCTGCGTTTAAAAATACACGATTCTCCTCTGCTGCTGCAAAAAGTCTGTCTCCTATTTGCTCAGGGAAGCCCACCAGAGAGTCCACATGGTGAATGTTGTCAGCCACGAATAACAGAGTGATGTCAAAGAGAGATTTTGTGGTGTATCTCAGACTTCCCTCTGCATTGTAGGTGAATATGAAGTGCTCTTTTCTCAGCATAAATGGATTTGTCCTTCTGCATGATGACACTGGCTTTGGCTGTGCCAAGACTATGTCACTGACACGACGAAGGTTGCCCTTTTCTCGGACATAAATAGTGCTATTGTCCATATTAAGGTCACACTTTTCCGTTAACTTATGCACGTTTGGTCAGCTAGCCGGCTAAACACCTGAAGCATTACAAAAACTCAAGGTAGCTTGCTAGTTAGCTAATCTATGGTTGTTGAGTGAGCTAAAAACCAAGACCAAAAGGACCCCCAAGTCGTAAGTAGGGCTCTTTTATTATCTGTTATAGTTTCTCATATTATTCGGCATATTAAACCAAATTATTTCCTACTTGCGCGCTATTTTTTACACGTACTTTGAGGTCCTTGTCGTAGCCTACAGTGCAACTTATCACGGTTGTTGTCGTTGCTAGCTAACTTCAAAATAAAAGTCCATTACCAATAGAAACTCACTATAATATCGCAAAATCCAAAATAAGTAGCAAGCTTTTCGCCGGAACACATCTCTAAAAATATGATACGTAATCCGCCATGACACGATCAAGTATATGTTAGATTTAAAAAACGTTCAAATCCTTACTTTGAAAATGTTTAGTAACAGGAAGAAGTGTTGTTTACATGGCTTGTATGTCCGGTTCCACGCAACACTAACCTAGCTGAGAGAAGTGAAATGATTTTCGAAAGTTTTGGAAGATAATTTGGTAAGCATGTAGTGTTTAAAGAAAACTATGCACTGGGGGTTTTAAACCGAGGCCCTTGCTATATTTTTTCCAGTCCCAATGTTACGTTAGGCATTCAATGTTATTAGTTAGTTAGTTGTTGATGAGCTGTCAACGGAGGACTTGGTAGCTAACTTGAGCTAACTCAACGTTATAACGCTATTTCTTTTAGTATACAACGCTTTAAACAAACAAACAAACAAACCAAAAAGCAAATGATGAATTAATAATTATGCCAGGAAGCTAAAAAAAGTTATGTTTCTTTCCTTCACAGCTTTCTAAGATTAAGTTGTTGCCTTTGTGCAACATTAACTTGCCGATAAATTCCTGAGAGACGAGTGAATCCGTGTAAATGGCGTCGACAAAAGATCCATTTCAATTTCAAGGTGAGTCCTCCATAATCTTTTGTTTGATTAGGAGATGAAGTTGCGTATTGACGCTACAGTTGATTGTTCTCTTTCTTAGTCTCCATGGCATCTGTAAACTCACTTCTCTCAGAACTTTGTGCTGCACTGTGATGCATTGGTAGCAACAGTATTCATATTCATATTTTCCATTTATCCATGACATGAAATTAGAATTTGAAGAAGCTGGAAATCTTTTGGAAGCAAACAGAGATGCAATCACCATTAACATTGATGATGAAGATGTCAAACCTGAGAAGCAGAGAAAAGCTGCTGGTTTCACTCCTGATGGTGATGAAGACCCACTTGCCAGTGATGACACGACAGAGGTCTGGACAAGACTAACACTTACTGGAAATATGTGACCTTTCTTGAACTGTTAAATGTTGCATTAAATATGCATTTGATTCATTAAGTTTTTCTCCATTTTCTTTCATTTTTCAATTGAAGCTCCTCTCTGGGCAAAAGAAAAGTGCCCCTTTCTGGACGTTCGAGTACTACCAAAGATTTTTTGACATCGAGACCCATCATGTAATATCTTCACAACTTTGAATGACTTTTAACCACTGTCACAATTTGTCATGTAATAAGGAGTACTTCAGAACAAATGTAGCTTTAAATATGTAATTGTTGTTAACATTTCTTTCAGGTGAAGGAGAGGATCATTGGATCAGTGGTGCCATGGCCTGGAAAGAACTTTATTCATGTCTACCTTCGCAGAAATCCTGATCTTTATGGTTAGCACTTAGAGAGTTTGAAATTCGTCTCCCAATGTACTGTAGCTTAAAGTTTGTAATATTTGTAATAAATGTTGTTTAAAGAAACCAAATGGGCACAGAAACTGAAGTTCTAATGCCATCTTTTTGTGTTTTTTCAGGACCATTCTGGATTTGTACCACTCTTGTGTTTGCCATTGCCATCAGTGGAAACCTATCCAACTTTCTGGCACACTTAGGCAGACCAAAGTATAAGTATACCCCAGAGTTTGGAAAGGGTAAGTGCTGTTATTCTTTGGTATTCATGGCTCACCTATTCAGGTTGAATGTTAGAGTAATCTGTACATTTATATTTACTATTTTTATCTTTTTTATTTGCTGTGATTTACAGTGACCATAGCTGCAACAGCGATCTTCAGCTATGCTTGGTTGGTTCCCCTCGCTCTTTGGGGCTTCTTGCTATGGAGAAATAACAAGATCATGAACTTGGTGTCATACTCTTTTATGGAGATTGTCTGTGTGTATGGATATTCTCTTGCGATTTACATTCCAGCAGTGGTAAGACCTGAAATGTTCAGAATAACATGTTTATAATGTGTGTATATATATATATTGTTATATATGGTATTTTTCTTATAGTCAGCAAATCCCATGAAAAGGCCAAAACATGTTAGTCTGTCTGTCTATATTTTGCAAATCCCTCTCCCTTTCAGTCTGTGGCGCTCAGCCCCAAGCCCAGTGGTTCCTACTGAAGATGTAGTTTTTAAAAATGGGCAACAAAATTATAGCTTCATTTTTTAAAAAGGCTCAGTAATTTCCTAAACCAGAACTGTAGTTTTTTTGATTAATACACATTTAATGAACTAATGAATACTTATGGCAGCAGGACGATGTATGTGGGATTGACTCAAAATAGACTGCAGTGGCCATGTTCATGATAATGAATTTTAAATATATATAATATACCATGGTGTTCCCTTTCTTCACAATGTGTGTCTGCTACACATTACACTTCGTGACAGTTGATGAGTACTTCTTTTTTCTGTATCATGAATACATTTGATTGTGTCTTGTAATAGCTCTCAAAAAATGAAACGCATATTATTTAACACTGTTGTTTCCCACACAAGGTCCTGTGGATTATCCCTTTTGAGTGGTTGAGGTGGTGCTCCATCATGGTGGCTCTATTCCTCTCCGGCTCAGTTCTGGTGATGACCTTCTGGCCTGCTGTCAAGGATGACCACCCCAAAGTTATCATATCAGTCATGTCAGCCATTGTTGTGCTCAACCTTCTGCTTGCTGTTGGTTGTAAGGTAATCATGCTAGCTATTGTTATGATGCTGCTTTTACATAACTTTACTGTTAGCTTTAATTACAAATTTGAGAGATATGGAAAAGAAATCTGTTCGGGGAAATAAGATACAACATTCATTGTCCTGCTTTGGCAAACTACATCTTCACTAATCCAGTTGATTCAAGCTGCCTGTCCATCTTGGTGTAGATAACCACAATGATTGACTCACTCTCATTTGTCCTCAATGATCTCAGTAGCATGGCCATGCCTTGACCCAACTTGTCTACGTCAATCACAGACGCTACACTACAAGGACATTTTGTTGCGTGTCTCTCCCTGTGTGTTTCTGGGAAATGAATATACCTGATAGTGTCAAGTTAACTCCCTCTGGGGAGACTCTCTTCATTGGAAACTTTGACCGCATTTGCTAACTGGTGTGAGAACGGGCTGTTAGTGCACTTCTTAATGTGAATACTGTCAGGTGCACAGAGGTATCATATGTCTGGTCACATTCATGTAATTAGTCTACAAAGTAAGCCCGTGTCTGAAGGCTGACCAAGATGAATGGATTGCAGGAATGCTGTATTCTCTCCTGTAACACTGAACATTTGCTGCACACTTACTCCCAGACACACCGGATTTAGTTCTTGATTGATTAGTAGTTTCTCTCAATACTGATTGTTTCTTTGCCGGGTTGTTTTACACTCTTTTGCTTATTTGTTTGGTTTTTCAGGCCTATTTCTTTTGCAACCCAGAGCCAGTACTACAAGTTGTCAGTTCTGCTGCACCAGTGGTGATCAAGGCACCATCTGCGACATTAAAGCCTCTCAATGTCTGAAGGTAAACACTAGTGACACAGAAGCTTTTTAAGCCATGATCCCATTGTACATATACACTAATAACCTGATACGTTTAAGTCATATTCCTCCGCCTTATAATTTGTTGTGGCCATTTTTATATTTACATTCAATTGTATGAAGAATGATGACCTCCTACTTCAGCAGCAGCTCTACATCGTTGGCCTATTTTAGTGGCTTTGGCTTCAGTGTGTGTTTTTCTGTGACCTGCTAGAGCAGAACATCTGACACCGGACTTCCTTTACATGATTTCTCCTTCCCAAAGCACATGTTATTCTTTTTTAAATTGCAGGTTCTCCTGTTGCCTTAGAGAATCAGGTTGCTGTGGTGATGAAGTCATGGGTCGACTGGATTTCACCTGCACTCTGACATTCTGGCCTAAGACCTTAAAACCCAGTGTGTACGCTTGGTTCAACTGTGTGACCTCTGAAAATGAACACTGGTACCAAGTGTGTTATTTCCAATGGGATGGGTTCTAAACTTCCTTGAAGATAAATGGGGTATAGTGTAACAGCACATAAGATCTCTTTTAGTATGATAGTTTTCTGTTTTATAGTTTTTATGTTGAAATATTTAGATAACCAGTCTGTGCAGTAATGTTGGTGCCATCAAAGGCATTTTGTATATGCATTTTTTTATATTCTGTTAATGGGAACTGGCTACTATACTTTGTGTAAATAATCTGTGTGAACAGCACAACAATTATAGGTGTTGGTGAGATATTCAAGGGTTGGACTTATTACGTACAAATAGAATTATTGTATTCTCCTGCAACCGTAAGTGCCCTCAACTAATGCCAAAGACCCATTCTAAATGTCCAAGGGATTTACAACTTGTGTAACAATTCTTTTTGTTAATTTGTTTTTATGGTAACAAATTGCATTTGGTAAAATGTATGAAATTGAATATGTCCATTCTCACTGTGTTTCATGGCGGGGGGGCTATTTTTCAACTGAACAGATCATTCACATACTGTCGTTACCCGCACTAAAGAAGTAGTTAGACATTTTGGGAAATTCGCTTTCTTGCCATGAGTTTCATCAGAAGATTGATACCACTGTCATGTCTCACACACACTACACCTAATCTCTGCAGTGTTTCTTCATTTAGTTTCCAAATATTATCTGGAATCAATGTTTGTCATCTGTAAAAACTATCTATTTCAAAATCCTTGCAAAAGAGACTCTGGATAGTTGCATCATTTTAATGCTTAAAATGTCAAGAAACCTTAAGTTCTTTAGGTACGACAACCTTAAATCACCCCAGCCCCCACACGTGTAGGCAACGTGACTCTTTTCTAGCAGCTCTTGACAGCATTAAAGGCTGCCAGTACATTTCAACAGTTGGACATTTTAAATATTTAAGAGCGAGATTGTAACTAATAGGTGTAACTTCAACAATTCAAAGAGGGTGTCTAACTTTAAAAGTGGACATTTGGCTGCTGCTGCTGTTTTTCCAATTCATCCATCTAAACTGTCGTGTGGTCGAGCAAACTGATAGAATCTACTGTGTCACTGTTTGGATGCACAGATCACATGCAGTGGAAAATGTTACTTAAGTATGTAAAGCCTGTTTCTACAGGGACACAGCACCTTAAACGCAGGGGACCTCCGCAGGGGAAGTCAGTGTTTAATATTTCCAGTGTTTGTATCCACAGGGGCAGAGTTTTTAGATTAATTAACAAAATAGAAAAAAAAATTGTGTCACTTGAAACGGTGTCAAAGGGATGGTGGCGCCCTAATTAATGGTCATTCTAGCCCCAGCTTTGAGTTACACAGGAGCTGCCTGTCAAACAGATAACCCTGTTAGAGGAATGTCACCTGCCTCAGTCTCAGGCATGCATGTAGTGGCTCGTGCTTGTGAAGTGGATTTGCCAACACAATGCTCAAGGCCTATTTCAATATCTTGTGAGTATTAACGTTTTTTTAAAAAAGAAAATGCCCTTTTAATATCTTTTTTTTTTATATTGTGATTTGGAAACCTTATCATAGGATGGCAACCTCAAATGGGAAAGGAGAAAAAGTGTCCAAATTTGAGACATTGAAACTTTTGGAGAAATGCAGAAAGGAAAGAGATGATGCCATGCACAGAGAAAGTATTCTCAGAGAGAAACTCAGACAGTATGAGTCAAGGATGCGTTCAACTGAGGCTCTGAAACAGAAACTGAAGACGTTGACTATGGACAACAAGGAGTTCAGGAAACAAGTGAAGGCTCTTCGTACTGAAATTGGACTTGAGTGCAACCCTAAGTTCAATGGAAAGACAACAAAGGACATAATCAATGACTTGCATGATAAGGAGCGTGAGTGCAGTTCCCTGGTGGAGAAGGCTGGGAAACTGAGTCTGACCATTGATGATTTGACATCAGAGTTGGCGAATACAGTCACGTCCAAAACACTTTTAGAGGATCAAGTGCAGTCATTGCAGCAAAATCTCAAAGATATGACAAATAATCAACGCCGTCTGTTGAAGTTGTGGGAAGACAAGAAGTCCCAGAGGGAGCAGCTCGCCCTCCCTGCAATTACCCCGAAACCTGGACAGAAACCATTCGTCCATAAAGCAGTTCAAACTGAGATGTCCATCAATTCATCCCAAAAGCTCCCAGTCAATGCTTTTGAGACCAAGCCATTCTCTCGGGACCACGACAGAAAGACTGTTTTGGATAAACACAGTTTTCCATCTTATGGAAATGGCTATCATCATGACAAGAAGGCTTTCATGCATGATGAAACTAAAGGAATTCAGAATTGACTTGACTCATTGACTATCACTCTGCACTGAGAAAGTAAAACAGAGATATAGCAAATAATCACTAATGTTTAATATATCTGTAAATAAACAAATGAGTAAAAAGAGATACAATTTAAACAATGAAAAGCTGACTTATGGCTTGTGTAATTCAATTCTGTGACAATGTAGTTATTTCAGTATTTGTATCATTCAACTGTAACCTAACTTTATAGATGTTTAGCTCAACATTTAACCAAAGCAACTTTTAAAAGATATTGTTTGTGAGCTTCTTCTGTTCAACCTAGCTTGCATTGGCCGGACAGTCGGAATTTATACATTTATTATATATTCTTTTTTCTTGAACAAGCTCATAAAACTAAATTCGTGTGGCTGCGATACTGGCAGCAGGCAGGAATATGGACAACTTTTAATCTGGGTCCTTCAGAGGTCCTTTGAATGCATGTGGCGCGATATGGGAAACTGAGTGGAAAATAGTTTGACAGCAGGAGAGCCGAAGAGATTATTATCGACGTGTGGCTCTCTGTCTATCCAAACAACATGTTTTCTGTACAGCAAAGTTGTTGGTTTGTTCGCAAGGTGAGTCTTTAAACTTCTTCATTCATAAAAGAGAACATGTATCGCGCCTGCTAGCGTGCTAACTTAAATTAGCCTGTAGTCTGTTTATGCTAGCTTTGTGAGCGTAGCTAACGTTTGTCTGCTTTTATTAAGTAAAGAAACATTAAAATACAAAAACAAGTTACAGAAAGTAAAGTTAAATTAAGGTAAAGACATTTGGCACTAGGTATGAGCACAAACTTCACAGGAAAAAATGGAGCAAGTAAAAGATAAAGAGCATTATCAAGAGCATAGCTATATTTATAAAACGATATTAGACATACAAGAGACAGTGAACATTAAATATATCATGACATGTCAACATACAGTTGTTGAGTTTTTCTATTAATCTTCGATATAATTTAGATTTATGTTAAAAGTAATTCAATCCAATCGAGCAGAAACACATTTGGAAAGGGTCGTTTGCTAGTCCACTTACATACGTAAATGATGATTTTTTTTGATGATTAAATTATGATTATTTTCTTGATTAGCCAAATAATCTTTTAGCCTATAAAATGTAAGAAACTTAAATGTGGGTCATTTTTCTAATATTCCCTTTTATAGCATATTGACAGCTAAGCAGAATACTTTGTCAGTTTTTAAATGTTATAGTCTTAACAGCGGCTTCTGTTAAGGTGAGGTAATAATTATGTATTTGTTATGTATATAGTAATGACTGACTGCTCTGTTCAGGTGATTTGCTGGAGAGCTGTGGCCAGTATTGCTTGGGCTGTCCTGTTGTTGCCACCCATCACAGCAGTTTTTGCAGTCCTCAGCAGGTTCAGTCTCCTCCACCCCATCCAGACGATATCAGGTCAGTCACCACGTTCATTGTAAGGTTTGATTCATAGCCATCTGAAGTTGCATGAAGCTTACTGTTGACTGCTTTTTTACATGCAGAATGCCTGTCCCTCTTAACCAGTGCAAGTGCCATCTTCTCCTTAATCCTGCTGTGTGGAGTGATCCTCATGGTTGGGTTCCTGAACCTAGAGTATTATACAGGTGAGTGGCAGGATGCTGCTGTTGTTTACTCACATCCGACAGAGCAAAGACACATTGCATCAGCTCATCAGTTCAGGGTTTATGTACACAAGACAAATCAAACTGATTTTGGCACTGCTTTATACACATACGAACATTGCTGAAGTTGCACTCCTTGTAACTGTTGACTAAATCTGCAAATTCATATTATGCAGTGTTGGAAACAGTGTTAAGTTAGCAAAATACAAGAAATTTGACAGCTAGCACATACTGTGTGTTAGTCTTTGGTTGTAACTGCTATTTTTCCTGTTTCTCTTCAGTCATCCCAACTATTGCATGCTCGAAAATTGCCCTGTTGGGTCAGCTGCTCCACCCTCGTCAGTTTCTCAACTCCCTGGCCCACTGCATCATGGGAATAATCGTGGCTTGGTGTTGTGCTGTCACCATCGGGGGCAGATATGAGACAGTCGGCTACCCTTGTACCCAGAGTGATGGGTAAGCAGCTATCGCATAAGTCTTACCATGTTGAGCTTTACATGCTTCATCCATAGTCTATTTGCCTCAATGTGTTTTCAGCGCTGACAGTTCCCCTCAGATGTGTCTGAATGAGTATCACCTTGTCCTTCTGCTGGCTGGAGCCTTTGTTGGATTCTCTCACAGTCTGCTGGGTGTGATCCATAACATGAACTATGTCTCTTTCCACACTGTTCAGGTATGTGATATGAGTATCATATATCTGACTGTTGATGAAGACTGAATATTTAAGATCTATTTTTGCCTAAATGGCTGAGTTTCAAATAGACACTAAATTACCACAAAAGACAGTGCCCTTTGTGGTCATTTAGATGTCGTCCTCCATTTACATTTACCACTCTGTTAAATCCTGGTTTACATTTCTGCCAGTCAACATGCATACATGCCGGTTTCTTCAGCACTGATATCCCCAACTACTCAGGCTGATCCTTTTTAAATATCAATTTATGGTTAATGTTGGTGTTCACCCATTGCTGTTTTTCCCCAGCAATACAAATACCTTCGCTTCAAGGGATCCCTGCCTTTGGTGGTGAAGTGCAGTGCCACTCAAGCACTTTACTCTGTCAGGAACTACATTGTTGTGTATTTCTTTTTGGGTAAGTGATCTCTGTTTGCAAATGAAACTTCAGTAACAAAGAGCTCCTATAGTTTAAAACAAACTGCTCGAGGAGTTTAAACTTTCATGATCTCCCAAATAGGCTCTTAAAAGGAACTTATTTCTAGACATGCTTTTATTTATTGTTCACTTATTGTACCTGATTACCATACTTTGCTCTTGTCCTTTTCCAAACAAAGTCATATTTCAATTTTATGTTAACAGGATACATTCCAAAAGCATGGATTTGTAAAACACTGAATCTTCATTTGAACAGGTCAGTGTGGATTCTGTGTTTATATGTGATTAAACAAACATGCTTGTTTTGTTTTCTTGGACTCATGTAAAGCACTGCATTAATGTATTTGTGTGTGATCTCCAACTCCAGCTCCGTACACCCTCTTGACAGCATAGCTGGACTGCTGGACCTCTCCCTGCTCTACCACCTGTGGATCAGTGCGAGCTTCCTCCTTTTCACATGGCACATCACACAGCTGCTCTTTAGGATCTTTGTTACTGAGGTATGTGTATCATTAAAAGACAACATTTATACAATTCATCATATTGCAAAAGGTCTCACTTTGCTACTGAAGTGAAATGTCCATACTTCCATCAAATTGCCTTTGATTATTACAGACACTAGGGGGCAATGTTGTCATTGCTTTGAATGTTCAAGTATCTGAAGATAACTGGATTATAATATTCATGGCGAACATCCCAGCATTCATCTCAAGTGATCAATTAAAATTACACCTGAGGAGCTTGATTTTAAGGTAATATGTTATCTAATATATTTCCTGTTAACTGCAGGTGTACAGTTTTCCTGTGCAGCCATCTTTTACTGAGGATGCCCACCAGAGTCTTCCTAAAGTTCTTACCGACAAGCAGCCAATGATATTGAAGGTAGATAAAACACATATAGATTCTTTCAAGTTTCCTGCTAACACACTGATCATCAAATTTGGATGTTGAAACACGTCATTTCCCAAATTGTAGTTTCTAGCTCTGCAGGACTTGGCTCTGCTGTCTCAACACACCCCATCAAGACGCTGTGAGGTCTTCAGTCTGAGTCAGCCAGGTCTGTTATGTTGTCTATGCAGAAAATGGCTCCTTGCTTGAACTATTTTTCTTGTTTAAAATACATTTTGACACACTTCATTATATAATATTCAGATTATATTCATAAGTGCCTAACAACAAAAGCAAAATGTATGTCTTGTCTTTCCCAGGTGGCCATCCTCATAATTGGAACGCCATCAGTAAGGAGTGTCTGTCTCTGCTGGCTGATCTGACCCAGAGACTCGTAGCCTATCATGACACTGTAGCAACCAATGGCAGGGCTAAATCACTGTCTACTGGGAGTGAAAGGAAGACTTCATCTGAGACATCAGGTATGTTGCTGTAAAATATAACGAAACTTTTTGTTTAAGACCAGTCCTCTTTATCACACTTTGTTTTTTTTGTAAAAGTTACCTCTGGCACAGAAGATCTGATGAGTCCGAGGCCCACTTTACTGATGAAAACTCCAGCTTCAGTCTTCGCACGCTCCATTGTTGGCGGCCCACAGAGCCCTCTGACGGCACCATTCACTCCTGATCTGGACAGCCCTTTTGCTTCTCCCGCCCTGCGGCGTCTTACTGCTCCTGTGGAACAATGCTCGCCGTGGTTCGGCACAGTGCAGAGCCCACACGTCATGAGGAGAGGCCCAAAACTCTGGTCCACTTCCACAGGTGAGAGGAGGCTAATGGAAGACATCAGGTCAATAAGATCATACAGGTCCAATTTTCACTAAAAATGATTAAATACTAATAGTATGTAAGGTAATAGTGAACATGTCGTCCCCTTTAGATAATGCAAAGGGGTTTTTGGCCAGTGATGGATGATTTCAGCTATTGCCAAAGGTTTTGAAACTTCTGACATGGCATTATGTCAACTTGTCAGTGGGTCAGGGTATCATTACATGAGTTTAGTAGAATGATAGATATCTGCGAATCCAGCTTTCTCGCTGGTTCCCCTTTGTGATTTAGCATCTGTCTCAGATTCACAGGTCAATGGCAGTCCACAGCCGTCCCCTTCCTCAGTTCCCAGTCCCAAGCAGGAAGCGTCCAAACCAAGTCTCCTGGCTCAGTTCCTCCAGAACAGAAAAGAACAGGTTCTTAAGTCTTGTTGTTACAATACAGAATTACAAAATATATGTTAGTATGTTGATACAGCATTGACAAAGGGCTTTTCATACTTAACATTTATTAACCTTGGGCTAACAGTAGTAGTCCTAAAGAGGGGTCTGTCTTGTCCGATTTTTGTAACTTTCCAAAACCAACAATTCAACAGTCCTCTCTGCTTTAAGCAGTGATTGGCCAGGATGTGCACAGGTGTGAAAATGCTCCACAAATTCTTTTCTCTACTTTAACAATTGAAATTGTCTCATCTGTACCCTGGTTACTGATGATTTAGTAGTAGTAAAGGTCACATCATCTGCCTTCTTAAAAAGTGTGCATTCATCTTAAGAGTGTGGATATCCCAGATTTGAAGCAGTTGTGGAGGTCTTAGCCAAGGGTTAAGTGTGAAAAGCCAATATATCTTCATTTATGTTACATGTTCTTGTATAGGTTTTATACAACTTCACACTTAATTGTCTCATTCAGGTTAAAAATTTCTTGGCAAAGCGGGTGCTGATAATGTATTTGTTCAACAAGGTAAGGATGTGTGACATGTGCATGCTGTCTTTAGGCCTCTGAACTCCCTGCATGCTCTCACCTGACACAGTAGATTTTCATTTGGTATTAGCAAATCTAACAGCCTCACCCTGCAGGCATCACTAATTGAACCCCTGGTTTTGGGCTTAAATGTGCAGACATTACTAATGTAGCTCTTTTCCATCCATCTAGCTGTTAAAATGAGTCTTACTAATTACTTTGAGAGCTTGAATTAAGGAGTAGTGTAAAACGTGTCTTGCAAGTCCCTTGGCTATTATAAAACCAAATGTTGAAATCATTATCCTTGAGATCATATAAGATTTGTGAGAGTACTGATAAGTTTATCACAGCCAAATATCGTACTTGCATTGCACTATTTCCTATTTGTAGAACCTAGTTTGGTTAGCCTGCTTTGCTCTCTGAGGTTTATGTATCTTCCTTTGATCATGCATGCATGTGGTAGTGTAGTATCGCTAAAACGTGTGCATCTAACAACTTCCTAATTCATCAGAACTCGCACTAGTTAACATTGTCTCTTACAGCTTCCAGAAGCTTCCAGTCAAGCTCTGTTTGCAGACAGCCAGGCTCACATCTGGGCTTTAGAAGGTAGGAAGAGAGGGCGGGCATTATTTTAATTTATAGACATGACCTGTTGATACAAGATGCACATTACTGTGTCCTCTATCATCCTCCTCCAGGGCTTTCTTACCTTGTCCAAGCCTCTTTCTCTGAAGACCAGTTTGGGGTTGTACAGACTACTTTACCCAGCATTCTCAGTTGCATGCTGGTCTTACAAGAGGTAAGCTGTCATGCTTTGCTGCAGCTACCCTGAGCGCACATATTGACGCAGTGGTTGGACAGTGGTTAAAAAAAACTGACTGCTATCTTATTTCATAGCCCAGTTGTATTGTACTGAGTGTGTGTGTGTGTGAATTGGCTTTGTTTGTAACTGTGGTTAAGTATGAACCTTGCACTTGAACTTTGTGCCTTGAAACCAAACCGTACAGTACTTCCCTTTATCTACATGGTATTAATGTGTACATGGTGATTAGCCATGTATAGAGTCCATTTTAGAGTTTATCTAATGAAATCTCTTTGTATTGATCAACTCAAATGAAATTCCAGTGTTTGCTAAGAGGCCAAATCAGGTGGGTCAGTCAGACAAGAGTTTCTCTGTATGTGCAACAGTCATTGTTGAAATGTAGCTTTGACATTCACAATTTGAATTCTCAAGTGTTTCTGCATGGAAAAGACTACCTGTCCTTTTTACAAGAAACTGAGACATCAGGGAAAAAGAGGACATTGTACAGTGACCACAGACACAACCAGGATATCATTACATACACTGCAGCGTGGATGTAGGTAATACTATGTTCTTGCTTTGCGTTGTGCGCCCACTGACAGCAGTTGTGTCTTGTCCTCCTTGTCTTCAGGCAGTAGATCGACACTTCAAGCTGCCTCATGCCTCCAGTAAGCCTGTCAGGTCGAGCAGCAGCATGGGAGACTCCACTCACAAGACACTGCGCTTTGCTCTCAGGGCCACTCTCAAGACTGCCATCTACAGGATAACAACTACTTTTGGAGATCACTTAAAGTAAGGCCTGTCATTAAAATGGACTTTCTTCAAATTATTAAAAAGAAATGATGCTGAGGATACTAATTTTTGGTGTATGTTTTTTTTAAATCCTCAGTGCTGTTCAGTTGTCTGCAGAGCACCGGAAAAGATTGCAGCAGTTTCTGGAGTACAAAGAATAACACACCTGACACTTGGCTCTTGTGCCTTCAGATTCTTATCAGTGTGATTTGTGTGTGTGTATGTGAGCACATTAGCATAAATGAGGCAACAAGTGATAGTGCCTCTTTTAATATTTATGCCTGCACTATGTCATGGCGGATTGTATTTGATAGGCTAGATCACATCTCCTTCATGTATAAGTCGACGGCAGGAAGCCCAAACCGATAAACTGAAACCGAAGACTCGCCTCCTGTGTTTGGACTGCGGAGATTTAAACTAGCTTACTGTATTGATAAGCAGCTCATTCCAAAAGATGTTTGTTTTGTATTACAAGAAAATAATCACATTTGACTTTGTTAATGGGGATGAGTTGTAAAGGGCTATTTGTGCTGCATTTGTACTAAATTCTTTCATCTGACCAGGTGTGATGGCTGAGAGAGATTGCTCGATGTGTCAGAGTGGTGAGCAAGAAGTTGAGGTTTCTGTTATGAGATCTGTTCAGTTTCACAGGAGTCGGAGAATGTGTTCTGATATGTATTTTCGCAGATCTGGTTTTGTTCTAGACACCAGCCTGGAGAACTAGTTTACAGCTATGTTCAGGTTCTCCAACGAGGAAATGCACCATAATCAGATGTATGGATCAGACACCTACGTTTGTACATTTGTTTCTGTCAAATGAGGCTGTCATTTATGTCAGATTAAGGATGGATAAATGGTGTGAGTGGTTACAAGTGTGGGTGAATATGTTTTGTCACTGCCAACATGTATTGAGTTTAAATTCCCACTCAAAGTCCTGTTGAATAAAAACATTATGTAAAGATAATTTACCAGATTTGTGTAATTTCTGCTGAAATAAGTTCATGAATGTGGAGCACACTTTTCTTCAACTGCTCCCATAAATTTGTATATAGATCAAATTTTACTTCACTTGAGTCGCTTTCAATATAACAGAAAAGAGCAAGAGGTCAAGGGATAAGAAAGTGGAGGGCACTGACAGAACAAAAGGCAGCTCTTGTACATCAAAGTTACCTAAGAGTCCTTGATGTGCTTAACAAGATGCAGTAGAGGAATAATGGAAACTAATTTTAAAATGGTTTTAAACCCAAATCATCAGTTGGACAGCAGACGTTTTGGACAGGTGCCCTTTCTCAGTTTGCACACTGGAAACAGCCAGAAGGAAAAAGGAAGTGTGTCTGCTGGAAACATCCCTTAATACAATAGTACTTTTCCACAGCAAACATTGTGACTTACCATTGTAGGAACAGCACAATGACTCCACTTTACTCAAGAATCCCAGTAAGCCATGACCTTGTGACAGTGAGCCAACATGAACAGTAGGGGGACCCTAAAACTGAAACACCTAAACAAATTATTTAAACCTGTGCATCTCACTGACAGGACAAATGTCTTAAAACTAGGTCTGCTATACAAAATATCTTATTTTTTGTTTCATATGCTTGAAATAAGACATAACATCCTATAGACCAAATACTCCATTTGAAGAAGTTACTCAGGAGAAGTCACTCAGTCCATTAATCTTAGTAAAATCTTACAAAAAACTTAAAGAGTCCTAATGGTGATCCTGAGATGGTAAAATTGGAAATATACTGTAGTGGTAGCGCTGCGGGATTAGCGTTAAACTTGTAAATCAGGACCATGCTGATCAAACACCAGATTTTAATTAGTAAGTATCCACTTTTAGAGCACTTGGTCACTCCTTGTCACCTTTTGGCATAAAAATGGGACAGATTTAAAATGGCACTCCACCAGTTTTACAGAGTACTATTCAATTGTATAAAGTTATTGTATAATGCAACAGGTGTATAATGTTTCCTGTGGCTCTGGTGGAGAAAATAACCCTGATGATGGCATTGTCAGTTATTTCGGTTTGAGACTATCTTTTTTAATAGACAGCCTGTATTACAAACTGGAAGTGGATGGTCTCAGGAAAGACGCTGTTGTGTTGGATTATGGGAAATGTAGGATAGTGTCTTTGGGGCTTGACCTAAACTTGAGATTAAAGTTGAGACAATTAAGATTCTGCAGCACGGATTTTGACGATTCTTTTTTAAATCTTTCTCCAACTTAATGGAAGTACAATAAGAAAACGAAGGAGTGCCTCTTTGAAAAATTAACAAATATTGGCACAGAACATCCATCACTTGCATTAATCTAAAGACAGCAGCCTGCAAAACCTAATGACCTCTTATGGCCACTTCATACAGTATGTTACAACAATACAACACCGAATGAGACCATGAAATGACAACATCAAGAGCACTGTCTTTTTGTTTATTGCACGAATCGTACATATTTCCAACTGAACTGGTAGAACACAATATTAGGCAGTGGTGGAAAAAAAATTGTTCATCAAAAGCCTTATTATGTATACAAGATGCCAAAAATAGCCAGTGGGAAAATCTGGATATAACCGTCTCAAATGATGGATTAAGATTTAGAAAGGAAATACTTCTTTTTTTTTTTCTTGAACAAGAAAGAGAATCAAAACGGTAATACTTGACATGACGGCAGTTCTGTTCATAACAGAGGGGTGCCATTCATAAAAGGAAAAACTGAACAAAAATGGTGCCTCAAGTCAACCTTTTTTTCTCTGGATTTTAAAAGTACTTTGTCCTCATATAGAATATAAACCTCTGCATCAATACCAATCAAATGTTTTGACATCTTTTTTTTTTTCTTTTTTGAAGTCAAACAGCATTTGCTAAAGTTGATTTTTTTTTTTTTTTTACAGTTTTAATATATATTTATATATGTACATATAAATTCAACTAACTAGAGTTCTCATAGAAAATGAGAAAAGCTGGACTTTATCGCTCTCACACAACAAATGACTGGCAAGCATATTGACCCTACCGCCCGCCCCCCCATCCTCCTCTTTGAGCCAATGTCAATACAGCACAGACACAAGTTTCCTCACAAGCCGTGTGCTGGCTGCAATCGCACGACCTGGTTCAAATGTTTGTCTGAAAAATGTTACTCAGCAATTGATTTGAGACTGTTAGCATCACGGAAGGATTTTAAGGAACCACGTGGACAAGTGGAGTCCTTTATTACTCCAATCTCGATTGGCACATAGGCAGTCTTTCAATTGAGATTTGATCCAGGTCTGTTCTGGCTCTTTAAAATAACACAGTTCCCCAACAGAGCCCAACAGCAGTCCTTTTATCCAATGCACATGCTGATCACCATCTAACTCTGTATTGTCATGTTTACTGCGAGAGGTGAACTGAAGATTTTCTGTCAAAGACGGGTGTCAGGATGGAGAGTGAGGGAGGAAGAACAGGAAGGAGGAGGAGGAGGAAAGGCTGGTGCAAGCAAAAGAATCCTCTTCCTTTGTCAAGAAACGCTTAAGTGCAAAATATCCCCCCCACTCAAAAACTCTGAAGAAATACACTGAACTTCACTGTGGGTTTTCCAATGAGAGATACAAGACAACAGCTCTTCCCCCCAAAAATCACACACTCAGTGCACGCTTTGTCTGTGTCTCAAACTAAAGCATCCCTGATTCAAAGTGCACACAGTAGTGAGGGTGGGGGTGGTGGAAAGAGGAGGAGTGGGAGTAGCTGAGGGCAGCATGTAGGGAGACGCAGCATGTAGAGATTTAGTAGTCCTCGGAGAGAAAACGTGAGATAAATGCAACTAGCTGCACAAGCTCGGGGGCCACAAATCAGTACGAGACTGGGGCGATGCAGTGAGGGTCACTGGGGTTTCCTTCCATGAAGTTCAAATCTTAAAAAGGAAGTCACATTTAGGGGATGGTTTGAGGGTGCAATTCTACGCTCTTCCTCCCTGCTGAACCCCTCCTCATCAGCACAGAAAGATCGAGAGCAAGAGGTTTGTTACCAAGAGAGAGAGGGGGGGGGGTGCTGGTGATGTATAGCTTCCTACAGGGTGCCTAAAGAGGAGGTGCTTGTTTCCATACACGCACAGTACATTGTTCTGGGGCTAGGCAGAGCGCACAGGTAATGTATGGACTAGCAGGGACCTCCAAGTGGTTTATAGGGATGTAAGCACTCACTAAACCTCTTTGTACAATTCTCAAAAATAAGGATTCTGAAAGAGTGTATGCAGTCTGTAGTTGCCATTTGCACACTCACAACTGCTGGGAAACCAGGCGTTAAGCATCTCTGTCACTCTGCTTCAACACTATGTTTAAGTAAATGTGTGTGTTTATCTGTCTGAGTTTGTATGTGTAAAAAAATAACAACAACCCAAATCTGTGGCTCGTCAGTGTTTGAGTGTGCCAGTGTGTCAATAGTGCTTGCCTATGTGCATCAATTCAAGGGCAATAAAGTGTGTATGTATGTATGTATGCGTGTGTGTGTGTGTGTGTGTGTGTGTGTGTGTGTGTGTGTATGTGTCTGTGTCTAAGTATGTATGTGTGTGGCTCAGGAGGACATGCACTGGACGTGGTCTGGACCTCCTTCCTCTTCATCAGAGGAATCTGGAGAGCTCCAGGACTCATCTGTGTCTGCGTCTGCGCCCTCACGACGGGCCTGTACCGAGACGAATAAGAGGAGAACACAGAAAAGTAAGGACACTATTTCGATCCAAACTGACAATTTTTCTACATTTTCTTTCTGCCTCCAGGTGACCAAAGGGTTAACAAATTGTCATGTTCATGTTGCCTTCTTGACAAACAATAGATCCAACATGCTCAATAAACGTACTTGGGTGAATTATCTATTGACAGGTTTGATTCAGTGACAACTTTTCTATCATAAAAAGGGCTGAAGGGCCTGTATTTTAGTATTTACATGCATAGTAAAAGTAGTAGTAAGTAAATAAATGCATGACACACATTCCCTAAAGGTGTCCTGTGGAGTTTTCTTGTAAACAAACAAAAGTTTTTTACATTTTGTCTCATCGAAATACAGTGTGTGTATCCCTGAGGCCTAAAATGTACATTTCCATCCTAATAAAATATTTGCAAAATTTTTCTTTTTTGTACATTTAAATTATTAAATCATCCAAGTGTAATACCATGTGCATCTGACATACTATTTCAGGGGAACAGCAATTTGTTACATTTCTATAAAACAGAGGGAAAACGCTGGATCCTACATTTCCCATAATGCAACCAAAAGGATCTTTTTGTTGGGCCTTGCCTGCTTGGTAAATGCCCACACCTTTTAAACTCCACACCCCAAAAGATGACTAATGTTTCCTAGGTTTGTTGTAGTGTTTGAGAGCTCACCCTCGCGGGCCGTCTGTTCCTCATGTGTCTCATGAGGAACCACAGCAGCTGGGTGTCGTACTGGTCACCGTGGCGCACGCTGTCTTCATCGCGCTCCCGCTTGTTTTTCTTCATCACCTTGACAAACACAACCAATCGTTAATTAAAGGTGTGAATGTGGGGAGAAGAGCAGGCATGCACAGCAAACATGTCCCTGACACAAATTCCATTACTTTTCCGGGACTTGTTAAATATCTGTCTGGTCCACCTATGTTGTGATATCACACAGACTCTGTTGTAAAGCTGCATCCTCCTGCATCTCTAGAGAGAAGTGGGTAAAATGGTACCACAACTAGAATAGAATGATGGCCAAAATAAGACCAGAATAGAATACCTCTTTCAGACCCTTCAGTCCTGTGGGGCTTTCAGCTGTGGGGGCCCACAGTTTGATGTCGTGGTCCAGCCCACTGGTGGCCATACCTGGCAGGTGGGGATGTGGCTCCAAACAGTTCACCTGAGGGTAGATGATAGCATGAAGATGTAGGGAGATTTTACAGAGAATATTCCAAAAAAGCCAACTCTACTGTTAAAGAAAATATACAACAGACAACACCTTTATTAAGTAAAACCAGTACATAGGCCAAGTGTATTTTCATCACAATAAAATATTAAAAATAGTACTTTGCTGCAACTGAAAACAAATACTGGGTAATCACCACTAAGACAAAGAGATTACAGAAGAAACACTCCCAACCATCAATGTGTTTGTACAGCCTATCTTCGAACCAACAAAAATATGTTATTCTCCCTCTCTTTGACTCACCACTCCTCCTCTGTCTCCCTCCATAAACTGGACAATGCGAGCAGAGTACTTGTCCCACAGGTAGATGTGTCCGCAGTCACTGCCACTGACCACAAACTCACTGGATGGCCCGTAGAAGTTCACCCCCTTCACTGTGAGAAAGAAGATGAGATAGGACGATACAGCGTCAGCCTGTGTGCTAACCAGAAGCTCCGTACAGTCCTGCAGAATACGTTCAGGAAAAATTACCCCATAAATACACAACAAGAGTTTGTAACAGCAAGACGAATGATCAGTTGTCAGCCAAATGCTCGTGAAGTTGGGCGATAGCTGATAAATTGGATTATTTGGAACTGAATTTAACACCTGTGGCATTATTGCGGTGTCCCTTGTATCTCCTGCGATAGTCAGCCCCATCACTGTGGTTGGAGTCAAACAAGTAGATGTCTTCGTCATTGTAACTGGCCAGGAGCTCTGCACAGACAAAAGGAGTCAAACACTCATTTGTTTAATTTCCTTTAATGCCATAAAGGCAGAATCTGGCCTGGGCTTTCTATCATACGGAGATGATTCAGACAAGCTCAGCTAAGTTGTTGAGCTCAGGAAAATAGACATTCATTGGATGCAAGTAAATTCCTGCAACTGGCACTAAACCTGAACTTATTGGTGTTCTGCAAAGATGAGAGCATACTAATGCTTTTTATTCAGGGAGAATAGACCTCATTCTGTTTGGGCATCACTGGTATTGCATTGTGGTTGCATCAGGAAGGCGAAGAAGTTTGGGCATTTTAAGACAATGAATCAAGCAAGCATAAAGTTTAGGGCTCAGTATTTTCAGTACATTTCTAAAACACAACAGAATGAGAAATTAAGGACAATCAAATGTGAGACAGGATTATGGAGATTGCTAGAAAATTAGGTCATGCCATAGGGATATTAAATGATTTCCATACATACTGCATGCAAACTGTTCCATGTCTTTATTTTTGCTGTGCTTATGATTATGTAAGGGAAATGTGAGATAACATAGTACTTTAAACATTACATTTTTCTTTAAATGTTTTCATTGTGTAAGTTTTCTTACCTGTGCCATCGTGACTATACACAAGGCAGGTTATGTTGGTTTTGGACTCACTGGATACCAGATGTGAAGGACAAAACTTTTTCAGTACCCCATTGTTGTCATTCTCATTAATCTTCCTCTGGTCATAGATCCTAAAGAGGATAAGGAGAAGACAAAATAATGAAGACGTGACATCTAAGGTAAGCAACAATATCAAATATTATTGCTATTTCCATTGCATCCCAATTTACATTATTCGTGAAATAATCAGCACAAGAACTACAACCTGGTTCATACCTCACATACTGATCTCTTCCGCCCACAGCAAAGTGGTGTGTCTTTGCTGGGTTGACAAAGATGGTGTACAGCCCTACTTTTTTATCACCCTCCTTTACAACCACCAGTTTACTGCCACACAAAAGTAAAGAAACACAAAGAAAAAACAGATATTAACTCTGGCAAGGGGGAAAGTTTTACAAATCATTAATGACATATGATAAACACAGGAAAACGACACAACAACACTACAAACTATGACCTAAAAAGGACACAGTTGTATCAATACCCTGGACTGTTGCAACAGAAATCAAACATTATGAGTGTATTGTGTCGTTGTCTATGATATTTTATCCATCTCTTGCCCAAGCCAGTCAGTTTAGAAATTCTACAGAAAATCTCATTCCTGAGGTGACTAAATTTACCCTTGGTAAACTTTAATAATCGCATCACTCACTTGGCGGGACGGTCTAGACGCAGGTCAATACCAAACACCACAGCATCCTCTCCGGCGGACAGAAAGGAGCAAGGAGAATCTGGTTCAAGGGCCAGCTGGAAAGAAATAGGTAGAAAAAAAAAAAAACACACAGACAGGAGACTTCTTAATCATCAGGCTATCAGAGTCATACATGTATTTACCACAGCTGCAATTTATGGCACAAACACCTTAACACTTACATTCACAGGTACAGTACAAACACTCACCTTGTGTGCTGCCCCTTTATGCTGTGCTACCCGTTTGGTGTTCTTGCAGCGCTGCGTGGCCGAGAGCTCAGCCACTCTGATCTGACCGTCTCGAGCACACATGGCCAAGGTTGAGTCTCCACTGTGAGGCAGGAACTTTGCCTGTGTACATTAAGACACTTTGATTAGTCACTCACTCAGTCACTTCATTCTGTGTCTAGTCTCTTGTCTTGCAAGATTTATCATTTACTATTGATTTATATGAAATAATAACCTAACCCTAACCCTCATTGTTAAATCAAAATATACAATTTTCTTTGCCTTTGGTTAAATTCCTCTTAGCGTTAATCAACTCTAGTCCTTAATCCATCTGCTTCTTTGCTCTCAAGAGACAGATTTTTGTTTTCCCTTACCTGAAAGACATTGCTCTTGTGGCCGCTGTCAAATTCCAGCTCAGCGCGGCGGACAGCCCAGTCCCAGATCACTACTCGCAGGTCATCGCTGCCTGAAGCCAGGCGTGTGCCCGAGGGGTTGAAGTGCAATGTGTTGACGCAGCCCGTGTGCCTCTCCAGTCGGCCCTGGAGCTCCAGCCTCTGTACCAAACCCCGGGCTCCACACACACGCCTCACAAACTGGTGCGAGTCCCTGCCGATCTCCCTGAAGCGCAGTGAGGGTACCGCCCGCCACACAGGACCACGCAGGTCACGGAGCTCTGCTCCCAGCCACGCCTCCATAGCTTCATTATCGTCTTCATCATCATCTTTCTGTTCTTCTTCTTCGTCGTCATCCTCCTCCTCATCTGAACTGGTGGAGTGATTAGTGCCGCCGCCAGGTCTATTCCTCTTTCTAGCTGCCCTTTTCCCGCCATCTTTTTCCTTTGCTCTCTCCCGTCTGCCCCCCTCACTCTCTCTTTCACCATCTTCGGTCAGGGAGTAAAGACCGCTGCCATCCATACTGTCTGTGTCTTCTTCCTCCTCTCCCTCTCTGTTTGCCCCCGTCTCTCCCTCCGCATCTGGCATAGGCTTGTCTCCAGATGCCTCTCCTGCTTCTTTGGGAGCTGTAGAAAAGCCAAAGCCATGGAGGATAAGCTTAATACATTGCTGTCTCATTGTGAGATTCAACAAGTCAAGGGTGTACAACTGCTGCACAAATTCTACTATTAGGCTGCAAAAAATGAGAGAAAATGAAACTCCAACAATGTGGGAAATAGCAAAGTATCCTGGCAGTAAAGATATATGCATTTAAAATTTTAGCATAATTAAAAATGTATTTAAGCAAAGTTTCTACCATACCAAAAAATGTTTGCAGCATAAACTTTCTGAGGAGCTGTTAAACTACAAGAATGGGGGTTACCATCTTGAGAGGACGGCTGTGTTTGTCCCTCTTTGTTTCCAGAGGCATCTCCTTCCTTTTGTTGATCTTCTCCAGATTCTTTTTCCTCAGAGCCACCTAGTAAAACCAAACATGTCCTCTGGTTAACTGTCAGCGCCAAGGAGAATGACAGCTCGCACGGCTATTGTCAGTATAAATAAATGGTCAGTTACTTTCTAGCACTGATCCTTTACCGTTAAGCACAGTGGATTTGCCGTCAGCTTCAGCCATTCTGTCTCCTTTGTCCTGCGTCGACCCGAGGGAGAACCTTTGGGTGTCACACACAAAAACAATATTCAGGTTGTTTATTTAACCAAAGTTACAAGGGCTGACATTAACAGACAACTTGTATGCATAGGTAAGCCGACATCATTGCTTGCACTCTCTGAACTGTTGTCAACAACCGACGCCGCACCGGGTGCCGTGAGACACAAGTTACCTGTTAGCTCCGTAGCTTCCAAACTGACAGCCTGGCTAATTTCACCACCTATCTACCGCTGCCTGTGGCGACATAAACAAACTAACTCGATTTGCTAGCTCGCTCACAGGCCTGACTAATGCCCGATTTTGCTTCGTGGTGTTTACTAGTGCATTGTCCTCTGCAGTGCTCGACTACCTGACACTGTTGTTAACGGGAGCTAATGCTAACTAGTCTGTGTGAGGCTAACACATATCGAAACTAAAACACAAGTGTCAGCCTCGCTTAACAACCAAACAGCTGGGTGTCAAAAAAAAAGAAGCGAGCAAGCAGCTAGCTAACATTGCTTGTAGTGGCTAACTAGCATAGCTAACGTTACCTCTACTCGAAGGCCCGACGAGGCGTACTTCTTAGTTTAGTCCTAATCTTTATTGCAGATTTATTTTCTCCACCTCACTGCTTAGCAATTGAGCTAAGTACCTCGACTAAGAATTATCTGACAGTTAACACACGACATTAGGAACGCGTGCATAAAGCTTTTAGTAAAAGACAGACTGTAAAGCAAGCTTGCTGCGTCCATACAAGGTTGACTGCTCTGTTTATGTTTTGACGGTTCAGCTTCTTTTTTTTTTTTTTTTTTTTTTGTGGTTCCATTTCCGGTGTCGTGCTCGCTGCGTTTTTTTTTCTCCGGAAGTTTACAGAAGAGAAACGGGAGGCCTAATAATAATAATAATAATAATAATAACAATAATAATAATACATATTCAGAAATATATGAGTATTTTTATATGTGTCTATATTAGTGTGGTAGCGTGACTTATTTTAAATAACTGAACAAATTCCACATTAATCCGTCTTTGAGTGTCACTTGGCTTATTGACACTAAATGGCTTATTATTTATTTAATTCATTTTGCTGAGCCCCTCTCATTCTCTGAGCAATGTGTATGGTGATTTAGGCATAGGCAACTTTATGGGCATGGAAAACAGACACTTACATTGCCAAAGCAAGTGTGAAATAAAAAAGAAATATATGTGCATAATCAGAAGAATTGTGATTTTGCTGTTAGAAGATAAGTTAAAAAAAAAAACTTAACATAAAATAGGGGGAAAAAATCATCTTGCAAATACAACGTCGACATCTGATCACCTTATAAAGTTGGTATGGCAAACAGCAAATACGGAGTAATGTGAGCATCCATGTGGAGTTGTGTTTCTGACAATGTCCAATATTCACTCTCCTTTTAGCTCTGTTTTTGTCTCCACCAACTCCTGAGCGAAGCACCTGGCTCTTTATCTTCTAAAGGCTCCACTATGTTCACCAGCTAGTTACTAACTGTGTCTGTCTGCCATTAGTCTCTTTTTCTGAAAACAGTTGCCTGATGCAGGAGTTGATGAGAGCTGTGAGACTGAACAAAAACAGGCCTCAAAAAAACAGGGACCTGAAACTCACTAAACTTAAGTTCAAGCAAGCACTTTCATATTACACATAGTAATTTGATCCATTGTTAATATAAAAATAATGATTTTTAAATTATCTTTAAATACTTTTGACATAAATATATCTTTTGTGAATATATTTTCCTCATGGCCAGATTAATCTGTTAGGGCCCCCCGGGGCAAAATTGAGCTGATCTCACTCTGAGTTTTTCCCAGCTGGTAATTCAACCCTGATTTTGTTCAATCAGAATTCATTTCTTTCAAGTGAGACTCTTCTAACTTCATTGCTAAATTTGTCCTACCTTCTATTAGTAATGTCCAATTAACCAGTTCTTATTTAACCTCAGCTATGGGACATTTCACAACATGATTAGGTGTCGGCATATGGTGGTATTTGTATGGTGTTTGTGCAAGAAGTACTCTTATGTGTTTTACAACTATAAGAGGGCATTAACCATGAATATATGCTATGGCAGAGACAGACTGGGTTGTTGTCCTCAATTTATTTTCAGGGAAATCATCTGATATTGTGGACAGTATCGGATGTGTGCTATTCAGTGGGTATTTGTATTGTATTATTTCTTGTATTTAAGTAATCAAGAGAGCAAGTTTTCCTTCTTAACCTACTTACTCTTATACAAGTTGAAAGTTATGAGCCAGCTCAGTGTCTAAGGAAACATCTGGCTCCATCACTCTGGGTAAAACAAGATGGGATCCCTCAGCTTCCTTCCTGTGTTTATGTCATGGGTTTAATGACAGTGATCTACAGTAAATCCCATGGCAGGAGGATGTCCTTCTCTCTGCCTCTATAAGATCCCTTGATTTGTTTCTATCTGGTTTAATTTATGACTATATTGACAGCTTCCCGGCGTATGCCCCACAAAGACATCCGATTAAAGTCACCTGTCAAAGCTGTTTTAATCCACATGGAATGTCAGCTGAGAGTTGGAGACTGTGAGGGAAAAGGATTACTACTAGCACGTTTCCTTATATAATAGATAGGCTACACTGTATGTGAGTGATAGAATAATTGCTGATGTTAGTTGATTAATTGATTGCTAATTGCCAACTTTAATAATCAATCACAACCAAAATGACAAATAGTAGCTGGTTACATCTTCCCAAATGTCAGGATTTGCTATTTTTATATCATTATAAATGGAATATCTTTTGTTTTGGATGTTTGTCAGACAATTTGGCAGTAATTTGAAGATGCCACCTTGGGCTCTGGAACATGTGATGGGCATACTCTTTACTATTTTCTGAGTTTATAGACTAAGCACTCCTTCAGAATTAATTTAAATATTAGTCTACAGATTAATTGATGACGTAAATAATCATTAGTTGCAGCCTTATAGATAAAATTAAACCCAGCCATACACGTGAATGTGAAATTATAGTTTTACTTGCTGTCAACAGCTGGAACTTCGTATTTAAAGTCTAATCAGGTTATTATTTGCATGCATATCAATGGTGGTGGTCATGAGAAACATCTGTCACTTCAAATTACAGCAGAAACAGCCTCAGAAATAACCAACGTTGATTCAACACCTTTCTGACGTGTCAAAAAACACGAGAAGCTTCACAAAGATTGTGCAGGACATGTTTCATTAGATTCTGCAGGTGCATAAACAGGCCACTCATTTCATAAGTAAAAAGGAAATATAACAGTTACGACCACCTCTGTGGAAATATGTCAGAAGAAGGAAGGGGAAGTTGACACGGTCAGAGGGGGGTTTCACGGCAGCCTGCCCCAGCTGTGGCTCTGTGCAGCGCTCATAAGCTGCAGCGGCTCCCTCTGCCCTCCAGAGGCGGTGCTGGAGTTTGGAGAGACGAGCGGACGGCGTTGAGCACAGCTATCATGCCGTGCACAGGCTTAAAATACGGACAAAGTTTTTACATTTGGCAATAACCTGCTCTTTTCACCGCTCTCCGACGACATGGAGTACTGGAGGCAGTGCGCGATGTGGCTGATCAGCTGCAACGTGCTGCCCGCGAACCACAGAGTGACCGCGGACACGGCGCAGGTGTTCGACCTGGCGCAAACCCTGCGGGACGGGGTGCTGCTGTGTCAGCTTCTGAACAACTTGAGACCTCACACCATCAACCTGAAGGAGATCAATCTCCGGCCACAGATGTCACAGGTAGGACCGAGCACTTCTGCGCTGCTTTCAGAGCAACTTGTAGTTGTAATTTGTGCAAAACTGCTTCAGGTCAATCGGTTAGTGGAAGAAACCAAGTCATTGTGTTGTGGCAGGCATGAATTTGGTAGACTTACAGTCACAAGTTGGCAGTTGCTTTTAAAGAAATGACTGTAGGAGATAAAAAAAATACTAATATAGAGACATAAGGTCTCTAAACACACCACCACAAAACAAGTACAATCTATGTGAACACATCATTAAGATTTGTGTTTTGTTAAAACACCTGCAGGCAACAACACAGACGGTTGCAGACGTATTTGTCACAGACAACATGATGTTCAGGTCCAGAGTTTGGGAACACAGAGCACACCCTTTCTCTTCTAGCACTGTGTCACTGTAAACATTTTAGAAAATAAGGCCACAGAGAGACAGACTCATTTGGAGATTATCATCTGATGTGGACACGTCTTCATCAGTTTATTTATTCTAAACATGATAAGTGATCCAAACTGATTCATTGTGTACTCTTCTAAATGTCTGCATTTTTTAAAAATAAATTGTACTTTAAGCAATTGAAACTCTTTTACGCTGAATTTCCCTCAGCCTGTAAAACCCAAAGGAATGGCCCAAAGCTTGACCTCTCTTTACCCATAATTCTTCCCTCTGCCACTGGAGAGGCCTGATAAAATCCTGGCTTTGATCCACCCATTAGTTAGGGAACTTTTACTATGTGTGCAGCAGCTTGCAGTTTGCGTACTGAGTATGAAGTCTTATAAGTAGTTAGCCATTAGGGGACTTTTGTCATTTCTCAAAAGGCTCATTAACTACACATTTCTATTCAAGAAATCTATTTTGGCCAGGACGCTCTTGAAGAAGATGTTTATTTATTTATTTTTTTCATCTCAGTGGTTAAATAAAGGTTTAATGAAAGAAAAGAAAATATAATAACTTAATAGATAGCTAGAGAGAAGCTTTATTTATTCCCAGGGTGAAATTCTCATGTCACAGCAGCAGTATGTCACTATGAGAACAAGACTTCCTGTGTACCGACTTGTACGCACTTCATTCAGGCAACATTGCATGTCATTAGATCTTTACCTGGCCTTCTTAAAAGTATGATACATACGACAAATGCATCATGTAGTCGCACTTTGAACACATTTGATTCCAAGTAATCTCCAACACACTTTTTTTCATCTCAACCTATTACGGTCAAAGGGCCCATCAATAGATAAGACCATGATATTAAGCACACTCACAAAAAAAGTTGGTCAAAAGATTTGTTACTGGACTTCACATGGTTAGTTTTTGAGAGATGAGATTTCTTTAGTTGTTGTCACAAATGTATGATTGAAATGCTGTGTCACCACAGATTCCTTAAAAGTGACTTAATTAAAAAAACGTTTTTAAGTTTTTAATTTTAAAAATAACTTCATAAATAAATGGGGACATCTTGTCAAAATGACACATTTTCTTTAAAAAAAACTTTGCCTCCGTAATAAATAAAAGCCAGTCTCCTAGCCGGGCATTAGATTGTGCTCTGTCTTGTAGACTGCAGCATGTTCTCTGTCAGTGCACGTCCACTCGTCTTTTATATTCTTGACAGACAGGGAAAGCAAACCCAGGGCACAACGTGCCAAACAATGGATAGCCATAGCCTGCAGCTGTAGGCCATCCGAATATGGTCGAGAAAGGCATGTGTGTCAGCGGGCTCCACATTTTAAATGGCCCTTTCATTGTGCCCTGCTGACCTACGATCTTGGAAATGGAAACATGGGCATCAATGAAGGTAATGGACTGGTGGACAAGAGTGCAGTGTGCTGTGATGAAAATGCGCCCAGAAGTGCTATTTTTATCATACTGTATGTTAGGCCTTTGGTGCTAATGCAAACTATGGAGCGTACTTTATAGTTTTTCATCAGTGAAGCCAAGAATGCAGCGTTTATTGCACCAGGACTGTGACTGTAATCTGGAGTATATGAGGCTGGTGGTGGTGTAAAACCATCATGTTCGTGCACTTCCTCCGCAAACAAACAGGGCCCCAGGGGGCGGTGGAGTGATTACAGGCGTCTCCATGATGAGCTGACGTGATAAAAAGGAGCCTATCTGTTCTCAAGAATCCTGCCACAGCTCATCACTTAATAATGTGCAAATTATGCTGGTACCATTTACTGCTTGTTTACGTTAGAATACTTCACTGGGTGTTTTTAGAATAAGTGGCCCCAACCTTGAACTCAAACCCATAACCATAAGCACATTGTCTTTATGAAAGTTATTTGACTGCGCTCTTCCCAGTGAGACACAGATCCTAATAGGAAGCGACACCAAAAGAGCACATGTTTAGTGGTTTCATTTTGCACCGAGAAACTTTCAGTTTTCATTTTCAGTTTGCTGTGTGTGCGTGGATCACCTTCACTTTTATAAAGGTGACTTCAAGTTCTCTATGCTCTCATTATACTGTCAATAAAGGTTATTAAGGCTGAAACAGAGTTAGGGGGTTGGTTCTTCCAAATTACAAAAAAACCCACACCACCGTGGTGGAATCTAGCCATGCAGATATCTGTCAGAGATTTCTGCAGTGGAGACACCTGTACTTATTTGTGGTGCTCAAAGCATGAAAAATTCTATTTAAAACATTCAAAAGCAACATCTCTTTCCAGAAACTGTCACTGCTACTCTGGATAATTCACAGGCCATGCTGTCAGCCGTTCAGATGATCATAGGGACTATTTCTTCAGTAAAAAGTACTTCCAATGAAAACTTTAAGCAGCTTTTTCTGTGACACTGTTTCTGTAAAGAGCAACGTTTTTATTTGTAATTTCTCAATGCTGTGAGCATTTGAGACTTCTCAAACCTGGGCAGTTGTAATTTGGTTGAACATACCCTTGCTTACTTTGCAGGTGGTGGTAGTCAATATTACTTTTGGGTAGAAAATGTAAAGAAATAGATAACATTGTCATGACAGCAAAAAAGAAACATTTGTAAAAACTAAAACATGTTTTTTTGTCTTTTTCTGTAAAAAGAATTGTGTGCAATTCAATGATCATGATTGTGATGATTCTAGAAAATGAAAATTTCTGCAAGAGCTACAGTACATGGAGATACTAAATTGATGAGTGTCAATTTTTGCCCTTTACAGTTCCTGTGCTTGAAGAACATCCGCACATTCCTGACGTCTTGCTATGCGGTTTTTGGGATGAAGAAAAGTGACTTATTTGAAGCCTTCGATCTCTTCGATGTTCGAGACTTTGGAAAGGTGACACCCACATCCATCATTCTGAGACAATCGTGTGTGTTTTCACGTATGATGCTGCTCTCCGACAACGGCCAAATTTCTTCCCTTCTGCGCTTTTCTGTTCTCCTTCCTTCCTTCAGCTGCTTTCTTCTTTCGTTGAAATGATTTATGAAAGTCTTGATGCAGCTCAGGATCTACCACCTTTACGAGCTGTTTTACAAGAAAATCAGTTTGAGTGAGCATATTGTTAAATTCATGTGACATCTATTACAGCTGAGTGATGATGGTTATTGTGCTGTCTGTCTAATCAATAGTGCATTTTACAGTTTTTCTCCATTGCTCAGCTGTTATAGTTATAAAGCGGCGACACAAACATCAAAACTGTGTTCCAGTTTGCAAATCAGCAAAATGAGTGTTGTATTACCACAACCCTTCTAACACCAAGAAAATCACATAATGGAGACAGCAAAAGACAGAACATAACTTTACATAGTGCATCAAATCCATGGCTCGCAGCTGCAGTTATTCAGAGGCGATAAAAACAATTTAATGAACTAAATATTTATTTTATTTATCTTCAATTAAAGAAAAATATTGAAGCTCAGTACCTGCATTTGTGTTAAAGCTATACTGTATGTACTGTGTGAAAAGTAAAGACAACTGCTGAAACAGAACTGGAATTG
The DNA here is from genome assembly GCF_043641665.1 of Enoplosus armatus. NCBI lineage: Eukaryota > Metazoa > Chordata > Actinopteri > Centrarchiformes > Enoplosidae > Enoplosus > Enoplosus armatus. The sequence goes on along the minus strand of NC_092193.1, from coordinate 6,969,749 downwards.
ACTTGTCATCACTGCATTTGCAATCTGCGTCTGAACATTGTAGAAAAATGGTAACACATCATTCAGACGCATGCAGCGTAACATAGTGAGACCCATATGATGTAGAGCCAGTCATGTCTTTTCCCCTGATGGAGGCCACCCGTTACTCGGTCTTGCATTTTTCTGGTGCACTTCTGAAGGGCTTGGTCGACTTCTTTTTATTGCTGTGTTATTGTGGGAGCTGGTGTCAGTGTGTGTGTGTGTGTGTACACGGTGTTACCAGGTCAGTGGGTTTGTAGTGTGCTCCTCCTAGCTGCTCAGTGGAGTCGCAGCTCGCAGCACAGGAGCCTGATTAAACTCAGCTGAAGAAAACACACTCCGTCTGACCAGCCTTGTTTCCTTAGTTCAGTGCATAACTTTGCCTCGGAGCATAATGATGTGTTTGGGCATCTCTGTGTTATCCATGGGGAAATACATTCTTATTTCTCTCTAAACCATTTAACTATTGGAATGTGTTTTCTTTGTATTAATTGCCTTTGTGCAATATTTTCTTTTTTATAAATCCAATTATTTTGTCAGAGCAGATCTGTTTTAAATGATTTATACAGTATCACATGTGGTTTGAGAACTCCAGGTATACTTTATTTATGTGTGAGCAAATTTGAATTAAGAGAAATGTTTTTCAGGGAAAAGGTACATCAAAAGTCCTTTAGTCAGGCATACTAAACAAGATTAGACTTTTTATTCACTCCCCTGCAGAGAATAGACAGTGGTCATTGGTTCTCTCTATAAATTTGAGGGATTGCATATTGAGCTTTGCGTGCAGTTTCCCACACAGACTCTCTTTTCTTTCAGTTGTGTTCTAAAGAAGCTTCCAGTTAATCTGGCTGCTGATAATCCCACAGGGGAGGTGCAGCCTGCAAATATGTACAGTACATCCAAGCCGGGCTGCATAATCTCAGTCATGTTCAAGGGTTGTCCATCAAACAAACAAGCTTCCGGAGGGAGAAGATTGCGCCGCATCATTAGTTTTTTTTAAAGTTAAAAATACGGGTGTCCGCAGGTTCAGCGATTGGGTTGGATTGGCTCCAGGAAGCGTTGTACAGCTGAATAAGAAATACTCAATCTCTTCCTTATTTTCCAGAAAACATTCAAAAGAGAACATCTCAAATCTCAGCCAGTCTAATCCACTTGGATTGAGTTGTGCCAACTCTGCCCGTAGACTGAGCATTAGTCCACTGAATGAGGGCTCTCTAACCTACATTCCTCTGCTGAGTTACTGCGTTGGATACCACTCTCATGTCTGTATGGTAAATATGAAGCTACAGCTACAGGCGGTTAGCTTAGCTTAGCATAAAGACTAGAAACAGGGAAACAGCTAGCTTGGCTTTCCCCAAAGGTTACAAATTCCACCTATCCTCTAATTAACGTTGTATCTGGTTTGTTTGATAGTTTCCGTTGGTTGCCTGTCAGGAAATTACTGTGCCTGGTCAAGTCCGGCACATAACCCCCCATAAACCCAAAATGTGCCGTTTGTATGTTTTTGTATGGATTAAACAAAGATACAAAAGATACCTTTAACTTGCTGCAACAAAATAACAGAGAGAGTCAGACATGCACATTTGATTTTTGACAACTTTCCTACCATGCTTTCTTTTTTTTCATGGTGCTCTGGGGATTTAAGATACACTTTGTAAATAGGCCACATTCACCGCGGCGGTTGGACGTCAGCTCAGCTTGTGGCTTTGCTTTTCAAGTCACGTGTGGCTTAGAATAAGTGTCAGATCATCAGACCAGTCAGGTTTCTCAGACTTGTGTTTAAGACAACATAGAAGGATTTACAATTCATTACACAAAGTAAACAAATGTTTGATTCTTCCAGCATATTTGTACAGGTTCTTCCTTCTCTCTTGAAGAACTGATATTCTACTTATTCCTCTTAAGTCATTCTCCCCTCTTAGCACTACATGTCTTTGAAAAGACAGATCCTGCATAGCATCAGCTATTATATATATACAAGCATTACATCAGTTCCTATGGTTGTAATGTGTGAAAATTTGCACTGATGGTGACAAAGTTCTTCCTTTTGCAAAAATACCACAGAAATAAAATCATTCATGTTTTTTTTCCTCTTCATACATCATGTTGTCAAACCAAAAGCCAATGGAGATTCTAATGCTAATCAAGTTCTGCATTTTATTTTGTTGAATCAGTTCACATGTGACCTTTAGAGTGTGTTTCAGGTGTCTAGTTGTGGAATAACGATACACAGCTAAATATTAGGTCTGCAAGTACATTTAACACCACATTTCAAACAAGTGAAATCATCTCACTTCAAAAACAACATTTGTGTTTAGTTTCAGGAAAGACATCATTTTGACTGCTCTAAATAACTTGAAAGATGCAAAAGGCCCTTTGCAGTTTTAAAGTTGGCCTCTCACACTACAAACAGGACTCTTTCAAGTCACAAGCACACCTGGGTTCAGCCAAAGCCACAGCACTCACACAGGAAGAGGAGTCAAACTGCAGATAGACAGGCTGTTCACATATCTAACCCCATCAGCTATCTTTTTTAACCGTGCCTGCAATCCAAATCCTCAGAACAGAGTCATTTGCAGTGTTGTTACTTGAAGCTTCTTCATACCAACCAGAGAAACAACTCTAGTCATTTTTTGGAGATAGAAGCATGAAATTATTATATTTTCTGTGTTTGTAATGAAACATAAAATACATGTTGCTTCTTGATGCAAACATCATGATTTTTACTTTTGCAGCTTTCTAAGGACATCACGTGATCCTCATCAAACACACATTACATTTCCTTTCAATATTTCTCCCATAGCATCAACTGACTGCACTGTGCAAACTGTCAATACTGTGTGTCCCAACATCGACCAGGACAAGTTGATGGCAACATCCTGTTGTTCATCAGTTTGGTCAGTAATGATCTCGTATTTGAGTGGATAAAATTGATGTTCGGTGTTGATGGACTCTGATAAAGGAACACAAAGGATTATTATAGCACAGTTTTATAATTCAAATCAGTTTTGCCCTCTGCTTTCATTTATGTGAGCAGACTTCAGGTACATAAATGTGCAACTACTTTATGATTATCGCACACAAGTTGTTAATTGCTTAAATGTAATGGTGAACATCCATGCATTAGCTGTATTTTTTCATGTCTAGAATTATAATGTATTTATTTACTTAACATCTGACTGAGAAAAGTGACTTTCTATTAACAAAAGTAAGAATTTAATTTAATTTTGATGTAAAATAATATTTTATATTGGCAAAGGAAGCAGCATGTAGATGTTTTAACATTGATTTATTTGTGTATTAGTTGCAGTACAGTGTACTGTTCATCAGACTCTCACTTTCTTTTTCTCTTTGTCTCTCTATCTTACACACTAACACCCCACCACACAAACAGTCACACACACACACACACACACACACCAACATCTTTATGCAAAGGTGTGAGAGGTAGCATGACCATTTCCTGCAGACCATGTTTGTCTTTCTCTGTCACTCTTTGCTTGCTTGCTGTCTGTCTCTTGCTGTCGATTTGAAATTTATTTACTGGCATGATCATAAGTAACTAAGGTTTTGCCAAACAGATTGTCCGACATTTACAGCATAATAATTTGGGATGTGAGAAGAAAAAGACAGCAAATGGTTGACACATTACTACACAACATTGCTAGGAGTATTGTTGGTGTGTTCATCGGTGGTTGCTACATGGTTTCTCTGGCCTTTGAGGTGATTACAAGGACTTCAATAGGTGTTTGCTAGATGGTTGCTAAGCGGTAGCTGGTTGGTTGCTACGTGTTTGTTAAGGTGTTACTTGGTTTTAACTTGGTTTACTTGGTTTTCAAGTATTTGCTAGGGTGATTGCAGTGGTTGCTCCTGCATTTTTCAGTAATCGGACAACTCATATCCATTAGATGGGAGTTTAATCAGATTGCTTGATGGACTTTGGCTGACGTCTGGCGTCCATATTTGTTATGTTTTCAGGCACTCCTGTATTATAAAGCAGCAAGTCCAATATATCAGAGCTTTTCACATCGTAATTAAGGCTTGGATGTTGACGTGAATGCTGGTTACAACTCAGAAACTGGCAATTACAATAACTCTGATATGACATGAATGCATCATTAGCATAGCAAGTCTCTCTCTCTCTCTCTCTCTCTCTCTCTCTCTCTGTCTGTTTCTGAGACTTTCAGAAACATGAATTAAAACAGCTTTTTTCCCCACCAGGTTATGGACACTCTATCCAAGCTCTCTTACACAGCCATTGCACAGCAAGGAGGATTCAAGTAAGTCCCCCAAAAGTGTGTAAACTCTTACAACTTACACTGTTACTCTTGATTACACAAATTTAGAAAATGTGCCCTCCAACCCCCGAGTACATGCACTCCCACTTCACCTCCACCTCCTCACTCCTTTACCGACACTGCAGCCACGCTCAGCCACATCTCGCCCACTAATTTCCAGTTTTACCAGGTGTTTTACTTTATTACCAGAAATGACAGACACCATTTGTTCCCAAATGCTGATTTTCCTTTTTTAAACAATCTGTTTATTTAATTTTTGAAGGAGTGCAAAGCACAACCACTAACAACAGCAATATATCATATATATATAGCAATAGGACGTGACAGAATAAGATATATTAGTTTTTATGATATAATATATAAACACATCAAAGAAAAAAAAACTAGATGGAGTACATACTGAGAGACTAAGATATATAAATGAGGATGTTGTTCTTTTAATCTGTTGTATTTTGGCATCTTTAACAATGTTCAGTGATAATGGCAGAGTTGCAGATCTCTATCTCAGTAAAATGAGGCTTGTGGCCTCAGTTGCTGGTTTTCAAGATGCACTGATAAATCTGTAAATTTGTCCAAACAAATTGTAACCAGTTTGTGCCCTTTCCTGCTATATGAAAGCATATGAGGCTGTTCTGGATGTTTGAATACATTTTAATACATCAAATCAAGTCACTCATTAATCATAGTTTCTTCATAGTGATTTTTCTGTTAAACACTGAGCCTCACACTTTGCTTTCATTTCCAGGCCATTCCCAACCGAGGAGAGCCTAAAAGACGAGGACATTTACAATAATCTGGAAGACTTGATTGAGTATGTATGAGGCTCCTCTCTGCGGGCCCTTTACTGGTGTTGATAGAACGTGATTATTTCGCTCAGTAGCAGAACCAGCTTTGCTCATCATCCATGCGCTCCAGGGGTCTGGACACCCACGTGTTTTGGTTAAAGGCTTGGCTCCGTTTCTCTGTTACTGTCAGAGGGAACGAATGAGTAATTCATGTTTTTGTTGAGTGCTTGCATACCACCCACATCAAGGCTCTGGATGGTTGCTGCTGACAGTTTGATTGATAGATAAAGAGGAATATTTGTATTATTTTCATGTCACATTAGAGTTTCAGAGCATGTTTGCTTTGAATTGTGCATCATGCCTTTCTAAAGTATTTAATTATCGAATACATGCAGTGATTAGTAGTTAATGATGAGTTGATGACTATGAGAAAAAGAGCAGCCCAAGTCTTTATAATGATAGAAAACAATTTGTAATTAAGTATACACTGTATAGAAGGTGTGTTGGTCTTTGTTTATATCTGTGTATATTTCTTACTGTTTAACATTGCATTTAGCCTACTATTGTTTACTTTATCCACAAATTGTTGCCCCACTGCTTTCACAATGCCAGAAGTCATTAATGACGGATAATCAACACATTTAAGAGGTGTTAATATGTGTGTGTGTGTGTGTGTGATAGTGAGAATGCCCCCGAGGACGAGGACGACTTGTATGCGGCAGTCTACGGGCTGGAGGAAGAATATGCAGGTGGAGAGATCTATGAAGACCTCATGAGGACTGAGCAGCACCCCCCATTGGTACTGCAATGAGTCACACGACTCACACACACACACACACACACACACACACACACACACACACACACACACACACACACACACACACTCTCAACGTTGGACAGGATATGTGGAAAAATAATTTCGAGTAAAGGTACTTTATTGTGTTATTTCCCACCACTGTTATTAACAGGAGTACTACAGCGGCCTATTTTGGGCCCAGTGTTAGTTACAGTTTGGTTTGAAATGTTTTTGTGATCTCGCCCTGACCTGCTGGGGTGGAACTTGTAGACTTGTGTGGACCGTTCAAGTGTGCACATGCTGCTTATAAAATACTGTAGGAAATAGTTGTGACATTTTCTGAGGTGATCTGAATACAGATATTTCGTTTCTGTGTTCTGAGTACATATTCTGAATACACCGACTCACCTTCTTGTCTGCAGATATAAAAGAAAATCAAATGTTTCTCCATCGGATAGTATTATTTAAGCAACATTTTCTAAGGTGCGTGTCTTCCTAGAAGCAGGCAGAGGTCGACGTCCGCAGCTGCTGCCTTACAGAGATCAAACAGACGGAGGAGAAATACACAGAGACCCTGGAGTCCATCGAGAAGGTACCGAACCTCCTTTAATAGTCTCCTCTGCGCTGAGATAACATTGTTAAGTGACAAACGTTAAATGTGTTAAAAGTGTCAAGTTATTAAATCATAGTCTGACCTAAGTGATTCACTGATATATTCTTTCACACTGAGCACAACGTTGATGTTGATTATTGATTTGGGATCAGTGGGCAAAATGTAAAATGATATCATGTACACATTTTTCACCACAGGACATACCAAACTTTCGAAAAGATGAATAAATCAGTAAAGCAAGCCAATCTTTTTTTGTTTTTGCCAATGTTTTCGGGTTGTCAGTCCGAGTTTCACCTACAGCTCATAGAGAGGCTTCGCATTTTAAAACGGCAGGAGAAAACAACAGCAACACAAAATGTTACTTATATATCTTATATATACTCTGTAAGAATCCATCTTTACATAGCACAATATGTACCTGGTCAGCCAATACATCTATGATAATCCGTCATTAATTAGTTCAACAAGGTATATTCACTGGAGTCATACATATGTATCATCAATATAGTGATAACTTACATTTAGCAGAAAATACACTAATTTCTTACTTCCAAGTATTCACTACATATATTATATGAGTCTGGACAGACATGCTTGTAAACTGCAACTTGACTGTTTGGCGGAGGCATACATCCGCAGGGTGGTGATGCATATGACACAATTTTATGGGCATTTCAGGGAAATTCCAGGTTATCAGTTCTAATTTGCCATGCTATGGTCCTCTAATCTGACATCTAGGGTGATGTCTGCTATTAGTTTCAGTATGAGTGCACCCCAGCCATGTCACTGATTGTAATCTAGTTAAATAATCAGTTTGTGAGGGGATCTGAGGAGAAGAGCTGAAGTGTTTCACTCAGGTTTTCAATTGTTTCCTTCTCCAGTATTTCTTGAATCCTCTGAAGAAATTTTTCTCTGCGGCTGAAATTGACAAAGTTTTTGTCAACATACCTGTAAGTCTCACAAGTTTCCCTTCTTGTCGCACGACATGATAATAAAATGTTTATGTCCAGATACACTGATCTCTTCTTTCTTTAATGCAGGAGCTGGTTAAAGTTCACAAGAGCCTGATGGTCGATGTTCAGGACTCCATCCTAAACAAAAATGCCTTAAATCTCTACCAGATTTTTATCAGCTACAAAGAGAGGTATTCATGAACACTGTTCATTTACATGTATTGTTGGGTTGCAGGGAAAGAATGTAAGAGCACTTTTGATGCTGCTTTCGTTTCACTGTCTTAGGTGTGAGTTTCATGAGGAGCATTTATGATTTAAAAGGCCTTAAATGAAGAAACTGCATTGGCATCTTCTTCCTTCCGTTTTGTGCTGTCATGTCTCAGTAATCAGCTTTACGTGTGCAGGAGGTTTCACTTTAGGTTCTCTACACCCCTGCACTTTCACGTGTATTGATAGCAAACTTTTGCAATTTTCTATCAATACACTGGCAGACATATTGTCTTGCAATACCGAGGAAGACGTATACTTAATTAATGTCAGACATTTTGAGCCGTGGATCTGTTCTGCACACAGGCAGTCTTACATTTGAATTTGAAAGCATCTGTGTGTGTGTGTATTAAAAAGGCTCAGATTTTATGCAGGTTGTTCCATTTAAGTTCTTTCTTAAATTAAGGGTCAAACTGAAAGTACTTCAAAATGTAGTTAATAGATGTAGAATTTGTTCGACACCTGCTTTTTGAGAAATAATCTTCCCGTATTAGAGGATTTCCTTGTCAGTCATATCATGATGTAGTGTGGAGGACTGTCTCGCAACAGATTCTGTATCCGAGGGTCACGTGATACCGTCTTTATCACGAGCAACACAATTGCAACATATTGTCCACACGCACTCGTCCTTTTTACTCCAAATCCCACGCTCATCAATGGCTCCGCTGTCTTTCCTCTGCATTGCAGACTGCTCATTTATGGGATATACTGCAGTCGGGTGGAGATCGCCATCGCTGTTTTAGACCTCATTTGCAAAGAGAAAGAGGATGTTCGTCTAAAGCTGGAGGTGAGACACCTGAAGAAGCTGGCTTGTCAATAACACACATATACACACACTCTCCAATATTCACAGATCCAGTTTTCCAGCGGCCCCTAGTGTTTATTTTGTGCACTACGCATACGTTAGTGTTTTTTTCTTTATTGCATTATGTGTCTCTCCAGCTTAGACGTATTTTAAAATGCATACTATACTAGTATGAATTAATCAAAAAGGCTGATTTTATGTGATAGATTTTAAGTAAGTAAGATACTTAATGGTTTAAAGTGTGTGTTATATATCATTTCTTTATAAGCTGTGAGCTCAGTGCATGCTCTTTAAAACAGAAGAGGATACAAAAATATGCCATACTCAAGATCACATGACTTGTTTGGTTTGTGACAAGTTTGGGCCCTAAAACAAACAAGGACAGACACATATAAGCTTTGGCAAACACAATGTGTTTTGTCTCGGTTGAACTCACCCTTGTGAAAAAGCCTCAGTAACACCAAAGAATGGCATCTCAGTCATCTGTGTAAGGATGCATTGCAGCTCATGCTGTTATAAATATGTGTACTGTGTTTGTTCCAGGAGTGCTCAAAGAGAGCCAACAACGGGAAGTTTACACTGCGGGACCTGCTGGTTGTCCCAATGCAGAGAGTCCTCAAGTACCATCTACTTCTTCAGGTAGGGGAGGTGTCAAACCACGTGTGATGGAAAACTGAGAGTTTGCTGGGTTTTTAAAAGAAAATGGTTTATTTCTGAGATCAGCCCTCCCTGATTATATAAAGTGTGTTAGTCACTGCAATCACCTGACTCTCGATCTTGACACTTGTTCTGACACCCCTGGTTTAGATATGCATAGTCATTTTTGAATGGATTTGCTTAATTTGCTTGAATTTTACTTGATTATTACATGTAATGGTTTTAATCAGCAGCTCCACTGGAACATTTGGGGCTTACTGCTTTACTCCAGGACACCACAACAGTAGATGTTGAGGCAGGAATAAGTATCAACATTGCCCAGATTTCACTTGTTGCTGGAGGGATGATTCAAACTTACAGCCTTCTCTAAAGATGATCACATACATGTCTGTTTTATTTTATCACTTTTTTCCTATAAATAAGTGTAAGTTTTATTCCTGTGAGACTGAGCTCTGGGAGTTTTTGTCAACGTTATTTCAATAGATTCAACTTGATGATAATGTTCTTCTTTCAGTATATAAGTGACCACTTGGGGGCGACATGCTCCACATTTTTGCTTTGTGTTTGCCTCCCTTCACAGTGTCTCGGCAGATTCACACTGTATCAAACCCCCATTTATTTTGACAAGTAATTTAGGTGTTCATTTCTCACACCTCACCTCTCAGAGAAAGTAGTGAATGAATGAAGTAACATCATCTTGATACATTTCAGCTTACAGAATTTTCCTCAAACAAGTATTTTTAAGGAGAAGATAATTCATTCCTGGAGTGTCTGTCACCTGATTGTGAAATAGATTTACAGTTGAGATTATCATGACATTACTTATTGATTTCATACATGATTGCAGTTCTAAAAACTTTGGCACGTCTTGCAGTGTAGTTGCACTCTTGCTTCCTGTAGAAACCAGCCTTTCAAAATCCCCCCAATTTCACTGCCTACTGATAACTGCGTGACACCGTCTCCCCTGGTTAGTATGAATCAGAGGTCAGACTATAGCTGGCAGGGCAGATGAGGACAATGACTGAAGAGCTGTTTTAAATTGTTGTGGAGGGTGAAGGCCTCGGTGGTGATCTCAGCCGCCGCCCTGAGAAGAGACTTTGGGAAGGGGGTAAAAAGGGAAGAGGAAGTGATAAAGCGAGAATGAAGTGAAAAGTGGATACAGCATGAAAGCTGTAGCACTGTGGAGAAAAAGTTAATCTCTTTACTTTGTAATGCCGAAGTAATGAAGGGTAAACAGGCCTACAGTGATTCTGTCCACCTTTTATATTAGATGTAATGTACATATCACTGTAATTATGATTAAGTCTTGATGATATAATTGGCCGCATGTTGTTAACAAACAGCATCTGTCTAGAATTAAGCAAAAACTGAAAATGTAAGCTGGAGTAAGAAATTAAGCATGAAGCTGTGCATATACTTTCCTGATAAAGTGGTGGAACTGGTGCCAAGTTAAATCTTAACCTGCAAAGTAACTAGTAGGGATAGCTCTCAAATACTGTAGTGAGGTAAAAGTAGCATTAAATGGAAATACTCAAGTAAAGTGCAGTTACTTCAAATTTGTGCTCAAGTACAGTAATTTAGTATAATTTACTTTGTTGTGGTCCATCACAGCTGTATAGCTTTATGAATTATGTATATTCTTACGCAAAGAAACAAATCAGAAGGACAAAAATCCTTTCTATCACTCCTTTCTTTATCTTTCTTAACTTTTACTGTGTTAATATATCATTTTTATGGTATTAAGTGAAGCATATTTGCCAATCTTGCCTATAAAACCCAATTTTTGCCATCAAATGAGATTAACGAGGAAATTTAGCCTTCTGATTGCGGCTTTATTTTGTTGTGAAAACGCCATGGTGGCAACTACTCATCCTAAATGTGTTTGCTTGAGTGTGAGTTTTGTGTGTGAACATAGTCCATCCTTTCTCCTCTCTTCTCCTCTAACAGGAGCTAGTCAAACACACTCACGATGCTGCTGACAAGAGCAACTTGAAGATCGCTCTTGATGCCATGAAAGTAAGTGCAGTGCTTATGGTAAATGGTCTGTAATCATTGTGATTTCGGCTTGTTACCAATAGCAAGCTGATTTAGCGGATACTTCCACACAGTCTCTGCCACTCAACTATCAGCTTTTATCAGATGAAATCATTCGTGTTTCTCTTCTACAAATCGGTGTGAATTGATAAAACTTTACATTTACATCACATAAGTGAGCGCTGAGTGCTCTCTTCGCTTTTCCAGTCCTGAAGGGAGCCAGAGCTTGATAGGCAGCTGATTTGAGGACCAAGCAACAAAAATGCAGGAAATGCATAACATTACACTTGAATGCTTGATTAAAACTATATTAATACTATACTATTAATAATATTTACATGAAGTGCATGCTCGGCTCACAGAAGCACAAAAAACTCCCTACAACATAAACATACGTGTATAAAATTAAAGAAATAGGTTAACATTATTAAGTGCTCCTTTTCGCTTGCCAAGAGTTAGATGAGAAGATCGATTCCATTCTTGTATCTGTATGTTAAATATGAAGCTCCTGCCAGCTACTGGACGATTAGCGCAGCTTAGCATAAAGCCTGAAAGTGGGGAAACAGCTAGCTTGGCTCTGTTCAAAATCTGCCGACCAGCTCACTAATTGACACGTTATATCTATTTTTTTTTGTCTGTACCAAAAGTAAAGTGTAAAAACAACAAGCTGCAGTTTTGTTTGGGGCTCGACTATCCCCCGTAAAACAGCAACTTGTCATCTTTCCACTTTGGTTTTAACGGGTTAGCAGTTTCACACTGCTTCCAGTCTTTATGCTGAGCTAAAATAAGCTAGCCTAACCGTCTCCAGGCTTCAGCTTCAATTTGTTATAAAGTTTATTTTCCATGATGTACAAACTGCCTTTAAATGTACAGTACAGTGCAGAATTTCAGTGTTTTTTTCTTCTAGGCTTCACAAATAAATGCGTCCTGAATTCTCTGACATATTTCACGACCTCCAGACTAAACTAACCCAACAAAATGTGTGTGTATGTGTGTGTGTGTGTGTGTGTGTGTGTGTTGCCCAGGACCTGGCTCAGTATGTCAACGAGGTGAAGAGAGATAATGAGACTCTGAGGGAGATCGACCAGTACCAGAGGTCTATTGAAAACCTGGTAAACCAAAAATCTTTTTCTACAACTATCAGCAGCTGTTAGTGTTATAAGAGTGCAAAACTATCACGAAGACATGCTGTTTACTTTTTGTAGATGGTCAGCTTTGAAAGTCAAGTTTCACCCAACAAGGTCAGTCTTCCTTCAAATTTGGTGTGAGGGAATCAGCCAGTAGCACAGGATTCAACGTAGACACCTGCATTGAATGTATAAGACACCTGCTCTTTAGTGTCTTACAGGGTTAATGGGTTTCTGTGATTTTCTGTGACATTTCTTTAATTGTTTTTTTTTTTGTCAGAAGTCTCGTCTTCAGGATAATAAAGTTAAAGTCTAAAAAAAACCTTATAACAAGCTTAAATGAGCTTCTACCAGCCAAAGATAATGTTTACAGCAACTACATGTCTTCGGCTTCAGCATGGAGTACAGTAAACTCTGTCCCAGGGCCATACACAGCACACCACAAGCGTATCATATGGGAGGTAGAATATATGGAACACACATCACACATAAGGCGAGAGATGCCCTCACCAAGCGCGGTAATAAGAAAGCAGAACGTGAGAGAAGGTGAGACACGGTGGCAAAAGAAGAAATCAGTTGACAGAACCTGTAGCAGGTTGAAAAACAAGTGTGACCAGCAGCAGAGGCATTGTGAGTGAGAGAGCTTGTCAGGTTATACAGACCTTCTCTTTGTGTTGATTGAACCAAATTGGTGACTTGAGTGAATGTCAATGGTGATAACAAGAGTACTTATCAGCTGATGGTGTCTGAACGTTTTGGATTCCTCTACTGAAATAAGTGTTTTTTTCTTTGTTTTTCATCTGGGTTATATTTCAAGTAGTTGTGAGATCTCTTGTGACAAATCTGATAGCATGGTGTGTATCATGAACTATGCATTTCTGGAATAAAAACCATAGAGACAGCAATTTGTTAGAGGTTGCCATACCCCAGAACTAGAAATGAATTCAATAGTTTATTTTCTCAAAAACTCTATTCAATGTTCATGAAATACCCAGATCTTCTTTTAATAAATGAAGTAGACGGTGTGGTGAATCCCAGCTCTGCATCAAAGTGTCAGTTTTCAAAGCTTCAGACAAATGAGACATTAATTGTGCGAAAGATGCTTAATGCTGGAAATGTGTCCCTAGTGACAAATTTGAACTGAGTTTGAATTATGCTTTGGACTAGTGTGGATTACTAATTGATGCATTTATTTAATATATAATTCATACATATTCCGTATTAATTTTAACCCCCTCTTATCTCACTTTCAGAATCAGCCTCTAATCAGCTATGGTCGACCAAAAGGAGACGGAGAAGTGCGCATGGTCTCCAGCATTGACAAGAGGAAACAAGACAGGTTGTTCTAATTCATTGTCCTGAAAAAGAAATTAGGATTGCAGACAGAGAAAACACACATGAAATGTTGGATGTAACTTACTTATTTCCTACGCAGCTGTCTGACTACAGGTGTGCAAAGATAACATATTCTGCTAAACACACAGTAAAAACAGTATGTGAATAAAAAAAATAAAAAATCTGAACCCTCAACATAAGATAATGAATATACAAAAGTATAATGATAGAACATTATGACACTCTGTCTTCTTATTTTACAGACACATCTTTTTATTTGACGTGGCTGTCATCATCTGCAAGAGAAGAGGAGACAACTATGAGATGAAGGACATACTCGACCTCAACTACTTCAAGATCACAAACAACCCCACCTCTGACAGAGAGGGTAAAAAGGTCAGCTGGCTGGGAGAACACAATATACTTCTAGACACTGCACTTGTATATTAGTATTTGTGCACTTTGCATATCACTGAATATTGGCTCTCTATCTGTATCGACCTCACATTTTGATTCGTTTTACGGCACCAGTAAACTAGACTACTGTATGGAAATGTTGCTATTCAACATCTGTTTGGCTGTAGATTTTATCGCAATCTATTGTAATCTAGAATGATGTCCCCCTCCTCTCTGGTGTAGGGTCAGTGGTGTTTTCTCCTTTTCTGGAAAATCCTCATTTAGAAACCTGCATGGCTCCCTTTTGTCACCCCATACAGTTTATACAGTATGTTATTTTTCGCCTTGTGGGAATGTTTCGCAGGCCGTATTGTAGTGGAGCGGACTTGTTGATGTCTTGTTGATGTATGCCCACAGATGGTGTCTTCTCACTCCGGTGCTGATTGCTAATGTGAAACTGACGGCTTGCCAGAATGGGATGGCTCTGTGTTTTTTATTGAAGGGACTCCATTATCTTCCTCATTTACTCTATTGTGCAATCATGATGTGTGTGTGTTTGGGTGTTGTGTGGGACATGTGTATGGCAGTGATTGGTATTTAACATGTGTGGTCATGGTCTTTACGTGTTCTTTGGGATTATGTGTGTGTTTTGGCGTTATTCAGGGTCGTCTAACATTGTTTCTAGAAAAACAATCTTGCAAACATGAAATGGCAAAAACCTTTATTTTTCTCCCGCCTACCTTCCAACATTTTGCTGCACAAAAAGACATGTTTAACAGAAACACAGAAAAAGACAAATATTCACAGACATACAGATTCGGTGTAACTACATCCACCTCGGCACACATGCACACACCCACAAACACACACACACACACACACACACCGCAGGACAGAGATGCTAATGTCAGGTGATGAATGTGCGCAGTCCTCCAAGGCTGCTTACAGCTATATATCATTTTCTGCTAAATGAAACTTCAGAGTGTGAATGTGGTGCCACTGAGCACCCACACAGTCATCAATGATTTAACACTCAGCAGAGCTCTAAAACACTCAGGACATTGCAGGGCTGGCCAATCACTGACGGGTAAACCCTACCACTTTTCCTGTTATTAGATATGACACAACAAGCTGGGACAGATTAGGGTGGCGAAAGCCGAGAGGTTTGGGAATTGATTGAAAATGGTTCCCAAATATGCCCATAAGCAAGGCATTTAACCTCTAAGTGCTGCAGTGAAGTAGATATTTGGTGGCCCGCTGTGAATATGTTGCTGAAGAGAAAACAAGAAAGCAATATCTGTTATATTTTACATCCAGAAGTTTCCTAAAATCGATATAACACCATAGTTGAGGTCTAAAAGTTTTGGTGGTGTTTCTATATTTAGGATGTATTTGGAAAAGAAAGATCGAACGCCGTCCTTGCTTCCTTTGAGGCAGATTAGCAGACTCTGCCTCACTGTCATCACAGCTTAAGTCCTCTTTGGGCAGAACTCTGGTTAAACTCTCATTTCTGCTGCTCTCTTGACGTTGACAAAAAACAGCAGCCAACACACTCTGGGTCTGTGAGCCTGGTGCCACCAAGACACATGAACTAAAGCCGGTGAGGACTGATGACAGCGGAGAGTCAGACGAAGTCATCTTTGCCTGTTGTCGTTGTAGGAACTGAAAAAAGTGGATGATTGGCATGGCTGTAACTTTAGGGTTGGATCAACATAATGGGTGTTTGAGTGGCTAAACATAAGGAGCTGAATTATACTAAAATCAGGCCTTACGATATTTTGTAGTTGTTTTGAGGTCGCCATAAATCAGACTAGACAATTAGCCCCTTCATGTGTCTTGGTCTGATTGGACACACTGGTACATGTTTGACAACATAGTAGATAGCGATCAAAGAAGGGGGTCTCTATCGTGCTGGTATTGTGTAGTTTTGTGCATTGTTTGAGATATGTCAGTGACATTTTAGGATCTGTGAAAGATTGGAACTGAAAGTCCCACAACTACAATATAATTTATTACTTTCTGTGGTAATTAACCAGCTAGTTAATGTTGCTACATAGCATTGTTTGACATTTTGGGAAATACTCGCCTCACTTTCTTGCCAAGAGTTAGATGGGAAAATTGATACTACTCTCACGTCTGTGCAGTAAATATGACCGACAGCAGCTGGTTAGCTTAGCACAGAAACTGAAAAAAGTGGCCAAAGGCAACAAAATCTGCCTTCTTAGAGTTTCCCCCTGTTCTCAGTCTTTATGCTAAGCTAAGTTGATTCAAATGTATAAAAGCATTGAATCAAACTGCAATTACACATCTTTTTTCTTGTATATGTTTTCTTTTCTTAACAGCTTTTATACAGCTATTTTTTAACAGCCACACCACAAATAGCATTTGGCCATCCTCCAGTCTTTGAAAAAGTGCACCTATTTATGTAACTGCCAGTTGCAGAGTATCAGGCACTGTTTACACTTACATAACAACCTACCATGGGCATTAGAGATTTATGACACAAATGAAAAGAAAAGCATGCAAACTCTTAAAACAGAGACAGCGCAGTTTGAACTCAGATTGCACTTACTGTGAACTATCAGTGCTAACCACTGAGCCACTGTGCCACCCACCATTGAAAGTGTACATTCTGCGTGATAATCATTACAGTATAAATTTAGCTGTGGAAGTAATAAATATGCAAATGTACATATGCATTCATGAGAGAATGCATGCAGTTTGATTGCTGTCTTCTTCCTGACCTCCACAGTGGTGCTACGGGTTCTACGTGACTCACCAGCAGGGGCACACAGGCTTTGAACTCTTTTTTAAGACCAGAGAGCTGAAGAAGAAGTGGCTGGATCAGTTTGAGATGGCCATGTAAGTACACGAAGACATGAACACCACAGTCATGACAGTTTTGTCGTCAATGCAGAGGGCCAGTGTGTGTATCCTAGGAAAAACAAACTGTGTATGTGCATGGGTGTGTATGGTGTTTATTTGTCTTTTGTTTGCGTGCATGTTATTCCAAGGCCGAGAGAGGTGTTGACTCTTTCATGTACACTGTTTGATCAGGTTTTTGCTGTAATCAAGCACACACTGCTGACAACAGTACGATAACACGCACACACACACACACACACACACACACACACATTAAACATAAACTGTTCCAAAGAACTGCAAAACTACAAAGAAGTCACTCTGCCTCGATGTTTCTTCAAATCAGTGCTTTATGGAGGTATATCTTTTGTATTATTTTGTAACAGTGGGAGGTTTTTCTCAGGCAGATATCCTGCCTGTATCCTTTGTTATGTTGATTCGGGAGAATACAGTGTTGTTTTGACGTTACACTCTGATTGACTGAACAAATGCTTTTGTGTTTGGGGTGGATATGTATGAAAACATCCCTGATATGCATGCTGACTACCTGCTATGGCCTTCCTGAATACATTTTCCCTTCTCATATTGTGCTGGATTAAACTTGATGTGTGCACTGTAGCGAAACAATGCAGTGTGTGGGGACGTACATTAAAAAATGTGCAATTTATGTGCCTTACTTTCTCTAACTTGAACTGTAAGTTGTCACATGTATGTATGGATTCATAAATGACCACTAGCACCTTGACACCTGCTCAAAGCTTCATGTGTAATTTCCAGAATGTAAACCAGAAATAACTATTTTTCACACCCTTCTTAAGACTGTTATTTTTTCACAGATACAGGGTTTGTGTTTGAAAACAGATATGTGTGCCTCTGTGCATTGGGTAATGACACCAGAAGGGGGCCATTCAGAAAGTGAAAATTGTACCTGCACAGAGGATGTGGGCTCCTGATGAAGGACTCACTTATGGGAGCACTCAGTTTAAGTGGCTTCTGGATGGTGGGTTCCATACAAAAAGACATTTTTGCGTCGGCCGTGTTTGTTCACATGCCAGAAAGGCTGCTTATTTCTGCTATGCATGTTTCCCCTCTCACGTTTGAACACGTGCAGCTCAAAATTGGATTTGAGCAAGTCCTCTTCATTTACAAGTACACATTCACTGGGGGTAAAATTGCTTTTATTTCCGATTTCTGAAGGAATTAATTGCAGATTTTTTTTGCCACATCAGAGTTGTTTTATTCAGTTTTGTATATTGAGTAAATTGAAAGAAAATTGTACCACTGAGACACACAAACCCAATTACAACATGTTTTTAGCCATGCTATCAACATCACTCAGTCATTACACCATTTTGGTCTCGTCTGAAATATCTCAACAAATATAGGATGGGTTGCCATTCAATTTTGAACAGACATTTATGTCTCCCTCAGGATAATTGTATTAGCTTTGGTGACTTTTCATCTCTTTTTGTCCCATTTTGTCTCTCTTTTTTGTCAAATACTTAAACTAATTACATTGCCATCAGCCTCAGCTGTACTTTTTGTTCAGTGCCAATTAGCAAATGTTATCATACTGCAGTAACACGCTAAAGATTGTGAACATGGTAAACATTATAACGTCAGCATGCATTGTCATTTTTAGCATGTTAGCATGCTGACTTTAGCATTTAGCTCAAAGCACCGGCGTCACAGAGCCACTAGCATGGCTGTAGACTCTAGTTTTCATTTACAGGGTTCGTACAGCTTTTTAAGAGGAAAATTAAAGCACTTTGAAGGTACCTAAACCAAAAATTTCCAGATTCTTGGAGCCTTTATAATCACATCTAAATTGTTACGTTTATCGAATTTTCTTTCCCATTGTCACTTTGTTTATTTTATCAGCTGTTAACTTTGATCGTATGTTTTGATCATGATTATTTAACGCTTGCAGAGACACCATGAGACAAACAAATATGACACCGGGATCGTTTCATTTCAGATATGAAAAGAGTTTTGGTTTACATGAGAGATTGTGTAGATGAAACACCAGATTATGTATAAAGTCAAGCATTTTTCAAGGAGTATATTTGAATTCAAGCATATTTCTAACATTTGAAAACTTTCAAGACTTTGTACGAGCCCTGCCTTCACCATTTTCATTTCATTTAACCGTATTTCCTGTCTCAGATCAAATATCCGACCAGAGAAAGCAAACCACAACACCCACCAGTTCAAGATGCACACCTTTGAGAGGATCACTTCCTGTAATTTCTGTCACCTCTTGCTCAGGTAATATTCAGACATTGTGAACAGACTATTCTATTCTGTTTTGGATGATTACGTAGACCTGATGAAGTTCCAGTAGAGTAAAAATGTGTCTATGTGGGACCACGTCTGAGACAGCGTGAACTTGAACTGTAACTACACACATTGTTCTAGGATAGGAAATCATCATGTGTTATTGCACTGATAGTGTTTTTCTGTTTTTAGAAAAATTTTCAAATCTTTTTCATATTGAAGGTATGAAAGGAACACCATGACATTTTACATTTCAGTCAGTTTTCCTCAGGCACTAGGGAAAATGCGACTTTTGAATTCAGCCTCTCACTTACAAGTGGCTTATTAGCACCGGGTTTAATTGAAATACATAGGGACGACTGACTGTTGGCAGTCTCAGTTTTCAGCAGACAGTATCAGTTTTATGGTTTTGGAAAGCTGAAGGACATTTCTTGTGTCATTTTTCTTATCGTGCAACTGTGACAGAAGCCTGAATATTCAAAATGTCAAGGTGTTTCTCTTAAGGAGGCTGTTATACATGAAATATGTCCTGTGGTTTATTGTGTCCAGGGGCATCTTTAACCAGGGTTATCTCTGTCTAAAATGTGGGCTGGGGGCTCATAAGGAGTGTTTGGGTCGACTGGGAGTCTGCGGGAGAACAGGTGAGATGGAGGCCTCCCAAACTGATTGTGTTTCACTGTTTGGTTTGTAACATGTTATTTTGAAAAGTAATGGCACCATTTCCATGTTATCTGCTGTGCATATTTATCTCCCTCAGAGAATATATCCTAATTATTTGGGGAGGCCTTTCCTCTAGTGCCACCGTCAGGACACAGTTTACATGTATACACACAAAATATCAAAATCTGAAAGGGCAGATTGCCATGAAATTTACTGAGCATATTCAGGCTCTCTAGAGGAGGACCTATTTACATTTTTGGCTCTCCATGAGCTTTCCCCTAGCACCACACCAGATTGCCAAATTGTACATAAGATGTCTAACAGCTGGTATACTATGAAATGTGTTGTAAATATTTATGGTCCCCAAGAAATTAATCTCTTGGGATGCTCCTATGTCAAGCTATAGCTCTTTTTCTGCGGCTATAGTTCGGGTACATTACACTGCTTGAATACGCAGACAGCTAAAGGCAGCTCTGTGGTCCAACGCTGTGGTCTTTATGCATTCAGAGGCGTGATGAGGGCCAGCAGAGGTTGACAGTTGAGGTTGTATGTAAGGAAGCCACCACACACTGATATTGTATTCCTCTCACTGTGTCTTGTCTCTCACCTGACTGCAGATTCTGCCAAGCTGAAGCCCAAGGTAAGACCTGGACTGTTTCTCCTCTTTGACTTAGACACCAAAGCTAACATAATTAGCGAAGCTAACCTAGCAGATATCACAGAGCACACATACACTCAACTATCAACAGGGATACATAAAAGGATTTCGTTACCCATATCAACAATTGGTAATGCTGGTGAACAGTTTGTATTGTGGAATTGCAAAGTGGGAGGAGCTGCTGGTAATGTTTTTACCACTGTATATTCATGTTTGAGGGCTTCTTTTCAATAGTATCCTCAATGTTCCTCATTATAGGACCACAGCACTCTTCTAGATCATTTAGCCTCCCATAGACTGTGTTCAGATATAATCAGTTGATAAATTGAGATGTTTTAAAAGCTGGTGTATATACTTTCCCAACAAGATAAAGTGCTCAGAAACAGAACTCACTCACTTTTTAAAATGGTTAGGCCACATCTAAAGAGTATAACACTCACAGATGATTGTATTGAAGGTATGAGTCATTCCTCAGGTCAGGCTTATCCTGCACCAGGAGCAAGAATGGCCGCACCGTATTTATCAATCTCTTCCTTTCACCGTAATTCTTTCCTTTCTTGCTTTTTCTCTGTCTTGCTTACTTTCTCTCTCCATCTGCAGGAAAGCACAACACCACCAGACCCAGGTCAGTATGGCTTGACCACTTTCCTTTTTCTTGTGAACCTGCTAAGGGGTTTACGTGGTACCTCTTAAGCTGCTTTCATCTCGGTTCTGTAACAAAACAGAAACACAGGCAGAATGAAAAGGAGACGGTTAGTCAGAGGCCAGAGAGAGACCTGGAGGAGATCGATGGTGGTTTAAAACTAACCCTCAGATGTTATCATACCCCCCTCTCATTTTTGATAAAATGTTACTCAACTCTTTTTTTTTTTTTCACGCCCCAAAAAAAACTTGAAGATGTTTTCTTAGAAATGCACTGACAGGAATCTCTCCTGTTCACACAGAGGGTTCAAAGGAGGAAATGAGCAACAACAGTTTCCTCCTGACAAATATATTTGAGTAAGAATAACCAATGAATAATAGGATGCAGAAGGGATCCTTAACCAAAGCACCCCATGCTGTGATGCCTAAACCCAAGACGGCACTGAGATGAATTGGAGTGGGTGAAATCATTATGAGGACCTGGAATCCTGGCAGAAAAGCACTTCCAGCAGTCTATATGCCTCAGCCGCAACCGCTGAGCTGTGCCTTTGTGATAAATCAATTTCCATAAGGGGCTTTATGAAAAAGACATCCGTGCTTATTGTTCTTATTAAAAACATGAATGTGAGATATCCCATTCATCTGAGGTCACCGTCAGCTAATAGTTTCCTCGGGCCTGGTTTGCAGGGGAGCCATGGCTGGAAGGAAGATGTGTCTGATTGTCTGAGGGGGCTAGATGTGTGAGTCGGGGGAGAGTAAGTGGCTGTGTCTTTTAAGATGGCAGGGGTGTTTAGTCTTAGCCTTAGCCGGATGCTTGTGGCTGTATTTGTCTGCCACGCTGAGGAAAGATTGGAGCTGCGGCGTACAGGAATCAAAGAGATGAATTTCCTGCAAGAGTAAATGCCTCCTTTTTTAAGGATGGTGCCATTCTGGCGGTTTAGACCTCAATCAAAGAGACTGTGAGGGCGTCCGCATTCATGTACATGTTAGAAATCAATTGTGCTGAAACCTTTAGGACAATGACAGTAAGGGAATTTGCTTTGTATACAGGATTAGTGCAAGCAATATAAATAATTATTGAAACAAACAAAAAAAGTTCTTACCCACCTCTAGTGATATCTCGTCATGCAGATAGTTTTGGTTTTATTTGCCCATGTTTTGACATATTTGCCTCTGAGATTTCTGCTGTCAACCCAGTGCAATGGAGTTGTGATGGGGAATTTTGTGGGTTTTGCTCAGAAGATTGAAAAAATACATTTAAAGAGCAGCTTAACAGCAATCAAACATCCTGGTTTAACTTTTCACCTTTGCCGCAGTGTCATAGAAGTGTGTTGGCTGTGGTTACAGGTGAAACAGAGAAAACTCTCTTACTGAAGTCAGAGAGGGCATTGAAACGCAGCTTTTAACTCAAAGAAATGTAAATGAAAATGACAGAAAATGCATCAAAATATCTTGTTGTGCATGTAGTCTTGGTAACAGGTGGCTCTAATAAGAATAAGAGACACATTGTACCATTAGAATCACATTTCTAGTTCTGTTTATACCTCCACTTATACGCTTCACCTGGATAAATGTTTGTTTGTGACTGATCAAATGTTCTAACAGCTGGTGTAACTCTACACGTCTAGTACTTAATACTAATACTTAAAATATCTGAGCTTTCGATTGTCGTTATAGCCTGAGCAACACATTTTTTCCTCTCATCAGTAGTGCCCTCTCCCTTATGGCAGTTTCAAGAAGTCTCTCTGTCACACACAGTTACGGCATATGTAATGATGAATCGATCAGGCTACACAAGGTTCCTCTGTATAGGACTCTCTGATAAATGTCTAAAATGCGAGTATAAATGTATTTGTATTCCCTGTCTGCTAGGTTTACCCAGGATGATTGTGATCAGAGACTACAGTGGCATCCCCTATCCCCACTGTGGGCCCCCACTAAGCATTCACGCGGGGGATGTCATTGAACTGATGTTTGCCGACCTGCACAGCTCCTGGTGGCAGGTGCGTGTCACTCAGCTCATCCTCGTTTTATCTCAACATCTGTGACTCTATGAGAAAGTAACATGTTACGGCTCACCGAGTTGGCTCGGTGCACGCAATGTCTTTGCAGTGTCATGTGTTTGAATCTGTGCCGCATGTCATCTCTTCTCTCTTTCGTGCTGGATGTCCCACTGTCTGTCAAAGAAAAAAAAGCAAAAATATATGAATGGGGTGACATCAACAATTTGTCTCCCTTTGGCCATTGTTGTGGCGGTTGTTTATCGTCTTCTCTGTCCTTTCAGGTAAGACATAAATATGACATTATGATGAGGCCAGCGTTAATTAGAAATATCAGTCGAAGATCTGTGTGAACTCCACAGAACCCCAGTTACGTTACAAACGGGGTATCTGTCTGTTCTTTCACTCCTCAGATTGAATCACAGCCTACATCAGATGATCTAACCAATTAGTGGCTTCAGTTGATTAATTGAGGGCCACGGTGAGACAATAAAACAGCAGACACTTCAGCCTCTGGAGGATGTTTTAATGGTGGCGCACAACCTCATGTACAGGCACATTTAGAAACCATCTCACGAGGTCAGCCAACGGTTGACAGCGTTTGACCTTATCTATTTTTGAAAGGATGGCGATTTATCTGGGGTCTTCCAGCAGCCTCCCTAGCTGTTTCTCACTCTGCTTTACGCCGGCATTAAAGCCTCATCCTCCTTCTGGTGCTGCTCCAATCAGACTGCGGTCTTTGCCAACGGCACGGCTGGGAGTTGGCCGTTAGCCTGATTTCCTATGCTCCATGTTTCTCTCTGTTGTGACAGAGCACAAGGTGGAGGCTGAGGGCATGAATGCCAGGAGAGTTCTTGTAAGCCGATAGAACGAGTAGCAGAATGTCACACCGCAGACCTGATGGCACTGCATTGTTTGCTACCATGGTAACCATGTGTGCTGGGAGAGGATAATTAAATTAATTAAACGATAATACACATTTGAGTATTCCTGTCCTGTGCAAAATTATACTGTAATATGGCTATTTAAAGCTCTCCTATTGAGTTTTTGCTACTAGTTTTGAGCTTTAGCACAATGTTTTGAAGTCCCATATTGTTTGTATTACGTGTTCTATCTGTGCACATCAGAAGATGTGTATGCACGGCACGTGCATGGGTTGACAAAATGCAGATTTCTGAAGTGCCCTTTTAAGGCAGAGAGCAAAGAGACACTGAGAAAAAAACAAGAAATGAGGGTAAAATACAGTATATACAAACAAAATGTGTTCTTTCAGCTTTCTTGTACATTTGAACAAATCTATTTAAGCGAATGTACTTTTATTTGATTTTTCATGTTAGCTATCTGTCTCCATTACTATTACTTTTTATGTCAAAATCAATATAATGAATTAATCTGCAATTGAATACATTTGAATATGTGATTAAAAGGTAGCTTAACCATACCAAATCACATTAACTCCACTAGAGTCAGAAGCAGAGATGGCAGTTTTAGTCAGATTTAGTTACATGGAATAACAAACTGAACATAAGATGTTGGTTCATCAAAATGTATATTTTTCAATAACGGATAACAGCTAGGGAAAAATAAGTAAGCAAATTTAGTTTTAGCCTTAGCTGCTCTGCTAGCCATTTGTAATTCACCAGCTAGTTTTCACTTGATACAGCCTACTTGCTGGAGCTGTCTGGTCGACCGTCTATCTATGCAGTTTGGCTTGATATTTAGCTCTGTTTTGTACTTACTGCCAATTTTACATTCTGTTTTCACAGAAATTGTTCATTTCTATAGCATAATATTTTTTTATATGGTAAAACACCCACAAAAAAGTCAGATTCCAGTTAGCCTATTGTGCTTTGGCTTTCGTAGAGTGTCACTGTATCAATTATGATCAAAATGCTGTTTAAATATATTCATAGTTTGGAGTCTGTGTTCAGGTGGTAAAGATTCACATTTCTGCGAAAATTCTGCAGAGTGTGGTAATTCATATCAGCAGTTAGTGGCAGTAATGAGCTTTAACATGTAGGATGCAGTAATAAAAGACAACAATGTTAAGAAGACTACAATCTGATATTAACAATACAAGTTTCAAAGCATACAAAATAAGGCTGTAAAGTGTTTTCAACAAGTTTGTTAGGTCTTACGGTCACACACAATGTTTTGGTGAGAAACACGGAATCTGAACAAAACTGTGTTTGTTTACAATGAAAGCTCCACAGGGTAGCTTTAATCTTCAGCGTTCCCAGTGGCGCCAGAGGATGGAATTACAGAACACTGAGAATTCATATCCCCTGTTACCCAGGAGGCAATTATCCCCCATCCCACTGGCAGAACAATACAATCAATCACCGTAATTTCATTTGATCCTTTGGCTGCTGCCTGTTTATGCCAACAGAGTAATAAGTTTAATCTTTATCATACGCTTATCGAAGGCATAACAAATAGAGAGGGGCTCTCAAAAAACCTTTGATGAAATGTTATTACACAGAATGAATCATAGAGATGGGTAAAGATTCGCTTTCCAATCTAGTTACTGCCAGGGCTTGCACGGTCCCAAAAAGCATTTCATACTCTAATAAAGAGGAGGGAGGAGGAAAGCATAAGCAGGGCAGGAAGCTGAATGAAGAGCTCCACATGCCCTCAACAGTCACTGTCTTCTCAGATTGACTCAATGGACTTCAAATTGACCTCAAACTCAGAGCTGGAAACTCAAATTATCTTGAGCTTAATGTTAATATATATGCTTATTACTGTTTACAAGATAATGTACATGACAGAATTACATTTATCACACTGAACATCTATGTAAGTCTGTATGAAAATTAAGTAATTTGTTTAACCAATTTGGTTTATTTAGCTGGAGAAGAAAGTCTGTCTACACTATGTTTGTTGAAGGAATTAATGATTTTCATATAAAGCTTGTGTTTGCTTGAGGCGGGTCAGCTAAAATGCAATTGTTAGTCTTTAGTGCGAGCCAGAGAGCTCACGCTGTTTGGATATTCAAAGACTAGAATAAGATCCATTATTTAGTGTTAAACGAGGCTCTTGTTTTGATGCAGTACAAATCTAACTGCCGGCAGAGTTTGAACCATAATTAACTTGGGCTGCAAATTAGATGCACTGCTTGTTGTGTGCTAATTGCTGAGGATTTATTGAAGCGAATGTGGGAGGGGAAGAGAAAAGGAAGAGAGAGAGGGAGAGAGAGGGAGGTGTAGTTGCTCCCAGACACATAATGCGATTAACAGCCAGTTACCATTGCAGGGCAAAATTCTGGCGACAAGCAAGATTGGCTTCTTTCCAAGTGACGCTGTGAGGCCTTGCCCATGTGTAAGTGTGCATATTTTTCGTAATCAATAAGACACATTTATTGTGATTACAATGCATTCAGTGGATAATGGCTACTATTGATGTCTTAGCAAAGGAATGTAGTGCTTTTCAATTGCACTTTTTCACTGTAGAAGACTGATTTTAGCCATTAGATGTGGCTTGAATATCGCATTACCACAAATGACCTCCACCCCTCGGTATCGACTCCATTAAGACACAAAATAACCGCAATTCTTTTCCATGCCAGGTTCCAAAACCTGTCGATTACTCTGCCCAGCTCTGGTAAGCATTGAAAACAAATGACTGTAGATTGCTAGCAATAACCACAAGTGATTCTTACTCTATTTTATTGATTGTATTGACTGTTCTCGTCCTTATGTTCAGAATGATTGATTGCAGTGTAAGTGCAGTAGTTGTTCACGGGTGGTTCAGGTTTGCAGGGCCTATGGAGAGATACCAGGCTGAGGTGGAGCTCCTGGACCGGGGAAACAGCACCTATCTGGTTCGACACAGGAGTAAAGAGTGCACTGAATACGCCATCAGTATAAAGTAAGTGACATGGCGGCTTGTTTTTCATTTATTTCCATTCTAAATCTCCTACAGTTTGCACTCACTACAGTTTTACCAAGAATGGCGGAACAAACACAACACATGCCGTCAGCAGCAGTCTTGTGGGCAAAAACACCTTATTGTGAGAGGCGAGAGGCAAAGAACCATTCAAGCAAGCAAAGTGCCCACATGCAAATAACAGCTCCGTACAACAATGGTGCAGTATCTGAAAACAAACAGCTCATCAAATGTTAAAGTGGATGGTCCACAGAAGAAGGAGATCATGCTGTGTTCCACTCATGTCAATGAAAAACCAGACGTTATAGTGACTATGGAATCATCAAAAGCCACAACTGAAGAATAAAATGGTCTGATGAATCACAGTTGATGCTGAAATTCAGGTAGTGGGGGACAGAATTTGGTTTAAAGGGTTGTTTCCCCCAAATTACAAAAAAATAACGTGTTTTTCCCCTCATGCCTTGTGGTGTCAAGCTAATTGTTTTGCCAAGGTTTTGAGGTTTCTGTCTCAGAGCTTTAAGTCTCTAAAGAAACCTGCACAACTAGAAGAAGTACCAAACTCAGTGTTCAATAAACATGAATGGATTGTGGACCACTTTTGCTCCAGGCTTTGCACTTTCAGAGTTATTTTAAAACTTGCAGTACAATGGGTCGGCAAACATAGGCTACTCATGAAGTTACCACAGTAACTTTAGTTCATATAACGTTAGCTAATCGCTTTAGCTAATGTGTGTGGGATAAACATCGATATGGGCAAGTGGTGGACATATCAATGCTGCTTATTACATTCATGATTTAGTTTGTATTTCTTTTTCGTTGCCTTTGCAGTGTAACATTACACCCCAGTTGACGCTAAAGTTTGGCTGAGGTTGCGTGTGAATACATGCTACTGTTTTTAGGTATGTAAACACCTGAAAAGGGACAGTATAATCATTATATAAGTGCATTTCAATTATTTTACCACTGTATGTGTGGCAAGTGGTCAGAGGTTGAAAACCATCCCCATTTAATAACTTATTTATGAGAAAACAATGAATCAGCCATTGTTCATGGACACACTTCCACCCTTCAATATGGCCCTTGAAAAATGCTTTTCAGTCATTATTTACCCTGGACAATTCTCAGGCCTCGCTGTGAACTGTTTTCATTTGAACTACTTAGCACAGAAAAAATAGTCCCTCTGAAAACTGTTAACAGTGAGGTCTGTGTCTATTTCTAGAAAGGGATGTTGCTGTTTTGAATTTATTCTGTTCTGAAATTGTCATTTTCAATGCTCTGAGCATCAAACGTGAAATTCTGCCTCTATTACATTGAGGCACAGGTAGAAAAGATAAATATTCCTTTACCTGGGCAAAGAAAACCCAAACTTTCTGCATGGCTAGACACTAGAGGTAAGTGAGAAAATGTTTTTTCTAATTTGAGTGTCAGCCCTTCCTGTGTGAATGGCGCAGGCTTCATTTGAACCTTACATCATACCTAAACATTGTTGCCGTTAATTTTAGCTTTCTTTGATGGCTGGAGTCCACACATCTCAGCTGAATGCAGTATGGGGAAGAGGTGGAATTGGATGATCTATTTTACCATCTATCTATTGTCTGTCTCTTCAGACATATGCTCAAGGAGAGCCTGATAGCTTTGCATCATATTATTTGCTGCTCAGTCTTAGAAATGTATTTCAAAAGAAAGCCAGCAACATCCTTGAATTGTAGATAAAACATCCATTCCTTTAGGCCTCAATGAATGGCTGCTTTATCTGCAAGTTGAGTGCCTCTGTATTCCTCTTTTGAAATACACTGTCCATTTCACTAGTGAATATCTTTCAGGCTACATCAAAGCTTGTTCTTTTAAAAAAGAGAAAGGACTATCGAGTCCTCCTGACCTGGCGTGACAGCTCCAAGAGATTATAACGATTGAGGGTGCACTCTGAAATAGTGTTTGGATGTTAAGACTATTTAGCCAGTGACACGCCATTCCAGCCCATTTGGTTTGGTGGACTCATACCGTCTCTCATTCAAAGCTTTGATGTACGGGGCCAGTTTCTGAACACTCCAATCCTAATTGCCTGTCTCACTGCTTAAGATCATTATCAGGATGGCCGTTTGAGATAATGGAGCTTTATACAGAGAGCAGCTAGTAATCAACTGGAACTGTCTAATGTCAAACACTATGAGTTGTCAGTTTGTGTGTATGTTTGTGTGTTGAATGATGTTTGTGTGTTTGTGCTGCCTCAGGAGCCTATACAGTAGAAGGAAAGAAGGACTCACCAAAACAAGATTCATCTGTCTCCATGTGTTATGCACCATATAATTTAACACACATCAATAATGTATTACTCACCATACATTCATAATGTATCAGTGAATTTGCAACATGACCATATTCTTCTCATCCGTTATGCACTGCATTGGGAGATTTACAATGCGGATCTATCTCCAGTGTAACTTGCACATCACCATATGGGAGACATGCAATATACTGCTGTATATTGTGCTCGCAATTGGCTTGACAGCACATCCCCACTTGTGCCTACAGTATGTATGTACTGAACAGTGTGTGTGTATTTTCAAGGTTGGTCCGCATTACTTTCCAACAAAGTACTTAGCATGAGCTATGACAAGACTCACATGAATCAGGCCTATAGCATACACTCTCAAGTCCTGTACGGTAAGTTTTGCAGTCAGTTGTGATACATTTTTCTTTCTTAGGTTAAGTGAGCACTTTAAATGGCGTCTTCCAGGATATGGGTGCTATGTACATAAAAGAAATTACACAGAAAGGGAAAGAAATGCCTGTGATAATTATGTAAAACATATTTCAAAAATGTGTCATTAAAAAACAAGCTTAATGTGTTTCTACATCATTATAGTGTCGTTATAGCTTGAGTATTATAGACACCTGTTCTTCTACCAAGTAGTGATTGGCTGATTAGAAGCAGGTGTGGAGAGAACAACTTAATATACAAAAAAAGATATTGTGTCAGCTGATGTATATAATGAATGATGTTAACGATTCCTTTGTTTATACCTGCATTGTGTCCCAAAACCATAAGACATATTAATTAAATAGTTGAATGGGTTGTTACCATACAACACAATATATTATCCATACAGAGTTTACAGGCTTTATTTGTTCAGACAGAATTTTAAAGTCAGTTTAACATACTCTCAGTTTTCTTTGAGAGTTTTAAGAGTTTTTGACTAAATCAGTCGTTCCCAAACGGGGTTGTACCTGAGAGAAATCTGAGGGGCCACAAGATGATTAAACACTTTTCTGTTACACAAAATTATGTCTTTTCTCTCTAATTTCTCGCTTTTCTCGTTAAATACTGGACACTTTTAGCTCTAAATGCCTCTAAAATATTTGAAATGAAACACTCTAAGTAGGAAAACCACTGTTTGGTATAACACAAGTAGACATTGCTTCATTTTAAGGGTGAAAATGTTGGAAACCACTGATAGAGTATGAATTGATCTTACAGGGTAAAACTGGATAATCCCATGAAGCTTCTATTATTATCTTATGTAAGTGAATTGGATCTGATTTCCACAGCAGAGAAACCCCATGGTGTTCTTGTCAAGACAAAGTTGCTTTGCTCAGCGCAGCATGGTAACCGACTGTCAGCTCAGACAGACCTTCGTAATGATTCACCATAGAGACTGGATTGATGTGGAAGCATGTATAGTTGATTAGCAGCCTATCTCTTATTCATCCTCCACAGGTTCAACGATAAAGTCAAGCACATTAAGATTCTGACCAAGGATTGCTGCTTTTACATCGCTGAGAGCCGGCTGTTCAAGACTGTGCTGGTAAAGGTTTTAACTTTGAATGGATTTTTTTGTGCCCTGTAAACTACTGTAGCATTAACGAGTATAATCATTTTGCTACTTCTGCAGCACTCTCTTGAGATAAACTTAACTTTTGTTTTGTACAATGATAAAAAATATGCCTGCTAGTGTTTTCTACATTTGTGTACGCACTCACACAGCCAGAAGTATGAGGTGCCAAATGGGACAAAAGACGAGCAAAAATTGCAAGAGGAATGATGAGATGCTGAAGGACTGTTCTTGTGGTGAACCATGAAGTGCCTCTGTTTACTCATTCTAATTCTATTTCACATGATACAATGCATTGTATCATGTGAAATAGATGCATGATTTCATTGAAATTTAAAACCTGTATGCTGTTTGCTGAAGAGAGAAAACTGCAAAATGCTAAACTGTATTATTGTATTCGAAGAGCGATACATGTTTCATAACTAGATAAGGCTGTCGACCTGCTAGTAAAGAGGGAAGTAGGAAACTCTTATTTTGAAGGCAGCACAGTGGAAAAATAATTGACAGTAATCAATCAGGAGCAAGGCCGCCCACAGGTGGAACATTAAATGAGTGCTACAACCTGGAAATAAGTTAGCATTTTTACACTTCTGGTTCCCTCGTCTCGAAGTCTGTGGGTTTTTTAAATGGGTTTTTGGTTAGATGCCTGAAATAAGGCCTGTGGTTAACACAAGCTTAAGAGATTTTTCGCGTTTTGTTCTACAACATTAAACAGCCCACTCGCAAATAGTAACAAGTGGCTAAATGAGACTACAGTGGCTGTCAGGGACAGTAAACTTCTTCACGCCGAACAAAGAAACTCATCTACTCACTACTGTGGTGTAGTTTGTTTATAGCCTGACGTTAGCTTTTTTACTTCTGCCGATTGCATTTACACTATAGAAAGTTTGCCGCAACTTTCGCTTGTCTTTTGTCCAATTGGCACCTTATATACGCAAGGGCATGTTGTAAGCAACTGCCTTTGTAATTGTATGGCCGTAGCTAATATTAGCTTGTTTCCAGTACTTGTACTTGCAATGAGCAGATAGAAAGATATGTGGTGGTTAGTTGCACTGCTCAGAAACACTTCCTCAGTACTGGCTGCTGTTGTATTGTCAAGATCAAACAAGCAGCTCCTCCCTAACCAACCTTCCCACGTGCTTTGCTTTCATTTCTATACATTTGTACACAATACCTTCTAGCTTTACCCTGCTTTATCATTGTTAAAGGTATGTTTTTTCTGTATTGTGCTTGTCTTACACAGGACTTGGTGGAATACTACAAGCAGCACTCTCTGAAGGAGGGTTTCAGCAATCTTGACACCACTCTGCAGATCCCCTATAGGGAACTGTCCAATGGAAACATGCCCAGGGCCATTACCAAGGCTGGCAATGGTGAGTCTGCTTCACAAACATCCCTCCCTGAGACGATCAGTCTGACAGGTGGAAATGCTACCAGTTCAGATCAGATCTTGATCCAGTTATAGTTCAAAGTAATTCTGAGCATTTGTTTTGACCTGTTTGGAGTACCGGAGGGGTGAGTTTTCCTGCAACAGTTCAGTTCAGAGAAACTAAGGTGAGTTGTTTTTCCCTGGGAAGGTTGGATCTATATGACCGAAGCAGTCAATGGAAACAACAGTACAAGCTGAGGGCAGAAACAGTGTGCTGAAAGCAGTATCTCACTTGCTATATTTTGTTATTATTGGCCAGCTGATGTACTGTATGCTAAAAAACTGTAGAAAAATGTCCCTGCTTACATTAAAATCATGCTGACAGAGCGTTTGCTTGGTTATTAGACATTCAAGTTCAAACTGTGTCTTAATACCTGAGGCGGTCCTATCTGACGTGTGAGATGTGCTAGAATGCTATTTAGCGCAGCATAATGAGCTAACACGATTTCCTGTGGAACAGGGCAGGGTGGAAGACAGCAGTGCTCCTTGGGAGACGATCCTCTTCACTCTTGCTGGGTTGATCCTCTTTTGTCGTCATCATCATAATGAAGTCAAACACAACATTTTTAGCACATAATGTCATTTAGATTTGACTACATATGCAAGACGTTATCTCCTTATTACATGGGATCAAGACCTTGGTCAGACTAACTAGCAAATAGTGTTTACAGCGTTACGGTTCAATGATGTCAGATGTCAAAGATTTAAAAACAATTGTCAAAACATTTTTGATAAATTGGCTTCACAATAATTCCATGACAATGATCATTTTGTGTCCTTTATTCCAGTTTAATTATTTTCAAGATGTCGTTGATTGTAATCTATCATGCATTTGTTTATTCATGCTAAAATATATGATAAATCAAAAGGTGTCGAAGTTCACACCGCCGAATGATGCATTACTGTCAATGTACATTTAACCTTAAAAAAAATTAAGCAGCACTGTTTTTCGGGAGCTTTTTTGGAGCTTGCGACCAAATCTTTATCGGCAGATGTAGTTTGCCCAGTTGTCATGAAATGCAATTTACATTTTTCCCTTTTTTATGAGAAAATAAAATGAGAATGATGAGAAAATAGAACTAAATATACATTTAAAAAAATGAATGGTATCATTTCAGTAGAGATGGGCTTTTGCTAAATGTGTTCTTGATAATAAGAAAGAATAGAAAAAGAAGAAAAGAAGAAGAATTGAAAGAAATATGATAAATTAATTTTACAGGCAAGACTTAGTGCTGACCCTCTGTGTGATTATTTTATCTGATAGATTCTATACATGTGGCAGATCCCATCCATCTGGGTCGAACTAATATTAGGTGTTCTATTGAAATGCTGTTTTGTGAGAAGCTTTCACAGGTTCAGAATGAAACAAGCACCCAGTATTGTATTGCTAAAGTACCTTCACCATGTGATAAATATAAATTGGTAATTCTTGGCTGTGAGAGGTAAAGCAGCATGTTTGATTTCAACCTGCTGGCATGATCAGGCATGAATAAATCCATTCTTGTGCTTAAGTTCAGTCAATGCGACATTACTGGCCCTCAGAAACAGAAGCAGATGCTCATTCACTCTGAGGAAGCATGCGAAGGAGAAAGAGGAAGGAGGAAGAGGGAGAATAGAGGAAGAGGCAGGTTAGGAAATGGGGAGTGCGAGTGAGAGACAGAGAATGTGGATAGAAATGGACAGTAGAAGGGAAAGACAGGAGAGAGATGGAAAGTAGGGAGCGCAGGAGGAAGAAGAGAGGCAGGAAGAGGTGGGAATTGCAAAAAAGGGAGAGAGACAACAAATGTAGCACACAGTGAGAAAGACTGACGATTGACGTAATAAAGATTGAGAGAGATGGAAGGTAAGGAGAGAGTAAAGAAAAGGAAAGAGGTAGAGATGGGGGTAAAAAGAAAGCACAAAGACCGAATGACTTCATTATTACAGTAAATATATAGCTATTTATGCTGTCTTAGCTTAGAATGGAAACAGGGGGGAACTGCCAGCCTGATTCTGCACCTCTAAAGATCACTAATTAGAATGTATATCCAACCAAATTTGTGTTTTAGGAAGTTGCTGCTCCCGACCCAAAAATGGTTCAGCACATAACTCATGTCTTCCAGTCTTTATGCTAAGCTAATGAACCATCTTTCTGGGTCTAGCTTCAGATTTAGCACACAGACACGAGAGCGGTCTTTTTCTTTAAAACTATTAAACTCAAACTATTTAAAACTATTCCTTTTGCGGCCCAACTCTCCACATTACATTTACACGCGGCTGAGATCCAACACAAGCCAGACCTCCTCCAGATGTGATCTAACTGATCCAATCATATTCTGATAGCAATGTACTCCATGTGCATTTGCACCTTGAATTAATGTGTTTTTCCTTATATAGATAACATATCCACATACAGATGGCATGTTAATACCAGGTGTAAATGGGGTAAAAGAGAGACACACGATACAAAGGGAAGGTATGAGGTAAGAGAGGGAGAGAGCAAAAGACAAAAGAGATAGTGAGAGAGACAGTGAGTGAAAGAAATGGAAAGGAGCCTCGGCAGCTCGCCAGGCTTGGCAGAGAGGTCCCAGTTAGGGCCCAATGCCCCAGGCAAGCACCAGGAGCCTGCTACTCCAAACGTCACACTCTGCACGCTGCTCAGCTCTGAGATGGCTTCACAATTTTCCTGACAGGACATGACATTTCACTTGGGCTGGCAGCAGGGAAAACTGTGTGACAGCCGCCTGCTGACACACACCTGGGGGATACCCCTGGTCCTACTGAGGGACTGCGCCTGTTTCCACAAAACTGGGAAAAGTTTGCAAATATGATCTGATGTAAAAGAGCAGAAAGCAGCTGGAGGTAAACTGTCTTAACTTAAAGAGAGGTGTACGTGTAAACAACAACAGCCACTGAAACAGCAGCCGAGGCAAGCAGACGAACGCTGGAACAAAGTCAAAGTTAGCCCTTTGTGTCTGTTCGGATGTAAAATTCTGCTACATCCTTGTCCCTCTGCCTCTTTTGGCAGCGTCGGTCTCCCAGCACATCAGGCTTCAAAGCAGCTCTGCAAGAGGTGTGTTTGTGCATCGCTGCCATTCACCGCGCTTCCTTCTGTGAGGAAGCCTTGACAGACCCGCCGTTGCCTTAGTGCATTCTGGGATAGATTATTATTGCCTTAAGTCGTCCACCCCCATAGACAGACTTAGTGTGGGCACCGCGTTCTCTGTCTGGTAAACAGCCTCCGTGGAAAGACAGATGTCATGCCAAAACAAAAAACACACACACAAAATGGTTTTAATCTCAAAACAGACACCTCGTAGCAGAGAAAACAGAATGCAAGGCTGAGCAAACAATCACAAGATGCAGAACTACTGAAAAACCGTCCAAACTCTGGAGTAATTTGCCAGGGAGAAACCCCAGCTAGCATCTTTAATTAAGTCTAACTGAGTGCTTTTCGTCTGTGTGTCGTGTGTGAATGTTAGAGCTGGAAATAATTAAAAATATATTCTATTTTTCTTTCAGGCAGATAATGTTGTAGATAAGTATGAGTGTTATTGAGATATACAATTCTGTTGAATGATTATATGTGAATCTGAAAATATTAGAGAAATAATGAAAACATTACAGATATATGTATATACAGGATATTTAGTTTGATTATACTAAACTGTATCAACATGTAGTATCAAATTCTAGTGCTGCTTTATGGTTGTACGTACAGTGCATGTGTACTAATATATTTGCACATACAGTATGTGTTTGTTTTTGCTGTATATTCCTCCTGCAGGTATGTGTATAGTTGTTTGTGTGCACTCTGGTCAGACAAACAGTTGACACATATTGGCCTGCATTTACTTATCCCTGTGGGGGAGAGGAAGAAGGCATGGAACCATATTGTTGTCTTGACAGGAGGTGGTTTTCTCAGTGTGAGGGTCTGCTGGCTCAGATGGGATTTCATATGGGAGCAGAAGTCGTTGGCTCAGCGGCGTGGAGTCCCAGCCGTTACCTTGTCAGGGCGCCGTGCTGTGCCCAGACGTATACTTACCCCCATGCTGCTGCTTTGGCTCACCTGGTCTGAAGCTCAAAAGGTTGTTATTGCTGATTATCATGCAGTATGACCTGGGGGAAAGTTGTAGAAGCTACACTATACAGCCAAAAGTATGTATTGTGTTGGACACCTGATCTTTACACCCATATGTGATTGTTGAACATTTCATTCAACAATATGCTGCTACAACAGCCTTAACTCGTCTGGGAAGACCCTCCACAATGTTCCCATTCAGCCACAATAGCATCAGTGAGGTCGGCTACTGCTGTTGGGCAATAAGGGGACGTCAGACCGAAAACATCCATGTGTTAACAAAACAGAAAGGGGCTGCATTGGTTGGGGCATGTTGCTTCAGTTACCGGTGGGATGATTTAAATCAGCAGGTCCAGTTTGAGTAACAGATCAATGAGTTTGAAGGCTTATCAGAGGCCAAAACATTGTACAGAGGTTTTTGGAAAGTTACCGCCTGGGCTGTGCTTTTTTCATGCAGGGTCGGTCTGAATGCAGCCTATGGCCTGTGTCACAGCGTTTCAGATCATCCCAAAGGTGTTGGATGGGCCGGAGGGCAGGGCTTTGTGCAGGTCTCTCAAGTTCTCTCCCAATCTTGGGAAATCCATTTCCTTATGGACTTGGCTTTGTGCGGGAAAACAAGAAAGGGCTCTCTCCAAACAGTTGTAAGCACACGATAGTCTGAAGTATCATCGTATGTTGCAGCATTAAGACTCACCTTAACTGGAACTAAAGGGCAAATCCCAAATAATGAAAAACAGCCCCAGACCAAATAATGTGAACACGGGCGACTGCATACATTTGGACACATCAATAAGTAGGTGAAGTATGTGTGTTAATTACTCAATACCCACCTTCTATTGGTCAGTGTCACATAAAAATCATGTGCCAGGTGAAATGACAGATTCACTGTTTTGCACTGTCTGATGCGGTCCTCCTCTCTCACTCTTCTCTCCCACCCGTCCTTGCTTTTTGCTTGTTCTTTGACTTTGCCAACTTTTTCCCTTTCTCTTTCTTTTACCCTCTCTCACACTCTCTTTCTGTCAAACTTGGGTTTTCTTTGCTTATGTTCTCTCTTTGCTCCCACTACGGCCTGAACCCCCCATCACTCGCTACGTCTCTCTGTAGTTCCTCCTGGCGGCTGCAGCTTTGTTCCTCCCTCCTCCTCGCCTTTCTGGTCAGGTACAGGTACATATTTTCTACTCTCTTTGTCTCTCCCTTGCTATATACCCACATTTCCAGGTTTCCAAAGAAGACTGTCTTGTTTTCCTGTCTCTATTAAATGATATAGTCTAATATTGCGTGGAGCGTAAGAATTGCCATGTGGGGAAAAACATTCACGTCAGCGTCCTATAATTCCAAATCGTAAATATTGTGAATTTCTGACAGCTGTGATATCTCCCACTGAAAATAACTGCATAATTGTCAACAAACTAGTGGCAAAGAGCTGCAAAGCCACCATTGCTGGCATTTACATTTTAATCAAATTTATCATACTTTATAACAATGACATTATCAATTCAGCTAATTAAAAGGGGACATACAGTTTTGTTTGAATGGTTTCACTTGATAATGAATCACAACAAATATGCAACAGCTAAATTAATATTATTTTTTTAGGTGTGTCTACAAAGGCAGTAACCATCTCGTAATAATGAATAAATGCTCCCAACTCAGAATAACGGGGGGGGGGGTTTCCCTTTTTTCTCGTTCTGCCGACATGGCATGAATACAGCATAGTGTATTATGTTGACTTTGTGCCTGTCTTTGTGTGCATGAGCGTATGTATGCATGCATGCATGTGTGGGCTCCAGCGTCCCTGTGTGTGCATCAGGGAGTGGATTTATTCCTTTCATCCAGCATATCTTTGCAGTTGTGTAACCTGTATTTCCACAGATAAGGTAAACAAACCTATGCACACCTGTGTTCACATGTGATATGAGCCCTGACCTGCATGTTTAGGAGTAACCTTGGATAACCCAAATGTGTGAGCTGTGTTGAAAATTAACTTTCAATAAGATCAACCATGACCATGATAACCTATGACCTCTACTGTGTGTTTGGCACCACCAAGCTGGGCAGCTGTATATATTTCTCCTCTCTCTGTGGTTTGGCTTTTATCCTTTGTATGACCCAAGAGTCAAGGCTATTTTCTGATCGTGTCATCCTTACAATGTAGACATTGTCATTTTACTGTGGATAATACCTGTGAGAAATGTGTCCATACCATTGTAAACCGTGGTAAAACTGAGTTTAGTTGAGCTGAGTTTTCTCTCTCATTGTCCTGGTAGTTCCAAAAAGCTTGTTAGTACTTAGTTTGACAAAAGGTTAACACTTTTCTTCAAGGTTTTATAAGAATTTAAAGTTAGTCACCAATCATCCTTGAGGATAACGTTTAGAAAGCCCAGGATTCCAAACCAAAGCCAAGTTCTCCAAATGCTGAATGACATGATGCTACAGATTAGATTGTGCAAAGTGAGAATGTTTTTTTTTCAGTTCAGTTATTGTTATATAAGTTTGAAAACTAGTTAGGTTGCGGCTGAGTGTGATAGTCTTGGTGGACCAACAACAGCAGAGAGCCTCATAACCACAGTTACTGAAATAATAGTTTTTTGTCCATTTGTAGTCAAAGAGTTGCTCTAAGAACTCACATTTAACGGAGATGGCTGTCAATAATAAGACAAGATCTCTTTGTCTCAGTGTTTTCTCCCAGGGTGGTGGGTATCGCAGTTGCACGCTATGACTTCAGCTCCAGAGACACACGGGAGCTCTCCCTGCTGCAGGGAGACGTTATCACCATCTACACCAAGATGTCCAATGGGTGGTGGAAGGGAGAGATCGATGGCAGGGTAGGTCTGCTGTCATTGTGGCAAATGTCTATACACCTTTTATTTCATCTCATGTCATCTGTGCTCTTATCATAAACAGTGGAAACTACTGTAGAATTTCTTTATACATCTATCCTACATTACACATCCAATTGATTGGACAGTTCCCTATTGAGTATCATGCATTAAAATACTGTGGCATAATTCTGCTGTCAGTCAATTAGAATAATAAAAATCTCAGAGGACAGTAAAAAAGAAGTCTTCTTGGCGGTTCAACTGTCCGAGCACCAGAGTTTCAGTGTATGTATTGACCTAAATATTTTAGTGTTTAATTAAAGCTCATTAAGTAATTTTTTGACCAAACAAATGCTTGATATTTGGGTACCTTGGTGCTGCAGGGGTAAAAGAATTGTCGGACATGATTGGGGATCATGTCTTTGGTTTGCTGGGTGGGAAGGGGTAGTATGAAACTGTCTGTGCGCATTTTGCAACCTAGGTGAATCTCCTCACTGTTAGCGCCATGTGTAGACCGAGCCATGAGTGAGAGTTGGTGGTGACAGGGCCTGCAGTGTGGGGACAATTCACCATTCAAAGTTTGGGGAAAGAGGGGAGAGTAGAAAAAGTACATAAACATATATATCCCATGTAGTATTTGTGCAGTTGAGTGCTTCTGCCAGAATAGTATCCTATTTTGCTGCTTTTCAGGTGGGCTGGTTTCCCTCTACTTACGTGGAAGAGGAGGATTGACTGTGCTGGATGAATGACGTCTATTCTATTCAAAGTTGACCACCTCCAGTCAGCGCCATGCTGCTCAGCCACTCTCTGTGCCCTGCAAGTCAGATCTCTTTGATAAAACCAAGGAGGCTCGGACTTAAGAGGAAGCAGCAGCGCCCTCAAAAACCTTCTCCTGCCCTCTGACAGACTCTCACACAGAGCAGATGTCAAATCACAGATTCCAGGAGCGTCACGCCGTATCTCGCCTCTCTGCGGCCCTGTCTGCCCCCGCGGCCCACTGGGAAGTGCATGTGCTGTGCCCAGATAACCCTCCCTTCCTGCTCACCTTGTCTTATTATTGATGACTCCATTGGCTGGCGTGAGACTTGCCTTCACTGTCATCATGTTTCAATACCAGGAAGGCTCAGTAACCCAACTGGAACACAGATCCTGCTGACAGCGCACCGCCCAGGTACTCGTACCAAATTGAAATGCGGGAGCTGAGCTAATACTGGAACACTATAGCCCTCTTGGCTGTTCAGACTTTTGTGTTCAACTTTCTGTCGAAGACCTGTTTTTATTTTTTTAATTCTAAATCACTGGACTGATATAAACTATGTGATATTTAAATGCGATCGCTGAAACCGGATTTTACACCATTTACAAAAAGGATGAAACGATTTCAGCACCACAACTTGAAGGACTGATCCGTCATTCACGTGTGATGAGTTTGCAGTCTTAATGACTATTAGTCTTGCGGAGCCAGAAGTCAATTGGTCATATCATGACAGGAACACGTCTGGAGTCGAAACGTCAACATTTCTAGTTTACCCACCCAAATGTAAAGCAATAGTTCGACATTTTGCGAAACACACTTATTCACTCTCTTGCCAACCGTTAGATGAGAAGATCAATATCATGCTCATATCTGTTGAATATGAAGCTACAGCCAGCAGCTGGTTAGCTTAGCTTAT
Source organism: Enoplosus armatus (assembly GCF_043641665.1). NCBI lineage: Eukaryota > Metazoa > Chordata > Actinopteri > Centrarchiformes > Enoplosidae > Enoplosus > Enoplosus armatus. Next base: position 6,928,858 of record NC_092193.1, on the reverse strand, counting down.
CATAAAGACTGGAAACGGGGAAACAGTTAGCTCCTATCAGCACCTCTAAAGCTCACTAATTAATTATATTACTTAAATACATTATATTTTGTTTGTTTAATCCGGTCAGAAACCAAATTGTTAAAATGACAATTTATGGTTTTATGAGGGATTGTGTGGGGGACTACTTCCTGGAGACCCTGCTGGTTGCCTGGCAACCTCACGGTGATGACAAGACCCCAGGTATTAGTGAGCTTTAGAGATGCTGGTAGGTGGATTTTGTTACGTTCAGACAGAGCCAAGTTAGCTGTTTTCCCATGTTTTCCAGTCTGCAGTCTGTATGCTAAGCTAACAGCTGGCTACTGGCTGTAGCTTCATATTTAGCAGACAGAGAGTGGTATCAATGTTCTCACGTAACTCTCGTCAAGAAAGCGAATGAGCGTATTTTCCAAAATATAATTTAAGCCTAAAATTGACCACATTATGGCTGGCCCCATGAGACTAAGTGAATATGATGAGTCATCAAAAGGAGGAAGCAACACACACATATATGATCACAATGTTCCCATTTGATTCCACTAAAGGGAAAATATAAAAAAATATGCCCAGTTCTCATGTTTGGCTTCAGACATGTGAAGTCATCAAAGAGAGAAAATATGCACAAAAGGAATTACAAAGCCACATAAGTTTTTGAAGTGATGTGTGGTAGGTCTATACTTCACTGTGAGCCCCTTCATCTTTTGATCATTCACTGTGGAAACCGGAGAGCCCTTTTACATTCCACAGATTTTGTGTTTACCTCAACTCTTTCTGGTTTCAGAATGAATGATTCAAGGATGATGTAACAGCTGTTCACTGTAGAGCAAGGTAGCACAAGGGCGTTAAGTGAAGCTGTTTTCCTTCAAACGTTAACATCCCGCTAACCATGTGTGTGACATCAATATTTAATAAAAGCTTACTCTTTGAATTGTACTTTTGAAATTTGATAGGCTATTTTTCCCTCCTCAGACAAATGTTACATTGCATCATAAATCACAGCCGTGTCTGCCACGGTCTGGATTGTGGAGGTGCAGTGGAGGTCTGGCAGTGCTCAAACAATGGTTAAACAGACAGAACAGAATCAGCAGAGACACCTGAAGACATTTGTGGTCTAGGAACATGTAAGCTCAGTGAGGGTCCGTGTTTTCTTTCTAAATTTGCATCACCAAAATAAAAATCTTGGGCGCCTTTCATCAAATCTGCAACATGCAAGCTGCTATTTGCAAAATGATAACCTTGACACATTTTCATTCCCTAATTAAAACAAACACCATACCTGTGCAAGAGCACGCGAGAGCCCTTTATGACTCCCAAATGAATCTCCCACTTGCAGGCGACAGTCATTTGTGAATTGTGACTCCACCATTTGCAGCCTGCGTGTAAGCACTGATCACAAATCGCTTTTGTGAAACCAGCCCCTTGTTTTTAGCCCTTTCTCGCTGATCATCTGCTCAAAATCATCATGTATAGTTTGCAAAGAACAGCTGTTGTTTTACACACACAATCCATGGCTCTTTTGTGTCATGTCAGTAAAAGACAAGTGATGGTGGCAGCTTTATAAAAAGTATGTTTAGAATAAAAAAATGGTATTGGCTGTATCCAAATAAGTTCCCTGTCAACCAAATGGCATACTGCTAAATATGCAAACAAGGATGTCCTTAGGGAGTGAATGTCATAGTTCACATCATTGCCTCCAGTTATTGTGTTTTGTTTTGATATTTTCCAACTGATAAATTGTTTGTTGGAATACAGCTTTTGATTTTAAAATATCAGTACTTCTGTAAGCACTAAGGAACTGTGTACATCCAGTTTATGTTCCGTGTCTTTTGACAATGCGTAAATCAAAATTTGCTGCTAAAAGCTACATTAATGGCTTTTTAACAACAGATTCAGCAGATGCTACAATTAATACAAGTGATTAGGCCCTTCGAACTATTAGTATGCAGCCAGTTATTGTCAAATGATGTCTGTAACAATAATATTCTGCTGTTTTTTGGCATTTTCCTGCAGTGTTGTGATGCTGTGAGCCTATTTTCTTTATGCTGTTTGACATCTGTTGATGTGCTCTTTCTACTGTTTTATACACATATATTAATTTATTGCCTTTTGTATTTTATGGATTTTTAAATATAAGATTCAACAGAAACACACTGTCAGATATGAGTATGCATTCCTACACCAGAGTGTCACAACATCTGTATGCTTGTAATGTAAACACTCCCTCAGGCTTACTTTCCCCCCACTGCTCTGCAGCCTCTCTAATGACCAAATTCAGCAGAGGGAGGGCTCTGCTGCGCTAACAGTAACCCTCCCATCACAAAGAGGCAGAAAGAATGGCTCCCCTAATACTCTTCCTCCCCGTAATCTGCCTGCTCCTGTCTTAGCCAAAGAGATGAAAGGCGACGACAGAGAAGTTGGACAGCAGCCAGAGAGAGAGAAATGGGTGTTCAAGGTTGCATGGAGTAGATAAAGTACAGCAAGCAGGAGGATGGTGTGTTGGTATGTGTGTGTGCGTCTGAGAGAGAGACAAAAGGCAGAGCAAAGGAAGCCATGCATCATCTTCATCTGTCTGAATGATCTCCTTAACCCCAGGTCTTTGCCAGTCAGCCCCTCTGGATCTCTATATGGGGTTAAACAGGGATTTAGCAGAAGCTGAAGCTGCCCTCAAATACGTTGAGCTCTCGGTTCCTCTCAAAAGGGCTCGACTCTCTGAAAGACTTTATCTGTAAGATTTATATTCAACTGCTGACTTGTGACCATCAACCCCCTTTACAAAATCATAAAACTACAACTACAGAGTTTTTCTGTATTAGGACAAGGTACATTAAAAGCTGCCTTGCAAGAGAAAAGAGGAATGTAGATGAAAAACATATCCAGTCCTGTTACAAAACCCACAGAAGCTGTTGAAGCTGACATTTACAATGAAATGGCTAGAATGACATGATGCCATAAAATCGGGATTTGACTTGATGAAGGGTGACTCAGCCAAACACTCAAAAAAAAGCCAATAAATCAAAATTCCCATTCTCACCTTTACAGTGGCTCGGCTGGGATTTTGTTGCGCATATTTAAGAAAGTGAGAGCATCACCAGGAAAACAAAAGCATTGATTGTTAAACAGCTTAAAACTACCCATGTTTACAGCTGTCCACTCCTGAAAAACCACAATCATTTGTTTAAACAACGTACAGAAACTGGCAGAAGTGTCAGAATATTGTTACGTCGCTTCAAAAGGTCGTCTTATGGAGGATGCATCCTTCTCCTATCAACGGTCAAAGTTGGTTTCTTTTAACCTTGAAGGCAGTCTTTTTTTTTTTTACTTTAACCAGGACCATGGTGTTTAACTAATCTTAATCAAGGTATTTTTCAATGAAGAGAGATCATGAGTTGTTTTTAGAAAAGTCTGGCAACCAGCAGGTCAAATGTGTCACGCATCTAGTGAACTATATCAACACCTGCTTGATAGATAGATAAACCACTTTGTCTAAAACTTTGGTTTACAGTATGACCAAATACCTGCAAAACTAATAATATTTCCGTCAGCCTAAACTGAACTTTGTATTTAGTGCAAACACAATATACTAAGATGAACATTACCTGCTAAATGTAAGCATGGTAACTGGCTGATTTTAGCGTTTCACTCAAAGCCTCCCAGAGCTTCCAGCGAGGTTGTAGACGCTTATTCTTTCTAATCATTAATAGAAACAATAATGTCCAGTAATTGAGATGAGTTTCTTCAGAGAAAGAGGGAATGAGGGAGAGAAGGTAATGGCATGACCACCCTCCTCCCTCCTCGTGTGGATGGTGTTGCTAAGTCTCTGTGAGGACTCTATCAGTGCTACCGAGCAATTAAGATCTCACAGATCAAAGCAGTCTAAATGAGCTAATCCTCAGAGAACCGCTGCTCTCTCCTCCTCTGTCTATCTCTCTTTCCCTCTCTATCTCTCCCTCACCCTAGTTACTTCCTCTTGACTCATGGCTCCATGTGCTGACTGCGCTTTGATGCTTGACAGCGGTGGGTCTCCTAAATGTAAAATGGTGAATAAATGTGCATTAATGGGTAACACTTTCATATCCTTAATGCCAATTTGCACAGGCTGGGGAGCATGTTTTCAAAGGTCTGAAGATATAATTGGTGATCATGAATCTGTAGCTACTCTATCTGATGCCCACATGCAGCTCAGTCGAGCGCAGAGGCCTATCACAAACTTATGAAGAACATATCAGCAGAAAGGCATTTTGTACAACGTTTGATAACAGGCAATATTAATACATCTTGGCCCGCATTAAAACTTATGGTGCAACAAGCCCATCACTGGCGTGAAACCGAGTGACAGCTTTGAGGTCAGTAGTTGTTCAAAGGAGCGTGACGCCGCTGGCTGCTTAGCAGGTCGGCCATTATCATAGAAAAAGCAGAGCATCTGCCTGTGACTCCTGCGGACAGGTTTAACGAGGTGGCGCTGCTCGTCCTGGGGGCCGCTTTGGCAGGGTCTGTCTCTCACCCCTCCTGCCCCCCCCCTCCCTTCTGTCTCCCTCTTTTTCTCCAAGTCCTTCCCCCAGGTCTGCCAAACAGGGGTGTTCGTGTTTACTGCTGCCTCTTTCCATCAGGGAACTATTGTTTCATGGCTAGCTTTTGTGATGAAGGCTTCTTCCCTCCTTTATTTCTCCCCACTGTAACCGGAATCTCTTTGTTTTGGTGTGCCCGTCGTCTGCTTCTAAACTACCTCACTTGTGTCCCTGTCAATCTGTCTCTCTGACTATCTTCCTGTGTGTCTGTTTCTTCTCTAACTGTGTCTTTGTACCAGCTCTTTGTTTTGGGATTTTCTGCCACCACCGCCACCTGTGCCTCTCTCTCCTCCAATACATGAGACAACAGTTCTTGGATTAACCAATGCCGATTGTCAAGACTGGTTTGTAACAAATGAGGAACAAATACTTTTTGTTAAAGTAACAGGCGTGTAACAAAATAAAACATGAAAATTGTGGGGGGTTTTTTTTGTAAAATGTAATTAATCATGTGCCTGCTTTCCACAGCCATGCTTACAGCTGAGCAACCTTTGGATTCACTTTTATCAATGCCACTTGTAGCCTTAGCTCAGCATATCACTGTCCCCTTCTGTTAACATTTTACTGAATCAAAATGCAAAATACAATTTTCTAATTTGAATGTAAACTCTAATATTTATACATTATCCTTTCTGATCAGGGTGTGGTCCTATCAGGCAAACCCAACCCATCTGATGCCTATTTTAAGACAGAAAAAAATACTGAACGTTAAAATTAGCCACGGTATGATTTTTAGGATGTCTCTACATTCTGCAGAGAAATTGATATCAGTCTTCGTTTGCAGTGTGCTTTGGAACAGGTGATAATCTTTTACACATTCTACAGGTGTGTGTTTATGTATTTTTCAGAGGTGTTTATATGAAACCCAGGGACCAACACAAACCCCACATCCCTCCCAGCGTGTGAAAAAATGAGGATAAACCGTTTTCTTCCAAGCTCCGGGAACTCTGGAACAGACTGTGAATGGTATCTTTTATTTATGGACGGATTCAGTGTGATACATAAATAATTTCTTCAACAGGGTGTCGGGGGCTTGCGGTGCCAATCCCAGCCGGGGCTGATTTGCAATTTAGGTGTGGCACTGAAGGCCAGAAGAGCTGGATTTGGCACTGAGAAAAAACAGACAAGAGCTGTGATCGTGTGTGACACTGAATGGGATTACCATCTGTAGCCGAAGAGCCGATTGCTGCTCTAGATTGTATTGAAATGAGGGGACATCAGATTGGTTTGTGGTCGTGACAAGAAAGCAGATTCTTTTTATATGTATCTTTGCTTAGTGCCAGAACCTACTTAAAGCTGCCTATGCATTTCTAATAAATCATTTTAATTCCATTTTTTTTGGCAATAATCGTAGTTCAGATTATTTGACACCAACATCAACTCATAATATACTATATAAGGACTGTTTCAAACGAAATAGGGGACTTGTACCTTATGATTCCAAAAATAGCATTTGTCACGTCTTTCTTGAACTAATGGATGGGGGTTTTGTCAGTTCCAAGAACTCTGAAAGATCAGTAGGAAGAAAGGTATTTCCATTATGTTCCAGCGGAGGCAGCTTAACTTCCTCTTTGTTCTGTCTATTGATTCTAGTGTACTCTGGCTCTGTGTGCCAAGCCAGCAAACCACCCACCAGCTGTCCTTGCGATGTCAGGGATGTGAATAGGGGTTTGATAAAGCCACAGATGGCATGCTGCTCCCATTCGTCCATAAGGGCCATTTCTGATGTGTTGCCACATAAATGGGGTTGATACAATTTCAAGATACAAGAGTAATTCTACTCTGTATCACAGATTTCTCCCCGTGGAGCCTTCCACACCTTTTTAATATAAGCCTGCTGTATCTCAGAAGGAAAGAAATCAGATGATCTGATTCGCTCACATGCAGGTTACTGAATGCGGCTGAAGTTCACTGTGAGGCCCTGTCACATAGGAATTTAAAAGGAGAAAAATGTGCAATGAAATCATATAATTTCAATGGAACCGCCAAGATTATTCCTTTTGCTTGTGGGTACAATGTACATATGCACACATCTTTTGCGTCTAGCTTATTTGACGTGTCCATCCACTTTTATGAAACCCTAAACAGACCAGCATAGAGAAAATAGAAAGAAGCTAGGAGAGCTATTGTGACTGACTAGCTCTATCATGTTCCCGGCTGGCTGGCGTGCTAGAGTTTAGCTTGATTGCCTCAGCCCTGTGAGTGGCACCTACGCAACCAAGCTAACCCCAAATTTCATGAAGACGAGCAGATTAATTTAGCTGTATCCCTTTATGGTGTGACCAGGCCTTTAAAGTTGAAGGAATTTGTGTTGCACAGACATATAGATTAGAGACTGTAACAATAATGAAAAAAAATCTCAAAAGTTATTCAGAAGTTCCATAATTTATAGCCTATGTACAGTAATTAGTTTTAATTTGGTGCTCGCAATCATTTTGCCAGACTAGGTGTAACTTTTCTTCAAATGGTAGATATCTCTTGAAATGAAACTCTCTGAACAAACAAACAAACAAAAAAAGACAAGTAAATAAATAAATAAAGAAACTTCCATTGTCAGACAGCAGACAGCTTTTGCTTTATGAGAATAGTGCTGCTGCTCAAAGGAAGAGAAGGTCTTTGTGGAAAGTGCAACTCTCCATATAGAACAACACTTGTAGTTTCATTTCTTTTGTTACAGTGACGGTTGAGCCAATGTGATTACATTTTATGCTCTTGAACTTTGGAATATGTTTGCTGAGTTGTTTTGTTTGTGTTTTGTTAACATGCTGACTGAATGTTGATTGTTTTGGAAGCATTATTTCAGTTTTTAGGTTGTGAATTGGTATACTGTTATGCGGCTAACTAAATTCTGTTCCCTCAGGCCAGCATAGGTGCAACAGATACTGTGTTTAGCTCAGTAAGACACATACAGAGAATGTGTATGTGTGTGATTAATTACTAATGCGTTAGTGTGTTCATTTCTAAAGTAAATGTCTGTGATAAGGAACAAGGAATATAACAAATAGAGGAGACGCGTGTCAACTAATGTTTTACAAGATATTTCCAATACATTTAAGTTTGATAATCTAAGTTTATTGACCTCATCACCTGTTTTTTACCTGTTTAAGAAAAAGCGACAAATTACAATATACTTGCCTGTTTACTTACCTGTAAGAGAAAAGTGAAAGAAAAGAAGAAAAATAGATTGTAAAGTTGTCATGGAAAGAAAATGCATATCAGTGTTAGAATATTTTTACTAACTACTTACTTTAATTTATTTTACTTTTGTACCTTAAACTACCTCTGAAAAGAATACATTCTCAATGAAGCTGCCTGAGAGGCAGCATCGTGTCCGAGTATCTTTATTGATGTCTCCCCTTTTCAGGGCGCAACATCTGCAGCTGAAGCCTGCTCAGTGACCGGTCAAGGACAACATATTGTCACAAACAAAGAGCTAGACTTGGGAGAAGCTCGTGGACCTGCAACCTCTAGCTTAGATTCTGAGCTGTAAATCACAGTATACTCAATATATATATGCTATATTTCTGAAATTCATGAAACAGAATAGAAGCTGCACTTTCTTTATAACGTTTGATTTGAAAACAGTGGAGGGAAGAAATGTGAACCAGGCTTAGCATGAGCATTAGTGATATTCGAATGGTTTGGAAAAAGAATGTGAAGCTGGGGACTCTATATAGCGCCGCTCATCATTTTTGCATGCAATAGTATTATTTACAATGTTGACTGACAGAAAAGTTTTTTGTCCCTGAACAGCACCAATATTTGAGTTCTACTGCTAGACATTTCAAAGAGTGTCACTGATGAGCTAAATATGGATATTGGATTGTTAATAAGCTGAGTGCTCCAGTCGTGTTGCTGGGCCTCTTCTTTCCTAGATATTGAATACCCCTTGTCTTGTGTTATGTAACTTTCTGTTGGTGCCACCGGTGCTGACATTGGCAGAACACAAGGACTGCTCGTGTCTAAAAATGTCCTCCTAATACCCCCTCCTGAGTCTTAGAAGTGAAAGGAGGAAGGACAAGGTGTTGCTGTGACACGGAAAAGTGGGGAACATGACGAACAAACAAAATCCTCAGGTCCTTTCTTTGTTGTCGCACTCCAAAACTCTACCAAAATGTCATTATCATAAAATGTTCCACTGTTGCCAAATGTAGGTTTAAATGTCAGCTCTTTTATTTAGCTGTATATATTCATGCACACAACAACGTGCATGTTGTAGTTACTTTTTCTCTCTAAATCTGGTGTAGAAAAAGAGAAGGTTGCTTTAAATATTCCCATGCCCACACTCCAACAGTAAGCAGGCCATGTAGAGGAATTATGGCGTTCATTTTCCCTCCGTGGCGGAGAATGTCGATGTTGGCAGTGTGTTGCATTTGCTCTTGAGGCAGAGAAATGGTCTCTATCCAGTTGTTCATCAACCTTTTCTGCCATAATCTGCATTTCAGTGCAAGAGACTTGGATTTAACCTTAAAACTTTTTTGTGCTAATAGCTAAATACAGCCCAAAGCCAGGAGCAAGTGTCATAAAACACCAATTTTATTGCACTAACATGTCATAAGGGTAATTGTCTTTCACACACACACACACACACACACACACACTGGGGCCCTTAAACATTGCTCTAAAGCTTCTTTTCCTCGAACTGTCACCACAAATGGTCTCAAGTGTGCCAGTTCAGGGAGAGTAACCTTGAACAAAACTATTAAATCACAGAAGGCGATACAACTGTATTGCTGAATATATATGATGTTGTTACTGTATTTGGGATAAGAGCAAAGTTATTTGTCAGTTTTAGTCACATCCGAAAGAGTAAAGAGTAATTGACCTTTTGCTAAGCCCCGCCCGCTCAGTTACTGTTGATATCAAGCTTTCTGTTCTTGCATGGTACGCATACAGTTTGTAGAGATAATCGAGAAAGATTTACCATCAAAAATTCTTGGTAACTTTTGAAACAATGGGTCCTTGATTTCAGAGGGCTGTAATGACATCTCTCGCTTTATCCGCTGTAGCTATAGGTAGCTATTTCAGCTAACGTTAGCTTCTTACAGTTTCAAACTAACTAATTTCAAAAAGGTGATCCCTGTTAAAGGGTCTTCAATATGAACTACAGTACATGATATCGTGCAAAAATGTAGGTTAAAGCTGGATGTCCCAGGCAAACAGTCCTCAGTTCATGACCCATGTGGAAGACATGAAAAGAAAGAAACAGCATTGTAGAGCTATAATATGATAAACTGTTTGGCTGCTTATCTTTGATACTTTGACATGGCAAGACAGAGGTTAGATGCTTTATTTTTTATATTTTCAAACAGTGTTTTTGTTTCACTTTAAATGTTACAAGAAAAAAAGGCTTTTAAGATAAGGACTAACCAATGCCGAACATAACATTATCTCGGATAACCAGTTTGACTAAGTTGAGTTCCTTCCCCCAAATCCAATAAAGAACAGGACAGAGGCCAGTAGCCTTTAATCTGATATAGTAACATTTAGGACTGCCTTCCACATAGTGGGGACATACTACACAGTGGATGTGATATTGTGAACAGATCTTTTTTTAAAACAACCTGTAACCCCACAACATATGAAAAACTTTTTGGGTTAGGTTTGTAGGCAGTAAGCTAGTTAGTCGGACATGCTAAAGTTTGCAGCTTACATTAGAGCAGATAAACACAGTGTTAAAACCATTCCTTGGCCTTTTGATCTTGCATTTTTGGTTTGGAAATGTTAAAAAAAAGCCTCTTTCTATAATCGCTCTTAATAAAGCCCAATACTCACCACTTCAAACGTGAGGAGAAATGCAAAGCTTGCAAAGGACTGCTGTGTCTAGTTGCTAACCTATGATAGGACAGTTGCTGTTTTGGGGTGAAGTTTAGCAAACGGTCAATTCTTCAAGGATTTACTGATGTTGCTGATTCATTTCCTCATTGAAATTAATTGACAATCACATAGTTGCTTGTTTTTTTCTCCAGCAGATTTATGCTGACCATGACCTTTTGGTTTTTTTCTTCCAAAAATTTGTTTTGCTAAATATATCTATATATAATCCTGTATAATCCCCTCCAGCTATTTTCACAGTGTATTAACCCATTTCAAATACCTCATCTTAGTTTTCCAAAAGTTGCTTTCCAAGGCAAGAGTCTCTTTCAAAAAAGGAATTCGCTACTCTTTTCATCGACAGTGTCATTTAATGAGAGGCACTTACAGTAGACTCTACAATTAGGTGTTTCATGACAACCTCGGGAGGAAAATTAATCTCTCAAATGAAATTGGTCTCAGTGCTCAATATGTCACCCAGTGGGATGCAACTTCATTTCTATTCATTGACCCTCCATGAATTAAAGCTCATTTCCTGAATGTGTGGCTTCTCGGAGGCTCCCACAGCAGGATGCTGGCTTTCAACCGTACCAGCTCAGAAAACCTTCCCCTCTTTCCATTTGATTCAAGGATTAGATCTGATTAAAGATTTGAGCTGGACAACCTCTGCGACAGCCGTGCAATCTCCTTTTTTTTCTTTCACAAGTCGTCCTCTTAAATTTACATAAAGCTGATGGGATTTTGGCTTCAGATTCTTCTGATTCTCCCACGCTTCATGAGAATGACAAGGATGGGTTACAGCACATTAGAAGAAGCAACCTTAGTCATAGAGCTAGGAAGTCATTTGTTGACTGATATATTGTTACCAGCAACTGTTGCCATTGATAGCTTTCAAAAATCCTTTAAAATGACATTCAGCTACTGTCATTGGCTTGTATCTACAAATACACTTCTACACTCTACACATCCTGTCTCAAATGTCATGTTACTACTTAACAAAATTACTACTGTTCAACAACAAGACAAAGACATGTTTTTTTTCTTTTTCCCTTTGGTGGAAGTGTATTGTGTAAGTGTGTATGTAAACATAGTTTTGACTGCAGCTCTCAAATGAAGAGAACCATGTGCCACACAAGCAAAGAAACAATACAACCAAAACTCCTTACGCACTCATAGTCCACATCTAGGACAGGCTGGCAGCAATAGAAAACAAGTAATACATCTTTTTGTTTTGCGTAGTCATGAAAATATCTGTTTTATACAAAAATTAAATACAGTTACAGTATGTTACAACTTTTTTTTCCCCATACAGGTGAGCTCGAGCATGACTACAAAGCCTCTGAAAAATAAAACGAAAAAGTACTAGATTGGTACTTCTCATGGGGCTTGATAATAATACATGTGCAGCTTTTGGCAAAACAACAGACACCCTTCAGCAAAGTAAAATCACCAGAGTCACCAAAGCACAGGGAGGAGAAAGTGAGGGGAAAAGGGGACGAGTGAGGGAGAGGAGAGAAGAAGAAGGTAACAAGTATGGAGGGAGGCAGTGAGGCAAGATGTTTTAAGATGTCCCCGTCCACATTATTATTTTTTAATAACTTCAGATGATACTTAGAAATCATGTGTCTAGTTTTGTACAGCTCTCAGAATGTCTATCCGAGTCTCCAGTCTGCCTTTAATGAAGTATCAGCCAATGACAAAATCAAACAGCCAGGGCTCCAACCGTTTCCTCTGTGACATTATAAGACAGCAGTGACTTCACCAAGCCTTTCATAAATCCATCTAGCATTCAGTATAACAGATCAGTGCACAACCTGTTGCACAAGTAACACTGTCATCACCCACCACTGTGGCCTTGGATATACAAAAGAGTTGTTTATATTGTATGCTGAGCACATTGTCCACACATCCTATGTCCTTCGTTAAAGTTGAGAGTTCAGTCTCAACATATGTGGTCTTAGGGTTTTGGTTGAGGATGGGAGGCCGTTCAGGTCTCTCAGCAAAGGGAAACAATCAATAGCGGGAGCACTACGAGGGTAAGAGCGAGCGGGCTGCCGATGGGGAGATGATGGAAGGAGGCCCGTCCAGACAATTGGTCATCACACTCCCCAGGGCCCTGGCAGCGAGCTCTCTCGCACAGGACGCCCGTGAAGCCGGGTGAACAATGGCATCGCTGATGGTGGTGGCACGTGCCACCGTTCTGACAGCGCAGCATCGCGTTGTCACATACCCGAGCTGTGGAGACAAAGCAAAAAGGGCAGGGGAGACAGGAAGGGGTGATTAATAGATCACTCAGTGATAGGGCGGCAGAGAACATCAACGGGCAAGTTCACAGGGCACAAGCTGCCTCTTCTTGTCCTGTCTGCATGTCCTTAGAGCACAGCTGACACATTAGGGTGGATGAAGCCAAGGACTTTTGTGTAGGAGTGCGCAGAGGAAGAGGAGACAGACAACCAGGGCGCATACTGTATGAATGCTAGAATGCAGCCTACAGTCTGTGAAAAACCTCTCCATGAATGATTGTTTGAGACAAAAGAACACAGACAGACATTTTATGGATATTTTTAGGAGCACCAAAGGGACTTTAGGGCAAATAATCCTGGCAAAACAAAAGAGCAAACAAACCATGGCAGTGATGAGGTGAAATTAACGATTAGTGAATCAAAGGATGCCAGAGTATTGTGAAAAAGCCCCTCTGTGCAGAACGGGAGAATCAAATTTTGCTTCCCTCTGGCACAATGACACTCGAAGAACAGAAAGAGGGGAAGACATGGGATGGATACCTGGCTCCATCTACACCGCCGCTACCTTTGATGTGCAAATACGCATTTCCAGGTAATTGCTATTATTTTCTTGCCCGCGGTTAACCTTACAACAAACAATACAACCCTGTTGGAAGAAAAGGAGGTAATATCCACGACTGCATTGTTCTAGTGGCCACCAAACATATCTTTGTTTTGATATAGACTGATTAGGACTACGTAAGCTAATATTCACATTTCCAGACAAAAATCTCACGACTCAATTATCCCAGGAAGCCCCTCTGCTGGCAGAGGTGAAATCATGGTAGATGTAATATTTGCCAAGAGATTTCAGTGTAATTGGATATCTCTCCCTGCATAAATAGTAATCACATTTTTGGTTTTCAGTAATGTCTCTCATGCATCAGAATAAACTCAACAAATAATCATTGCTCCTGCCAAAACTGATTAAAAAGGCATTGGTGTTGCATTTAACTTAATAATATTCCCATCCCCTTCACAGAGACACCACTGCTGGTATGTTCTTACAATGGAAATTCCACCTGTGGATATAGGGTTTTAGGGTCAATATGGGATTTTCAATAATTTTGTGATGTGTGTGTGAAGTGTTGTAAATTTCTCTTTTGGTGAACCCACTTTCCTTCCCTCGTCTGCCTCTACTTTTGACACTTACGACAGCCTTGTTGTGTTCAACTGTTTTTTTTATGTATTTATAGAAAGATTGATAATGATGGCAGGATAAGAGCAAATATAGCACTTCCTCCAGTCAGTCAAACTCCTTACTTAAAATGCAGCAGGTCTGAAGCTGTGTTGCATGATAGATTTCTCTCCGTATGATGAACACTGGTGCAAAATAATGAGTCTGGCAAGAAGCCACTGCTCTTTTATTCAGAGACTGTCACCAAAACCTGACATTTACAATTGATGTTTTAGATGGATACATTTTTTTTTTCGAACACAAAACTTTTTTGAATTGATGCTGGGAATATGACATCATAATGTTTATATTTAGATTGAAACAAACACAAAAAACACACACACACACACACACACACTACAGACCCTGATCTGCATATCATATCACGATTAAGCTGTTTGTTTACATTCATTTTCCTTTAAAAGCCAAATCAATACTGAACAAGAAAAATAATTATGGTGCAGATGCATTTGAGCGTGATGAACAAATGTTGATCATTTTCATAATTAGAGGCAGTAGTGCAGCGGTAAAATGGTTGAAGTAGAATTACTGTATTATTATTGGGTGTATTAGAAGCTGTCTTCAGCCATTGCTGATAAAGTCAACTCCTCTCATTCCCTTCAAAAGCACTGTCCTGCCTGCCATGACCACTGACAGTTTCTGTACTGCGGGTTTTGTAAAAAAATCACACAGTTTTGTGTACATATTTTGCAATTGCCTGGTGCAATGCAAAGTAAGGACGTAATACTTTAATATTTTGTAAAATAACAATGGAACTTTACTGTTTTGGTTGACTCTCACCGCATTCAAAGCATTGTTTTCGGCAGAGGCAGGCAGCTGTTTTTAGCGAAAAGTACACAACGTGCTCAGCACGTAGATAGATAGTAAGAAATTAGCTGGTGAACATAGTGCAGCATTTAGCAGCTTAAGAGCCAGATCTTTCTCTCAGGAGCAGGTGAAGACCAAAAACAGAGCTAAAAGGAGAGTGAATATTGGACTTTGTGTGGTGTTTGTCAGGTAGACAGAAACACAACTGATGTTGCTCTGTGTCTGCTGGATGTGTAAATAAACAACCTTTTGCTAACAAGTTCGCCATGTCAACTTGAAATGTGATAATATTTAAGTGCCCCCCCCCCCCAGGTATTGCAGGTTTAACTGTACCTTAATTGTAACGTTTATAGTCAAGCTTAACCCGAAACCAAACCTGTCCCAAAACACTGCATGCAATATAGGCTTAAGGCCAGCCCAAATATGTCTCAGGCCCCAACAGTCTTGGTCCAAGCCTGACAGGATCTAGACTGCTAGCCACTTCACTCATGCCCAAGAAAATGAAAACCTCACTAGAGCAAAATTGTCTGTACTTGAACATTGCATGGATTAAAATGAACTCCTGAATCTGAGTGCTGCTGCCCTGTCCTCAGTGGGTTCAAACATTAATGGCCGTCTGGCTACACCCCAAACACTGTTAAAGCAGCTTTCCCATTTTGTAGCTAATGGAAAACACCTGCTCTGTGTGTTTTGGTTAAAATTTCAAAGGGATCAGCTGAGTCTCCATTGTCTAGTCTACCCATTAACTTTGTTGCCTGTGGCTGAAGGATAATTTGCGTGTCCTAAAGCAGACCCTCAGGACCATTGTCTTTCCAAAAACATCTTTAGCCCAATTAGTTTGTCCAGAGGCTTAAACCTGCAGTATCTTTGTGGAGCCACAGGGCCCTGCTGTCAAGACAAAATAAAGTGGAAAATAAGTCAATTATTCTGTGTCACCCAGAAAAAAACCTCACATAGTGACTGGGTATGTGAAATAATAAAAACTTGGCGCTTTTTCTGTGTTAATGCAACACAGTGAGCCAAATTTATGATTCGGGGAAATGTTACTTAACACGTACATGTATTTACACATGCATAGTAATCATCAATAAACCTAATTTAAACGTAAACATTTTTATTTGAATTGGAATATGAAATATGAAATATAAAATGTGATTTTTATCTCATATGAAAAAGCCAGAGGTGTATATGGAAACAGAAATAATGTTTAAAAGCGATATTTTCATTTCACTTCCATAAAATTGGGGGACAAAATTAAAGCAGCAGAGCCTGAAATATCCTCACGTTTAGTCCCAAGCAGGGTTTGAAATAAGGGGGAGCTATGGGGAGTTCGGCTCCCCAGAAAGAGAAAGCCTCATTTGAGAAATTGAGGGGGAGCTCTCAAATATTGTAATTTTTGGTGCCATTGTTTTTTTTCCTGCCTACTGTGTGTCTGCATTTCTATTGTTTTCTCAGCGGAGAACGATTAAAAAAACATTGCAACCATGAATCATTTTTCTTTGTTGTCCCAGGCTCTTAAGTATAGGTCAAGTCTCCAAAACACTGCATCCTACATTTCCCATAATGCAACTCAATAGTGTTTCCAGTTTGTAACACAGGCTTCCTGCTTAAAAACTGTAGTCTTCCTGATGATGTCATTAAGGGTTATGTTTTCAGACCAGCCACAGAAAACATAGGCTGACAGCACTCTCTCTGACACTAAACTTGATGTGTAAATACAGTGAAGTGCCTCTTTAATAATAGATAACAAAAATACAATATCATGCTTTTTGAATGATTCTCTACATACAACCTTATCTTACTCAGGGGAGTCGACACATTTGTCATGTGTGACAACACTCACTCTCTGACTTGTGCTGGCAGCAAGTGAGAACAGAGCAATCTGAATCCTGGCCATGCACCAGCGTACTCTCTCTGAGACATATGTGCACCTAACACCTCTGTCAGATGTGTGACATTTTAGCAGTATAACTGTTATGACAGATCCATCCTTGGGCCCTGGTGTTGCACGAAGCAACATGAAGTAAATTCACCACAGCAACAGCACGGCAGGGTTAGGTAGGAAAGACAAAGAGCTGCATTACATTTCATATTGCTGCTTGTGTGACTGGAAGCATGATGCAATTGAAAGGTATGTTTCTTAAACGTAATTTTGTCTTATCGTACTGTATCACACTGTATAACACACTACTGATTCGATTGTTTTGTCAATTTGGACACATTTCATCTACTATGATGCTATATCGGATATATTGTTCCTTCTATTGTGACTTTTCTTTCGATGATCTGGCAGTCTGTTTATGTCCTAAACATACTCATGCAGTTCTCTAATCCTCTCATCTCAAGGATGATGATGTCCTCAGACACTGTGCGACTGAAGTCCCTGAGATACAGCATGATATCGGGTTAAAAGTCACAAATCGACGCCCTGGACCGTAGCCCCTGTCACTCCTCCTTTGTGGAAGATCTAGATCTTATGTCGTAGAAATAAGTTCTATTGAATAGCCACCTTTTTAAATGCATCAAATTATATTAACAGCTCTGATATTACACGAATCACTGAGTCTGAATAGTATTAAACAGTATTAAAGATCCTCTTTTTTACAAGAACGACCCTGGAGAGACAGCAGCACCTCCGTTTAATTACCTCCAGGGAAAAAATTCATATTCATAGTGATTAATTGAATAGTTTTGAAAAGCCTTTATAACTATAGATTCACCAGTGCAATTAACTATAACTGGAGACAGTTTTCAGTTACAGGATTTGCTAATTATATGCTCTGAGACAAAATAGTGTTGCTTCAATTACATGAATCAATATCTTTTGCCATGATGTCAGGGTAAGCTGAAACCCCGTTCAGCCATGCCTCCTGTTATCATATTAACATGAAGGCTTCATCATTAGTCATGACTCGAGGCTCTAAAGTTCAATATAAATTGTCAGCTGCATAGTACCACTTGACAGAGGCAGGGATACAATACTGCATCTCAAGACAGAAAGTGCCTGATTTTCCTTTTACTCAACTCAAGTGCTGTGTTAGTTTATGCTTGTCAGAATTAGAAGATTATAAAGTTGCATTAAAAGAATCGTTTTTGGAGATTGTGTTTCTTGTTAAGAGTTAGATGAGAAGCTATAGCATGCAACCTGTTAACTTAGAGTGGAAGCACAGGGAAACAGCTAACCTGGCTTTGTCCAAAGTTCAAAAATAGGCCTACCGGCATTAATAAAGCTCCCTAATGAACACATTGAATCTTGTTTGCTTTTGATTTAATCTGTAGGTGAACTGGGAGCTGTGGTTTTATGGGAAGTTGCATGCTGGTTTGTCCAGAAAGAGGTACATCATGTAAGATACAATGTGTTTTATTAGTAAGCTTTAGATCTTGCATATTTGAACAGAATCAGGCTAACTGTTTCCCCCTGCTTCCAGTCTTTATGCTAAGCTAAGATAGGCAAGAAGGCAAATAAGCATATTTTGTTGTTAATATTTTCTGCCTCCAGCTCCACAAATAGGAGGATTTACCACTTTCTCTGTATATAACATTGCAGGTGAAAAAAGACATTTAACCATGTCACCTTTGACTCTGGGAAATGTTTTTTTTCAATATTTTATGATGTTTGATATGCTATTGATAAGTTATATTGATTGATTAATCAATATAACTTAAAATAATCATCTGTAGCAGCTCTGCATGGTACATATTATGGCAAATGCTAAATAACTTCCTTGTGTTTGTTTCAGAGACACCGCAGCATACACTAAAACATGTTACTTCTCCTACTAAAGGATTTTTCCTGTGAAATCACATACTGATATGGGGGTTTAGAAGTGCTAACATAAGTGCAGCAAATGCAGTGCACCGACATGTAAAAGCTTTTCATGAAATAGTTATAGGTTAGATTGATACTGTGTTATGACACTTTATATGGAAATCAGGAAATTGCTCCAGTGCAGTAACTGGTTTCTTTTCACCTTTGACTGCAACAAACAGGTACATTTTATTCCCAGCTTTGTGAGTCCAGAAAAGAGAAGGAAATGCCCTCTGTTGAACGTGGAAATCCTGAAAGTCCTCTTTTAATTTTTTCTCTTCAGGCTGAGAGAGCAGTGGTGCAGATGCAACTACGCAGGATATCTGGGCCTGAGGATTAACTGGAGATATCTGGAGATCAATCTACATAAACCCCCCTGGAGCCTCTTCTCTCCTTCCCTCTCCTTCTCCTCTTTCCTTTTTTTCCTTGTGAACATGGCAGAAAGGGTGCACCCCCAGAGAGCATTCTGGGTATTTAAAAAAAGGGCATGATCAAAGGGGTTAGGACTCTGATCATGAGGCATGTGGTCCATTCCCTACAGTGTTCTCACAACAAAAGGCCTGCCTTGTAAGGACCAGCGTGTGTTTGTGTGCATGCAGGATGAAAGCATCTGGGCTTTGGGAAATTATTTGCTATTTGCAAATTCTATATAACACTTTTCTTTAAAAATTGCCAATCAATAAGCAATCAAATCTATCTATGTATTGTTAATGTCATGCTGAAGTTACAAAGCCTATAAGCCTACCTTGGTTACGATTTGCAACACCAAGAGATGAAGCATTTGCTCGATCTGTGTAAAAATGGGAAAGGTTATATGTTACACTGGGTTGTCATATAATTCATGCTGTTATGTAGTTAAAGCACAGGGACAGCATGCATAGATTCTGGTTTTTTACAATAATCCGTTTGTTGTCTGGGCTGATTTGCCTCAGAATTATTGGAAAATGTCTGCCACGTGTTTGGAGTAATAAATGGACTACTGTAGTATAGTGTGCATGCAGCTTAAATGAGTGAATCTTCCACAAGACAAAGGCAGAGACATGTACATATGGTAGCTGCTTCTGCTATCCAGTATGAGGAGTCACCTTCAGGCATAAACATGCGTAGGGATGCATGGTGGGAACCACGCCTACATAAAAGATGGTTTCCTTTCTCTTTGGGCAAATATCTGTCTGTGTGCTTAGAGCAAATATTCTAGTGTGGAAGGGGGAAAACGATTCTCAATAGTGCCTGCTGATTCACTAGCTCAAACATGCAAGACTCCTACAGGATTTGATGAACCAGCAAGTCATTTAATCTAAAACCATATGAGTGTTTTTTGCAAGTTTTAGCTTGTTAACTACAAACTAATATTATTGCTGACCATTTTGCAAACCATGCTGCAGAGATTTAATGTATTTCCAAGCATAAAACAATTGATGCCTGGAGGATAGGAAACTTTTCCGATATCCATTGTTTTCCATTGGTCCATTTCCATTCATTTCAGTACAATATGAAAATCAAAAAGCCTCTTAAAATCTGCTTGTGGTGTGCGATTTATAAAAGCTCCACGGTCATTAAGTTAACTGCTCAATGCTTTTAATGCTACCTGCAAATATATGGAAATCAGCCATTGGCTTCCATTCATTTCCCAGAAAGGAAGGAAAATCAAATTTCCTAAATACAAAATATGAAACATAAGACAACATGGTTTGCAAAGCTGTATATATGATTTGTGAACTGGCTAAATCATGAAAATCAATCCTTTACAATGTTTTTTTTTTTAACGAGATAGAAATGTTGTCAATGGGATGAGAAAATTCTATTTGTTTCTAATGCAGTATTTATTATTTATTTCAAGGACTGTCTGGGAACAACTGTCACTATTAAAACTGCATTAGAGGAAAGTTTTCTCACATTCATAAAAGTAGGATATCAAGATGTAATTCTACATAAATGCCCTGTTAGGATGGATTTTTTTTCACTGTGGAAAACATACTGATGAATGATAATGGTAATGTATGGCACAATTGCTCACACCAACATCATCAGTCAAACAAGAGTTAGTCATCACTGAGGGAGGAAGCCATTAGTCAGCATGCCAATTTAAAAAGCTTACTTACGCACTGGTCCATGATTACTGGGAATACCTGCGAAAAGAGAAAAATGTTTCATTAAGGCACGACTCCTGTCATTTTACTCTTGAAACTTTAGTCACGAAACTGCAAGAGAAAACATTTTTGTTTGTGTTGTGCCTTGAATAATTCACAGCCCCCCAACACTTGTCCAATTGGTCTCCACTCTGTCCACTGATTAACAGCAGCCATGGCTCTGCAGAGAACCTGACCACTGTGTTGTCCAACACCCGCCCTCTTCTGATGATAATAACAGGTCTGCCAGTGACGAAATGTCAACAGAATCAAAACTCTAAATATAGAAAAAGTCTTTTCATCAGAGTTTTCATTTATGTTTGCAAACAGTTTGTTTTCCTCATCTGCTATTTGCTTGTCTTTAAAGGTAGATAACGGTCATTTTTCTGTATCACCTTTGAATCAAACCAAGAGCTGACTTTGGCAACCTTGATGCAGCCTTTGTCTGAAACATATGTTATCAGTATTTGGCTGTGGATTCACCATCTTTGTGTTACGTTTATGTAATCAGCGGGCAAATCCTACCCCACAATTAGTGCAATTTCTGAATCTGTTTTCAAGCTTTACCGCTTTGTCCCTCTGTGATTATGTTTCAGTGGGGTTTTCATATTGTTAGCAACCCATTCATCACTTCATTACCAGTTCTGGGCTCTCACAACAACAGTTGGCAAGTGCACAACACTGCAGCAACAGGAAAAGCACAGAGTTTAAGCTCCAATTTGCAAGAAAGCAAGCAACCTGCAATTCCCAACGAAGAGTTGTTCTTTGTGAGGAATGGAGGGCGAACAATATTGCCCTTTGAAGCCAAAACACATTCTACAGTCTGATCAAACTCTCAGCCCCAACCCCTCTTAACCTGTGAACCTGCTTTGGAACACAAGATGAGTTGACGCTCCCTGCAAAGTGGACTGTCAACATAATTCTCGAAGTGATTCCTCTTCTGCTCTGCAGGTAACTTACAGATTTTCTCCTCCTTCTTTTAGGGAAGCCTTGGATTTGAATCACTCTCAGTCAATCTCTGCCGCTGACAGCTATGGCCCATAGCGACGCAGGGCTCCATTTTTGGCTCTAATTTATTAGATGGAGGGTCACGTATGTCCATATATCTGCATGTGCAGGGATTTGAATATGTAATAGACCTAGCCCTGTTCCTACCTGTGAGATAAATGACTTTCATGATTAAAGTGGAAGACTTGATGACAGATGAAAGCTATTAAACCATAATTACATTTTGCACGTTCAACATATTTGTCTTGATACGAGGGCTGTATGTTTAATATCCTCATAGGAAATATGAGCTTCACATAATGAATAAAGGCATGTTACGGGACCTGGGCTTTACTGTGAGAGAAATAAGAATAATTCAAGACAAAAGTGTGTTCATTCAACACCTGAGGGACCAATAATGTTACGTCACTTCCATGTGCAACATTATTGCATTTTATGCCACTGCCAAACAAGTGCTAATATTGCTTTTGATATGGCTAGACGTTGGTTTCATCAGTTCAGTGCAGATGCGGCCAAGTGTTGAATTTTTTAATAACGGCCTGTCAATCTGACAATGAGCACCACATTGCAGGGAGACTCATAACACAGAAGAGGTGCAGGGGTAAATCCAGCAATATCTCCTTAGAGTTCACAAACGTTCCCATAAACAAACTCACCACACAATCATCATGTGTTGCACCTGCATGCACACACACAAACACACACACACACACACACACATACACATCGTTTTGTGCACATACATGCATACACAAGCACAGACTCATAAGACACATAGTCATATATATGATTGGGTAATCCTCCAATTCATCATCAACAAATAGCCCAAAGAACAGCAAGAAAAAGTACCGTTACTGCACCAATGTACTCACACTAAATCATTGGATCTATTGCAATATCATATCTCTGTACAGATCTAATCAGAGCACCATGTCTGAGGATTCAAGTCAGACAATCAAACTGAGCATCTGAAAAACCTGCTGTCAATCCCAGCCGTCTGCTTCCATGAAAGTTTCTGACTATAAGGCTGAATCAGTGTGAACGGAGGACCAGAGGGCTAGATCTTCCACCATCTGGCCTCGCCTGGCCGTCCACCACCACATCCCTGAGTGGCTGTATTAGATTTATTGAGGCAATGAGCCCCCTGCCTCAGGCATGGGATTTGATAAATGTGACTCAACTCCCGTCCAAGATTATAATGGGGATAATGCAAAAGAGCACCTTCTGCTTCAGAGATGCCACGTGAACAGGCAGAAAAATACCCAGCATTAGGCCACACTTGTCATTGGAGTTGAGATAGGAACACTAAATTCAGTGTTAAAGGATTGGAAGGAGTGCTATTTATGTTAACTTAATACTGAATGAATGAAACATACAGTGGCTTATCAATTATTAAATCCCAACAAAACAGGCAGGCAAGAATATATCCAACAAGTGCTCATATCTAAATAACAAAACAGGTTATTTGTCATTACTGCCTTTCAAAATGACCCACTTGACTGTTCTAAAGATGACTGTTTCTGATCGGCCACCCCTGTGGTTCAGGTATGGGTCATACTTATACCTGTTTGACAAAATAAAGAGCTAATGTGATAAAGAGGTGCAACAATCTTTCAAGGGCAAAGAGTAAAAGTTATATATTATAGCAACCTTCATCAGACACCAGTGCCTGCTGTAGCCAGACTGGAAATGGTGCGTTACATCCAGCACCAACAGTATCACTAGTTAAATTAGCTGCATATCTACCGAACTTTAGAAATACTGATATACTTACATATATTTGCCGTTCCTTTGGGTATAGGGAGGTAGGAGCCCACACTCCAGGCTCTTCCGTGGTAGTGCCTCTTACAGCGGCTGCAGTCTGGCCCTGTGGTGTTGTGTTCACACTCACAGCCCAGCTTCCCCTTGTCAAACACACAGCTGTTGGCATGCAGGTTGCACTTGCACCTGAGACAGAAAGATAACAACAAAAGACGGACACATGAATAGGCATCATTTTTGCACCCATTGAATCAATGCCCTCTGGAGGGAATACACAAAGTCTGCCCTTGCTGCGGCGTTTATTTAGGCTTTTCAAATTATTTGACAGGGGTAAACTGAAATCCTGGTGGGTTATCTGACTTGGATCGTGCCTCCACAAAGCTTCATTATGCTCTGCTTTAAAAAAACAAGGCCTCATTTGTCGCTGCCCCTGTGGAGAGAACAGCGATGCGAATAAGGTCACTTTTGCCACTCTGAGAGTTAAATGAAAGGCACTCTGTAAGATTCGCTAATTGAGCACAAAACAGGGATCTGATAGAGGGTTCATAGCATAAAGAGAAGCAGCGCAGCCTGAGAATTCTCTTTTTTCTTTCTCTTCAAAGTTACTGTGTTATTTGGCAAGGGAGCCTTCAGGCAGGAAACCCTACCGGTCGGCGGAACTGGTTTATTAGACAGAACTGTGGCAGAGCTGACAGATGCTCCTGACAGGAGAGGAGAGAAAGGCAGACGGCTTTCAACACTCAACCAAATCCACCCCCGCTTTGACCACATGGAACAAGCGTGCTTGTATTTCCAAGTGTGTGGAAGAAGTTGTTTGCAGTTTGAGTCTCACTTCTAACAACAGAGAGTAAATTGCATGTTCTCAGAATATCACTTTTTTTTATTTTAGTGAGAATTGTGTTTACTCCCGGTGAGGAGCTCTATCAGAGGAAGGACAGGCCGTGTCTGTTGTCACATGAGATATTATAGTTTCATGTGCCACGCATAATCCAAATATAATTCTCTGTATTTGATTTTATTCCTAAGAGGGTAAAAGGTTACAACTAGTGACCTCAGCTTCTTGGGAGGTTGGTGGGGTGATACAGAAACAGTTGGGAGGGGCCACCATCGAGTGGATCTGACACACTACCCGTCCACAGGGGTTTGGGCGGCTCATGGTTTCACATCATGCCTATGTTTGTTTTTACAAAGTGCTTCCGAGGAAAAGAATTCTCCCATTTGAGACAGAGGAGCCGGGTATCTGTTGCCTACAATCGCCAGTGAACATGAGACAGAGAAATGACAGCGGCAGTAAGGAATACATTTATTCTAATTGACTTCCTGGCCTTACTGTGACATCTCACATTAATGATAGATAAATGCGGGAAACAAGGGAAAATATAGCCTGTTCTGCATAGCTGATAAGGAGCAGTAAAAAGTCAGGGAATAAGATAAAGTAATGTGGATGTCTGGTAAGATAAACCTATGAGTAACACTTTATTTTAACCTCACTATTTATTTTAACACACTATTTTATTGTAAAAATGTCTTCATAAAAAATTACTCTTCTAAAAATGAAAGGTGCTTTATTAGGGTTTGAATTGTTTACAAATATGAATATTTAAATCTATTTGAATTAAAGATATGCTTATAATCGCTTACTGCAATTCTATAGTGTAAAATAAACGTTTACTAAGTAATTATGCACGAATACATGTATGTACAAATCCTTTATACATTAACAGGGTTTCAAATAAATAAATATTGGCTTGTATTATAATGCATGTATTACATGTATGTGTATGTAAAACCATTTAGAAATGTATTGTACTTAAGACATGAATATATATAATTCCAACTGTCATCATTCAAAATTTAAATACATTACATGCACAAAAAATGTCCTTATATCAGTTTATAACTATGTAACAGGGTGTTATGCATTATAAACATTTATTAACTGTCTGGCACAGCTTATAAATACTAAATAGGGGGTTTACAAAGTGTTAACAAAATTAGTTAATCGGGAATGTAAGAAATAAAACTGAAGGGGCACTTTGAGTAATACTTAACTGAAATATCTGTGATGAAATATGCTCACTTGGTAACAAAAATGGCCAAAATAGCAAAAGCATGAGCCACACCAGAAAAGTTAAGCAATTCTACACTGGATTTTGACTGTTTTCTATGACTCAAAGTACGTAAAACTCACTAAAATCTTAAATTCAAGCCAGAAAAACGAAAACAACACATTTGCAGTTCTGTGGACATATCCACAGCTACAGAAACATTAGAGGTGAAAACAACTTCTTAAGCCTATTTATAAAAGAAAATCACCATCTGTCTTCAGGTTAAGTGCTGTCTCGCAATATTAGCTGCCATTATGGGTGTGACTGAATACCACATTCACATCAACTAAATGCTAGTGCCTCTTGCCACACATTCCCCATAGTCCTTAACTTTTTAATCAATTAAAGTCCCTGCTCCATAAAATTAATGACTGGGTGTAGCTCTTCTGCCATGCAGACAGCATCAGCTCCCTGAAGTAAAGAGCGATGAGATTTGACCTTCCACTTAATTAAAAACCAGCAAAATTTGGATCATGGGGCCCAACCGGTGCGGGTAGCACACTGATAGAGTAGAGGATGTGCACTCAGGGGAGCTCAGGGATGTGATGCTTTTGCCGCTGGCATTGTCATATTGAAATCAGAGAGTTTTTTTGTCCCCGGTTTGGGTCACAAGAGGGAAGAGATCCCCTAAATGTCCAGGCTTTTGAACCGGCACCACTGCAGAGACATATTTTATAAAGTTTTAATGACCTTTTATCCCGTGTACAGCCCAATAGCAATTGTTATTATCCATTATCCAAACAAGTCACCCTCCCTTAGGAGGCCCTGGAGATCATCCAGCATCTCTGTCCTTCCCATCAATTCCATTTCTTCAGCTGGGGGTGAAAATGCTCTTAGAAAATATGAAATGAACACTGTTATGGATGAAGTGTGTGCCTGTTATTGTTCAGGTGTATGTGTGTGTTTATGTGTGCAAGAAAGGGGTTGTAGGAGTCACTACTTAAAGGGTCACTTGATCAAAATCACAAAAAAAAGCATATTTTCTCCCCATCCAGTGGTATCTAGTTCTATAATTTTATTTGTTCAGGTTTTCAGAATCAGAATCAAAATTTGAGATCTCAGTGTCTGAGACTCCTGCCTCCACTTCAATACAATGGAGGTGAATGGAATTAAGTTTGTGGTGAGCAGTGAAAATTGCATTTAAAAAAATCTACAGGAACATCTCTGTCCAGAAAAAAATGTCCCACTTATTATTATGTAGTAATAAGTAATAAGTAGTTTAAGTAGTTTCAATGAAAAGTGTTCACAGCGAGGTCTGTGAATTGTCCAGAGTAACAAGGACATTGCCTCTGCTGAATTTTATAAATAAAATGTTTGAATGCTGTCAACACCACAAATGAAGTTCCCTTTACCTTCGTTGATCTGCTGAGGAGGAAGAAATATCACAGACAGATATCTTAACACTATCTGCAGGGTTAAGTCTCATTCTAGGTAAACAAGAAAATATATGTACTTTTTTGTGTAATTTGAACAGACCAAAGCTTTTACATTCAGCAGGGTAGACTCGAGGCTTCATCTAAGTATGAGTGTTGCCATGACCCTCTTTAATCCTCCCATTTAAAAAAAAGAAGACATTATAATGCACTGCATCTGATTCATGCTACACCTGGTAAATAATGTGATACAAATTCTGGTCTTGGACTAAATTGTGGCCTGTGAATGTGCATGCTGAATGTAACAGAGAACACATTTCTACATTGCGCATTAAGGTGAGGTGAGAGTCTAGTTTATGTTGATATTCTGGACTAGACAGCAGCAGTGCCCTGTGTCTTCTCCTCTGGCTGCTGCCTAACCTTGGCTTCTCCTGACTCCTTGGCACTGTGTTGACAGGCTCACTGTGTCTAACACAGCTATTCTTCCTTGTGACAGCTGCTAGCATCTCTGATCCAAGACAAGAGAGGAGCACAGAACTCGTTAAATAAGAACCTCAAAGCAGAAGAGCCTGAACTGACAGGTTAGAGAAACTTTCATTTTTTGCTAATTTTCAAGGTGAACCACACACTGACTTTCAAGAAATGTATGTTATAGTAATAACTATAACTAAATAAATGACTGTGAATGGTGAGAAATTATGGTTATGAAAGCCATAATACATTTAATAGTCTAAAGAGCAGATAAAGAATGTAACAGGATTAAAGTTACTGATAAGTGATGTCCTGTTAACTGGGGCCATCCAGTAGAGACATCATTATTTGAAAATGTAAAATAAAAAATGAAAAACATGGAAAGATATTTGGTTTACCTATCCACCTTATTCCTAGTCCCATGATATATAATTTACGTGAATTATGGGCGCGAGATCCGGTTATTCCTTTCACTGAACCAGCATTTAGCATTACAGTGACATATTTAGCTACTTTCTTGATTCCATTGCTACAGACAGTGATGCAGTGAATGATTCATAGTATTCCATAATAATAAGGATGGACACGTTTAGTTAAAGGAGGTTGAACAGTACTGTGTCTATGTAAAAGCAGACATAGAGCCAAGCCAGACGTTTCAAACTTGGCTAGGTTTCGATGAAATGTTGTTTTGACATTTTGGTTATATATAGCCATCGTTTATACAGCATTTCGCTGACTATATTTCAGTGTCGTAGGTCCCAACTACACGTTGAAATATGGTCCTTGAATTACTGTTGAAACAATGGGTTTATGTAACCTAGACGCTCCCCAAAGGTTTACTTTTCAATCATTAGTAGTCCAGTTTGAACCTAAATGCTGCAAATCACTACACTAGTGCTTATGAGATAAGGTCTTCGCTCTCTGTTTTTTACACTTCATGACCTCCTTGCTACTATAAATCTCACATTATTTTATGGGAATTTTTGATGCAAACAGACAATATGCAGTGACAATGTGCCTGGTGTTTCATGTTGGTGCCTGTGGTTCAACTTAGCTTTCTCTTTCTCCTTGTGGAGGCAATGATGTGGTTGACCTAATTGATTGTTTGCACCTGTGGTAGGGTATAAATCCCCAGGCTCACAAGGCCAGGTCATACACTGATGAAGGGCTGTCTGCGTATTATTCCCCACTACTCTGAAGATAAGGGAAATAAACTGCATATTGTCTACCTTTGGAAAAATAGTAAAACAGCAACTCCTACAAAATGTTTTCTAAAAAAAAAAAGCAACTTTTTTAAGACCATTGCCTAAAACCTGCAAATGTTTATGCAGACATTTTAGAATGGAAAGCCTCCTTTTCTTTATTTTTTTCCCATTACAGATTTAACCCAAGACCGCCACTCTGACTGATAAGACTGACTGAGCAAACCAGTCTCCCTCAGCTCTAAATCTCACCTGTTCCCTCACACAAGTCGCCCATGGTCAGAGCCTGTAATGCGCCTCTATGCTGTATAAATACATACTGAGGTTTCCTGAAACCTTCCTCGACAAGACACTTGGAGAGCCTCACATATCCTGACCGGTGATAGCTCTGACAGATATGGAGAGATCAAGGCAGTTGAGGGAAACTTTGGCCTTGCTGAAAGTTTTAGATGAATATCAATGTGTTACCTGGACAAACCAGAATAACCTTCCAACACCTCACAGAGAAAGAGAGGCTGTATGATGTCTTTTACATGAGAGGAGGGAACACTGTGATACATGTGAGCTATACAGGGAACAAAATGGAAGAATTTAATTAAAAAAATCAATTTAACTAGTTGTGGGATCCTGTCTCTTAATGTTCTGTCCTTCACTACAGAATCTCAAACAATGTGATTGGATGTGTTGGGAGAACGATGCATTGCATAATTTTCCATTCTGTTATTGGAAAAAATTACATTCATTGGCTCATGAGTGCTAATATCTTAGGCCTCAAAAAAGGGACACCCTGGTATGGCTAAATGTCCTCCAGCCAAACAAAGATGAAACAGAAATGACTGTTTTTGGAGCCAAAGAAGAATGATGAAGATCACAAACCAAGCTAGAAATCTTGGTGTAGTTATAGACTCGGACATACATTTGGATAATCTAGACAACACAATCACCTTAAGAATGGTCAAGTATCAAAGGACTTGCAGTATGTCTCTGCAGGTTTTAACTCAAACATGTCAATGCTTTTATCTTTCCTACTACTATAATGGTGTCTTTACAGGTCTCTCTAAAATGCCGATCAGACGGCTGCAGCTGATTCAGAACCCTGCTGCTAGAGTCCTTACTAAGAACAAGAAAGTGGACCACATCAATCCAGTTCTCAGATATTTGCAGACTTCCTGTGTGTCAAAGAATTGATTTTTAAAATACTGCTATTGGTTTATAAAGCACTGAATGGTTTAGGTCCAAAATACATTTCTTGTCTTGCTGCTCCGTTATGAACTGTCCAAACCTCTCAGATCTTTAGGGAAAAGAGGCTTAAAACCTTTCTGTTTCCCACTGCCTTTTATTTACTAACCACTCACACTGTATTTACTGCAATGTAATTGTAGTTTTCCTGTTATCTGTCTATTCAATGTCAGTTTAGCTTATTTATACTTGTACTTTAAAGTACTTTGAATTGCCTTGCTAATCTACAATTTTCAACATTTTCTATATTTAAAGGCTGTTCCCATTGTGTTTGCTCCAGTATTTCTAAAATCCTGCGGCCGTTATTGAAAGGAGCTAAGATTATCAGGTTTGCTAAACTTTAGTCTTTTGGAATAAATTAAATAATTCATGTATATTCAAATAAATAATATAGCTCGAACTGCGCACATGTGATCAAAAAATAATATGGAGTTAATACAGTTAAATGTTTATGAAAATGGCTCTACAGATAAAAAGGGACGCTGTAATGTGCAACCTAACTAAGTTTTAGGTTCATAACAGTTATCTATTCCGTTTCATAAACTAACATAAGGCAAAAGCTAAAGTGATTACATCTAGGTTTGGCAAACTCCAGGGGTAGTGATAGAAAAGACAAAAGTCTCCCACATCAACAGTAATTTGAGCAGGAACAAGCCAAATCCAGCTAACATAATGAGTTTGACAGCGTTACTTTACACTGACTCCTTTTACATTTTGGATGGCATTGAATTCTTTCACAAGGAGAGGAGGGGAGTCACAGAGTCACTTCATTACACCAGGCTGTGTCACCGTGAAATTGAAGAGTCCGATTAGGCTTGTTTTCGTCGTTCTGCGCTGTGGCCAATTTTGTCATTCTTCGGGGTGTAATGTAATACATCTCAAGCAAATTGTTTGCGTCCCCCATCGAAATATAAAGTAGCCCTGCCAGGGCTCCCCAAATTGTTGGAGAAATATTAGAAATGGATCACAAGTTAATTCCCCCTGCTTCAATTTTCTGCCGAGGCGAAATGAAATTTGAATTTGCATGGCTTGGGCCACTGCCACTGAAAGCCTGTGATTTGTTTCAATGACAGGGCCCATTATTGAAGTTGTGCATTGATGTAGGGATACAGTATGGTAATGTCTACCCCCCACATCCCACCTCAGCCCTCATGGTGGAGGGCCGTCTCATTCATGTGATGTAAGCCGCTGAGACAAGGAGGCAGCCGTGAAGAAATCGGCAATAGGAAGACATATTAAAATGGAAATCGGAAGCCGGCTGCATGCTCGGTGTACTGTATGTGTGTGTGTGTGTGTGTGTAAGCGTGTGAGGCGTGCAACTGTTGCTTATTGCATGCACTCACCTTCTACACAATGATGGGTGAAAGCACAAATAAAACATCTGTTTTCAGAGAAGTAGTGTTAATACTTGTAATGTAACGAGAGATAAACACACTTTGCCACCGCATTACTCAAGTGAGGACACATACACATAAACCTACACACACATGTACACACCATTTGAACTCATGAAGCCACAACAACATTGTCAGTTTCACTACAAGTAAAGCTTGATCATACAATAAGTGTAGCAAAAGGACATGTTGACGATTTTACTATTCATGGATGCCGGCCCTCCAGAGACAGCTTATGTTTATGTACTTTCTCTCCATATATTATTTACAAAGAAAGCCTGGGCCTTAACGAGCACTAATTAAACGCTGGAGACTGGGAGATGACTGGCAGAAAACATTGCGCCATGTGACAGGCATCTGGTGGAAGATAAGTGAGCAGTCGCTGGCAGAGCCGGTGAGAACCTTACGGTGGTAGCGAAGTAAACGCTGAGGGTCGTGTGAACCTGCACTTGAACCTGACTTTCAAACTCTGTCAATCAAGCTGGCTACAGCTGTCATGGTTCACAGGGCACAGGCTTGGAGGATTGGAAGTGTGTGTGTGTGTATACTGTATGTGAGAGACTGGATCAGAGCCAGTGAGTTTGTGTGTGTGCACATGTTTGTGTGTGTGTGTGTGTGCACATGTTTGTGGCTCATGTGGTGTGTGTGAAGGGCAAGACAGCAATGTAGACATTTAAAGGAGCAACAAAGAAGATTCCAGTCCATGACTAAAAAATGACTGTGTCCTGTTTTTGATAGAGTTGACTCATTGTTTACTTTGGCTTTCACCATATAAATGTATCTCTTCTCAAATAGTCACATTTCCAACTGCTAAATAAATGACACTGCAAGATATGATTCTGTTGGATCTCTGCTCTCACTTGCAGGGCTGTAGCCATATTTAGTTCACACCCCCATAAAGACGTTTTTGACAAGCCACCGAAAAGCATGTATCTTTTCTTTTTTTAAATTTCTTTATTAATTTAACAGTGCAATTACATTTTCTGATAATCTTATCTGACTACATGATGGTCTTGAAGCTGCGCGGGGATAACCCTTGTAGAAAAATACTAAATGCTTTTAAAATGAGCGATTTATACCAAAGCAACCTTAAAAATCACCATGCGTATTTGAAGAATATAAACTCCTCAGGCCGTTAAAACCCCCAACATTTCCATAAACTATATATTGTGTCCTTGATAGCTACCGCCTTGCTTGTTAGATCAAGACCTCAGAAATTTCAAATTTGAGTTATAATTATGTGTAACACAGGAGGACAAGATGCAATATCTTTTTGTCACTTATAGAGGTCGATAAAGGTAAAAGTCCCTACCTGTGCTGCACTACTTAACCATGTAGTATATACTGGTAACTGTGTGGGCATGATATAAAATGCAAATAGTAATTGAACTTTGGCACTTTTGGCTGATTCAAATAAACAGGCTTTGACAGAGTCTTCACCAGACATGAAAAGAAAAAAACCCCACATCCATTTGAGGCAGCAAACGTCCCAAAAGGGAGGGAAACAGAAATTGCTCAAAGATGAGGGTGAAGTTGGGTTCAAAAACCTTTCAGCATATGAAAATTTCGAAGGAAGAAAAGTATAAAAACACGGGCTGGACTAAAAACCCAGCTACAAAGCTGTTTACACTCCGTGCGACTGGATGCTCTGTCATCTTTGTAGTAGTTGAAACATAACCCAATTACAGAAACAGATTTACTGTAATATTTGCACAAATTAGACTGTGAACATCACGAGGTGATGGCAAACTGCTGGAATAATGACTCCTCAATTTTTCACATACTTTGCAACAGTCAAAGATTCTGAAACCATTTCCACCCACTGAACTAAATATCAACAACTTCCATCAAGCTACTCAACAACATTCTTTACTCAAACACACAGACGAATATTGATTTATATCCTCCTGCTGCATTCTGGCCTCGAGTGAAAGCTCGACAGAAAGAGGGAGAGGGACACACAGAGGTGGCGAGAAGGCTATTTCTTCAGGATAGAAAGATATTCAAATGTAAGTAGTGTAAATGAGGGAGGTAAATGTCCTGGTGTGATATAATTACGCTGCTTTCTCTTGAAGTTCTATATGCGACTATTGGAAAACACATGCTGCAGATATCCTCGGGGTTTAGATCTCCTGTATGTGGTTCAGCGGAGTGCGATGCCCGTCATGTGAATGCACTGCGGAGGAGTTACAAATTTAGACTCTTTTTATGTGCAAGATACAGTTGAAGTGTGTGATACGGTACTTTTTATGAGCTCAGGATTCCCACCGGGAGAGGGAGATACGGAGTTTGTCTATGGCTCGAGGGGAACATTGGGGAGCATATTATAACAGCAAAATGTTTCATACCTTATCTAAAACTTTTATTCTTTTGTATCCAAATTGCTTTTGAATAGCTCTCATGTAGACCTCAGAGGGAAGGTTCAAGATAAAATGTTTTTTTCTGCCTTTGAATTTGCTTTAGTTTAACATTTGTCAGCACAGAAAGTCAGTGGGGAATAAAACATCTCTCTCTTTTTAATTTCTACAAGCCTGCAGTCATGTTAACATTAGATATTCTAACTTTCTTATCTGTTTACAAATCGGCATTTTCAGTGGGTATTAAAATGCACAAGACTTGCTGGCATCAAAAATTACATATTGTCCTAAATGAAAAATAATTAAATGTTCTGGTTTTGTGATCAATATGTCCGTAAGAAACATAAACATGTGTCTAAATTCAAATTTAGCCTACTCATAACGTAAATTGCTAACTGGAGATTTATGCATCACAAAATCTAAACAGCTTGCACTACACAAACTAGTTCATAAGTAGAGATTAGTTTCTAGTAAATATTTACACCTAATAACTGCCAGGTGTAACTGTTGTATAGCTGACTGAACCAAGTGACAAAGCTAACGTTAGCTTGCTGTATGACCTGATTAGATTAGGGAATATAGTCGACATGTCTGCCCCGACACGTGATCAACATGCTGTTTAATGCAAAGATGCAGACTGAGAAGATTTCAAATTACATTTCACAAAAACACACATTTATCTCTGTACGTATATATAGTGATAGCGACATTTACAACTGATTGGCTGTAAAGTTTAATACTTTGTTTGGTCTCCTAGAACTGTTATTTTTGGCAGTTATCTTCCAGCTTACAGCATTAAATTCTTAAATGTTTACGCTGTTGGCTGTTTTTCAGACTGAGCTACAGATATATCTTAACATTAACTGATGCATTACTAAAGTCTTTGCTAGCTAAGGCATTCCTTGATTTTTAATTGTGCGACACAATTTAGTAAGTAGTGAAACTGAATTACTCTTGCATGAAATGTCTGTTGACACACTGAGTTGAATTCCTTACATTTTTAGGCCACATGTTCTCAAAGTGAATAGGCTTTTTAAACGACATCTATGCAGATAACTAACTGATCAATCTCAATGCTTCATATCTTTTATGTTAAGTAAGCTTTTAAACTCCCTAAGTTTAAGATTTATAATGTGCGGACAACTTTTCTAATAATTTCTCAATCATCTAGTATTGTATCTCTATTTGGGGTTTTTGTTTTTAGACACAAAATCTGGTTTACAGTAATTTTTGGGGGGTCTAATTCTGAAATTTAAAAAGTGAGGGTCTTGATATCTTGACATAAGACCTGTGGCCCTGTTGAAAAGGTGATATTTTTATGGTTACTTTGGCACAATTTTTGCATTCTAGGTATAAAAAAAAAGAAAAGCAAAAGAGAAAGAAACCGTGAGGTAAGAAAAAGGAAAAACATGAGAAAAGGTTAAAGAAAAATAGAGAATGACATGGGGGATGAGAGAAATAGCACATTAGCACTTATGGATTAGCTGCCTCTCATTCCCAGGCCCCGCTGCAGCCCCGTAGATGTGCAGGTCTGACCGCGCAGCCAGCCAGTAGCGGTCATGTCTTAATTAACGAGCAGACATCTGATCAATAAGTGAGGAACGATGGAGAGGGAGACGTGAAAGGTGGGACAGTCTGCATGGTTCAAGGTTTTTGTTTTCCGTTGATGTGGAATAACATTAGAAATCAATAGCACGGCTAGCCCCGCCACACACTCTGACTCTACTCAGGAGAGGTGAAAAAAAAAGAATCCCCCTTCTCCCTCTTCCTTGTGTCTTCTTTCACCCATCACTTCTTTATCGTACAGGATCATTGAACAGGAAGATTTGTCACAGTATTTTCAGTGCAATGTTATACTGAGCCTTGTAAAGCTAGTTTTATAAACCTGTGCTGTAACAATTGTTGTTAATTTCTTCTTCATTCCCCAGATGTAGGCGATGATTCGATGATGGAAGGAAACTCCGCTGATACTGACTTTTCACATAATATTCTTTATTTTCATCAAAGATCAGGATCAACAGGCATGCGCATCTTGACCTGTACAGCACCCGTAGCCGAATCAGTACTGCTGCCTCGAACACTGTTCAAACTCGTCTTTTATACATTTAGACATACATAGGGTCCTACTATAACTCATGAATCTATAAACTTATATTTCCCTAGGGTCCCTCAGTACCCCAAAACCGATATACAAGTTGTTTGGACAGCAGTCTAGGGGTCAGGAAAAGAGACCTCTATCGCATAACTCCCACATTCCAAGGGAGACACCCAAACAATAATGAATCTTATCAGTATGGGGCCCCAACATCTGCTAGTTATTTACCTGGAACATTGCATACGTGACAACTTTGTACTGTATATCATTTTATGAAAAGACTACTTTTATGATTAGTATCAAATAATACACATCACAATTCCTAGATTATTAAAGAGAAATCTACTCTGGTTCTTTTTATGCTATTATGTGTTGCATCTGAAGCTTCTATTTCTGAATGAAATGTCATTTACTTTTATTGGTGTGCCTGCTTTCCTTCAACCTGCCTCGGAAACTTGAGTCTAGGATTTCTTAAGTTTCTGGCGAGGACTTCCAAGAGCCTTCAGATAATGAGCCCCATTCATTAAATATTTGTGCGCACAACCTGTGCAAACTCACAAATAACGATGATGCTGTTTTATTTACTTCCATATATTTGTAGTTTTGTGCGGATTCATTGTATTACCTGTGGTGGTCATGACATAAAGTTTGTCGGAGCAGTAGTAGTAGTAATAATAATAATAATATCATAATAATTAGATTTAACATGTATTTCCATGCTTTGGGTTGCCCTCTGGTCTAATGTAGCTAGATATTTAAGCTTAACCCAGACAAGAGAGTTAACATTGGACTCTCCTTAGCTGCCGTTGCCCCGACGTGTAGTTTTTTTTCCAGTTGCGGCATAGTCTACGGACCCTTTACGCGTACCTGCTGTAGGTACAACATCACACCTTAACGCAGAAATATAAATGAAACTTTAGGCAACTAATACGTTTGGTTAAAGTTAGGGAAAGTCTGTGGTTACAGTTAATAAAAAGGCAAATATTACAGTACACAGACTCTGGTTTCCTGTATGTAAATCAGACTTGCTACACGCCCATACACAAGCCCGACCTCCACACCCTCAGTTTCTGCCTGACTACAGAAAGGACTCACTAATTCATTCATTGGACATAAATTGTGAGGTGCAGAATCGTCCAATAAGAATGTATAATTAACTAGTAAATCTTCTACTGCTGATGTTTTAAATTGCTGAAAGTTTTCTGCTATGCAACTCTATTGTATCTGGAAGAATTAAATACAAGTGACAGCTAGCAGCCTAAGTTAAAATGGTTATTCTTGAGAATATGAAACACTCATAAGCAAGTGACAAAACAATCAAAAAAAATCCAGTGCATTGTTAATGGATAGATCTCAAGGGAGTTGAAACTGTTGTATGATTGATTTTTCCACAAACATTTTCCCCAAATGAAATTACATTCATTCAACACTTCTCATGAACCCTTCACAAATACATTAAATTTATATAACTTGAGTAATTTCTGAAATATAAGTGTAAAATGAGGAAAACCATTCACAGATCATTGAGGAAATATAATCTGATGTTTCTAAAGTATCCATTCATTTGGAGCTCTGACATTCATGAACATATCCGCAGGTTACCTGCCACTGCTAATATTCAGCAGTGTATGAGTGAAAGTTTATCAGTGTGTGGAGTATTCTCGGACAGGATGGCCATTCTGTGATAAGACTTTCACATTTGGTTGTAGCCAGAAGGCTGCTGAAGCTGGTGGGAACTCTAATCAGTCACTCTCCACCCGCCTCCATCACCCTCTTTCAAGTGAGTTACTGATCCACCCCTGGACAGAAATCGTATGTTTATTTTCTTTTCTTTCTCATTGCAAACTTTTGGTGGAAAATTGAATTTGATGCCCAGGGGCAGGATGGAAAATTGGGCAAAATAGCTTATTTCCTCCCCATCCAACCTTTTGCTACTCTTTGTAATGAATGGCAAAATAAGATATCTGTGGGAGATGCTTTTCTGTGCTGGGTAGCAGGCCATGCAATTTAGAACTCATCAATTCATATTTACAGTACGAGTCTGAATACTGGAAGAGTGTGTCTGACTGCAGAACATGTCTCTAGTAGAGCCGAATTGGGAATATCACATGCCACCATTATGAAAAACCCGTTGTGGCATGTGATCAAAGACAGCAAACATCATGAAGTGTTGTCAAATGTTTTGCCAGTTATGACAGCTCATGTTCAGTGACTGATTTGTTCCGATTTTGCAACCAACTGTCAAAGATCGCAAAGAAATACTAGAAATCTCTGAAAATGTGTTATTTAAAGCAAAAAAACTGTAGCTTGCTCAAAAAGGAAACCTCACAGAATAAACCACAAATCTACATTATTAAACAGGGCAAGGCTAAATTTGGAAGCACAGTCTGGCAATTCTGAATGTCTCCATGTTTCACTGATGTGTCTCTGATGATTACCATTTAATCAGCTGCAAATGCTCTTAATTACAAGATTAGTCTCCTACCAATTAGCCAACGTGCTAATGGTTCTAATCTGCCATTGAAGTCGACTGAATTCTAATTAGGGACTAACTGTTTCAATTCACAGAGGGCCCATCTGATGGGTCATTACCAACCTAGTTACCCTCATATAAACCAACTGCGGGAAGCAACACAGGTCCCATTTGGAGAGCAGCTGTAGAGGCTTTTACGACCATCATGTGGGCCATTTCCATGCGTCATGAAACGACAATGTTTCCATTCCCTTAAAATCGCAGAGGCATTGTGATGACTCACTGATGAAAATATTATACACTGCAAGCTGTGTCAATGACATATGCACAGAAAGTCTTCTTAATTTTACTGGAAATTAAGGTTTTAAAATTGGAAAATGAGCGAACCATGAGCATTTAACTTAAGTGGAGAGGGAGGAGTATCTAAGTTCAAACAGGTAAAATAGAATTCTAATGTGATGAGTAGCTCTCTTTAAAGCTGCACTTATCAATGTCTTTATATTGACAAGGGATCAATGAGTTTGTGTAATGGGACGGGGGTTGCCTATAGTGACGAAACCACAGGGAATTATCACCCATCAGCACAACTCCAACTTTTTTTATGTGTTGTTGTTTTGGTTTTCTGGCTCGTACACACATATGCTTTCATCATCCTCGTTTCCAGTGATACAATCTGATAAAACCCACTACACACTACCTGCCCAGCACCAAATGGTAGACAGCTCAAGTTTCTTATAATCATTAATCCAGATGAACTCATCAAAAATGAAGGACATTTTACTGAAAAGAGTGATATAAGAAGTATAATGAGCAATAACACATGAAATTGACTTCATCTTCAGTATTTTCTCTGGGAAACCAGTAAACCTGCTTTTTCTATAGATGATGGTAATGTGCCTGAACGTAACTGTGCACACATACATCTTTTGACTGATGCTAAAGGTTAACACATTAAGGGAGTTGGCCTGATGGACAGAGTCGGGAAAGACCACCAGATACAAGACTTCTGCTAGCAATTCAGGAGACCAGTGTATATGACCATGGAAATTGTGTGTTTGAATTGTGGATGATGATATCTGCAGGTGAAATACACCCTGGAAATGTTGATTAATTACAATAAGAAACTTTGTGTAACTATACAAAGTTTTGTAATGATGTCAACACGTTAATTTTCATCAGCAATCAAAAGAAAAGATCCGTGTTGTTGAACTGACAACAATGTTTAAAAGCAAAACATTAAACCAAAGGAAGTTCAACTCTACAGACTTTATGTGCTGCCTGACCCAATAATGGTAATATCATATTATGGGATTATGAGATGTCTGAGGAATCTTGATGTGTGTCAGCAATAAAAAATGCAGAGAGACACGCATTAAAACTCTTCTCTTCGCCACGGCTCACAGGAGGCAATCTCAGCCCTCTGTCCTTGTCAAGTTGGGGTTATAATAAGTAATTTAGGAGACTAGAGTTCAGTATCTGCTCTGGCTGCCACGTTTTTTCATGATTCAGACTCATTTTAGAAACAGAATTTTGGGCAAAACTTAAACTAAAGGAAGGGAATCATTGAAAATTCAACCAGTTGCAATCAGTAATGTAAAATGTAAATTCCCTTAATTAGGAGTCCTCCTTGCGTTCATAGACTTCCATTCATGTTTGGACTGTGGACTGTGGCAGTTAAATTTGCTGGTCAGTAACATTTTTGATGTCGCTTTGTGGAAACAGATATGTTGAATTTTGTTGTGCCAAACTGCACAACTCCGAGAAGAGGCACATTTTACACAAAGAAAGGTTTCACAGAAAAAAGTAGGTTGGTTTATACCAGGGGTAGTCAACCATGTACCATGTAGCTACTGTGGAGTTTCATTCACACTGATCACCTCAGCAGGTGATTTCACTGATTCCCTCTACTTAAAGTAGTGCTAATTAGTGTGTGGTTCTTCGTTTGGAACGAAAACCTGCAAACTGTCGGCACAGTAGCTCACCACTCCCAGTTAATACTGATGTTCTGTGATATTCATAATGCCATAAATTACATCAATCCATCAAGAAAAATCCATAAATATTGATCTGCTGGGGACTACAGGAAATTGAGAAGTATCGATACAGTTCTTCATCACAGAACTCCTGCTGTTTGACAAAATAATACCCCTAGTCAAAGGCCAATTTTAATTTACAGAAAATTGGCTTTTTTTTTTTAAAGACCTCCACAGTGCTCATGTTTTGGGGACTTTGCTGACAGCTGTGCCGTTTCACCTGCAAAGTTTCTGGCTATTCCACTGAGTGACAGTTGACGACAGTAGCGTGCAAAGAAGCCCAGCAATGCACCAACAAAGGCAGTTAAGAACAAGATTGCTAACAGGTAAACATGGATGTAAATCATACACGATTTGAAATATTGAAAAATCGACTAATTATCGAATATTTTATGTGGAAGGATTTGAACTCGGCATGTTTGTTAGGCTGTGAACTTGAAGCCAGCAGCATGCTAGTTTTCACTAGCAATCTGCAAACTGAAGGTGCTTTAAAAGACAACTTAAGCTACTGAAGCACCCAAACTCCAAGTCTTGATTTTATTCAAAGCAAAAACCAGTAAGAAATTTAAATCGGTCTTACCTGCCCTGCACCTTGATGTCAGAGATGGCGTAGAAGTATCTGGACAGGTTATTCTCATCCACCATGGTGGCTCCAGTGGCCGGCTTCAGCAGCTTAATCCTCAGATCAGTGATGGTGAAGAAGTCCCTCAGGTTCTTGGTGGTATCCAGCTGGCCGTACAGCGAGGCCATGTTGTGTAGCCGAGGCCCGGCAAAGAGGGCAAAGCGATCCTTTATCTCAAAACGTACCGTCTTGTCATTCTTCCACACGTAGCCTCGGGAGTAGTCCTCAGTACAGATGATATCCAGCAGGGTGCGCTGGGTGAGGTCGCTGACTGTCTTGGGTTCCATGGTGAAGGCGTCCAGGCAGTCGGTGGCATAAAACTGGTACGGGGTCCAGGTCCGGCCGTAGTCGAGTGACTTTTCCAGGACCATCTGCTCCGGTCGGCCCGACTCGAAGGTCAGTACAATGTCGTCAGTTAGCTCGATGGTTTTGTTCCACGACAGTGTGATGTTAACCTGGAGGGGCTTTGGGTATTTCTTCCAGGAGGTGGACTGCCAAAAGGTTGTGGGGTTGCGACCCTCAAAGTCAAACATCAGCTTTGGAGGATGAGCCAACTCCTCAGTGGTGGCGTCACATTCATTGTTGCACATATAAGGATTCTCCTATGAAAAACAAATAGACACACACGTGTAAGTGCACCATGCAGGGTATAAAAATGTGTATGGTGCAACTCTCATACTATACTATATTCAAAGTGTAGTTCCCCAGATCAAATACTAACTAGTTTAATTTTGGGGACATTACCCCATATAATATGTAAAGAAATGTGCACCCAGTGAGGTAATACATCATTCAAAAATCTAATTTGCCTAAAGGTCTAAAATATCTTTGGAAAGAGATGTTTTTTCTGTGTCTTAGTTGTCATGGGCAAAATAATATCTGTATGAACTGAAATGTATTGATACTATGTTTTTGAATGTAGGCTGGCATATGTATGCATGTGCAACGCCCTGCTACACTCCACCCCCGAAAAATAGGGCTCCCCTGAAAGTTATGGTGTAATTCAAACACTGTCTACAGCAAACTAACTGATAAAAGTTTGATCCGAATTGATCAGGATGGTTGTGAAAAAAATCAAGGCTGAAAACATCTGAAATTCTTTGACATGCCACTTTACCTTTGTACAAGAAAACTGACAAAAATAGCGATACGCTGTGCTCTGTCGTTTAAGGGGGGGGGGGGGGGGAGTTAAGC
Source organism: Enoplosus armatus (assembly GCF_043641665.1). Lineage (NCBI taxonomy): Eukaryota > Metazoa > Chordata > Actinopteri > Centrarchiformes > Enoplosidae > Enoplosus > Enoplosus armatus. The sequence continues at coordinate 6,886,907 of NC_092193.1, read as the reverse complement.
AATGGAAATGTCAAGAAGGTAGCTTTGATATTTAGCTTTGAATAAAATACTGAGAGGAATTGGAAGTGTAATCCTAAACCACTTGATAGTTATAAAGCAGCTCGCTATAATAGTCCAACCCTCACGATTACAAACCCTGAGGCATCTCCAAGGTCGGCTGTTGGTCAAAGGTTATTTGCTTTTTTAGTACCGTGTTGGTCTGCCACCCTATCATGATTCCACCACCGTACTCAATAGTGTTTCTATCACATTCAGGCTGACGTGTATTTTATAATCTGCGCAAGTAATGTTGGCCCTAGAGCTGCAGGAGACAGTGACCCTCTCATTAAGATGACACCGTGGATCCCATATTCTCGTTCAGCGCCATTCCTGCCCACACTGCCACCCAAATTGCCAGCGTAATTGATATTCCTGTGTGGTATTTCAGCTGAGATGGGAATGGAATCCCGATGAGTGTTTCTTATGAAACACGCAAAGGGACATGCATTTTTCATGGGCCTGTGTTTGCTCGGTACCATAGGCAGCCACTGAGTCTGGGTGTTCGTGTGAGCGTGTTAGTGGGGAGAAAGAGGAGCTCTTGATGTGTTTGTGTTTGTTTGGTCGAGGGATAGAGAGCTCTGAATGTGTTTGCTTGTGTGTGCACATGCAGTATGTATCCTCGTGTGTGTGTGTGTGAATGGCAAAGAGAGAGAGAGAGAGAGGAAGAGAGCTGAAACAGAGCCAGAGAGCACAAGACACACTCCAATTGACATTCCTCTCACCTCTGCTCCAGGAACAATGAGGTTAAGTGCAGATGAGATTCAGATCAACTGTAAAGCGGTTCGATAATCAGCAATCATCCGACACTCTACACGCAAAATTATCTAAAGGTGAGAGCAGTGCTATCTGCAACATTACTCGCTTATCTCTCCGGTATTGCAGTGCATTCAGCACAGACTGCCACTTTGTCGAGTGAAGATCACTGGCAGGAATACTGATAAGCAGACGCCATTATATTTTATTTGAAAAGACCAATGGCTGCTTTTTGTCTTTGATTAAGGACCCTAAATTCCTCTTGCCCCAAAGAACAAAATGTTTTCGATGCTTTATCTTCTTCACAGGATGATGTATGTAAGACTTCCCCGTTTTTAGATACAGATCTTCTCAGTCCATTTTATTTCCTGTGGGACTGTGATATGCTATCAGCGCCCTGCTCCTCAGCTGGTTGCGATAACTATGCAATGAAGTAGAACAAGACTCAGGGATTTTGGGTCACTAGGCCTGCTCAGCTGACTCAAAGGAGCGTTGCATGATCCAATTAGGAGGGTAATAAGGGTTACGCTGCTAAGACAGAGAGAGCGAGTGAATAAGAGCGAGTGGGAGGGAGAGAGAATGTAAGAGCAGACCTTTTTGCATTGTGTTTTTTAAAGGAAGATCTCAGCTGCTAAAAGTGTTCTTCGCTCATGCCCATGCACACCCACATACTAATGTAGAGCCAACACGAAGCTTGAAAGGCCACACTGTAGCCTGAAAACAGAAGCACAGAGAAAGAGAGTTCTGAAATAGCGAGTTAAGGGGTAACAGGGAGGACGTTGGCTGCCAGAGTTTGGCCACAGGGACAATGCTTTATACTATTGTCAACTGTTTGCCAATGATGTGTGCTGAGGCTCGTTATATTCCCTACTTGCTTGAACAGCCTTGGAGGTCTACTCAGAGCTCAGGCCTTGACCATACATGGAGAGCGAGGGAGGGAGAGAGACACAGACAGTGGTAGAGAGAGTGATTTCCCTGTTGTCATTCAAGAGCATGAATTTTCACTTTTGTTTGTTGCATTTGTTGTCACGGTTAGGTTCGGCGGAGCAGCGGGGTGGCTGCCTCTGCACCTTCCGAAATGGGGGCCTTATTTACAGACGATATAAAGAACTTAGACCGCAGCGTCCGTGGCTAATGAGAAAAACAATTTCCTGGCTGAACAGTGAGAAGTAAATAGAAGCTTTAAAGAGAGAGAAATTTGCTTCATCACGCCAGCAGAAGAAGTGTTCAGAGACCAGTGGAAAGCAGTCATGAATTCAATCCATAATCATTCTCTTACTGCCTGCCTCGACTTCAGGCCTTCAGGGAAGTGATCATTCTAACCAAGGAGCCAGTTCACATATGGGTGCTGGCTGGGGACAACCCTTTCATAAAAGCCCCTTCCATCATTAATAACACTCAATAAAGCAAAGGCACTTTTCCAATCTAACAGTAAGTGACATGTACAGTATTTACTTTCTCCCGGTAATCCCCACCAAACTGGAATGCTTTCACACAGCCCAGTGAAGCTGGAATGATTTCTCTTGATAAAGAGAAAGGTCAGGACCTTTCATTGGATTTCCTGTGGTGGTTATTTAACAACAAAAACAGTGCATTCTGAAGATCAATACCTTCTGTGGTCATTTAAGATGCAGGGCTTCAGCACTATGCTTGGGGGCAGCTATTGAAAAACAATAAGCCCTCTCAGCTTGATCCTTTACCTGTGATCATGGCTGTGGGAGAGGGAAATAGTCAGCAGAGAATTAGAAAGAAGTAAGAGTTTTGTACCAAAATGAGATATCGACCAATTGAAAAATGTGACCTGCCCGGACAAAAGAATTGCTGCCATGAAAGTATAATTTGTGGCATGGCAGGTTGGTGATGTTGATATACATACACTTACTCATACACTTAATTGTTATTATTAATGTTAGTCAGATATTATATCACAGAATTACTACACTTATCTAACTATATAATACTATGCCATCATTATATAGGAATCGTATAATGCCATGCTACTGTATTTGGTTATATTGTGTTATATTGTGTTATTATATATATATATATATATATATATATATATATATATATATATATATATATATATATATATATATGAATTATATAAAATATTATGCATAGAGTCCAATTTACTTGTTATGAGGAGTCCCACTCAGCCTACAAAAACAGCTGTTGTGTGGCTCTGGAGGGGTTTTCTAAAGTCTAAGAAAATAACCCTGATGATATCATGGTAATGCCATCAGAGTTGTCTCAACTTGGGCTTGGAGTCTACAAATTTAAAAGAGATAGACTATGTTGAAATGGGAGCGTAGATGTTTTTTATGCTACATATTCTACTTATTATAGTTTTATTTTATTCTGTTTGTATATTCAAAGGGTCCCCACTAGCTCATGTCATAGCAGCCAGATAGTCTTCCTAATTCCACACCTATTGACATTACATACAGCACTGCAAGGGCTTCTAATGGCCTGTCTCTTATTGGTATTGCTGACATCTCTATTGCCACTATGGCTGCTGTGTAACCGAGCCCAGCTGGTTTCTATCAATGCTATATGATCCATCCGGGGGCAGTGGCTTAATGCAGGAGGCCTGAGCAGCAAGTCTGCGGCTGGTCGTGGCTAATGATGTCCCGATCTCTGCAGCCTATAAGGTCAATCCAATATCAGGGTGTCACACAGTAGGAGAGCAAGAGAACAAGGGAGAGAGGGACAGAGACTTGAGCTGGGAATGTGAATCCAAATGTCATTCGCTGGAATACAAAGCAATCTGGACATTGAGCTCTTCAGACTGTCATGAAGGCTCAGTGGATATTTAGATGTAATTTCATGGTTGTGTTCAATAGTTTATTGAGGTTTCTATTAAAGGAATCAACAAACCGTGACAGACCAAACAACACGGCACAGAATATATTTGTTACACTCCAATTATATCGATAAAATCATTGAAATATTGACGCAATAATGTACCAAAAGTACAGCAATTGATGTTTCTCTCTGTGCACCCACGCAGAGAACATCAAACATTTTGGAAATAAACACATCATACCAAAATCCATGCAAACACTAAACACACCTAACACGCGCACTCACACACACACACACACGGTCACATGATGATGTGATGTGAGGCAGATGCTTAAATGAGTGACATATGGCCTATGAGACTGACAAAACGCAACCTGTTGATGTGCCTTTTGACACAAGATGTGGCTCTGCAGATAAATTCCCCGGCCAATGACAGCTCCTGTTGAAGGATGGGTGCAGGCAATCCAACCAATCAGTTCAGTTGACAGATTTCTGGACTTGAACCGCAGATCACAGATTGAACTCACCACAGTTTTCTACTCAACATCTCCCTTAAGGTGAGCTTGTTTTTTTCCACCATTGTGACATTTTAGCTTAAAGTTTGAGATGTGCTTTGTTTCTCTGTAAATCACTCAGGGAGAAACTGCTTTGCTTAGTAAATGCTTACTAAATTAATTTGGCTTGACTTTATTTGACTGATGCACCATTTTAAGGAAAAAAAAGAAGAAATATTGTGCTATCAGTTAACAAACAGTCTTGGGGGAAATTTATAAACAGAGGCTCACAGCATGTAAAGAGATCGTTCTGTACATAAATTGCACAGCAGTTCAGTCAGAAGCACTGGAAGGGCATAATAATTATAAAACACAGTTTGTTAGTTAGTTGCAGCAATTATCACTAATCAAATTGTGAGTCAATCAAATGACTCTAGTACATATACTTACTGCACTCCTAAATTGCTACTGTTCATGAATTCAGTAAAAGATATATGATAATGAAGATGATCGACTCGTACATCAATCATTTACTAATAATCAACACCTCTGCAGCCCTGCATACATTGTATTTTCTTACCAACGTAAGAATACATTTATATATATCATATTACATTCATTTAATCCACAGGATACAATTCTGTTTTAATTTTAATTACTAAAGATTTTAGACTTTGAAGGATGACCCCTTTTCAGAAGGACTTGGGTCTTTTTGTTGTTATCATTTCGACACTGTACCCAACAGAGCAATTGCTGAGATCCAGGAACACAGCGAAGATTGAGGGGGCAATAAACACAAGCGGATGGAAAGGTTGTACACAAGTCAACACTTAATCCAGATTATCTAAACCACTTTATTTGGAGGTATAACTAAATGCTGACAACAGGTCAAAGTTTAAATTAGGAAGTCGGTCTGCTAACTGTGTTAAATGTTAACAATGTTTGGATAATTATTGCACCATTCTCCTCAATCTCAATTTTCCAAATAAATTTGGCTAACCAGTGGATTTGTTCAAAACCTACAGTATGTGATCATCTGACTTCTTGGTCTCTTGGATTTTGTTGGAACATTGTCACTGCATTTCCCAGTCTTGGTGAGTGCAATGTTACTATTACCAACAGCGATGATGGCCAAAACTACTATGAAAATTGTAATAAACTAGGATTTCATTGAGGTAAAGCTGCAATGTGAAACTTACAGTAATATAACATTAATGTGTCTGTGACCTGTGTGTACTTTACTAGTTTGTGCCCTCACTAACTTCCTCGCTACAGAGCCTCTGTGACTGCGAGAGAAGTCTCTCCCTCTGGGCCTGAGGTGTTGCTGGATTAATCAGCCCATCATCCTGCTCGGCCTTACACCTCCTAACCTGCCGCATGACACCTGCAGACCTGTCGCTGGCCCAAACCCCCTCTATCACACCTCCGGATGCCCATCCTCATTCATGGGGAGCACAAGAGGAGGAAAATTTGACAAATGACAGCTTGGTGATATCACTCGCCTGTGATTTGGTGTTCAGGGAGTTGATCCAGAACAACAAAAATGACGATGATGTGAGCTGGAGCACCACTTGACAAAATCACAAGATGCCCATAAGGCGCCACAATAAATTCTCAACTTTCAATCAGTGCTAAAAGGCAAGCTCTCTTTGCCCGGCACTCACATGGTACCTCGATATGACTGAGGATGATACGCTTTTGGTGATACACAGAGGACAGGCTAAAAAAGAAGATATCAAGATAGATCTAGGTCTGCTTTTTAGAAGAGGGAATGCTCAAGTGTATAGTGAACACAGAGACTGGGTGTTGATCCTTTCAAGGCTTGCTATAAGCCCTTACGGAAGAGACAGCTGAGATGAGCCATGGTGAGATATTGGGAGAGTCAGAGCTTTGGCAGAAACTCAATAGAGCTTTAATGACCTGCAGTCAGGGCCAGCAGTGGCTCACAACAGAGCCAGGCTTTTCATTCTTCTGACCTTCAGAGGAATGAAGGACGGGAGGATTGCTCATCATGACCTATGAGTGCTCCATGGTATCATATCTGAGGTTGGAGGGTTATGAGTGTCTGAGACCTGATAACAGATAATGGCAATTCAATATTGTGCATGTGAAAGAAACACTATCTTATATGATCGTTTGATAACCTAAGTGGTCAGGACATGTGAAGGATTGCCTAAACCCCCCCCCCGACATCTGAGCGTGTTAAAGGTTACCAGTGGTTTCGCACGCTTTAACCCATTTACTATGAATCACATACTCTTTACATCACAACTAAAGTTTCTGTAAAAGTGTCTACCATTCCAGGCAACCATTGGCTTGCATTCTTTTCTGTACGGTATATGTAATCCAGTGATTGCCAACATGGGAGTCGCAGTATAATTTCAAAGGGTCACATATGATATTACAAGAAATTACACAGAATTATGTTTCCTTTTTCTTGTGAAATATTGGATACTTTCAGTTCTTTGGAAGAGAAGGAAAAAATGCTGGTTAAACTGCCCATAAACGGCTGTAACCTGTGATGATGTTTCAAGTTAATATATCCTGACTTTTAGTCTCTAGTATAATACCAATACCAATAATGATCTCATTGGCTTCAGCTATGTTAAAAATACGGGTAAAATGAGTGAAGTACTTTTGCGATTTATTTTGTAGCTCATCTTCCCTCGTTTGTAAATTAATTGTATTTTTAATATGCGCTTATTTTTGTGTGTAGATGGCAAATTGAATGTAGAGTTAACAATTGTTTAGGTTATCAGAGCAATACGTCATGCGTGTGAAAAAAGAGTAAAGTGATGTATTACATTTGCTGTTAGAGTTCTGTTTTCCAGCTGTTGAGATGGTCATTAAAGTGGACCATGTTGCACTGAGGAAGCTGTTCCCTTTAAGTTTCACCTGCGTCCAATGGCTGTTTGGAACAGTGGGAAAAAAAATAAAATCTAAAACTGTACAGAATGCATTCAAAATGGTCAGCAAAAATGTGCAGAATACATGATTTGTAGTTAAAGATGTAAAACTTGCAAAGACAGATCAGTATGTTCCTTTAAGTATCATGTGTGAGGCTGCACACAGCAAACAAAATGAAAATATATCTATGAGGTGGTTAAGTAAACAGCACATCAGAGGGTGCAGAGGTGGTGGCTGTGACTCGCTATCGGTGCAGACGTCGGATCAAAACAAAAACACAAACTTCTCCCGTCGCTCGTGTTTCGATTTGCCACATGCCAAGCCCTTTGGAACGTAGCCCTCGCCGAAGCAGTCCCTTTGAGGACTGCAGCCCAGCCAGTCTGGCCTTTTGAAGTACATTGCCTGGCAAATCAAGTGTGCTGCAATCCAGGGCCCCAGCCTTGATTGGGATTCACGGGGCGTTTAATTAACACCTGGCCTCATTATCTGTCCCATGTGGCAGAGTCCCACTGGGGTAAATTTAACACCGTCTTATTATCATGGGGGATGGTGGTGGGGACTTTCGAGTATGTGCATTCGCTTGTGTGTATGAAAATCTCTGTGTTTACATATGGAGAACTGAATGAAAGTCATTTGAACATGTGTATTTGTTGTTTTTGTGTGTATTTGTGTGTATGTTTATCTGTACGTGAGCATACCTGTGCATTAGTTTGTGTGCGGCTGCATGTTTCTGCGTGTGTGTGAGCTTGGTTGTGTGTGTGGGATTAGATTCCCTCTGATGTCAGGATTCAATGAAAAGCTTTAACATTGCTATAATGAGAGGATGTTTAATTCTCTTTGCTAGATATCTCCCGCTCTTTGCCGCGCTCCATATTCCAAAACAGCCTGCTGGATGAAACGCGGTCTGCTTGTGGGGTAAAAATTGATGTATCTCTTGTCAAGATACTTTAGAAGGAATACTTAACGCGGGCAGACATTAGTGTGTAAAATAAACACATCAGATGAATTTACAGGCATCTCTTTTGATCCTGTACAGATAGAGCTTGACACTAACAATACCGGGGGTTGTAGATTGTGCTAAAGATATTTATACTCATCATTCAGAAAGGAACATCGGATAAAGATGGCTTCACGCATATGACAAGATTCATATGTTTGTTTGATTTGATCATTCTGCACAGTGTGTTTTGTCTAACACACATATTTCAAATAGCATTATACTTATACAGCATAAAGGCTTTGTGTATGTCAGTTTAGTCCCCCATTTATATTCAGCATGTCATGTCTTTATTTCATATATTCAACAAATACCATCTGTCATCTATTTACATAAATGAGTGTAATCGTTTTTCATCATGGCCAAATGACATTTTATATATATATATATATATATAAAATGTAATGTGAGTAATATACTGTCTGTTTAATATTAAAACATAGATCGTTTGTATGCTTTGTAGAAATCAGAAAATCTTGGTGCAGGGTAATTCGAGCAAAATGTATTCGTCCTTGCGAATAGGTGGTGCTGGAAGCTCGGTAATGTGATGAACATTGCGAAACAGCTACAGTATGATAGCTTAATTCATTCAACACCTTGAATACTACGTTCATTTGCTCTTGTTCTGAGAGTCAGATGGGACGATCAATATCAATCTCCCGTCTGTGCGCTAAGTATGGAGCTAGAGTCAGGAGGCAGTTAGCTTAGCTTGACTTAAAGAAACGGAGCAGAGGGAAACTGCAACAACACCTCTAAAACTCACTAATTATCTATTCAATCTGTACAAAAGCAGTAGGTTAAAAAGTAAAATTATTAGTTACAGAGTCATGCTCTGTAACTATTTCTTGGCAAGCAACAGCCATGCCCTGCAACCACTGTTTACACAATTGCTTGTGCATGGATTAAAGAAATTAGACATAATGTTAAATTAATTAGTGAGCTTCAGAGCTTCTGGCAGGTATATTTTTCAAAGTTGAAAGAGCCAGGCTACCTGCTTTCAGTCTTTAAGCTAAGCTAAGCTAAGATAATCGCCTCCCACCTCTAGCTCCATACTTGACGCACAGACATGACAGTTGTATCACCCAATTTAAATTATGGACAAACGCACCATGTAAATTTACCCTTGCCTCCATTGATGATGATGGCGATTCCATTGAAATTAACTGATTTCAGCCCTAGTTTTTGCTGATATAAATGGCCAAGCCCTAAAATTACATCAACTGTAAGAATGTACTATGAAATCCAGAATTATTTACACAAACCCAGATTTCTAATTATCTACTGTTTCACTCCTATTAGTTTGAAACATGTTAGAACAAAAACAAAAATAAAGTATAATCCATTTGTCACCCCAGGAGGCGTGCGCCCTAACAATACAATGATAAACTATTCTAAAATCATTGCATTATTGATTTTGACTCATATAAGCAGCTTTAAAACGCATGAAAACCTCGCCACTGAGGGATTCTAAGTGCTCTCTCTCGTTGAGAAGAAAATCAAAGGACACAGACTCTTTACAATGAGATGCAGGGGTCATTGCAGAGAAATTGATAGAAACTGGGATGAAATTGAGAAAGCGAAAGAAAGAGCGAGAGTGAAATTGCTGCATTGTTCAGTGTGTTAGCTCATTGTGTGTCAACTCATCCTCCATCTTTTCAATCTGCATAGTTATTAGAGGCTTTTATTAATTTGAAATGCCAAAGTGAGGAATAAAGCATTACTGAAATGTCACCCTTTCACTGTGCATGATAAAATCACATCAGCCACTTTTGGAAACGAACACTGTTCCCTTCTATACTTTTATCCCTACCTCTCTGCCTGTCTCCCTCTCTACAGCACAGTCTCCTTCGCTCTTTCTCAGTGATCGATATGGTCTGACAACATGATGGCTGGGTTTCCTAAGGGGAGGTGGGTCGCAACAGTTGCCTGTCATCTTGCCCTTATTTCTCTGTTTCAAGTGTTTCCCCTTTGACTCAGTTCATGATTTTTCAAAATAGAAAAATAAGAATGAACAAAAACATAAAATGCAGCCCTGTAATGCTTGACCTTTTCAAGAAACACAGCCAGCGTTTTGACTTCTAGGGGATTTTAGAGGCAAGTTGATGTGCTGTACATATTCACACCTTCAAGGCATAGTTCAGTGTTTTGAGAAATACATTTATTTCCTTTCTTTCCAAGGGAAAGATGAGAAAATCAATATCAATCTCATGTCTGTACGTTAAGCATAGAGCTGCAGCTGTGATGTCTTTAGCCTAGCTTAGCATAAAGACTGGAAACAGGGGGAAATAGCCAGCTTAGTTAGGTCCAAAGACATAAAATAAATAAATACACCTACCAACAATTTTAAAACTCACTCATTAACATATTGTATCTTGTTTGCTCAACCTGTGCAGACGTAAAAATGTCAATTTGGGATTTTAAGTGTGTGTTAACGTGCCTTTGCTACACCTCACCTCTGGGCTAGCCTCTGTTCCTGTTCTTCTATAACTCAATGCAATCTGCCTCTTGGTGTTCCTGCTGTTTATTCTACATATTGTAATTTAAATTAACATCTACTACAGCACTATCATAAAATGAAACCCTCGTGATTTGAAGGAAGTTATACAATGACAGTGTAATTTTTTAATGAACAAAAAAACGACAGCTCCCAGGAAAATTTACCCGCTCTCCTATAAAGACATGTCTGAACTAGCTGCTGCACCTTGACTCGCCCATGGATTTGCTGCATTTGTCGAGTTGTGATGTTTAAACTGCGATGGTTTGGGGATTAGGACAATTGTAATCGTTAAATGGTGGTTGGCCACTAAAAACGGAAACACTGACTAAACAACATTAGACTTAAACTACCATCCTTACTGACCACACAACCTACTATTGAGTAAAATAATGTTTCAGGTTGGATTTCTAATTATTTGCATTATTAGAAATGTCAATATGATTTTCGGTGAGGTTTTCTTACTTCTGGAACAGAACCAGAAACTTTTTGCTTTTATTTTGGTTCTTTATAGCCGGAGACACTGCAGAGAAAGCACAGAGCAAAGGGGAACAGCTCCAATAGCTCCAATACGTAACTTCTGAATACGAATATAAGGAAAAGTTAGTGATCATATGTGTCGTTCATGAAAAACAATCGCTTCTGTTTTTACCTGAACAAAAATAAAGTTAAAAAGATCATTGTGGAAATTCAAATTTAACTTCATACTTGCTGATCTCTGCTGCACATTGGTGCCAACCTTAATATAAACTGTGAAATCTGTGAGATCTGTTTCCAAAGCCTGAAATTTCACAGCACAGCACTAGACCACTGAAAGAGATGCTACAATATTCTCGACTATATTACATTCTAGCTCCGGTATTACATTCAGGAAGAGGCTATCTGCTTTGTTTTCATGTTAAGTAGGTGAATGTGGCCTTTTAATAAAAGCTGTCGTTCACAGCTGTATTCCCACCAACACAGGCTTTTGAGGTTAAAGCTTCCAAAGTGTCCCTCTCCCATGAGAGCACGGCTTGATTGCTTGACACTCCTCAGTCTGGCCAAAATTACACAGTGTCTTGAGGGAGGGGAAGTCCTTCACATGCATATGCACATCCCTGCAATGAAAGAAAAAAACCTTTGGCAGATGGGTGAGCCAAGTTGAGTTTTTTTTGGGCAGCAACAAAGAGCCAGACTGCCAAATAGCTTTTGAGCAATTAAATTACTGTATCCTTTACAAGAATCCCATTCAGATTGTCAAGCATAAAAGGATGCCGAATGGGTGTAGAAGCACTGAAGGCTGGGAGAGCGAAAATAATTCAATTTAATGGTGAAAAAAAATCTTTTATTTCTAAAATTACAGTGTGGACGTTTCAGTTACCCTCTTATTTCTGTTTTGAAAAGGTAGAAGAGCTGACATGGACACGCATGAAAACATGAGGGACAGGAAGCTCTCTGAGGGGGGGGGGGGGGCGCAATCTCAAACTGGCTGAGGCCCATGGGTCACCGCAACCACGCCATCACTTGGAAAGTACCTTCAATCAAAGCTCTACTGTCGCTCTCTATGAACTACTTTGTCGTTGGTATAGGCACCACACACACACTGAAATAACTAATTGTTTCCTGTGTACTGAGGTGTAAGACAAACACAGTGATTCACAGATGAAACATTCATGCTTGTATTACAGTAAAGCCTTTGCCAGGCAAGCGGCAAAAATGCGTTGGCATGTGAGTCTACAGCAAATTAGTTAGATGCGGCTGGACGACGGAAGCTGAGTCATATCGTGAGGTAAGAGGATTTCCTTTGAATCATTCCAAAATAACGTCTTATCTCCTGCAATTTGAGTCCTCAAGCAGTAAATGCTAATGAGATTTGTCTTTGTCACCCTGCTTTAAAATTCAAACCTAAAGGGAACAAAAAAGATTTAATATCTTATGTAAAGTTTGTTGATGTGGAATTTGAAAAGAGATGAGAAGTGAGGATGCATTCAATTCACTTTCAGTTTGCTCATCTTCAAATGTAAACATAAAACTATATTTGGCAAACTTTGTGTGTAAAATAACTTTCAAAATCACACAGTGTCCCAGTTTTTTTGTATCGTAAGATTTAATCTGTATGTTAATTGGAAATCCTTATGTCAACTTTTTCCCGCACAGAAAGTAACAAATTGAAACTACCTAAAATACCAACTGACTCCTAAATAGCGAGAGCTGGGCACAAAAATAATAATAACCTCACTTTGGTATGAGCAATCACAGACCATGTATTTGGTCAAATGAGAACCCTTTTTTGGTTTATTGATGACAGGGTATGTTTTCAATCAGGTACATCTTGTACAGTACATTTACTTAAGTACTGTACTTAACTACAATTTTTATGTACTTGAGTATTTTCATTTGCTACAAATAAATTATTATGACTATTATAGGTTTACATAAGATAAGACTATCGATCTCCTTGGGGAGATTCACAAGCTACCCAGTAGTATATATAGTAGTTAAGATGAGACCCATCTTCACCAGCCACAACAAAGTTTTTTCATAGCTGCACCCTTCCATCTAATTGAAGTATCAGTCGCATTGCAGCCATTGATGATACAAGTCCAGCTGGTCAATAGCCACTTTGAGCTTGATGCTTTGGCTAAAACACGTGTCCAACAGGTGATTAAAAAACTTCCTAATTGTGACTGATTGGGCTGTTTGTCTCTACTTTTCCCAACTTGTAAAAACTCAGGTTTTCTTTCCCCCCCCCGACGCTGCAACATGCTGCTTCGGTGAACCACAGCTGCGTGAACGTACAATGTGATCAACCAATCAATCACCTGCTGAGCTGAATCACACAGATCCTGATGCATCATCTCGTTATCAATGCAGTTGTCACTGTACTTTCTACACGGCTCCAACAATAACCCTGCTAACACGTAAATATAAATACGTAGCCTTTGTTATGTGATGTAGTGGTGCTGCTCATTTTCCTTGAAGCTTAGAAAACTAGCCTCAGCCTGACACACTTGAAACTTAATGACTTCTACAAGACTTGGAATAAAATGATGTGGACTTGCTTGACAATGCCATTTTGGTTATTTCTGCTGAATATGCTGTCTGAATTCCTTGAATTAAATGTGCCTCATCCCCAGCTGTGTTAAGTGAAAACATATGTCATATTTTCACTTCATCATATCAAACACAGTGGGCAGACATAATATCAAAGTACATCCAGGTTTGGCAGTCTGCCATGCCAAGCAGCTTGTCATATATCATCATATGTCAGTGAAAAGAGCGGAGAGCAAAACACAACATAAGCATTGTACATTCTGTTTCCCAGAACGATAATTGCTTATAAAACGTATTAATTTTCAGTATGGATATTAGAGAACTTGAATTGGCAAGAGAATGTATATGGATACGAGACAACATTTGTATTAGTGAACAACAGTCTGATGTTCTTGTAATTTGAGTTTACAGCAACAAAAGGAAACCTGCAATTATTATTTGTGCTGAGAAAGCAACAATGCTGCATACATCTAAGAAAAAATATTCCAAACCGGCTGTTTGCTAAGTATTATGTCTGCTTTGGATAAAAATTAAAAACAGAATGACGCACTTATGCATATGGTTGGCATATGGCTCCAGTTCAGACAGCAAACATGCATTCAAATATTAAGCTGTCCAGAAAGACTCTGTCTAGTCGAACCACAAAACCCATCACTTTCTTTTATATCTCCATGCATAATTCATCCGTCTTTGTATTTACAACCCTCTAAGAATTAACCTGTCACAGATCGCAGGGAATAATGCCGACATATCTCTATCTGTCAAGTGCTCACCTCATATGGAGCATGCAGCCTCCACATGTTCAAACAAGGCATGGATATTGTGTATCATCAGCTGACAGAAAACAAGGGACAGGGAAATTAAAAAGCCAGGAGACAACAGAGGTGGCAGGCGAGTGGAAGAATAAATGATGACTCCCCCCCCCCTCTCCTGGAGTCAGGGGACATGTTGCATGTCATCTCGGTGTCTTGGTACGCAGTGGTGCGGTGATGATGTGCTGGGCAGGGCCAGTTCAGAACAGAGTCAAGGGCACAGGGTTGACAGGAAGCTAAACGCTCCAACTGTTCCCTGTCCCCAAACAAACATATGGATGAGTGAATTTCACCCCCAAGAAGGAAAGGTACAGGGATCAAAGAGGGGCAATGGCAGAATCTGGTATGACCTTTGAACTTCTTGTTTATTTTAGCAACTAGAGATAGACGCTCTGCTCATTATATTGACGCTCAAACTGGTTTGCCACACATGCACGGCTGTGTCTGAAATCACTTCCTATTTACTATATAGTGCACTATATATACTAACTGTCTGCCATTTTATTTTTCCAGAATTAATGTGAAATGTATGCACTATAATAGATGGCCATGGTTTGTGCACTACTTTCTGCCAACAATCCCAAAATGCCATGCGTCACATTTTATAAATTGTATGTTGTGTGACACTACACCTGAGGAAAAACTCCCCCCAAAAAAACCTTTGACAGAGAAAAAATGTAAGAAGCCCCAGGAAGAGCAACAGAGAAGAGATCCCTCTCCCAGGATGGACAGACATGCAATACGTGTCTACATAATACATTTACAGTGTGGGCAATCATGATGACAAAATTATAAATAGATTGTAACATATATAAAGAATGGATAAGGGACGACGTCGAGCAACTTCAGGTGTCGCCAAACTGATATATAATATGTATCATTTAACATATATGATATAACAAGGAAAGTTTTCTATTCAACACATCTGCAAGCTGTTCACCATCAACATTTGCCTAAAATTAATTAATTAATTAATTAGTTTGTATGTTGGCCACTTGGGGACAACGAAAACAACATTGACAAATGATTACCTTATAAAGTTGATATGACATATGATTAGCAAACAGTTGCTTTTATACATATCCAGCAGACACGGAGCTTATATCATATATTTGGAGTTTTGTTTCACTCTCCTTTTTGCTCCACCAACTCCTGAGTAAAACATCTGACTCTTTAGCTGCTAAATGCTCCACTAATTGTTGGGAAGGTGGCGTACAGCGGGTTATCAGATGTTTTTCACTGAAAGCAGCTGCCTGGAACTGAAGCTGCAACTGAAAACGAAGGTGATGAGAGCGCTGAGTCTGAACCGAGCCAGTAAACCAAAACAACAAGCTAATATGCTAAAAGGCTCCATGGAGCTGAGGGGAACCTCAAAGTCTTAATATGGGTTTGTCACAAGAGACCACGTTACATTACAAGTAGTCATTTTTTCCATTGGTAAAAAAAACCAATGAGCAGATTCAAGGTAAGGGAAAGATTGTGGTCTCAGTTGAACCTTACAAGTGTTTTATTAGTTTAAATCTAGCAACACGTAGGACACAGGACACAAACTCCTGTCTCTGGTTACACTTCCCGAACTTTCCTGGATTGGAAAGAAATCTTGCCAGTGAACTCAATCAAGGCAGTAATTACTGTACGTTTCCTTCCAAATGTAACTGGAAAAGCAAGTTAGTAGTATAGAAACATATTTTACAGGAGACAGAGTTGAGGCACTAGCCATTCTGCAGAAATCACTATTTCTGTCAATGACCTCACAGCCTATGTAGCAAAGGTTACTTTCCTTTCTTTAGTCTATAATCTATTTCTCTTTCTAAAGTCTATTACGTCATTTCTTGTGGGCATGTAAGACACAGATTGAAAGTTCACAATGACTTCCGTCATTGCCAGCAAAGATAAGTCTGCTGCATTGACTGTCAATAACATGGCAGTCTCCGAGCAGCTTAGTGGGAGCTCTCGTCTCGTCTTTCCTTCCTAAGCCTCCGAGGGGGCCATGTGGTGAACTGGCAGCCACAACTCCTTTCATCCATTCTCAGAGAACTGAATAAAGTTCAGAGGAATTACAAGAATCAACCCAGTCAGACTCAAAGTAGCTGGAATAAGAGCCATTACTGAATCAGTCTCACAAATGTTTATACATTGTCAACATGACGTGGATGAATCAGCGTGACTGTAGACACTGTGGAGCATGTGGGCCGATGACAGCTAACTCAAAGCTCACATTCATTCATTTAGATCAACCGCCAGATCACTGTAGATGTGGGAGAACAGAGTGTCTCTCAACTTCTTCCTCCCTAGATTTTCCCTGCCATGTTTCAAACCACCAAACCACTGTGTGAAAAGTTCTCTAATCAGCAGCGTAGTAATCCAAACACAACTCCACAGCGGCAGCTGCATTCAAAAATGCTTGACAGGGTGGTCTGTTTAACAAAGCAGAATTTATTCACCCAGCAGATTCAGATCGTGTACATTTTAAAATGTGGCAGCCATTCGCCAAATGCTCTTTTTACATTTTGTGGAATAAACATGCCCATTACTTAACTATAAATTATTTGATTTAACTCTGAATTGCATGAAATTTAGACCTCCTCTCTTAATGAAATCGAAGTAATGGCCTGCCACTTTTGTGAAATGCCATTAAATCCACCAAAGCCAACCTGATTTGGACTTAAGAGAGGGAGAAAAGTGCTGTAATTAAAAACACTCGTGTCTGCTAACCATATCAGAAACGATTATGAGGGGTTTTAGATGCAGATGTCTTTCAGCAGGTGTTCTTCTGCATTAACAGCTATTGTTAATTAGGGCCCATGTGGTGCAATAGTGTAATAACTGTCTCGCCTGCAACCATTCAAATGGGTCTAATTGGATAATTTGTAGTGTATGCATGAAAATGTTGAATATCAAAAATGTATTTATCCCCATTAGTTTCAACAGAATGCATGACTAAGAAATCTTACACAAATTTAGTAAGAGCTGAATAAATATATCAATTAATCTTAAATTAAGTTTTAGCTTGCACACTGCTTTTTATTGTATATAGTTAAAAAAGACCTTAAACCAGTGTGTGATGAAAGTGAGTGACAGTGCCACAGTGCGCCACAGGAGAACACTCTTGATGCCAACATATTTTGAAGAACCCCTGAAGGTCTGCAGCTAAAAATAAAAACAGAACAGGGCTAACTCCCTGATGCAGAACACCTGTCCTCGACACTGTTTATCCTGGACTATCTTTATCACCTTTACTAAACATTCAAGAGAAAGCCGGCCTGGAAAACCAAGAACGGATCTTATCCATTTCATCCAAAAAGTAAACAACCTCAAACCTTAAGTTGTGAAAGATGTTGAAGAAGTTGAATGATTAATGCCCTTTTCATGAGCACACACTCTGTCATAACTATATTTGGCAGAGCTTAGTTTGGACAAAAAAATATCCTTGAGCGACAGAGATGGGAATCATAAGCACAAGGCAGAGGGAGGGGGGACGAGTCATCCAGGATTCTTTGACCATCCGCTTTGAGGCAAACCAACTCCTGGGGAAAGTGATTAGACTGGGCTCACAACTGCAGGCAACTTGGTGATTGGCTAAAAGAGCTCATTTGCATGCTCCTCATCTCCAACAAACTCTCAGGAAGCACCGGTGGATAAGGTCACCGGTGTCAGTCTGCCCGTGTGCCAGCCGAGAATGTAAACAGATCAAACACACAACAGCTGTTTAGATGAGTGCTGGAGGAACCCGTGTTCTTGATCATCTGGACAATGATGACCTCCAATTCATGTCAGGAGGTGACAGACGTCCTGGCAGTCAGATGAAGGGACATCTGTCACATAATAAAACCTTTTAGTCAAGGTACAGCTTGAACGTACACATGTTGGGGGGTCGGGGGATTGTAAATGCTGTACTCTACTCATGAGGTGAACAGGATCACTTATGTCCTGTTATGGCAGATCAATATTCTTTGTAGTCCTTTGTAGTATTTATTTAATATGGTGATTAAACTGCTTCTACTCATAATTTGAATTTGACTTTTTTTTTCTTGACCATGAAACTATGTGACACGTTAGTCAAGTGTTGTTCCATTCTTGACTAATTGTTGTGTGTCATCGTTGTTTGCTGCATCTTACTCCATTATAAAATTAAAATGGAGTAAGATGAAGCATTTGGGTTTTTTTTGATTTATAAAATTGCATTTCATAATTCAACAGTATAGTATAATCTTTTATTTGAAAATAAATTTGAAAATAAAATGTACCAAGACTAAGAATCTGTAGCTGTATAGCAGCTCCTTGAGGCTGAATTTAGGCAGTGCATTGCTGTGAGCTAAATGCTAACGTCAGCATGCCAACATGCGCGCAATGACAATGCTTACATGCTGATGTTTAACAGGTAATGTTTACCATGTTCACCATCTTATTTTAGTTTGTAAGCATGCTAACATTTGCTAATTAGCACTAAATAGAACGTACAGCTGAGGCTGAGGTATTGGACAAACTGATATTTTGACCAGATGATGAAAAGGGATCATTATTCACGAACCAAATTTCATGGCAATCCATCTGATCAAGACATCACTTAAAATTACAAATATAAACCTCATAGAGATGCTAGAGGAAAAGTAAAAAGGATCACCAAAGTCATTTGGATCATCGTATAGGAACCATGAATGTATGTACAAAATTCGGTCCCAATCCCCAATAATCTAGACATTGATATATTTCACTGGATACAGTAAGTGAAAATGACCTGCTAGTGGCACTAGAAAAGCCAGCAGACCACCAAAGTCAGTAGGACTCTGGGGAACATGAATGTCTTTACAAAATTTCATTGCAATCCATCCAATAGTTGTTTCAGTCTGGACCGAAGTGGTAGATTGAAGGTGGCTAAGGTGGCTAAAAATGTCCATATTTGCTCTCCTGGGTGTGTAGCATTAGCTATTCATGCAAGTGTCATTCCAGTGTTGGAATAATCAGGATAATCACGTCATCGGCTAATATCAAGAAGAACAGATGCATTATTTGGTAGTGCTCTGCTCCTGTACGTTAGCTGTCTTTCAACATCAAAGTGTAGTTACAACCGCACAGAGTAATACAAGCAATGGGTAAGCAAGCATTATTCAATAAGACGTGACCAGTGAAGGACCAGTCTCCTGAAACAGCTGATCTATAATACTGGTAAGTAATCAAGTTTAAAAATTCGCTCTTAATAGTTTTATCTTCAGATTTATAAATGAAATATATACATTACACGTGTGTAACAATAACTATACAAAATATTCTGTCAAAGAAAAATAATACATTAAAAGACATAAAGTTGGTATAAAATACGTGACGAATTATGAAAATAATTAAGGCAATATGTGTGCAGTATACTGTATATGAAATTATATCTCCAAATAAAAGAAAAGGGAAACAACAAGGCATCTTTAACTACCAACAGTTACTGTAGTGAAATGAAGTACCAGTCAAACCAGTTTGACTCCTTGTCTCTAGTTTGCTCATTTATCCTCCCTGTTTTATGCCATTGTTGCGTATTCAGGAATCTACTGGGCTGACAAAGGTTTCACAGCTCATTTTGATGTAAAGCTTCACAGAACTTCACACGCGACTGGAGACGGACTCCTCTCTCATCCTACAGTGGCATTAAATGTCTCAATGCCATCTGGAGCTGCGAGAATAAAAGCTCTCCTTTTAAAGATGCCCATTTTAATTGGTAAATATTTACTTGCAGGAGCTCTCGGCGGGCACACACACGACTTCTAATGAAGCATTTTAAAGCCTATGGGCTCTTGCTGCTTATTTTGAGTGCGATTCTAAACAAATTCAACCTGGGGTTGAACTGTTGATAATGGTTGATAAGGGCCAATGAAACACAACGCTGAACACTAGCAGTGAGCATGCAGTGCATAATAACTGCGGCAGTACAATTACCCTGTCACTGTTAACGCTGATCCTTCCTCTGTGTCTTTGTGTGTGTGTGTGTGAAGTGCTAAGTGTGGTTTGACTGTGTATTTGTAGTCGTATGTACAAGTGTATGCATGTCTGCATGTGCCTACTTATAAAGGGCTGGTTGCCAAAATCGAATATTTTTGACCAAATATCCTGATATTGATATATACTGTATATTTATTAAGAAATTACATTGCATTAATTTTCTGCAACTGTAGAATTTATAAGACATATACACACAAGACAAAGATAAACATCAGTACTGTCAGAAAAATGACAATTTAATTTAACTCAGCTAGATCAGACAGATGAGACTGTAATTTTTTGTAATTTCACAGTAATTTATCCTCAATGACCTGTTGCATGTTTGTACTGTACATGTATGGCTGTGCATGTGTGTGTGAATGTGTACTTGTGATCGGGTTTGTGTGTGTATGTGAGAGTCCATAGATGCCTGCATGTCCTTGCTGTAGAGTGTATGTGTGAGCTAATGTGCATCTGTGTATCTTTACACCTGCCTCTCCTAGATTTGTGCATATAGTAATGTGTGTCTGTGTCCATTTGTGTGTATGTGTGTTGTGTGTGTAGCTCGTGAGTGTGCAGCTGGATGTTAGCACTTGTATCCTAATGCACAACGAGTCTGTGTGTACATCAATCTCTGCTGCAGCGGCAGCACGTTGCCTTGTATGCACTGCTCTCTATCCCTGACCCAGTATGCTGTGTGATCCTGCCTACAGCCTCATTTGTCTCCATCAGGGGACAGGCGAGGTTACGACTCACCAAAGCGCAGTACGTTTCTGGCGGATCTCCACACGTGATATTTGGGGGGTCGAGGGCCACTCGCAGGTACTTTGTCATGTCGGTGGCTTCTGGCTGACAGGCCATGTAGTCCCACGCCAGGCCCTCGTCCGTATAGATCTGGGACTTGCACACGTCATAGTGTCCCCAGGCCGCCGGGTAATGTTGCATGGCATGCGCCACACTGGTGCACACAGCTTGCAGGGTGAACAATACAGGCCAAAGCATTGCTGCTCTCGTTCTGTATGGCCGCTGTGGAACTTCTTCTTTTTGTCTTTACAGCTGTTGCTTCGTCACAGAAATGTCAATATTGCTGAGATTTTCTAAATGAACTGCGGCTTTGAACGGCGCAATGGAGCATTTGGTAACTGTGGCAGCATGTTGCTACTTTTGTGTGAGCGGCTTCAGGCAACGATTAGACCCCATTCAGTTATGATGTCTTTGATTACTGCCACGTCTGCCTGGCTGATGAGGTATGTCAACAAGAGAGCTTCTTCACAAGTGTTGAGCCTTGATGAAAGGGTCAACTAACGGTCAGATGTGATGTGCAGAGTGGAGTGACACTCCTCATAAGTCAGTGGCTGTCAGGTGTCTTAGCTTGATCTCTTGTCTATTGTGGTATTTGCCGCAGGCAGCATCCTAAAGGGCAGAAGAAAAAGACATTAAATGGATCATATAAACACACAAAAACATTTGAAACACTGTAATGAAATATTAACAGAGCTTCAACATTGTTTAAGGGCACTGAGATGGTAAGTAATTCATCTCACTACCTACTACACACACACACACACACACACATACATAACGTACACACAAACACAATGCAAGGTTCCACTGTTTATATGTATCCCTCTATAATAACCTTGCCAAAATCACTGTATACAATTCAAGTCGAGCTTGTTCTGCAAAGCCTAATCTCCATTTGATTTTCATACAAAAAGGCTTATTTCCATGTGTCAAGTCACTGCATTTAAGTTATTGCTTTTTTCCGACTCGTGCTCCTTTTATATCCGAATGTGAGGTTGCGTTTGTCCCAGTGCCTTCAGAGGCATTTGGGAAATATTAAAGTAAAATTGGGAGACAGAAATGGTCTATTTGAGGGATTGTACATTTCTCAGAGCTATCACAAGCCATCAGTCAGATGGCCTAACTCGTCAGGTAATGGTGCCTGGCAGCAGTCAGTGGAGACCCACACGATCTCAGTGTCTCAGGTAAAAAGTGTGCGCGGTAGCGGGGAAAATAAAATGCAGCAGCTATATACTGCTGCCTCCAACAGAGTAACATTGTAAATAGGAGTTAAGGTGGTGTTGACTGTCAATGTGCTCAGATGGCCTGAGGTTTTGCCTCAGTGAAAAGAAGTCTAGGTTCCCGGGAGTGGCTGTTCAGAAAAATGTACTTACATTTCGATTTAACCTTTGCCTACTTAGGGCACAATTTTAACAAGTGTGTACAGTTATCCTCCTTAAAAAGAACCTTACACGTTTGCGATGTCGCATTACATTTATTCTAACACTGATTCAGGCTACCCGGCACAACCAGCTGGTACATGCAGTTGAACCAGTAACTTTCCAGTCAGCAGCTTTATTCTCTACCCTTCAGGCTGCAGCCCCCCTCCTACTGTGACTGACAGTCACTGCTGAAATATTTTTTTTTGAGGTAAGCTGGGGTTTCAGGCATGTGGAGAGTCTTTTGTGTTCAAAGGAAAGAGCTACTTTTCAATTTGTGTCAAAAGATTACAGTTTTTTTTATTAAGAGATTATCAAGTCAGATCAAATTAATTAAGGCAAGGATTTTAATAAAAGGTTTATCATATTACAAGACAAAGATTCAGATCAGATTTGGGAAACAGAAAATCATGTTAATGAGTTGCTGTGGCTCACCCATGCAGGCTGGTTTCTGTGCTCCCCGCCGACATATGGAGGCATTAGAATTCAGTGTTTTAATTTGCCCATCGTGTCTTGGACTGAAAATTGTGCCAATTTGAATGGGTTTTGACCACATATACAGCAATTACTGCTTTCCTTCTCCCAACCTAATGCCCCCTTTTACAAAATGACTACAGGCTTGAATACGTTCCAACTGTAATGAAAGATGTTCATCTGAGCCAGAGAAATTATCTGCACTGCTATTCATGCTTGGCAGACCCTTCAAGGCGAGCCATGTCAGGAGGTATGGGTGGCAGGCTTCATTTGACAGACCTCTGATGGGAGCAGAAGAAGAAACTAGCGGGGGGGGGGGGGGGGGGGGACACATGGGGAAATAATTTTGGCTCTTTAAATGTGCTCATGTCAATCAACAAGACTCCTAAGAAGAGGCCAATTACAAATTTGATAACACAGCTGGAGCTCTGAGTGATGAATAAGCCATCTCTTTCATGGGGATGCGTGTATCAAATTTCATAAATATAAATGTCAGTCCCCGATCAGAGATGAATCATGGGATGGACTCTCTCATCATCTCACATGCTCACACGCGCCAAGACGAAACCCCCCTTTCATGATACTGAGGTTGACTTTCATTAAAAAGACACATCAGGTACCAGGGGCAGTGTGGTGGAGGTCGCTTATCTTATTTTTATTTAATCGTGAACATTCAAAGCTAATAAGCGACAACCAATGGAGCTAACCACTGGAATATTCGATTTAATTCATAGATACCTGGAGTAATGAAATCTATACAGATGAAAGGAAGGTGTCAGGATACACCATTCAACATCAGAGTGCTACAAAGGTGACAGAAAAAAAGCATACAATGTAAAATGTTTAAAATCGGTATTCTGCTCAAAAGATTATTTTGGCATATGGTAAGTGCTCTGACACCATTTAGAACGCCAATAAATCTGCTACAGAGACTTTAGAGGTCTCTGATGAATTAGTGTATGAAAATAACTGTGATTCATGATATTCCTTTGTGCATGACATCAAAATCTTTCATTAAAATTACACAACAAAAACTATAAATGCAACATACAGCCAAATGATATTCTTCCACCCTTGTGTCCCTTGTCCCTGCATCTATACCTCACACTCAGTGGCACTCAAAATGCAAGGAGGAACTCGGGAATGTCATAATTTCACTGAGAAAAAATATGAGGTCAGATTCTATATTAAAAGTCATCAATATTTGAGCAGCTCTCCGTATGCAGGGAGAGAGAGAGAGCTTAGAGCTTGAGGTGACCACCTCACCTCTCTCTCTATCCGTCCCTCTTCCGCTCTCTCTCTCTCCGTCTCTTTTCCTTCACTTGTTTTTGAAGCCTCTGAAACACCCCCTTGTGTCCGCTTGCATTCCATCCCCTGGGCAGCTCAAGCATGGCAGAGTGTTTTAAAAGTCAGCAGGCAGCCCTGCCCCGTGGCTTATATTGGTTACAAACTCCCAGCCAGACTCTTAAAAAACCATGGCGGATGTATTCCATTCATTTTATAGTAATCCCGCTAAAGTGTGGCTTTGCTCTCACTCGCCGAGTGTGGCTTTCTGTTCCCCTCTTGGCTCTCATGCAGGGCAGCGTGGAGGGGAGCTGTCCATGGTGCTGAAATACAGGACATCAGATCTGCCCCTGTGCTCCACGCTGGACGGCCGGTACCTTAAACACCGACATCAGTGATTGCAAGATGACACTTTTATTGATTTTAGAATAAAAACAACAAAAGACTAGACAGCCTTGGCTGATGTTCTCTCTGTGGTTTATTCTGCAACAATTGCTATTTTGTTGTCTTGTCTTTCTGTATCGAGCACCTGGTCAGGATTTTGGATGTGCACACATACAATACCGCCTCATTGTGTTTATTGATTTTGCTGACTTCCAACCAATAACTTCTTATCCATAGCCAGTTTGAGCAGATTGATGCTTTGTGGCTGGCTGATGAGTGCAACAATAAACGGGTAAATGCTTCCAACGTTCTCCGAGCCAAGAACCAACCCGTCCATATGAGCCACAGTGGGATCGACTGGCAAGCAGAAGCATGTCTGTACTGGCACACATTTGTCTTCTTATTGTCTTTCTCTCCTTCGTTTCCTCTCTCTGGGTCCCCCATCCAATCCCTCAGTCCTGCTCTTTCTCTCTTCAAACCCTCTCCATTTCTTTGTCTGTCTCTCAATAGCATCCTTGCTGCACTAGACCCGTAAGCGCATAAAACACACAATTATGAGCTGCACTTTTAACCTCTGCAATTGGAGTCGCTTTTTATATACAACAAGGGCTGGTTGTGCTTTCCTGCAAAGAGCTTTATCCCCGAGAGGATGTGGTTGATGTGGTGACAACACGAGGGTCCCTCAGTGTAGAGCCCAGCCAGACAGCCAGCCTGCACCACTGCCACACATGAAATCTGCTGCCATGCATTATTCAAAGTTCCTCTCCTGAACCACGAACATGCAAAAATGCAGAGCATGTTGCAAACAATTCAAAATCCTGGACATGTAACATTCATGCAATCAGAAACACAGAACAGAGATCAAAGAAAAAGTCCAATCATTTTATATCCTGTCCGGTTAAATGCTCAATTTAAATTAAGATGC
This sequence comes from Enoplosus armatus, assembly GCF_043641665.1. NCBI lineage: Eukaryota > Metazoa > Chordata > Actinopteri > Centrarchiformes > Enoplosidae > Enoplosus > Enoplosus armatus. The sequence continues at coordinate 6,861,317 of NC_092193.1, read as the reverse complement.
AAAAAGAAAATCTAGGTATTTACAGTAGCAGAAGCTGTGTTCATTATGTTCTGGGTCAGATTTTGCGCAGAGGCGAGGCACACCTAGATCTGACTTTACTGACCTGCTGCGCAACAGGTTAAAGTCACATAATTTCGTTTATTAAACGACTGAGGATAATGGGGATACATTTAAAACAGCTCTGCACAAAGCGTATGCCATGCGAATCAATATTTATAAGATCCCACATCTTGCAAAACAAAAAAAACCTCCTCAATTCAGTAAAACTTCTTAAATAGGGAAAATGGTAAAACGCTGACGATAAAAACTGCAATGATTTTGTTCAATTTCATGAGCTGCTCATTCCTTATCCATTAAACACACTTCAAACCTGATTACTGACCATGAAACAGCCCACTGTAATTACCCTATTATTGCCCATTTAGTCACGATTGTGATCATCATACAAGTGACGGTATGCAAAAAGGAAAATGCACAATCTGAATGCTCAAAACACAATACTCACATTTAAATGCGCTCCTGGGACGAGCTGCTCATTCAACAAGTTATTTACAGCCAAGAGAAGTTGCAGAAGGATTTTCATACGCCTTTGACTGATTCTTCTTTTTCTAATTTATTCTAATTTCGCTCCTGACGGATCAATAAAAGCGATGTATGCGCAGAAAGCGCGCATTCACAAGGAGAGCACAGCGTTTTCTCTGTCCCTCAACTTTTCTTTAAACTTTTGTGTCTCACTAAAGCAGCCTTTCCTTCCGAATAACGTTCCGGTACTCGCTCACATTCAGACCTTTTTCTTTCGCGCTTACGAACGCCGCCGAGTATCGACTGGTGTCCACACAAGCTGTTTGGCTTTACGCAGCGCTGCTCCTGGCGCAGCATTCATTGGAATGGCGCACGACAAATACCTCAAGTCGCCGTTAAGGGGATTCACAGGTGTCCCAAATTCATTAAAGTCCATCAACGCGTATTAAAACACACCCCGATGGAGAGCAACTCTTGGGGTCGCTTGGCTCGGATAGATAGATTTATCAGCCCAGCCGAGTTGTGGACGGGAGAGGAGGAGAGAGATAAGCAATCTTCCTCAAATGGAGCCACTATGTCCAGTTACAGACGAGCGCTCCGCCGGGTCCTAAAGATAATACTGACTGGCTGGTAAACCCCAACTTCAAACGTTGTTTTTACGCGGTTGTTAAAATCGAGCAACTACGCAAAATATCCAACCTTAAAATAATCATTTTTATTCACCGGATCTTGGTGGGGGGGTTTTTATGCCACTGGGGCTGATATTGTGTTTCAAATGCAACTCGTCGCTAGAATTTAACAAAGCAAGTGACTTTATAAATTCCTGAAAATGTGATATCTCCCTATTATTTATATGAAGGAAAAAATCTTGGCATGTTACTAGTCGATTCGTAAACGGAGACATATTTGCAGTGACACCGAAGTGGAATATTCTATTTAAAAGTTGCTCGATAATCACTCAGCAATGTGCTGCATCGCTTTCTACAGCAGCGTCCATCTGGAAGAGTTTAAACACTGTCGACTACAGCATTCAGTAACAGCAGTTACAATGTCCACCTGTAATAAGGCACATCACATTAAGCAAATCGGACATATGAGTAAACTCAATGAGTTTTCATTATCACATTTCGGGAGCCACTAAAATGACGAGGGATGCGTGTGGAGAGTAAATCCTGCAAAACTTAACAGAGGCGAGTCCTCGGAAATTCACAGTACAACACAATTAGAATGAAGCCGAAGTTGCAGGATCGCTTAGGTGGGAAAAAAACCTCTAAAAATATCACCAGAATATTTTTGGTTATTTGCCTAAACACTGATAATCGCCTGGAGGTCGTACACAGACTATTACCACTACAACACCGCTTCAGGACTCGACGCTTTCGGAAAACAAACACACACAAAAACAGATCTTACCTTGCATCTGAGAATGTGGGGGGTTGCTACTGCGCTTGCGAATAAGGAAAAGGAAAAAAGTCCCCTGGCCGGAGTTGTTGGTGTAATTATTCGGTGAATTTTGAAGGCAGAGCTGAAAGAATAACTACAGTTAGGTGCGTCTACCGGGCTCCCTTGGCGAGGAGTCATAGATGTCACCCTCTCCACTACAGGGTGCCAAGCCGCACGGCAAACAACCGCGGTGACAGGTCGCTTTGAACACGCATTTTAATTGTGGTGTAATGCCAACTGGTGGAGATTGCACGATAAGAACAACCGCGCCCATCTGAAGGTCACCACAGACATTTAACAGACCGTGTCCCATCACGATGCAATAAAAGCTTTCAAAGCCACTGAGTTGTAGAATCAGTTACTGTAGCTTTTATATTCTCCATTCATATTTTTAGGTGTGTGCAAAATGATTGTGTTCATTCAAACACTCAGAAACTGGGGCTGTTTCCTTTTCTCTGTTTTTGTTTGTAACGACAAATGCAAAGATGCAAAAAGCATTTCAGTTTTCTTCCGTTTGACTGTTTTTACGGTCTGCTGTAAACACCTGCATGCATGTTCAGCACCATGGACAGCTCCTGCCCCTGAAGGCAACTTCACCTCATGCTGGAGTGGATTTCAATGTTCATTCATTGACATGATGCTTTAAAGCACTTTGTAACAGTTTTCTGGTATAGTATTTTGTGATGAATACAGTTTATTTTAGTAAAAACTAATTTGGGGCTTCCAGTGGATTCCTTTCCTCCAATTGCCCCCCCCCCCCTTTACAATCATCATCCATTCATCCATTTTTTTTTTCAAAATGTAAGAATAAACCCTTTGGAAAGAACCATCTCGTTTTCAAGGGGTCCATCTTGACCTTCTTTCATTCCATCTCTTCCTCAGACATCAGAATATACTCGTCTAATTTCCAAACCTCTTTTCCTTGCTCTTCGTCACTCTTTTTTTTGTAGAATATACGCTAAGCAGCTAAGTGTTTAAAATGCCCCCAAATAGAACCACAGCCAATATTGATTTCTTGCTAATTAACATGCAGTGAAAGACCTGTAATCCCATTAAAAAGTGACAATGCCATTTCTGTTCTGATAAAGGCAGATTTTGGTCGAGACCGTGGCTGAATGACAACAAGTCTCTCATCCCCACTGAGGTAAAGTGGCTCACATTGTTTCAGAGGGTTCAGCCTTTGCTTGGAGCGACTGCTGCTCTTGACATTTCCATTAAATCATTCCTCCTGGAAATACTACCATACCGCCCTGACAGTCACATACATGACTGTGCTTGATCATTTTGTAGATAGATAGATAGATAGATAGATAGATAGATAGATAGATAGGTTGATAGATAGATAGATAGATAGATAGGTTGATAGATAGACAGATAGATAGATAGATAGATAGATAGATAGATAGATAGATAGATAGATAGATAGATAGATAGATAGATAGATAGGTTGATAGATAGACAGATAGATAGATAGATAGATAGATAGATAGATAGATAGATAGATAGATAGATAGATAGGTTGATTGATATATACATCTGTATATGCCAGTTTCGACAATAATAATTTAGTGGACTATGAAGATGATACTACAAGACAAGTCTACAGCCATGCTAGCGTCTGTGAGGCTGCACTTAGGCACAGTGGAGCTTTCAGCTAAATGCTAACGCCGTCATGCTAAAATGTTCACGGTGACAATGCTAACATGCTGATGTTAAGCATGTTTAGGTGGAATGTCATTCGTTTTTGCAGGTATTTGATCATGAACCAAGGTATTGGACAAAATGTAAAATTTGACCTTATGATGGCACTAGAGGAAAAGTCAGAGTATCACCAAAGTGATTACAATTCACCTGCAATCGTTCTACTTGGGACTACTCTTTCTGCTCAGTTTGTCTAAAACGGCTTGTTTCAGACAGAGGGTGAACTGAGGGGCTGCATAAAGGGCCAGTATACATATGTGGACTTTTTTTTTAACTGTGAATCATGCAAAGCTACTCTAGTGGAATTCCAGAATACAAATATAGAGCTGAAATTACTGGCCCAACATGGTGGGCCGACTGAGCATCGAACTGACCGTCATTGCAAGTCAAAGCAAAGTTAAAAACAATCCAAATGAGAAATTCAAACAATCACAAAGTCACCTCTTCCCCAATCTGTCAGTGAAAAGTGACCTTGTGGGTTTCTGTCTTTGCTTTCTTTGTTTTGATTCCATCAGCAGTCGTACAGCGACAACTTAGACCATAGCTCAATGAATATCAGTGTTTGCAAACTGCAGTAGTTCACGCTGGTGGGAATAAAAAAATGATGCAGAAGACGGCTCTCCCCACTCCCTCCCAGCCCTCTCTGGTCAAAGGCTGCGGGGTCAGCCGAATGAATTCACAAAGCCTGCCTGAAATCACATCAGAGAGTCAGGAATTCCTCCATAGCTGCTGCGCGGTTCTTTAGCAGCGTGCTACAGTGTTCGATGAGGATGCAGAGGTGGAATCTGCCCTCTCACCCTCTGCACGTCCTCTCCCTCAGTGCCACCGAGAGCTCGCGCTGACAGAGATGGAGGGTTTGCTGTTTGATTCAGCTCCCGGGGGTCTATTGATAGTTTCAAAGTGGAGTCCACCTGCCACTGCTTTAATCATCCGTGACCCCAGCTGCATGTTGGAAGACCGCAGAGGGGGGACGGGATCAGCAGCTTTGTTCGTGTGTGTGTTTGTTTGTGAGCAGTCAAGAGAAAGAGAAAAAGAAGAGAGAGAGACATATATAGAGAGAGTGGATAAAGAAACATTCAGACCTAAAAAGATAAGATGGGGAGAATGGAGTCACTTTTCAACCCTGTTGTCATCAAAACATATGTGGGTTGAGATTATCTCTACACTTGAGTCGAGATTTGGAATAACACTGTTTTTATTCCATCCAGCTCCAGGCTTCTTTGTCTCATGAAGCATTTCTATCTGGTTTAAATTTATTATTAGAGTATTTAATCAGATTTTTCTCCAGAGGTGGAGTAGAGTGAATCAGCATGCAGGCACAACTTATGGCTGACAAATTAATTCAATCTATTCCAAAGCCTTTCTTAAGGCCAAGGTTGTAATTATGGCATGCAATTAGAGGGGATATAAATATTAGATAACTTCCCAATTCCCTGTGAAAGTTAACCCAAAAGTTGTTTTTTCAGGTATTGGTGATTTACATAAAGATCTCAGAGTGCTGCTGGCTACAATTAAAGCAGAATTCATGTACCGCTGACAAACATCACTCATCTGTGGTAGAGTTTGGGTGAGAAGGTTGTTATAACTGTTTACGTTGCTGATTGCATCACCAGAAGCTACCTGATAATTGGAGTGAAACTTCACCTTTAAAGTGACAAGTTCAGCAACTATGTGGTGGCATATGACGGTGTAGCTGTTCACCAAGTGAGACATAGTTGTGAATTTGAGTAGGTTGTTACCACACATAAAAGTCTCTGTGTACAAGGAATATGTGACACTTTTCTGGAGAGTATGCCAAAGCCACCGCAGTGCAGCTTAGAACAGGAAGTGATCAGGGTAAGGAAGGAGATGGGAGAGTCAGGAAACACTCTTTGGAATTAGTTCAAGCACTGCGGTGTGTGCGTGTGTGTGTGTGTGTGTGTGTGTGTGTGCTGCGGAAAGTAATGCTCATCTGAGACACTAAGAATTAAATTTATCCATTAAGTTTGTAAACATCCTTATTTACTTCTATGATGAGATGTAAAAGATAAAACTCACTGCAATTACTTTTCTGTCTTGAAATCCTTAACCACAATGAATGGTGATGGTGACTGAAAGTCTTGCTCCACACTAGCATAGCCTGCACTGCCTATGTCTCCAATTTGCTCAGCGATTCAAATAGGTCTGGTGTTGCACCATTGACTGTTTTGAAGAAGTGGACGTAGCCATTGTGATGTCACCCATTCGTTCGTGGACTACTGTTTTGAAGCATCCAGTGCCCATATTTGGATGAGAAGGTGGAACTGGGGGTCTGAAAACCCAAAGACAATATGCACTCCTACCATATATTGGCAACCTGACTGCACCTGCTGCGCCGTGCAAAGTAGCTGCTAACAAAGTTAGCTTATAAATGTACTTACCGGAAAAAATGAAAAGCTGACGCCTCAGAGTGTCTCTTAGTACAAGCACATTGACAGGTCGCAGTGGTAGCGACTTGTCAATCACAAGGTAGCCACAGCCTAAAGCATACTGTGCTTCATCGTCTATTTTACTCTAAATGGGACCATCATTTACAAAATGAACATCATGCTGTATTGAAGAAGACTTGAAACTAACGACGGAGACCATAAAATCAACTGAGAAGTAGGATCATTTTCAATCAATTAGAGCTTTGTACGCAGCATTAAAATTGGTGTTGTCATCTTCCTACAAAGCTAGCTGGCTAACTTGCTAAATGTATAGAAGGGGTTTTTGCATGTTCTCAGTCAGTTGCTTTCCTGTTTTGTGCTGTAAAGCAATCTGATTAAATCTTACCCACTCACACACAGTGTAACATGCAGTGCTCAAAAAGGCTGGAAATCTCAGTGAATCTCATTTATGTTTTACTTGGTTTGGGATAATTACACACAATTACACACACACATATACATACTATTTATGTAATAACAGTTTACTGATCGGTTAACTGTACTTTTAAGCCTAAGGGGCCACATATGGGTCATTTTATGCTTGAATCAAACAACCCAGTGCTTGAACACTGACAAGCCTTTCCAGTTTATATACCCCCCCCACCCCCCCATTAAAATGCACTGGACATGGCTTTGTTAATGAGAGCGGCAAAGGAAAACCATTGTCAGAACGAAGTCAAAGTCCGAGTAAAATGCAATATTGAGTAGCGATTTAAATGTCACATTGGGATTCTTTCTGTTATTGGTAATTTTCTATTACTTTCTAGATAGATAGATAGATAGATAGATAGATAGATAGCCAAGGCTGTACTCTTTGCTCTTTGCACACTGAAATCTGGAATCAAAAGTCTTGTTGAGTGGGTGGCACACTTCCATTTCCTGCCTGGTATGCGAGGCGAGAGGGTGGCACCTCAGCTGCACCAAAACCAGGGCATATAAGCAGCTGGAGCCCGGCATCTCTTGCCTTGAGAGGAGCGGGCAACACGCCAACCTCTCTGGGAGCTGTGCTACATTTCACAACATGATGGATGACTCAAGTCATTTTTAACCGTAACAACAAATCAGTTCATCAACAGCCCTCTTTAATATTTGAGAGGAGATAAAAGCTTTCTTGTAGGATCAAGGGTACAATTTAAACTCTAATGAGGCGATAACTGCAACTATTCCCATCCGAGCGACAGGTCAATTGACACATTCAGATTATTTCCTGCCCTCTTACTTCAATGGACAGATGAGATGATGCTATTGAGTCTTTAATTGTGACTGTATGTACTGTTGATGGCTCATTCTAGCCACAGGCTTATTCCAATTTTCATGACAAGATGACCTTGAATAAAAATTGTATTGATAATTATACAATCAAAGTGCTTGAGATGTCACAAAACAGGGAGAAAAAAGGTGTAAAAAGGACTAAGGAGGTGAAAAAGAACACCCCACTAGGTAATCGAGTGGAGGAGCCTTTGCATATTTTCTTTTTTAATGTTTTGATTCCAATAGCTCTAAGTTTTGATTCTCACATCTACAAACCCATGTGAACCTCTTGACATTTATTAGGTACGGCATGCCAAAAAGTCCACATATTCCCTGAGGTTCTTTTGCTGTGCCTTGACAAGGTTTAGACTTTTTTTTTATGTGGTGCAGAGGAGAGCTGAGATTTCCTTGCAAGATTTCTGGTGGATTGACATGCTGATAAATACTCTGCAGTCCACAGTGTGCGTACGGTGGGTTTATTTTTTCATATTACAAATGTGTAATAGCTGACCATAACATGTTAATTGCTCTGTGGCTTGATTTTTGCCAGGATGACATTTGGTGAGGTTTAAAGCCTGATTCCTGGGAAGCTGTGGCATCAATTGTTGGGGCATATTGTAAAGTTTATTAAATCACTTAAATCTCTTTGTCAGGGGGAATGAAAAAGAAAATCATTAGTATGAATCAAGCCAAGATAGTAGTTCTTGGCTTGACATTCATGTCTTGAAGCTTTCCAGTAGTTGTGTGACCACTAGCCTACTTCCCAGAAGGCAGACTTAGATGGAATATATCCCAGAATCAATTATCTATAAATTGGATTGTGTAGAACAGTAGTGCAGAATATGTCTCACTCAGGAGACAGTCAACAGAGTGTAACCAACCAATGCTGGGCCCATGTTAACACGGTTTAACACAGCCAAATGTTGCCACTGTCATTAATTAAAATTCCAAGCAGCCATTCATTATTCTTTGTTCGCTGCTACATGCATCTCTCTCTTTTACAAGCAGTGCAGCGTGGGCATTGTCCCCGCAAACGTGAAACTATTAATTGATTGGTTTTCTTGTGTTATGCCTTATTAATCACCTGACTATCAATTAAGCATGCACAGACTGTGCCTAGCATGTTAGTCCCATATATCATGCTATTTGTGTCTGTCATGTTCTGAGTGCTTCATTATTTCCAACATGGACCATTGGCAGCCGACAAGGTAGTCATTGACCTCTACCTAATCTACTTTTGAATGAGGGTAACACATTTTGATGTGGAGACTGCTTGCTAATGTTAAGGTGCACTTAGAGAATATTGATTCAGTAGGTTAGCACACACAGTAAAATAAAGTCCACTATCTTGATTTGTGTGTGTAAATGCTTGACTAAGCATTCACTCGCCCATGTCTAATCTACTTTTCACTGAGGTTAACATATTGAGGTGTTATGAACCACAGGGACTCGTGCCGCTCATAAACTGAACTCAATTTCTAAAGCTGCTAGAGTATCAGGAGGGAAGAGATCACATCTTCAAAACCTCCAGCCAGCACAATGAATAACAAACCTCCCGCTCACACTAGCTCCCCTAAAGTGCAGCTATTTCACTTTGAAATTAGAATAGCAGAGAAATTGTCCGACTGCTGTTTCTGAGATTATTATCCTGCTCGTCGTTAACCACTAAACATGGCAAGATATTATTATTTCTAAATAAATGTGAACAAGAAAACATTACCTACCTCATGTTATATAATAGTCACATATTACCCAGCTTGGCTTCTGTAGCCTCAGGGATGGAGTCCAGACAACCTTAGTTGTCAAGTCAATTCTCAGAGCAAATTCAGTTGAGTTTGAGGCGAGACCAGGTCCAGAGGCCACTACAATTCACATTACCTCAAGACAAACATTTAAGCCTTTTTGAATGTAAAAACACCATTTAAAAGATAGGTTCATGTTCTACCAAGTGTCAAAACAATGCTCACCTGCTCATATTTACATTGGCTGCTGCAATTGCTCCTCCTGTCTGTAATGGCCATGAAGTGATTCCTTAAAAAACGTGATCCCACTGTGAGGAAAGAGTTCACGAAATTCAGTCATTTCGTGGAAAGTTCAGCATCCCTGAGGTAGTCCAATTACGTTTAAGATACCCCTTCAAAAGCCGCAGTCTTTTTATTAGGAGATTTCCTATCCTTTAAAGTGTTTCCTAAAAATAAACGGGTATCTACTTTAGGTCGACCTATCTTGTATTCTTTGACTTGGCTGGTGTTTATCCTCCTCCAGCATGACACATGCTTTGTCTTTGTTTTACCAGCTCTTCAGTTTATCACAAAGACCATTCAACCAGTTATTGTACCTTCCTAGAAAGGGGCAGCTGAACTGGCTATTGTAAGAACCTTATATGAATGACTTATGAACATTCAACATTGCAGATGACTGTCTAACTTTTGCTGATGGCTTATTAGATAGTAAAAAGCCTTTGTGACCCTTTCATTAATGACTCTATTAACATTTACATTGATGGTTTATTAGATTGTTATACCTATTACCCCTCACTAATGACTTACTCACATTTATAACTGAAACCATGAATATTTATGAATGGATTACCAATATTTAGAATGGCATCTGTCTCTTCGTTTAGCCATTCATTGGTATGCTGCAGACAGAGAACAGTTGGTTTGTCTTTACTCCCAGCATTAACAGGCATTGACATGCCTCCAGCTAAGGTATTTCATCAGAAACTCAGGTGATTAAAAGCAGAGGGGAAGCAGATTTTCGATGGTTGGAATGTCTCAGCCACAAGTTTTCTGGAGCATTGCTTGAGCAGACTTTTATGTGGAAGATAACTGTCATCACATATTTTTTTCTGCCAATCTTATCTCCCCCCAAAAAACATGATATTTTTGGAGATAGAGCTACTGTATTTTACAGGCTTACGTATTCACCCATAGAGTTCTCTGTTCTCCCTCTATACTACCCCTGATATGTATGGTACCTTTATTTATTCCACCCACACAAGCAGATTCATGTGCACACAAGCACGCTGACACCAACACACACACACACATCATTCCAACAAGAATACACATATTTGTAAACACCGCCCTCAAACAGAGGCGTCCTCGTCAAACGTTTCCTGTTGTTTTCTCATTCGGGTTCGCTGTGCTCCTTGAAGTAACCTTTCTCATTCTGAGAATCTGCAATGCAGGCTGTCTTCATTTAGGTGTTTGTTGGGTGGGCAGGATGGAGACTGCATTATTTACGATGAGGCAAACCAGCAGGAAGTGATAGGCACCAAACAGACACGAGAACAGCCCCTCGTACCCGAGCAAAGCAATCAAACACAGTCCCCATGCATTTAGTGACGCCTCATGACACATCTTTTCATTTTAACATAAAACACTGCATCTTCTCCTGCTGAGAGCCTCGGAGAGGACAAAAACGAGAAGCCACAGAACTGGGAGTCCTAAGGGAGCGTGCCAGGATATCTCAACCCAAATGTTGGTGTAAAAGTGTTGCAGCTGATTTGTCAGAAAAGAAAGGAGTGCGTAGGAATCATGATAAACATTTCTCCAGATGAACAAGGACACCTCTATCTCCACCCCTCATCTGGAGGAAGCATTGTTTCCCCGCAGAAACAAAACGTCACATCAGAGCTGAAATAGGCAGCCGTCTCCTGGATATAGACAGATCTAATGAATTCATATTACAATGCAAATAGCACCCATCCATTATCATCCACTACTGAATCCTCTTTGTTTGTCGGGATTTACATTAATCCCAGAATTGGAAGAGTGGCTGACAGAGAGAGACTTACTTGTGATGTTCATGTTATGGAAAATGAATAAAGCATGACGGGGAAGTGTTTGGGTGCCGACCGGGCTTTGTGGAGAAGACAGGGTTGGGTTGAGAGATGTGGTGGGTGGGTGGTGAAGGAGGTGTTGGGGGATTGGAGGGCGGTGTGGAGGCCACAGGGTCCGCAGGCCAGGTCTGTCGAGAAATCCTCAGTTTTTCCTCAGTATGCAAGACAGGTGCTGGAATCCAGCGAAACCTCTTAAATATTAAACGGCAACCACCTGCAGTTTTTCTCTCTCTTTCTATTCAATAATAGAGGACAGCCGTCGAAGCTGTGATATTTGTGTGTGTGAGAGAGTGACTGTTGCATAACAGAGAATAGCATAAAGCATGTATACAACAAAACCAAAACATAACCAGCTGATTGTGTAGTTACCGGGGACATAGCTTCTGATGGATGAATAATGAACGTGATCATAATCATTTGCACCTCTACTGAATCACCAGGTTTCCCTCTCGAGGAACAGGCTGGCAGGTTGTTCTTTTTATCTTTTGATGGCTAAAATGTGTGCAAAATTTGAATTTCTAAAAAGTCCTCCTAGAGACATGGCTGCAGTGCTGCAATAGCCTCATTTGTGTATATTTTACTTAATTAGATAACCACAGGCTTTGCATTTGACAAATAGATAGTTTGTTGATCTTTTCATTCCCAGAATTGACTTCAATCCCCAAAATGGATTTGGGTATTTCTCTAGAGGCCCTGCGTTGGCCTCATTTCCTGATCAAAAGAGTTCTCTCTTCCTGTCTGGGACCGATCAGGGATTAAATGGCTATCTTTGATGACTCACTTAGCAAAATTACAACCCTGTCTCCAAAGATTACCCTCCCCGCTGCTTTCTTTTTTGCCCCTTTTTCTGAGGTTCGGTCAGTTAAAGGACTGAATTTTCAGATGCCAACTTAAAATCAGAGCCTTTTTGGTGTACTCATGAGATAATCAGACTATTTCCTAAAATCTTAATCATTATTTATTTCAATTAGATAGTGACATATAGGTAAAAATGTACTTTATGCTGTTTATCAGTCAGATAAAAGAATATACATACATTCAGAAACATATTCACAGACATATTCTGGATATATCTAGCTATAAACAGTTTAAAATAAATTAAACATGCACAACAAAATGTCCCCATGATGGCAGTCTCAAATGAAAGCCAGAATTAACAGTTTAAATATTCAAGACTTACCCAGAGGTCCAAAGGAAGAGTAAGCTCTAATGATTCCAGATTCAAGCTTTCTCTGGAGGGAGAACTCATTTACTGCTGCTGTTTAAGAAACAGGTTTGGATTTTTCTTTGACTTTTGATTAATTACTCCATGTGCAAACCTAAAACCCAAATTCAAAGGAATAGTTTGACATTTTGTGAAATGCGTTTATTCACTTTCTTGCAAAGAGTGAGACAAGGAGGCTATTAGCTTAGCTTTACAGCCTGGCTCTGTCCAAAGTGTGAAAACATACCCACCAACGCTCAACAATTACAATGTTAATCTGTACACAAACAAAAATGTGAGAGTGACAATTTGTGATTTTATATGGATTTAAGTGCTGGAACTATTTCTTCAAACAACAACAGTCTTGCTGAGTGACTTCTCGGAGTCTTGTCTTCACTGTAAGGTTTCCAGGATGATAAACGGTTGTTTGTCAAGAAATAGTTACGGCAGAACTCCCCCTAAAATCCCAAATTGTCATTTTTACATTTCTATTTTTGCTCAAAAAATGGTTGGTGGGGTATCCTATACTAACAGTATAGTAATTGTTCACTCATTTAAGTCTCTATTGATTGAGCGCCAGAAAAGGCTGACAATCTTTGCATGCTCTGTTCTGTTTAAGACAATTATGTATAATCATGTTATATGTAATGAAGTATTGATGTAAAACACGATGTGATTGCGAGGTGATGGTATGAATGTTCAGGGGCTGGACGGGTGGCCATCCATATTTAACAGCACAGTAATCTTGGAAAATAAAATGAGAGCAAATATTTGTATTTTCCAAAATATTAAACTGCTCTATTTTCTCTTTAAACGATAGCATTTACAGTATTAACTATACAGTTCATCATGTAAATTATGTTGTGTGCATCGACTCATTTCGCTTTTTCCTCATATGAGTTATTTAAACAGTTTGTCCTACTTGGGAGCTAACGGGAGAGCAGAAAATAAAACTGCAACTGAAAAAGAGAATGTCATTTATATGAATGTCAAAGATGTAAGGAAGTCTATCCATACCCCTGGTGAAGCTGTAGACAATGAATATATAAAGTGCAGTCTCCACTCTCAGCAGCGCAGGGACGAGAGGGCCAACATATAGAAATGAGCTTCCTTAAAGTGGCAATAGACACGTTTTTTTTTTGCTTTAACTTATCATTATGAAGTAATTGTTGATTGCACATATAATGGCTGTAGAATAATGACACCATCAGCATTTAGATTGGTTCCCTATAAGCCTCGCTTTCACTGCGCAATCCTGTCTGCCACCGGGGTGCGATCTCCCAGGAAAATGAAGGCTCGATTTACGGCACAAAGGAAGTGCTTCAACCACTGTGCAACCAAAACAGACAGAGGATAACGCTTTTACCGTTCCCTTCATACAGCCATGGCTTTTACATAAAATGTTGTAGACTTCTGGAATAATAGTTTTTCATAATAGTATAATGGGATAGCCCTTATGTTTTCCACAGTAGCTATAGTAGCTATCCTCATGTAGCAGAAATTGCCTACTTATTAATACTAACAGGTGTTTTGCTCTGCCTTTATCACAGCACTGAGATCTGGGTTTCTAGTTCAAACTGGGATTCTTATAGTTATTTCTTGTCGGGACAGTAGCCAGGCTGCAGGTGGTGGTTGCTCGTTTGCGTGATGAAACAATAGTCAAACTATAACTCAATATAAAATTATGACAATTTCACTTTACCTCTTCAGTGAACATGCTTCTTTCTTATCGCTTATTTAAAAAGTGGTGGTGATCGGGTGAACGGAAATTTGATAGCAAATGCAATGTGTCCTGTGTTGTTGGCAGTTGCTAGGTTCTGAGGAAATAATACCACTGAGGAATAATACCACTTGGAAACAGTAGAGGGGGGGTTTCTATTGTCTCTTTAAGGCTAGATAGTCCAGAATGATTGTCTGGCAACCACTGGGAATATCATGTTGTACAAAAAGCGAGTGCTTACAAGAATAGCAAATGTATTCCATTAAAGATTTTTTTTTCTCAATCAAGCATCGAATTGTCTCCTAAGTCCCCGGGTCAAGGCTGGATGTTGCATGTCGATAAGTGTGCCTTCTATTTCTTTATGCTTATGTGTCAAAGCACGTTAAATAATGGATTTTTTAACCTTAAGTTCAAACACATAAAGAAAGGCAGGACACAGTGGCATTGTGGAGGCAGAAGCATACATGTCAGAGAAGCAGTTGTGTCACCAGTTTGAATCTAGTCTCTCTTTAGTCCCTCAATGTCTGTCTGTCTTGAAAGTTTTGCTGTGATAGACACATTAGTGGGATAAGAAGAGAGAAATAAGGCTTGCTTCGTGAACTTTTATTGCACACATATGAGACTAAAACAAACAAAATCAGCGAGATGTTGAAGCTCAGTCTTGACCGACAGTTGTAAGTTTTACAAGCCACCAGATGTCAGTGTGGCTTTGAATCTTTTTTTTTTTTTACACAAATAGAAAGAAAGCCCCAAATAGGCTTCATCTCCCTAGTTTTTAGTGACATAAGTCGACAAGTATTGGATGACTCAATTTGGTACAGATATTCATGGTGTCAGATGATGAGTCCTAATGAAGCTCTAGCGAAAGTTCAGTCGGGAAGACTTTTCTTTTGCATGCTTAGGTGGTAGTTATTCTTATACCATTCACTCATGCATGCTCTCTCATAATTTCCTGCTGTCATTGTCTGGCGCATCAATTGACATATTAGCTGTTCGTCAGCTGATCTCATCTACCCAATAGCTTAGCGACTTGCCTTCATCATTAGCCTGTCCTCTTGCTGCTGTCTTTTTAAATAGGCTTCTTTCTTTCTGCCTTCAGTACGTTCATGCTTCTGTTACGCGCGCCCTTCATCTCCCCATCACAGCCAGTCTCTGCAGATTCATCAGCTTCATCATTTCATCAGCCTCATCAGAGTCATTAGCCGCCACCAGTGTCTGGACTCCATGGGGGATTTATCTTGCTGCTGCTAAGGGAAGTTGCCCCTCGATTTCCAAACCTCCCTACAGGACTTTAAGTGCAAAAGACTTTCTGTCAAGACTTAATTAACTCGTATCAATTATCTTCACTTCATTCACTTTTCTCTCCTGATTGAAATTGCTGATCCGTTGACTTTTCCTCTAGCACCACCGTCAGGTTTAGAATTTTTCTTTGTTAAATACTTTGGTTTTTCACCAAATACCTGTAAAACTAATGGCATTCCCATCAGCCTCAGCTGTACTTACTAATTACTAATTAGCAAATGTTCACTTGTTAACATGCTAAATTAAGATGTTGAACAGGGTAAACATTTTACCTGCTGAAGATCAGCATGTTAGCATTGTCATTGTGAGCATATTTTAATGCTGATGTTAGCATTTAGCTGAAAGTACCACTGTGATTAAGTGCGGCCTCATAGAGCTGCTAGTATGGCTGTAGACTCTTAGTGTTGTTTACCTAAAACTGCAGTTATTTAAATAGTTTAGATATTTAAATTGAACCACACTGGCACAAAAATGTTGGATTTTATAAAATTGCCTTTGTAAACATTAAGAAATGACATTTAAATAACTCCAGATGTTACCTCATACATCATTATAAAATCTATTCTTACATATTATATTCTTAACATTTACATATCCTTAAGAGTAAATCAATTGATTAATAATGTGCCCAGGTCTCTTTTTATGGATTTTAATTTAACTTGTGTGTGCACAACCTTGTAGCATATGTCCATGAGTAAGCATATAGAGCTCATATTATGAATTCCTATCTACAGGGAGTGTGATTGTAAACGTCCCATGAAAATGTTATGAAATGCTTTTGCTCCATGTGACTTTTACTATCTGTATATTTCCCTCTTTCCTGGCGTTTGTTGCATTCAATAAGTATGACGGTCTTTTGGGATATTATGTGGTAGCCTACAGTGTGAATACAGTGCAACAGCGTGGGTGTGCAGTACGAAGGAGGAACAGTTAGGAAGTAATACAAAAACAAGAAAATATTTTCAGTGAGGAGGGACACTTGTGTATTGATTAACTGTCAACAGCAATTCCACATGGAAAAACAGAAAGCAAATACTTCCTGATTCGATTTACTGAGAGATCAAGACAATGGAAGAAATTATATTAACTTGTGTTTTTATTATGTTTGTAGGTTTGTTTTATGATAAGATAAAACCAAACAACATTCAAGCTGCTAAGCGTGTTTTTCTGTTCGTAGATTCAGGACAACGAACAAAAATCCCTCTGACATGCTGACACGGCGTGGACACCCACTGACGCTTCAACACTCTCAATAAAAGAAAAGTCAGCAACATCCCCTTTAATAGAGCAGTCCATCAATTTCCTCTCTCTTACACTGTCATCCCAGATGTGTACTTAAAAGTTAATCCCATTTCGAGGGGCAATTGTGAATGTGGCACACTAGTGATAGGCTATAAAGCCTTTTCTTGGTTAGGGGTGATAGTGGTAACAAGACCAAACGGGGCAATATTAGGGTGCATTTCAAATGTCTCCATCCTGTCATTGTGTTGCCTGACAGCTGTGAATGGCAGAGACAGAGAGGTCGTAACCGGGGAATTTCATCCGCTGTCTGGCGAGAGGGCGAGTCGAGACATGTGCACCTCTGTCAAGGCAATCCAGAGCTCGGCTGACAGATAACTGATACCTGGGCTTTAAAAGAAATGAGAACGAGAGCAAGTCTAGGGCATCATAATCCCTTTGGAAAGGTTTTCCATCTGTCACAAACGGTGGTGACCGGACTTGGGTAATTTCCCCACAGGATTTACAGAGAACATTAAAAAAAAGAGCCATGTAATATTCCCCCTACCTCAGAGAAGCTGGCAGGTGGACGGCAGCAGCAGCAGTGCCAGGTATGGAGGGATATTAGGATCCACCCTTTTCATTTCACATGAAAAGCCAGGGCATATGCATGAATGGCTTGATAGGCTTGCATTGTGGATAGCTATTATTTGCGAGAATCAGAAATGACATTACTTGCATCCAGACATGTACAATACATTGTTCTACGGCAAATCTGTGATTCCACAATATTGCGTTGATTTCAACAAGCTATCCCCACATACAGTAATCATGCACTCACTTGTTGTTGCTTTCACGAGAATAGACATTTGGCTGATGACAACATCTTCTGGAAATTTAGATGTAGATTCAAAGCCACTGTGTGGTTGTGGTTTTATCAGATTTGATTGACAGTGGTCTGGCTACATAAGCAAAAAAAGCCCCACAACTGTCATCAGATTTTTATATATCGCTAAATTCTGATTGGTGCACAGAAGTACACAACATCACCTTTCTCCAACAGAACTCCGCCCCCTTCAAAACAATGTGAAGATCAAAGAGAAACAAAGAAAGACTGAAATATTCTATGTGAAATAACCAAAACTGTTGTACCTTTGGAAAAAAAACCCATTGTGTGCTGGTCTTGAATAAGGCATGTGCTAGTTTTACTCCTCCTCTTCCGACCCTGTCTCCTAGAAATGACGTTTAAAAACATCTAATTTGCAACACCCAAAATGTTTTGAAGGAAACATAGTGCTGACCGCTTTATATTTACATTAACATCAGGAAATGTTGTTAATTAACATATCTGGAAAGTTGCAAAAATCAGTCAAATGTTCACTGACAACATAATTCTTTTGTTTTCTCCCAAGACAGTGTTGTGCCCGATGAGGGACGACGTGCTACAACAGACCTAAACACTTTCATTAGAAGAAATGTGCTTCAGATTTTTGACTCTAGAGAGAGAGTGTGTTTGTTTTTTGAAGCGGGAGGAAAAGTGGAGTAAAGAGGCGACATAAAAGGTTTTAAAAGACTTAAGGCCAAATGTAAGAAAGAACATGTACCTTTTTATGTCGCCTCAGTGACAGAAAATGTGTTGAATGGCAGAATGTCGCAGCTGTGATCTGCAGCGACATTCTGGATATTAAGACGTAGGCACGGCCAAATGGGCTGTGGGGTCAGGGGTCACTAGAGCTCATTCCCCTTGACAAGCTTGTGTCTTCTATAATTGGATACTGCATCATAAATGGTGTTGCTCAACAGATGGAAGGAGACACAGATCTGGCAAAGGATTTGCCTGAGGGTGATGTTAACGGGCCATCGCTTTCTTATGTTCAGAAAGAGTTCCACACACTTCAGAGGCAGTTTTTATTTTTTATATGGGCCTCTGAAATACAAAAGCAGACAAACAACAGGGTTGAGGTTTGAATGTTTGACATGGTACATATTTATTAGAAGACTGTGTAATTTGCTCTACTTTGCAATCAGCAATGTCATATTTCTTAGTTTGGACTTTGTATGGGCCAGAAAATGCATGGAGGTGTGCAGATTAGTTCACTAAGCTTGTTTTATGACACTGCTTTTGTATGTTCATATTGCAAATAATGTTTACAACTCAGTGTCTCTCCCTGTGTCCTTACTTTGCACCAGGGGACACCTATGTATGCGTGAGCCTGTGGTTTGTGTTTTGAGGTGTTCATACACCTGCCTATTTTGCTTCCCACCACCTACTGTTTGGCAGCTGGGATAGCTGGTGGGTGGCATTTGCTGTTGCTGAGTGCGGTTGATGTGGAAGAGACCTGTGGGTGTGAGAGACAGATGCCGGGGCCTGAATCAAACCTTGTGTACTGTATGTTGCCACCACCTTTGCCGAGAGGCAAACCTACGTGGGAAGTGGCATATCTCCCTGATGGTTGGCGTGTGTCAGGTGCAGTGCGCTCTGCTTTGGGGAGAGACTTGTGCTTTTGTCTTTTACGATGTGGTGCACTGGACACCAGCCCTGTGTGAGCTGGGTTGCTCATCACTTTCTGCTTGGCTGAATGTGAGATCTGACGAGTCAACTTCCTGTCAAGTGACAGGTATTGAGCTACGTGCTTTAAGTGAAACATTGCTGCCTTCTTGCCCTCTGCCGAGCAGCTCTTTGGCTCTGCAGCATGGATGTATTAAGAGACCTAATTTACCTACACACATACAGTATATCTTCATCTACATGAGCGGCATGGTGACGCAGTGGTTAGCACTGTCGGACTGAGGTAAAACTGGTTAGAGTGGGTTGAGCAAGACCCTGAACCCTAAGTTGATCATTTACCATTTATCTATCTCTGAAATATATTTAAATAAAACTAAGTGACACTTTAGGTTTTGTTAAACAGTTCACACCCAATAGGAATATGTTGACAAGGAGTGACAAGTCGACTCAACCTTTATACAGTAAGGGATCACAAGCCTATAAGGTTGAAAAGCAGTGGTCTAGAGTGGCAGCCTTATGTGATCACTCATAAGGTAGGTCTCTGTGTCAGTATTACAGCATGGGGTACAATTATATACAGTATATGTGTAAAAACACGATGGTTGTCGTGCATCGGAACGCAGATTCTAGAGGCAGAGCCGTCTGGAAGCCCTCAGCTTTCCTGCCATCCCACTGCTCCACTAGCTCAAGACAGATGAGCAGTAGGGAGAGTGCAGCCCTCATACTGAGCCAGCTCCCATATGTTTGAGCTCATGAACATTGGCTGCACAGGCACATGCAAATGCAAACACTGAGTCGTGAAGACAAGAAGGTGAAAAGACAGAGCTCAAAGAACGAGGATTACAAAACGTAGCTGTCAATCTTTCTGTGTGTTTTCCTTGTATTTGCATGTGTTTTCACTGTGTCTACTCGTTTTCCCTCCACATTGTGATTTACATGGCCAGTCAAGTGGAGACTCATAGGTGTGAACATGTGTGTGTTGTAGCCCTTGTGATGAACTGTCCAGGGTGTCTCCATGCATTCTGCCCAATGTACGCTGACATATGCTCAGGCCTCTGGACTTTAAAAAGGTCACAGACTGCAAAAAGACATTTTCCGTAAATTATTTATTTTGTAGTCAAAAATTAAAGATCTTTATTTCAAGGTTCTAATGCAAAATATAAAACCCCATTGTTTAAATTGATCAAACGCACATTTCAGTCTTACCTGTTCACTCTTTCTTCCCTCAGCTAAACAGGTAAATATGGCTGAGAATAGTAATGAGAGCAACAGTGCATGGCCTTGAAATTATGCGTGTCTGATACTCACCCTTGAGACACAGTTGAACAGTTCAGCGCTGAACCAGAGCGGAGCAGCGTGAATGAATATGCACTTTGACTGGGTGAGTGGAAACCATAACCCCCTCAGCCGGGCTGTCTGACAGCCTCCTGCTGTTCAGCACTTGACTTGTGGCAGCTTACAAAGTTTTTGTTTTTATTATGGATGATATGTTTTGGTGGATCACAAGCTAAGCCACTTTGAAATGAGATGAGCAAAACTTTTTTTTCTGGATGAAGTTGTTAAGCTGGCTCAGCCTCCTTCACTTTATTATTTGGACAACTGACAGGGAAGCTATGTGTGCATGCACTACAGGCTCTGGTCAAAGTGTTTGGATATCTTCAACACAGTTTGTTTAACCTGTTTATTCTAAATTGTCCTTAGCAACTAGGATGGTAGTGATTTACTCCTGAAGTGACAGGTGAATGCAATTATCGAACTGGTAAAGAGAAAACCAACAGTATACTGCAGACAAACAACCAATATATGACTGGGCCATGTCATATGAAAATAAGTTGATACAGAAAGTGCTTAAAAATAAAGTTTGATAATGTCATAAATCTCCAGCTCCACTGGAGTCTTTCAAGAACCAATTTTTACATTTTATTTTTTTAATTTCAATTAATTCTTTATCAATGACAATGACTTCAACAAACACGCCAAATCATGAATTTGGAGGCTGAGCTAGCAGTCACATTAATGACATTAATATTTATTGTTGGTGTTTATTCCACATACCACAGCCAAAACTAAGAGAACCACTCAATTTAGAGTTTTAAGGGAATGCTCATATTAGCTTCAGCTGAACTTTAGCATACATATATGCACAGAATGAGGATTGTGGATTTTGTCAGCCATTTTGACATATGAGAACTTTGTTTCACAGACAGTAAGGATGAGTCTTTCAACCTATATATGACGTGTGTCTTGCATTAAGCAAGATTTGGAAAAAAAAAAAGCCAATTTCATTTCATTCACGTATCTACAGACGTCCCCTCAATGTCCTTTTGAAAATCATTTCAAACACACAGCTCATATTACGCCGCTAGTCACAACAACACACAAGCTTAGGAAGTCAAGTGCAGTTTTATGTGATGGGAGAGGTTAGCTGGTCACCCCAAATCACATTTGACTGGATAAATGTATGTGTACAGGATGATGGTGCAGTCAGACTGGATTTTGCCTGGAGAAATGTACTCGCATGATGTGGCGTTAAGTAGGCCGGACAGGACAGCGTGGGCAGGGTTGTAACCAAAAACTGTGGCTAACAACAACAGTTATACAACTTTGTTGTCATTAGCATCTATCATTGTCTGTGCTCCCACTGCAGCCAATCAGCATCCCTTCCCTTCTCTGTTGTTTATATTTTTTTTTGCCATGCAGTTCTATAAGCAAGGATGTAAACACTCACTCTTCTTGAATCACTATTTCTTGAATGAGAGGTAAATCCAGACCTCATTCCTTATAAAACGAATGGGAAGTAAAATCCGGTTTGACTGCATCTTGACTTGTCAACATTTTTTTGATTTTAATGTTTTACAGCAGGAGAAAAGGAGAGGCTCTCGATATATATAAATATTTCAAAATGCTTTTCTGACATACACGTATACTAATAATAAATGAGTAACACAGGATAAAACCTTGAAAATGTATGTATGTTTTCAATTCACTGTGTCTATAATATAGCACTTCCTTTAAAATGTGTTGACATTTGTTCACATTCTACATAAGAGATAAAACATACATATATTGTGAAGTGGTGCTTTGGCTGTATTCATTGGTCCACTGCAGCGCTTTTATCACTTTTTTAGAAATAAAACCCTTATAGTAAAGAGGAAGTTGACTCACTGTAATGCACTTCACTGTACAGCCTGTCACAATGAAGAGAGGCTCGGTGGAGCGAGAGGAGAGAGGACCGTGGGGGGGGGGCTATGGAGGGAAGGACCGAGGCTAAGTGTTATGCGGAGACAGGCGGTGACCTCGTGGGAAAGGTACACACCATCTCAGTTCATGAATTGGCTCCAGATGGGAACTGGCAAGTGGCAAAACGGAAGAGAATTGTATTGACAAGCTATGCCTGGGCAGGCCCTGAGCAAGGCCATTAGCCATGTTGCCAAGCCGCCAGGAAAAGCTCTGAGATTTCACTTCACCTGAGTGTTGATGGGAGCTCTCTCCGGCCATCATGCCCAGCAGCCAAACACTGAGGCAGAATCCCAATCAAGGTGCTGATGAGAAAAGCACCACAGAACTAAAGTAATAAATACCTCTAATGCAGAGAATGCTTTGGGATAATGGTATCGTCCCTGTGCTCATCCCCCTCTTTTTAATGAGATTATCACAAGGTCCTATTACCCAAATGACTTGTTCTGTCCTTCCTTAACTTTTACTAATTCACACCATCTATTGTTAGTACCTGAACGTTGGGAGGCTATTGTCACCAGAGGGCTCAGCAGGAATGCAGCATGTACTTTGTGAGCTACCTTCTGGCTGTCTTTAGAGAAAGGAGACTAAAGGGCTACAGAAAAGGTTGTTATGACTGATGTGAAGTTTAGATTTTTAGTTCAACTTCATCAAACAAAAGGTGGCGGAAAAAATGAAGTGAGCAAAGAAAAGACAAAAACAAAAGATTATAGGCAAAGATGTGTGCAAACAGACAACAGTACTGAATGGCAACAGTCCACCTCTCCCTAAAGCTGGTACCCTGTGTTTTGATCATGATGATAAATTGTTCATCTTATGGTGAAACACACAAGCTCATCCTTTACCATGGTTTGATACTATTGACAATTCCAATAAAGTCTGAATTCAAAACAGAGCTTGCACACTAGTGATTGATTGAATCAAATAAACAAAAGTCTTCCTCGCAACCTCTCAGCAAAACCTGCAGAAAGTTACATATTTCATATTTACCCGGCACCATCAAAATCTATTGTTCAGCCTGGGGGGTTGGGAGCCTGGGCATGAAAACAGACAGGCAACCAGCGTAGAGATGTACAAGCCGGGTATCATGATCAATTTTCCTGGTTTCAGTTTAAGTTAAAGTTCTGTTGAATATTTAAAAGACCACTGTAGTGGTCTAGTCAGGATTTCAGCATCTTTGATAATCGAAAGGGATCTAACCTTGGAGATATTTCTTGATGATGAAAACAGGACTGGACAAACTTGTTGCTTGGTGAATTTGGGCCACAATCAAAAAGCATACCTACATTTTTTCCCCCCAACATGTTGTTGTCAAAAGCACCAAGTTATGCCCTGTGCATGTTGATCTGTGCATGCAGACCACGCATAAGAATTTAGTTTTCAAATTGGGGGACTTCAATCTTTCACATATTTCACACAATAGAAAACTAACAAAAACATGGCACCTTAAAGAGCAGCTTAACAGCAGGTGTACTCCAGGGGTGTGGTCAGTACACTGTGACGTCACTGTTGTGTGTAGTTACAGGTGTGACAGCACACATCTGGCCATACGGTGTGGTGGAGAGGTGCAACAGACTGAGCTTTTCATCCTGGTGTTGAGTTACTTATCAACGTGATTGGATAACTTAAACAGTCACACTCTGCAATCTAAACTTTTGATATTTCTACTAGCACATTTAAGGTGATTTGTTTTTTCACAGTGGATTTTTCTCAGTATGAGGTATGTAACAATACCTCAGATCATCTGAAAAACTCTAGTATGTTATGTATAGAGATCATAAGACAGGATGGAAAATTTTTTATGGAACAAAAACTTGTAAGTAAGCACTGTTTTGTGTTCAGGACTATACCTTAACACTTGCAGGCGTAGTGATTATAACTTCTCACTTCTCAAGAACTTTTGTCTGGATGAGTCAGTAAATAATAAAGCAACACACAGAGGTTTTTTTTCAGTTTGCTTCTGATGAAAGGATATGTGTGATGTTCTATACTTGCATCAGTTCATGCAGAATTCGTCGCATTTGTTGATATATTTTTGGCCACTTCCAATCCACTTGTACCTTATGTGTGTAACAAGTCCAGACCCATACTTAAAGCATGGTCTGAGAGAAGAAAAACTGACATATTTGAGAGTTTAACAAGATGTTACAGGCCATCGCCATGTTGTAAAGTGAGCATCCAACTGCAGTGCCCACTTTTTGACAGCGGTGACAGACTGTGGTGTGGAGCTCGCCTAGCAGTGCTGAGAGAGGCGTCTTTTCTGATCAGCTACACTTGGAGCAGGATATTTGGAGTGAACACTGTCAAAACCCTCTGCAGTCCTCATGTCAGCCGAAGACAACTCGTGCCACAGCACATCAGGCAGAGACAAGCCTCAGTACCTCTGTCGCCATGAGAGAAAATTTGGTGTGAGAGTGTGAATACATAAAAATATTTGCAGATGACATTTTTCTTTTATGCAGAGAAAATACATCTGGGTAGACAAGCCTCAATCAATTTTTAATAAACTCCACCACGCTAGAAAAAGAGCAAGTTGGGAATAAAGTATTTTTTAGAGGAACACTGAAAATATTTGTAGCATTTGAAACGGTACAGAGATTTTTGTCACATTGACAGAGAGGCAGTTTTAAAAGGTAATTGGATTGTGTGATTAATAACAAACAGTAAAATATGAATTGCATGTACAGCACATTTGTCTGTGTCTTGCTAACTCCCTATCCATCCATCTGCCAGCATCTCTATGCATCTGTGTGTGTTTCTGACCTCATACAGTACATGTGTGTGGATGTGTTCCTCTTAGTTGTCTATCACCACCTACAGTATGTGTTGGCGTGTGCCTGTGTGTATGCATGTGTTCACTGTCTGACTTTATAAGCCAGGGGAGTCGAGGGAGTTGTCAGAAGGTGGTTGCCCTGGTTTCCTTTGCAAGAAAGATGAGCATCTCCTGCACAACCTGAGCTGCAACCTGCTTGACTATAGCAGAGAAAAAATAACCATCAGGAAAAGCTCCCAAACCAGAGAAACTCACCACAGAATCCACACAAAAGACATCAGATTTGATAGTACTGAGACTAATCAACGCCTCTGCCTTTTCTTTTTCTGTCATGTACCTTCACGATAAATCAAACCATACGGCTCTTCAGTCCTCATCTGATGGGAAGCAGCCATCGTGACAGGAGGAGGATTAAAACTCTTCCATACACTCATCTCAGCTTCTTGGAGGCAGTTTGTTTGCAGTGTGCTCCCGCCTGAACTCTCTCAGCCAGCTGATGGATTTTGTATATCCAGCGCGCAGCCTCCTTGGGCTTCGCTAAATGAATTAGGGGGGCCTGAGTAGCTACATTTTTAGCCTCATGCACTAGATGCACATTATCCTGAGCTGTTGAAAGCCTAAATACCTGCTGGGCCTCGCTATGACCGTTCGGCTGCCATCAAGAGCCCGCAGAGACGTCGAAGAGGAAGAGAGACTGCACAAGATAGAGAGAGCACGCAGGAGAGAGTGGCTGATGACAGCAAAATCGATTAATTGAATGAGTGGACAACTCTTGCGCGGATTGAGTTGCACTGCTGTGATAAAACAAAGTGCACATTATGTTTTAAAATAAGTAAAAAAAACGAGTTAAGCACCTAGAGGCCGAGCAATGATAGCGACTGCATTCGCTCCTTCACATCTTTTATAGTTGCAGAAGCCCCCTGAGCTTCGCTGCAGCTCAGACAGACACCGAGGCACCAGAAGACGCCTTCGCTTTCCCTCCCAGGAGATCCACATCAATATTTAAGTTTGTTTATGTTTGGCTGTTTCACTTTATTGACCATGCTCAGGGTACTTCTACATTTTCTTTGCTTATGTGTTTGTTTTCATCATGCAGTCGCCCTCACCAGTCAGATTTGTGTGTTGTTTTATGCAGGACTCTTACTTTGTTAATTCAAAGGTTTTCCGAGAAATTAAGAGCACAAAACGTTGTTCCATGTGATTTAGTCTTGTCTAATTTTCACAAGCTAACAAATATATAATATGATCCATACTGTGTTTCAACTATACAGTCAAGGTCTTCTCTTCAGACTTAGTACAGTGATTCCATAAATGCCTACCTACCCTCTTTTACCTTGAATTTCTGCTGCTTCCTAACAGCATGACGTTCGCTGCATGCTTAGCGTGGCTGTAGTCATTATCAACAGCATCATTAAACTCTGCCATGCCATTTTATTCCTAATAATATCCAGATTAATGCTTACTAGTCAATGATCTATGACAACCCTATAACTCTTACAAGAACCTTGCTGGTTTGCTGCCAGCTCAATCTGCGATCGAGATGGGGAGAGATAACCAGATCACAGGTGCACTACATCAGTCTCTGCTAGTGTCAATGGGATTACCTGTCCTCTGTAGCCCAAGCTGTACAGAGGGAGGGATGGAGCAAAGAAGCTGGGGAAATAGGTCAAGCACACTGATAAGGGCAGGTGTTCTATTGAAGATGTCTCTACAGTCTCCGGGGGACCAAGTACAGCAAAACATTACTACTTCAATAAAAAAGAGAAAGCTTCTGTTAAAACCAGTGCAGCGGTTCAAAGGGTTTCTCTTCAATAAATGTGAAACCACTAATGTTGCTGCATGTCTGAGCCTTGTAATTAAAGCCATTAAGAAGATGCACACAACTTCCTCCTCACTTTCACAAACACAGATAGTCCAAGATAAAGATGAATTACCTTTACAATTTATGTTGTGCATCAAAGATGCTTTTTCCCCCTGAAGTACTTAGAGACCACTACAAATACACAGGTCCTAAAGGTCTTATCAGGATCCAGATAAGAGGCTTGCAAAGTTGGGATAACCATCTTGTAAAAAACCTACTTGGTACTGAAACTGATGAAGCTGCTGATACTGAGGGAACAGCAGAGAGCAGCGGGGAAGCTGAGGAAGAGGCAGTCAACACTCACAAACGGACTAGGAACAGAAAATGATATGATATGATATATGATATGATAATTCTATATTCATGCCCTGTCAGAATTCGTGGTAGCGATGCCGCCATGTTTACAGATCTCTTGAATTACTTTGGGGTCATCATAACCAATAGGAATTATGACCAAAACTATGCATGAAAAAGACTCAAACCAATATGATGATGCCATCAGTTAGATAATTTGAGTTACAAAGTGATGAGAAGTCAAGTCTTGTATTTATATCCCAAAAATCCAAGGGCTCTACAATGTGTACAGCATAAGACACCCTCTATCCTTAGACCTTTGCACTGGTGGTAAAATACAGCTGAGCAGCTCACAGGGGAACTTTGTGTGCATAATGGTGCATTTTCTGGATCAAAACAAGAACAGCATTATAAAAGATAGCTCATTTTAAAATCAAATTAAATTGGGAATACAGAAACAAACATCCTGCCTCCCATTCACTCTCAGTGCATAAGCTTCAGACCCCCTGATGATAACCCAAACCCTTAAGTCTAAGCAGGGCTTTTGATTAAACTCCCCTCTACAACAAGAGTGATATATAGGATTTCTTCTTAATATGCAGCATTTCATTTTAATGAGACAAGTTCTCAGGTGTAGCCAGAGGGATGATGTCATTGTGATGAAAGGCAAAGTGGTCGTGTCTTTCATGTCGGCAATCCCTCCATTAAATAACAGATGAAAGAGCAGCTAAAGAGAAAAGAGAGCTGGTCACGCCGGATAGAAAAGACAAAGCTAATGCTTAGAACAGGATTTCAAGGACAGGTGGCATTGTATCTCTGCACGGACAATGAATCTGTCGACCCCTCTGTCATCTTGGGAAGAAGCTTTGACCTCGGTGACGGATTTTGCATTTGGCATCCTTTTGACTTTCCTCCAATGCCAACATGAAATGGAATCCAGATACTTTGAAGTTAGGTGTCAAAACACGAGTCCTCACTTGCTAGTGAATAAGTTATGACAGTACCTCTTGTGGTCAAAGTTTTATTCTTCAAGGTTTGTTTGGAACAAGTTCAAGACACAGAATGTATGTTGTTCAGCTGGCTATCACGTAAGAAATAATATCATAGCACACAATTTAAGCATTAGAATTATGGTAATGTGCTTTAGCTGGGAAATTAACTCATTGCTTGGCTTATTTAATATACACACCATAGTTTTCATTGGGTTCAGGGGTGGAAAGTAATTAAGTACCCCCTTACAAAAAATCTGTCTGGTTGTTACGTTTCATATGTCTATGAGTTGTAAGCAGTTCCAACAAGGAGACATTTCCCCTCTAAACTTCTTTTTATATAAATAACTGCTCAAGGTAAAATAATCAACAACAAAAAAAAAAAAACCCAGAGAGAAAAGATATAATATAGAAAATAAAAACTTACAAATTTGTGCAGCAGAACTTGCTTCCTGGCCCTTTAATTATCTCACGACCCCTCAGATTTATCTTTAGAGGGGCCCAACCCCAGGTTGAAAAACACTGGACTAAACTATATATTAAATAGTGAAAACTAGCTCCACCTCGACAAGCAACAACATTAAAATGCCGCTTACACATTATTATATAATGTCGTACATACTAATAACAACATCAGTCACAGAGGCCATTTTTTCTGCAGAACTTTTACTTTCAATACTCAATGCTGGTAACACTTATGTACATTCACTTAGGCAGGAGGTTTGATGTATTTCTTTTACTTGTAATTGAGTATTTTTTTTGATCTGAGTACTTCTTCCACCACTGACTGCGTTATTCCAGAGGTATTTTTCTGCTTGAATATACATCCTGCGTTGAGATCTGGAAGGTAGTGAGTGGGTAAATCAGTCATCATAAATGAGGGACAGCTGCTACACAGATTAATTATTCCACTCACACACCTACTGTTTAGCCTTCTGGAGGCATCTTGAACCAACTTCAGCGAGACGTCGGCGACAGGAAGATGCCCACTTGATAAAGCCAGTGGGATACAATGTGCTCAACCTCGGTATTTTGCTTGAAAATCCAACTCAGCTCATTCACAAACAGCACAAGGGAGGGGTTATTTTCATCTGTTTCTGAAAAAACAAAAAAGGTGCTACAACACTCTACATGTAGCTCATTATATTGATTTCAAACAAGCCATCATGATAGCGTATAGCAGTTTAGCTTGCCAAGATCTAATTGTTTATTTCCCCAATGCCACTGGATGCTGTGTATTCACTACAACCCCCCCGTCTCCTCATTTCAACATCCCCATCCCGCCCCCTCATTAAGTGAATCATATCTTGAGATGCTCTAATGGCTCCTAGAAACTGTTTATGGGCAATTTAATTTGTGTGCAAGGAATCCTAATAAACACTCTTGGCACACGGACGAGTAATTATACGTTTGGCTAAATAGATAATTGGATGGGCTTGAAGATAGATTAGTGCTTCTGTGGAATATTGGTCTTGTTGGGAAATACAGTAACTTTTGAAGAAATGCAAGCCATTGAATTTAAAGTAATAACATTCCCTGCTCATACTATGAGAGTAATTGAAATGTTGGCTGGTTTGCAAGTTAATGGAACAGAAAGAAATTGCTTTTTTTTTGTATGAATTAAACAGCATATTCTCAGATTTAGCAAAATATTGTGTATTCTCATCATGTTTATCTCAAATATAGAATCTCTTTGAGTTGGTGTGTTTACAATATTATCTAAGCTGCAGTACTAGTATATATCTTCATTCAATAAGATGAACTCTCTCTGGAAATCTCACATATTGTTTCAGTTCTCAGAGGAATACTAACCTCTGGCATAGAAAGGAGTCTTTCACTACTGAGGTCAAGCGCAATATAGTAGCAATGAGGCTGTAATGTGTTAGGAATTGAAATTGAAGTCCATTGATCCACAGTATTTATTTTTAAATTATATTCACTAGACTAATAACGTCCTCAAGTAAGATCCATGAATGATTACGTTTGTGAAATTGCAGGTCAAGTCTGTCGCAACATACATGCGCACATTTGCATCTGACATCATCGTGGGTCTCATGATGATGTAGGTTTTTAGGCTTGAACAACAACAGTGACCATTTCAGCACAGCAGCGGTGGCATGAGCCTTTCCCTGGGCTTCCGTGGAAGTTTTCATCAGTGGAGCATCAAACAGCCCGAGACTGTGTCAAACTGAAATCTCTACGCGGCAGAGCCTGAATGATTTATGCATTTGTCATTTCTCATTTGTTGAAACAAGGTGTCAACGTTTTTGTTCCATTGCACCAGTCAAGCCTGCAGAGACAAAGAGAGGTAAGGATGGAGCAAATGCCCTTGAAGAGAAGAGCAAAGTCAACCAGGCAATTTGTCCTCTTTTCTCAAGTATTTTGTCGTGAAGGTGCCACGGTGGTAGACAATCACCTTGTGACTCATTGGTAAATCCTCTCTGCCCTTCCACAGTGATTTCACAGTGCATACTTGCACATTGTCAAAGCGAGAAGAGAGTAAATGCAGTTGCTATTTTAAGACAAATTATCTCAGTTGTTTTTGAAAATACGCACCCACGACAGGAACCGATGTCATCTGCTTTAATCCTCTTTAACTTTGATAAAGAATTAATTGATCATCTGGATAATAATTTTTTTTTTTACTACAACTGAATGAAATTGCTGAATGAATATTGCTGTTTTGTTTTTTTTTTACATTATCATATGTTACTCATATTAGAAACTGATGTGTATCACCGAGCCATGCTGGCAAACTCATACTTTGTTCTTTAATTTCATTAATTGGGAGCACATCACAATTAAAGAGGAAAACCAGAAATAGTTGTGAGAAAAACACTGCTCAAGGTAATGATGAAGACAAATAGGGCTCAAACTGAGGATTAAGCAGCTTTGGCAGTCATGCCATCATGTCCGTCCACTCCTTGAGGACTGACAGATGGAACCTTAACATTTCAGTCACTCAGGCATTCATGAAATTCGTTAGGGAGAAGATATCGAAAATACAAACTCAGAGCCAATCTTCTTAGTGACTTATAAGAAGATTAAATGAGCTGGAAAACTTCAATATCAGGCTGATGTAAAGTGACAAAACATGGGATGACTTCAGTTAAAGTCAATATAAACATGGAAAAATAAAATATGGCACAGGAGTTCTCAGGGCTGCCTCTGGTTCTGGTGAGTATTGTTATCGTTACAAATTTTATAAATACCTGAGTGAGAAATGTTCAGGTATCCATCTGCTCGCCATCCAGGACTGTGATGGGTAGTGTAATGGTCCTGTATCAGGGCTAGTTTTACCCAAAAACAGTCGAGCACCGCCAATGAACTGGAAAAACAACACAACCAGTCATGTAATATTTTAGATGAATTAGCTATTGTCCAAACAATTTGACACCTTCATATGCACATGGCGTTTCCAGCACTGCATGTGTTTTGAACTCTTAAAAACTTGAGTGTGAAATGATTTGACAGAGAGCCACCTTAACTTAAGTGACATCACATGCATGCAAAGGCAAGCAAGGAAGTACTGTATTCACACAGCTCAATCTCGCATATATACTCACGTACACCCACACAACTTTTGAGGAAGCTTGGCCTCATCCTGTCAGTGCAGGAGCTGACAGACAGGCTTTTGCTGTGTGTGTCAAAGGAAGTGGTCCGGTATAGACTTGAGGGATTCACTAACTGAACACTGAACAGGGGAAGAAAGAAGGTGAGAGAGAGAGAGAAGGAGAGACAGACAAAGGGAGAGAGAGAGAGAGAGACAGACAGACAGACAGACACACACACAGAAAAAGAGAGACAAAGAGGGAGAGCAGTGAGTGTGTGTGTGTATATGTGTGTGTGTTATGGAGGGGGTTTAAAGTGCCCCAGGCTAAACCACGTGTGAAGATGGCAGGGCCTGAGAACTCCCTGCTGCTGGGAAAACAAGACAAAACAACAAGCCCAAATGTATAAACTTTAACACCCTGTCCTTCCGTGTAAATGTATGAGCAATACCCAACGCCCACTTTGACATTTCACTAACTCAGTATGGGATAGAGAGCACTTTGAAATGCTGGTTCACATGCAGGCAGTGCTGAATTGAGCCACACTAGGTTAAACTGAAATATCTTGCTAAATTTTAGTTGGAGAAAAGTCCAAAAGCACAAGGTCAGCTGGCTCTCATAGGATTGAATGCGCAATTCCTGAGTTTGTTACTAACAAGCTACAATTATATGCAGGGTGGTGATTTTATGTCTGAATAGACAGTTTGCTGCACAATTAAGGGTTATTTTTGTATTTGAGCCACATTAATGAGGCTTTTAGTGTGACACTTAAAAAGAATTGACCGTTTGCTAAACCTCTTCCCAAAACTGTGATTGTCCAGTCATAATTTAGCAACCGTAACTAGGCATGGCCGGTCTGTTGAGCTTTGAATTTCTCCACAGGCTGAAGCGGTGTACACAGAGCTGTTGTAAGAGCGATACTTTGAGTTTGTAGGGTGATGTTATTTCTACCCAAAACCACAAATACAAGAGTTTAAGTGTATTTAAGAATTGATTAAACTGTGTGTTTGTTACGTAAGCCGCAATCATTAGCATGCCCAGCTAACTATACTATCTACAGTACTAACTGACCATTACTTCCAAAGCCAAGGAGCACATCATCCAGGTTACATTAAAAAAAAGCCCTATTTACAAGTAGCACATCAGCGTGTGGCGGCCAGCTATCAGTTCAAGCTAAAGTTAGCAGCTCTTTCCTGCTCTTTTGTTTGAGAAAGTTACTTACATGTTGCAAGATTCAAACAACTCAGCTGGAAATATTAAAAAGCAAGACAGAAAAAAACTCATGGAGCTAATGTTTGCTTAATTTGCTTGCTTGCTGAGATGGCAAAATTGATGGCTGCTGGCTAGAAATAAAAAGGCTGCAATTGTAATAAAGGATCCATTCTTTTACAAAAACGACTGTCAACTTCGAGTTATAAACCTGAAATTATCATCATTGTAAATTGCATATGTGCAACTACGGGGCGGCGCTTAGCTAACTGTCCTTAAAAGGAATTTAAGGAATTCTTTTATACTTCAAGTTGAAATGGCTAATTTAGACGTGAACATAAAATTATAGTATCAGAGCACGGACAGAACATTTTCCAAATCTGAGACAGGACAGAGAGACAAGATACTTTGAAAGTCAGAAGGCTAAGGGCATAGGAAATGACTCCAGCACAATAGTAGTCTGCTCAATGTTCAATTATTGCTGATGAAAGGGACATTTTGTGGGGCGGACATCAGAGAGTGGGATTAGTGAAAGTGATTTCCTTGTCCTGGGTTGTTTGACAAAGTCTGCCTGTAATCCTCTTGAAAACTTTGCCGTCTTGGCTTTTCCTGACTGTTGGCTTTCCTCTGAGCTGAAGATGGCACACAGAGCAGAGAGAAAAAAAAAAGATGTCCACTTGTGATCAAAGACATACACACAAAAAAAATGAAGAGGGTAGGTTTTTTTTCAACATTAATGTATTTTCAGTTTCAGCTGAAAAATGAAGCGTGACCTAAATTCTAAATCTCCGGTCTGATTTGTTAGCCGGCCCTCCGCTGGCCTTGCTTCTATAGTGATTTATTGGATTAAAGACGGGTTAAATTGATTCATTAAGTATATAGGAAGCATATAATAAAATACGGAAGCACGGATGAAATGTATCATCTTCATTGTCCTGTAGCTGCTGATAACAAGTCATTAACTTGAAAAGAAAAGCCAGCTCATTTTCGCACTATTCGTTTCTCTTAAATGTAATGACAAGGGCAACAATCTATGCAGCGTCTACAATATATGCACAACTGCACTTGGTTATTTTGTATAAGGAGGCCATGAAAGAATGCAAATTATTCCACTGTGCTGATGATTATTATTAAATGAATGTTTAATGCTGACATGAATACTTTGGATATTACTAAAAGCATGCTTTCCTTTCCCGAATCATTTATGCATGAATATTTTAGCAAGGGCACTTTTTTTGTAATTCTCCCCAAACACTTTAACTCTTTCACTGTTAAAAAAAATATATTCAGAGGCATTAAAGCTTAAATTCGGAAAATCAAAAAATGAGATTAGCTGAAATTGGTTTAAGTCTAATTCAAGTCTAATTTCAATACGTGTCAAAAGATGTGATTGTTTTTTCGTGGCGGTGTCTCATCCAGCTCAATGATCCAGACACGTGAAGATGTGAGGATTTAATAAAACATACCAACATTTGGCAAAGAGTCACCATTTGAATAAGGCAGGATTATAAAGATGGAGCATGCTGATAGCAGTGAGATCCTGACTGCCTGAGGCTATCACAGAGGAAAGACTTACCCCATAGGGTCCTTTCTGAGATAGATAGATAGATAGATAGATAGATAGATATCGTACAGGCAATACCATCATAACAAGCACTGGTTTGTTAAGGTCTAAAGAAACTGTCAGGGAACCTGCTAACCTGAGGCGTTCATTTTGGATATTTTGGAGTTGTTTTTCATGGATCAACATGAACCCCTTTGAGGGTGTATGGTGTATTTCTAAAGGAACCTTCCAACATTTTTGGAAATACACTTGCTGACTTATCCAGAGTTAGATGAGAAGATCAATAACAACAGTGTAGTGCTTAGGTAAGTCCAGGACACGTTTATCCAAGCTTGGTACAAAGACTAGAAAAACAAGGTTAGCCTAGCCCCATTTGTGGCCTTGGCGCTCCGGAAGTTCCCCTGCAACTCAATCACATAGACTTCTCAGCGCCAACCTTAGGGGGGAAATACAAACGCACATTTTTTGGCTGTCATCCTGCAGAAGAAGAGCATATTTGCCTAATGTGAAACCAACCTTTAAATCCAGTATTTCCCCAGGCTGTGCCCAGCTTCTCAGCAATAGCACCGCAAATATGGTGGGGCCCAAAAAGGGTTAGGTACAGTCTGTGGAAAAAACTTGGAAAAGGATATGGAAAGATTAATTAAACATACATTTTTGGACAAACATGAATGTCTGACACACAACGTGCCCATCCACCAACCTGACATCCTTATTTCTGTTTTGCTAAACCAAGGGCACACTGCTGATATTGTGTGCTGCGGAGTTGTCAATCTAATTAATGTAATTCATATAATAAAGATCCCCTCCAGACATGTTTTAAAACATATAAAAGTACTCATTAAAAATTCTTAAAATGACATCAACTTCTTCTCCCTCCATCCAGAATCTATGAATATAGTTAAAATATAAAATATAGTTCATTTCAAAAGTTGAAGTGCTGGACACAAGATGTCTCCTATTTCACTGAAAAGTCACTTCTCGGTGAGGTTTCAGGTTACCCCATCATACGTGCATAATTTGCAAAGTGGACCACAATTGGCTTCCAAACTAGTTGTGATGTCATAACATCCTGTTTGTGCAAACACGTTTTAAACTCATATTTAAGGTGAGCGCAGAGAAACTTTACACTGTCAGCATCCTCCAAAATCTGCACATCGTTTTGTAGAGTGAAGCTCGAGCATCAAAGTGAAGTAACAAGAAGCAAAGCACATTTTTGACTGGTGGGGGACTCAACATGAGTTTCCTTCAAGCATGACCACCAAAACAAATGTGCCAAATGCAAGTGAGACTAAAACAAAGGATAAACTAAGCAAGCACATATGTGCACAAGGTCCAGGATAAAGAAAAACAACTCTCGTCTGATGCCTCCTGAAGAGGGTGGAGGATACTTGGCCAGCAGGAGCTGAAACAGCAAAAGCCACGAAGACAGCACCAGCAACACAGCACACAAGACAATGTCACAACATTGAGTTCGGTAGCTATCTGTATCACAAGATTTCTAGTAGTTATATACATTTGAAGCAACAGCTGAAAGACAGGTCTATGTTCTGCCCTCGGGTACTAAAGATTGCAGCTCACAGATGCAAAATTCTTCACTCTAAAACATTTGGTGTCATCCTCCTCTGTGCAGCTGAGAGTTTTGGGCTGATTCTCAACAATAACAAAGATAAATCTAACCCCTGTGACTTAAATATACACGCTTAGCCTTTATAGATCATTAGCACAAGAGATCTCTGATTCGATGTTGGTAAGAGAAAGAAAAACACATCAAGACGAACTCTAATAATCATAAACATAACATGCAAACCCACTCCTCCTCCACTAAAATTGTATTAAGAATGTTGTTGCCCGGAAATACATTTGTCCTTCAGTAGAAATGTATCTACACAATATTTATTAAAACTCTCAAAAGACCAAACCTGCAATGGCGAGGACCTGGTGTACAGTATGTGTCAAATTATTTGAAATGAAGGTGGATTACTGCTTTAATCTCCACAGTGGATTAATATGCCAGAGACAGAGCCCGGACAAATCCATAGCTCTCTATTCACCGAGGAGTGCTGGCCTCTACGCATATCTGTTTAGTATTCCCAAGCAGGTCCAGTGCATTTCCTTCAGATGCTCATCCCTTTTTCTCTACAGCCATTGAATTGTAATAGGATATTTAAATTTAAAGAATGATGTTACACATTAGGTGGGGGGTTAAGAAACAGTTCCCTGTGGTGGCCATTACTCCACAGACTAATGGGGGAACACCCTGCTGAGACATACAGCGCAGTGTCATCAGGTGACAAATGTTTGTTTTATGCATTGTGGTTTTCACACAAGTCATGACGTGAGCCACAGATTGATATTTTCTTTAAGGGTAGGGATGAACTTATCTGTTTGACATTATAGATCCATGTCCACACCAGTATACACTTTATTTAGGAGGATCAAACCAGCGAAGAGATTAATAAACTTTTAATATATTTAAATATTTTAAATCTAAATCCATTTCCAGGCATATAAAGACCTAGTCTTCAGTAATTACTTCCATAAGCCAATTTTCTATCTGTGCTGAATAAATACTTGTAAGGAAAAAAAAAACATTAATTTCCAAAACTCCCAAAATGCCTCTAGAAAATGGACAATCAGCATTTTCATGTTTCAGGCCATCTCCCATACAATTATCCACCCTTGAAGGAACACATCATCAATTATTCACTGCATGTCTTCAGTCGCGGGGGCATCTCCTTAAATCACACAATACATAAGTATCATAAGTACTGTGGAATAAAGGCTGAAGAGAAAAGCCTGCATACTGAGAAAGACATTAGCTGGAACATTTGTGCTTGTAACTCCTTACAAAAGAATACTGAATATGCACCTGGTAGACAAGCCACCACCTTTCATCCAACACATTCTGACATCAGTGGATGATGGAGAAACTACACCGTGAGTTTGGATTAATTGTGTTTCTTTGTCTCCTGTTGGGAACACTAGTAAGCATCATACTGTAGACCTGCAGAAAAAGCCCAGCAGGTGTAATTAATAACACTGACAACGACCGGATTCAATTCAGGTGTCTAGTTCCAGGGTCTGAGTGTTGCGCGTGCTGGCTCACTGGAACGGCATACTTAATGGAACAGAGCCATCGTTAACGTTGTTGGTTACACCTGTGCTTTTCATGCTAAGACAAATCAAAATGTCTGCTGAGTTTCCCACTTGATCACCTGACCCAGTCACCTGCTCACCCAGCTGCTCTTTATCAGTAATTAGTCCCAGTATTCATAGAAGAGAGATCAGTTGCTGCCAGTTGCTGTCAGTTCCTCTGCTGCTGATCGTCTATGTTTTGTGAACTTCTCAGCCTTAATTCTGTTTGCCTCCCCACACCTGTTCTTATGAACATCTGCCTGTGAACCGTATTCTCTTTGGAGTTCTTTGCCTTTCTTTTTCCGGCTGTATGCCCACCTAAGAACCAAATAAAGGCTGCTTTTACCACACCTGTTTTGCCTCTGGGTTTAATTCTGTGAGCGACTTTTAAACATCTAGCCAGTATGATGAGGATAGAGCCACCAGGTGTCGACAGGTACTGTGCTGGTGGTACCAAAATCAAGTCAAGAGAACTTTTTGATGAGAGACACTTTGGTGTGTCATAGCAGGAAAAGCACAGGTGTAATTGATATCTTTAAAGACTGCTTTCCATTTTTGTGAGCTAGTTCCAGGGTGCTGGTGTTGTTCATGCTGCCTCACTGGGGCACTTCATGGAACTGAGCCATTGTTAATAAAATTTGTTTCACAGAGCCTTTTCTGTAGCGGCTCCCCTGCGATGGAGTAGACCGCCAGAGGCCATTAGACAGGCTGAGTCTGTTGCTTTTAAGAGGCACCTTAAGACCTACTTTTATTCTGTGGCTTTCAATTGTGTTTAACCTGTTTTTATTTACTTTTTATTTACTTTCCACAACATCTGTTATGCACATTAATGCCTTTATGCTTGTATGTGTATACATATATGTCTGTCTTTGTGAAGCCCTTTGTTATGCCAAGTCAAAATATCTGCAGTGGAAACTGCCTTTATTCTGCACTTTAACTGGTGTAAACACTTTCTTTATCAAACATGTATTTAAAGGGAAAAAAACAGGAACAAGGGAAACAATTTGTTTCTGTAAACAAACACTTTCCTTACTGTTGCCTGCAATGTATTTTCTAAAATATTAGTTGCAAAATGTGGCTTCCATAGCTGCTAACGATAGCTAAGTAGTCCGTGGTGGTTGTAGGCATAGGAAGAGGTTTAGAGGAGCAATTCTAGATGTTATGCAAAAGTCCCGCACCTAATTACTTCCTTTGAAATGTGAAACATAAACTCTTGCATTTCACAGGTTTTGTGAACTGCAGTATGTTTTCTGCTACAAAGAAGTCCCTTCACGGTCCAGTACTGCTTGGAATCTCATCCCCTTTAATGGACTCACATTATTGGTTGGTTATTATGAGGGGACTTAGCTGCTTTGGACTAATTTATAAAGTTTATTGAACAGCCAAAGCGACAGTCTAAAGGCACATGTAAATTATTAGCTGACAACATACAGATACATATTAAAGTGATACGGATTAGTCCAGAGCAACAGGTCCAGGACAGACTGTGCAGGTGACAGGGATTTGCATCAGCAACCTGCAACTTGGCTTGTATGTTTTTTCAATCTGCACCTTTCGGGAGAGGCACTGTGGATTCTAAGTTTATTTATTTATTAATTTATTTGTTTATGTATTTATTTATTTACTGTAGAGAGCTGTCAGGCGGAACCTACACCTTGTTTTGTTTCCAGCAGGTGAAAAACAACGCAATGACAAAAACAAACTTAAAATTTGACTTTTTCAGTGGTATTATGGAACGGAAAAGGGGAAACGGTGTAGAGCAATACATATTTTCTACTTTGGTGAAACTTATAAAGTAAACAAGCCTCGTTCATTCCTCCACACAAATCCTCCAGTAAAGCTTCCTTCCCAGCAGATGTAACTCCATTACCGTGTACAAATATATGATCAAACATATGATGTTGATATGAAGAAATTTGCTTTCTGAATTGGCTAGATATCTTGGATAATTACCTGAGGGCCTGAGTGTGCTAACAAAAAGCTTATTTCTGTGTGATGACACCCAGCTGATCCAGCTTCATATCTACCTTATTATTCAAGACTGCAGAGCAAAGGCACAGGAAAGGTGCCACTTTTTAAAGACATGCATACAGCAGCACAGGGCCAGTTGGTTCGAAGGCACTGTACTGTATATGGCACTGATATAAATATACATAAGCAGAATAAACCAAGGAGGACAATGTTTTGCTATTTAAAAATTTGATGATCCCTCTGAGCTCCTCTAATTCACTGTAGTCGTGAAAGGCTTCTGAATACAATAGCATCATTCAAGAAATACACCAAAACTAATACAGTTGAATAATTCTATAATTTTAAACAAATTAAGTTTGATTTCCTAGCAGCAACTTTTGAAGAAGTAACACTTGCCTCCTCTTAATTACATTCACATGTGACTATCTTATGGTTGATTCAGTGCCAATGCAGGTGTGATGTAGTAGTGTGATCATTTAGCATTGTCAAAATTAAGTGTGGTGGTGGAGGTGTGTGTAAAGAATTTGCTGGTGGCTCAGGTGTGAATCCAGTCTCTTAGTCAGTGTTGAGTGTTGTTAAAATTTAACTATGTCTAGGATCTTTCCCTACCTTTTTAAAGCTGCACTTTTTTATATCAACAATGGCTCAAATGACTGTGTGTAATATGAGAGCGTTCACTCATACTGACAAACCCACTGAAAATAATCAACCACCTCTGCAGGTCCCGTCCTCTCTACAGAGCATTTTAATGTCTTTTAGCTCATTGTTTTGGTTTCACAACTGACTACTTTACTGTTTTGCTTCACTCTCACAGCTCTCATCAGCATTATTAGTTGACAAAGTCAGCTAATAATCATTATAGAGCATTTAGCAGCTAAACAGCCAGATATTGCCCTGGCTATATTATTTAGCTGCTGAATGTGGAGACCAGACCAGAGCTG
Source organism: Enoplosus armatus (assembly GCF_043641665.1). Taxonomy (NCBI): domain Eukaryota; kingdom Metazoa; phylum Chordata; class Actinopteri; order Centrarchiformes; family Enoplosidae; genus Enoplosus; species Enoplosus armatus. Next base: position 6,820,625 of record NC_092193.1, on the reverse strand, counting down.
AAATAAGAGTGAATGTTGAACATAGATTTGTTGGTTGGCCTCAAAAATGACTCGACATCACTGCTAACTGCTCTGTCTCTGCTGGATGTGTAAAACAGTAGGTAACTGTTCGCTAACCCTTTTGCCACAACAACGTCAACATGTCAATATGTTTATAGCTTGATCCCCTGCTCCCAAGAGGTCAAAAAATCAGTTGTTACTCCTTTAAGTATATGGTGGTTTTAGTTGTGTAACCTTAATCATACCTTAGCCAGACTTAAGTGGCCACAAGCGGATATTGAAGGACTAAACTCAAACACATATGAGGTCAAGATTTTTACATATACAGTACAATATGTAAAGTTTGAACATTCCGTCTGCTGTTTCTGTCCAAACATATATTGCTAAACCAAAATAATCAGATTCAAACATTAATCACATTTGCACAGAAGCATTCACAGAAGATAATTTTGCAACTTGGGAATCAGAGCGAGAATTGTTATATTTGTTGGACTTCCTCAAAGCAGCAATGATACACAGTGTAAACCAACTCTTCATGGAGTGAGTGGACAGAGTGTGCACCAGTGGTGAAAGAACTTCTTTTAACTTAGATAGCAACACAATACACATAACGCATAAACGGCAGATCAACAGATTCCATTTATCTCTCCCGTTTCAACTTCAGACATAATTTATTTGCCAATTCAAATGTTTAAAGTTATTGTAATCTGTCTGAGTTCTTCTTTGAGCATATACACTTTAACATAAAGCTGGGAATATTATGATGATGAGTGCGCTTTCACAATTTAGCAATAATGCAAAACCCTCAAAATAACTGTAACTGTAACCTCAAGAACGTCACAAGTAGATATGTGTTTAATTAAGTTTAAAATGAACAGTGTACTTGCTATTCAACTCTGCGACCTAAACAGTTGAGTCACTGTCAGGCTGCTAACATATAATAATTTATAACATATAAATTCAGAGTTCACCAATCTCCACATCTCTTGCGCTCCAAATATGTCACGACCAAAACATCGGGGAGCCTTAGTCACATCCATCTCCCACACAGGAGTCAACCAAACTACAGGGAAGCTTTGTACATTTGTCAGTGTGTGAGAGACAGAAACAGAATTTTTCACTGGAAGAATACATGATGATAAATGATTGTATGAAAGATAAACCATCTTTCGTGAAATGATCTCAAAGGTTTGTGTGGAAAAAGAGAGCCTTGAACACAGTCGATCTGTGCTTCAGCAGAAAACATTTGTGCCCATGTGTTTACTTTGACACTCGTGAGGTTCACAAATAAAAGATCCAATAAACTCAGACTAGACGACTGTGCAGCATTGCAATGATGCTTTACGTCTACAGCCTTCAGTTTGGAATGCAAAGATGCTGCAAAATAAATATGCAACAAAGAATATTAATAATTTTGGGTGTTTAACACAAGAAAAAAACATTTTTTTTCGTGCAATGTGACGCACAACACAAAAGGTGACAGAAGTTAAACAGAGATTATAAATTAAATTTTATATGAAACTGCTTAACTGCTGTGTTATATATATTCATGTGAGCACTACATATTGTAAGCAACTTTATATAGAGCTAATTGGCAACAGCAATTACGTTTTGAAGGAAACACAATGCTGCCTGGATTACGTTTTATATTGTTTGCCACCATATTTCAGAGATGATATAAAACACCTGGACCTTTCTAGGTTAACTTCAGTAAAAATGGAGAATCATGTGTGTGGATTTCATTCATGGAGTTTGTTTTTCCTTTAATTTCGCTGTATTAACTGACTTTTGTATTATTTCTATTTTATTCATTTATTCATTTTATACTGTGTCTTTTAGTAACATCCTCTAAATATAAAGCATTTTCTTTCAATGATAAGAACCTTAGTCACAAAAGAAAGGAAAAAATCCAGACTGTTAACAAACAGCATCTGGCGAGCTCTGATTTCATAGAAAGCGGTTACATCCTTTTTTTTCGTGGTAAGAAGACATCACAAATGGAGGACCAAACATTTGTTTACAACCTGAATGATTCATTGCTAAATCGCTGTACAATTCAAATTTACTCGACCCTTCTTTACTGTGTGTTAGATAATCTGTTGCATCTTGACATTTGTCCAATTTCAGTCTAAAGTCATCATCAGTAAAGAAATTACATTATGACAAACAAGATTGTGTTAGACTTCTCTGAGAGGTTCAACATTTGGAATCATATGCACGAATCTTCCCATCATAATATTTGACCAGGTTTAAAGGAAATATTGCAAGATCTTTCTACAGCATTGCGGCATCCAAACAACAGAAGGTGACTAGAAATGAGAATCGGTGCACTATTTGCTAGACTCTCAAAATCTTAATGGTGATTGACAGCTATAAACACCTACATACATAACGTGGAGTTCAAAGGGGTTCATTTGCATCCACAACAAGATGGTTTTTGACAATTTCCCAGCTGCTCACTGTGGGAAACTTTCTAGAGATAATGATCCTCTCTGACAGATTTGGTGCAATCAAACTTGTTTCTGCAGGTTTTTTTTTTTTTATTGCGCATACTACACCCTAACAAGGACATTTTCAAAGCGAAGAACTGAGAAGGTGTGTACCGGGGAGAAAACTTGTGTGTCCAAAAGTTTAAAACGATGATTATTCTGTGGGATTGCATGTGCGATTGAGTTTGTGAAATTACTGAACAGCTTCTGAAAGGGGCTTAGTTACCCAGTTGAGCAACTATATTAGTGTAAAGGAGTTTTTAGAATAAGTTTACCTTTGCGATCTTCCGATGACCAGCCCTCAAAGACAGATGTAGCTGTCAACTGGAGCTGGTATGTTTGAAGTTGTCCAAAGGAAGAGAGAAAGGCAGGCAGGGAAAGATAGAAACAGAGACAGATTGACAGATGGAATAAGAGACGCCAGTCATTCATAGCATGTCAAAGAGCCTTGTGATGGTGAGGGGGGAAAAAAGAGAACCTCAGCCTCACCCCAGGAACAGTGGCATTGTTGTTCCCTTGATCATTTTCCCAACCACATGTGGTCTGCATGTTGATGTGAGGTGGTATTAATGTTTGAACTGGTGCACCTTACATCTCAATTTGTAACATCAAACGTTAGTGGCGCGGCATTACACTGGATAGATTTGATTGTCAAGCAAATAGCTGTGGGGAAAAAAGGAACTTTGTTTGCTGAGTAGCAGTAAACTGACCACAATCTAAAAGTAAAATGGGCTGCTTCATACTTTATTTAATGTGTGGTGCAAATAAATACGGTAAAGAAAGAACATTCTACAAAAATACTATTATATTATACTATTATATATAATTATACTATTCCAAAGATGGTTGTCAGATATTGCATGACAAAAAGTAGATACTGAAACAAATGCTGTAATGAGGCTGGTGTTATGTTGTGTTTCTCTTATTGTCAACAAAAAAACAAAGCCAACATTGCAACTGGTACATTTACGAGAAAAACTCACCAATTATTTTTGATTGAATGACTGATTTGATTGAATTAAAGTCACAAATTAATTTTCTTGTAAATTTACCACTTTAATCTAAGAAAATGTCTGAACATGTCTTGTAAATGTATTACTTTAATCTCAGACGTTTTTCTCTGAATATTACTTCCTTCCCGGCTCTGTATGTTGTTGTTTTTTTAGATAATAACATATAATATAAGAAAGGACTTTTCTAAACTCTCCAAAACTTATGTTGGAATATGCACTTGGCCACCACTTTGCCAGATAATGTCACATTCTAATGTCAGTCTCCCATATCTGGCCCTTTAGCTGCTAAATGCTCCACTTTGTTCACCAGATAGCCGCTAACTTAGTCTGTGTTGTTTGATGCTGAGCGGGTCGTGTTCAGTGGGTTTTTAGAGTGTTTTCTTGGTGTGAGTGAACCAAAACAATAAAGCTGTGGATTAGAAAAGCTAAACGATGAATTGAAACTTTCTCTGAAGCTCCAGATTCGGTTAGGTTCACATTCACATTTGATACACCGTTGTTATAAACATATATCTTTTATAGCCACTTTAAACACTTTTTTCAAAAAGGTTAGGTAATTTTCAGCTGGGCACTGTAGTTAAATTGGAGTTAAACAGTTTTCAGAAATTTTTTAATATTGATCAGGTAGTAGAATGAGTATTTACAGCAGCAGAATGGTTTGTATGTGATTGGCTCAAAATAAAGTGCAACAGTGTGGCTCACTAATGTGTTTTTTAATCGTTTTTGGACAACATTGAAGGTCTATGGCACAGAAGAATAAGCTATATCGGCTACACAGGCAATACTTGCTAGAGGGATCATTTCATTCTTAGTTTCATGGGAGTATCACCTGCCAAACCCTTAAGAAATGTAACCATATTCTACAGAAAGCCAATAAATACTGTCTAACAGATAATGACCAATAATTCCACATTCCAGTGCTGAGACATAAGCAGAAAGATATTATCCTTACAAGCTGTAATATTGCAGTGTAATTGCAGAATAAGTAGCTTCTCACTCCAATCCAACTGAGTCTTCAGATTGCAATCATTTTCCCAACACAGCCAGGCCAATCGACAGCACAATTGATTTCCTGATTAATGTCCTGGCCCACCTACTAGCATTGAAGCCTAGAGACATAATTTCCTTGTGAGCATGATCAATAGCTGCATCAACATAAATAAATGCTGGAAGAAAATAAATTTTGTTTAGTTGGGGCACCGAGGCCAAAAACATAAGTAATTTACCTGTTTGCAGCCATCTAGAGATACATTTAAGATCTCAAATTGTTCTTCTGTCTGAATATTTTCATGGAATTAGGTTACAGGCTACATACTGGGAAAGCAAAACAAAGACGTAACAGCGCCGAAGACAAACATTCAAGTGTTGCAAGATACGCTAAATGCTCTCTTGCATAATGTTTTGAGTTAAATAAGCCAAGGTGAAATTATCTTATCATTGCTAATAATTTATTGCTGTAGCTCAAAGACAGAAACACAAAGGAAAACTAATCTAATATAGGCAGTCAGGTGCAAAGTGAACAGAATAAGTTGCAGCTTAACCTGAGTGCATAACATTTGCTGGTGACTACAGTGGTACATGGTGGTAGGGAAGTTGCCTCCGTGCTGCTGGACTGCTGACCTCCCTCTAGCTTGCCTTTACATGATGAGCAGAGATAAAATATGTAGTAGGCAGTCGTCTAATTTTAGCTCCCAACTCTTCCATCATCACTTTCTAAGTTTTGTGCTTAAAAAAGGTCTCTTGGACTCATCATCATCTTCTGAGTATATTACAGGGCAATGTCTACGGTGTAAGATGGATATGTGGCTATAGACTTTGGCCTGAAAAGGTTACATTTGGGGCACATAGTTGATACATCTTCAAAATCAACTGAAATCCCAAAAGGCATCCCTTTTTGCAGTCAATAACCTAAACTTGTCAAAGCCATTTTCCATATTCTTTTTGTCTATATTCAATATATGTTTGTAACCCTCGGGGCCAGGAAAGCTGCTTCCCCGTTTCCAGTCTTTATGCTAAGTTAAGCTAAAAGGCAGCTGGAAGTAGTTCACGGACAAAGAGGAGAGGAAGATGTTAGCTTAAAAGCTAATGTGTGTTTTTGTTCAGTATCCGTGGCTCTTTTCATCTTGTGTCACAGGCTGGTGACTGTTACTGCTTTGTGGAAATAAGTTCAAAATGAAATGATTTTATATATGTAGACAAAGAAACAAAAACATTCATACCACTAGATGCATGAAATCAAAGAATATAGCATGTAAATATTTCCCTTTTGTTCCCCCCTTCATCAAGAGACACCACGTATAATGTAACGTACAGAGCAGATATATGAGCAGATGCTGTAACATGCTAATTCATTCCAGTTGGACTTAAGTGTGTTTATTATAATCAAAGCATCTTTAAAGGTTGTTTTCTTCCTAATGCACAATGATTTTCTCATCTTTACTAAATGCTCTCAACATGAAAACATCCACAGTGACTATCGCTTATTGTCACAGTCCCTCGTGCCGTAAACCCACCCTAAATAAAATCTGTGATTCATTTGTAATATGCTCAAGACCAGTATTGGTTGCAGCCACTGATGACTTTGAGAGAATAATTAAAGTGTGGGCTAAGTGTTGCTTGGGGATATTTTACATGCAGTAGAAGGGATGGGACGGGGAAGCGGCCAGAGATATTGATTACTGCTGGGATTACAGCACCATGAGCATCGCTCTCAGTCCAACAATGTAATCATCAGCCTTCTACTTGTAATGCGCAGGTCGCCACAGCCTCACCAGGGGAGGGAAGGGGAGAGGCAGAGGGAGAAGTGCAAGTGGACGCAGAACAGATGGATAATGTTTCATCTGCCATTGTCCTTCAACTCATGATGAATTTAAGGTTGAAATTTGCAGACTGGGAATTTGTTCTCAAAGAAAGTTTAAAGTCACACAGTAATTACTTGGATATCAGTGTCTAGTGTGTATTTATTGTCAAAAATATCTTTAAGAAATAATTGTTTTGTCTAACACCTGCCCTGTTAAATAAATTACATCCACTCCAGTGGAATACGGCTGTATTCATCCCAGAGTTTAAGCCGATTGTTTCTCCCTTGCTCAGTGACTGTCACCATGACTGCCAGCTCTAGATTGGATTCAGAGAATGCATTGATGGAAGTTGGCAGATACTTTAAAAAAGGCTCCTCTTTGAGGGTTTAATCTTCAAAATTTATGACAGTGCTGATCCAGCAGTTTTCCCTTACTTTTAAATATTTCCATTGTTGTCTATCTCTCAAAACTATCAACTTCCTCAAAGAGGGCTGCATTACATTAATTCTGTATATATTTATACCCTGATATGCGTGTTGTGGAACTTATTGTGCAGTCAGTAAGATGCTTCAATCTGATTTTTCCTTCTTATGTAAGAGGTAATCAAGATCCTAGTACACAAATGAAACAAAAGCAGTATGGAAGATGTTATCACGCTGAAACTTAAAATTTGAATCTATGTGACTTTGCCCATTATGCCTGGAAGATGTAGGCATTTTATATCATCAAAATATACAACATAGATAGATTTTTAAATATTTCTATAATGCCATCTGTTACCCCATTTAGACCTTGCATTAACATGAAACTTGTATCTGGTTATCTGAATAGGGGAAAACACATGTTGAGACCAGGTGTGAATGGACGCATAGCGATCAAACTCCAAGCTCTTCCTGCTGGCTTAAGCAAGCCCGACAAAAAAGTAGTAGCAGCAGCGGGCAGGTCTTTCCTTGCAAGAAATGATTTAAAGAATGACTTCCTATGACTATCCATGTTATTGTGTCCTTTGACCTGGGACACCATGTTTGTTGACAAGTTCCCCCTAACTAATTTGCATCAAGAGAGCGCTTATTAGTAACAGGTCTAAATGCAAAGGCCTGTGAAAGGGCTGTCATTATCCAGATAATGTATCCAGATACTGACTAGCATTCATTTGGAGTCCAGTTTCTGGAGAAGTCCAAATTTCACTTTTAGCTCAGTTTTGGTCTCCACCAACTCCTGAGAAAAGAATTATCACCAGCTAGTTTGAACTTTTTCACTGAAAACAGCTGCCTGCTGTTGCTGGAAAATAAGTTGATAAAGCAGTGTGAGTCAACCAAAACAGTAAAGTAGTGGTTGGTAAAGAGTTGATTAATAATTCTTTGTGGGTTTATCAGAATGACCCCTTTCACATTACATGCAGTCATTTGATCCATTGTTAACATGAAAATATTGATAACAGCATGACAAATTCAGACATAAACATTCAGACGTGTGTTATTACAGAAATATGATGAAGTTTACTTTTACTTTTTGTAAACTTTCATACTGTATCTGATAGATTTTTAAGCCGTTACCTCTTGAGACTTAAAGTCACATTTGTCAATGTACGGCCATAAAAATTCCTATATAAATATTTGACATTATTGTGGATGCTGCACAGTCAGCTAAGTAATTGTTCTTTGTTTGAATGCACCTGCACTTTGAAGACGAAGTGCTCTCGAGACGGTCAAGGGTATTTCTTGGAGTTCTTTGAGGCGCCGTAGCCCTGGGGCGTCCCTTGAAACAAGTCCCCATCTGAGGCAGAGAAGCCGGGACATCTGAAGTAAGCGGGCCAGGTGACACCATGGTGTTCCTGTCTTCTCCTTGCAAAGTGTCACACTTGCCAACTGTCTGCCAAACTTTCCTGCAACTTCTCAACATGGATTCTTATATAAATGTCACTGCTAAGGTGAAAGAGCGCTGAAGTAGAAGGCTTAGTTGTACAACTTCTTGGTATGAACTATGATGCCCATATTCTTCATCATAAAAGCCTCACTTACTCTGTAACCCACACTGCAGTAAATTCTTTCTCTGTACGCCCACTCTAATAATTTGTAATGACAACAGTTTATTTTTACTGGGTATAAAGAGTGCATGTCTTGTATTTTGGTTTGTGTGCATGCTGGGACATATTTAGTTACTGAATGGATCTATCACCAGGTGGCACCTAGCATTGGGTTTATCATCAGCGGGGAGAGACAGCAGTCCATGCTGTCAATACTCAATCGAGTCATGCCTGGTGGTGGTGGTGGTGGCAGGGATCTGGGCTTTATCCTGGATAATGACACAATCCAGCCTCATATGGGGAAAAGTGGAGCTACTTTCCCTCGGGGCAGTGGTAGGGGAGGTATAAGCATCCTCTGTGTGGCTCCCATTTGACTGAATAGGATGACCAAGGAAATTGCGGATGTTGTTGCTTAGATACGAACAGAGAACCCCAAAATCCAAGTGAATCTGATATTTTCACGCAAAGACAGCTATGCAAAGGGCTCAACACATACTAAAAAATTAAAGGCTCCTCAAAACATAACAGTAATTCTTGCTGAAGTACAGCTGAGATGTGAGCACCAGTAATTGTGTTGGGTCTCCCCTTGCAGATGCCAGTCAGTGAGATTACACCATTTGTTTAAATACAGCCTGGTCAAAAGGATAAACTCAAATCAAACGGAACTGAATTGCCACCTCAGTTTCCACCCTTTGTGTGTTTGCGCTGGCAGCAGAAAACAAGGACAACTGGCACAATATTGACAATCATCAAACACAGATGTTCAAACCCATGCAAAGGTATTGCTGCTTATTTGGTTGCGGTCCAATGTGCAGAATTAGATTAGAAAACTAAAAATGAAAACAACGATAATCAGTCATATGGTCAGGACAAAAGAGTAGAATTTTCAACAGGCAAAGTTTCCTATTTGCAAAACATTCCCGTGTAGAAGGTGGAATCAACTCTGTGTTAACAACCAGGTTACATTTGCAGTTTGCGATCAATTATTGCTCTCCTCAATTCAACAAACGGAATCTGTTGTTTGTGAAACTGAGCAGAACATCCGCTTCATGCTTGATCTGCATTACGGAAGACAGAAAAAGCAGGAGTGTGAATTCCTTTGTTTAGGGAAAAGAGCGTCTGCAGGGCTTCTCTGAGGCAGCACTTGTCATTGAAGGAGTAGAGAGCGATAACCTGGGGGCCTGCAGATAAGTGAATCTAAAGACCTCAATAAAGCCCGAGCCAGGAGAGGAGGAAGATGCAGGCAGGTATTAGTCCATCCATCATTTCCTTCACCTGATCAGAGAGCACAAAAATATACCACTCTCATCTAATCTGCCTAGTTCTCTCTATCTTTGTCATCAGTGGCTTCAGATAACCAGCAGTGGCTAATCCCTGGATCATTGAGGACTAGAGGTGGTGAGCAATGTGGGTTCACTACTGGAGGGTCTTCTTCAGTCATTTTCCAATGTTAAAGGAAAAAGAATAATTTAAATAGCTATGGCCACATTACATAGTTAGAATATTTTACAAACCAGTTTCAACATCATTAAACAGAGTCTGACAGGATAAATAATACGACTAGTATGATGACCACAGGCATTGTAATCACACCCCCAGTTTATCATCTAATCTAAACCCCTTTATTTTGTTATTTTTTCTTTACCCTACTTGGTTACCACTGACTTTACGGGCTCATTTAAATGGCGAGATTATCCCTGATAAGTCCCTGAAAACTTGGTTTCAATCTTAAGTATTTATCTATAACATTAAATTTATGACTATATAAGCAACAATCAAAATGAAAGTTGAGCATTCCCTGGTATTATTTATGAAGATTTTAAGAAGAGTTTAACTCAAGAAGTCAGCTAATTTGCTAAACTTGGGCATTCAACCCACAACTGTCATTAGATTGTGATTCAAATGTTGCTACATTATGATTGGTGCATGGAAGTATGTGACATCACATTTTTCCAACTGAGCCCCGCCCACTTCCAACCAATAAGTAGAGCACAGACAAAAACAAAAACAGATTCAGTGAAATCTCTCAAATGAATGAACAAAAACTGTTCCAACTTTGGCAGAACTTTGTGTGTTCATGTCTTGTCAGATCGCTAACATTAACTAGCTGGTTAAAAAAATAGGTTTTCAGGGCCTTTAATGAAGCTTACAACAACACTGAAGTAACTTTTGCTGTCATATTAAGCAGACATATATTGAGTAATTACTGAGTCTTAAATATTGTAAATTAGATTTTGTGCTATCAATATGATTTCAGCTTCAATGCATACACTTGCTACTAGTATTGTGTCAACTGGAAAACCTGTGGGCAGGTGGTGAGCCACGCAATATGACAACAGTTGCTGACTGTTTGCCATGTCTAACAATGGCTGGTTCTACAGAAGGAGATGTGTTCAGAGATTATCCATCCATTTTCCCTACACTTAGACATTGGCAGACTAATTGTGTTGGGTATATATGAGAATGTCCCAGTCGAGGAAAAGCAACAGATCTAAATCTGAAGATGGGGCTAAAAGATCATGAAATGACAAACACTCACACATGAAGCAGAGGTGACAAAATGGCAATGAATGAATCATTCCTTTGATAACATTTGAGCAAAAAACAAGTGCAACAAGTCTGACTTGCTTGCATCAACGTGCAGTAGTATAATGTCAGTACTTAGTATTCAGCTGTTGTAGCCTGGAAATATTGTAATTACAAATAGAGCACAAACAAATTAGTGAATATGTCTGGCAAACATTATTATGATGGTATTTAATGGTGGGTGAGTCAGACTTTTCTTTGATATCAACGTTGCAGGAACGTGATGTTTAGGGATGGGCAGAGAGCTCAGGTGTTGTGTCAATATTAAAAAGCAAATGAGATTTCTTTTATTGTGTTATTTAAAATCCTTTGAAAGTATACTGAAACATATTGAAGGGAGTGGGTGTGGTTGTAAATGAAAGCAAGACAATGTTTTTAATGGTTATATTGTGATACGTATACCTTCTTTGGCGTTACCTTCACTGCAACTCATTAAAATGACATGTTGAGAAGATAATTTTTTTTTTTGCTGAAATTTACATTATAAGTTATACTGTTTTTACTGTTACTGTTGGTTAAACTTGATTTTTAATGAATAAAAGAATTAATGCATGATACATTGTCATCCTTTTTTGCTTCTGATCCTTCCAGCATCTCTGAAATTTATGATTTTATAACTTAAATAACTGCTTTTAAAAAAGCATCTCCTGTTATTTAGTCCATTTTGTTATTGAGCTGATCCGATACAGACTTATTCTTCAAATGTAAGTTGTCAACCACATTTTAAATGATATTTGACAGAACATTTTTTGAACAAAGGCTATACTGCACTTTAGATGGGGCTGTTCTGGGTCAGAGACCATGTGTTTTTACATGCAGTGCTCCCTTGATGGACTGTATAAATATCCCATTGCTATTCTATGGTATGATATTTAAACTCCCCCCTCCCTATCAAAGCATGACAGGAAATGTTGCTAAGACTTGCTGCGGAAAGATCAATAGCAAGCTGACCTTTGTCACAACCTACACGACGTTTAGCGCCTCACTTTAAGGTCATTGTAAGAGATCCTGGTTGTTCCTGCCCCATTTGATCTTTTATTGTGGGCTTTGATGAGCAGAATTAAAACAGGTCATTTGCTTTATGTCCCTCTCTGTCCCATCAGCAGGCGGATGATGTTGGCTTCACTAAAACTCAAGCCAGAGGTCGACATCAGTGAATTAATTGTGGAACGCGAGAGACGCTATTCCCGGACAACGTATTGATCCGGGGATGTTGAATATGCTAAACATTTGTCAGACAGAGGTGCCTTGAAAATCAGCGATACTACCTCCTCAGAATACCAGGAGTGAATCTGTAGGGAACTGCGTTAAATTATACTACTAATAAAGGATGCAGAATTGTCATCGAGTATTGAATCATTTGGTCCTTTGCTTTTGTCACCATCAATTAGCATGTTAAATAAGTCCTTGATTAAAATTCTTAATACCTCTATTATTGATGTTTACTTCTATACTGAGCCGGTTTCAAAGTGGCTTTTCCAGCTAAGACATGTAATCTCCTCATAGTGAAGATGCGTGCGCACACATTCTCCTGCTCTCATTGTGTGCATGTACATGTTTCTGCCTTTTCTTTCTCTATAACTTTCTCCAAAAGCTTACAAATCTTGTGATTATGTATGTTTTTAATCTTGTTTTAAGGTAGAATTAGTTAACAAGTTAACACATTCTTCATTGTAGTTGTTGTATTAACTATAATTCCCTCTGTGTAAAGACTTTTGCTTCTGGTGACCTCTGCTGGTGTTGAGTTTAGGGAAAACTTCACAAAGTAAAGAAGGGACTGGGGGGTTTTGCAAAACTTTGGTCCCTGCCAAATCCCAGTTGATGTGTGCCCAACTGTCCATCCTATAATACATGCCATGTACCAAGTGCCTTGAGCAAAACATCCAAAACAACATAAAATAAGTTTTGACAGTAAAAATCTGAGTTTAGACAACAAGCGTTGTGTTTCCACCAGCCACGAGCCCTGCAGGGTACCTTGTCCATATTTGTTGTTGAACTTATCCCGTTGACCCATCAGTTTGCAGTCTGTCATTAGTCTGAAGTCTGAGTGAAAAAAGTTCCTCAGTTTCCAGCAGTGTGAAATGAAATGACTGTAAAACCTGTTTAATTGCCTCCAGTTCCATCCGAGGCCCTCCTCAAGACTTTTGTTCCACTGCAGAGTTAGACGCCCTCACACTGTGCAGCCTTCTGTGATTGAGAAGACATGCGTTTGATAGCCAATCATAGCAATGCTGTGGGAATCACTGGGAGGGAAAAGTGTGGAAGTTTCCTTTTGATTCTTGGAATCAGAGTATCATGAAATGAAAGTTTTCAGATCTTTTGGAATTTTAATGATTAACTCCCCACTGTTTGCTCCAATGTCAAATAGGAATTACTGATTAGTGGTGCACATCATGACATCAAACAAGCACCTTCCAGCAAATAAAATTTAATGACGTATCACCTGTAAACTTTCCAATACACTGTTATGATGTTTTTGAATTCATATATTGACATTATATCAATTTGTATGGAGAAGTGTGGTGAAACTGTAGGAAAGAGGGCATTTACTGTGAATAAAGAGGTACTCCAGCAATTTAGCACAGGAATAAAAAAGAACAGAAGTCAGTACAGATGAGGCATTGACTTCTTGACTTTTAATCCCTACTGTAGTATCGGTCAAGCTACAAGCTACTGCTTTCCCATAATGCAACTCAATAGCATCTTTCATCAGACCTCAAGTATTTATTGGGTTTGTTGGGTTAATGCCCCTATCACTACAATTAATTATTCAAGTTAAACACATTTCTTCAAGTTTTAATTGTCCCAGTGTTAATTGTTCACTTATCTTTTTATGCCAAATACATGGCAAAAAAATAAATATCTTTTCTCCTACTATAAAACATCATAATATTTTTCATGGCTCATCTTAAACTTGGGGACTTTTACATGGATTTCATGTGATTTGGAGTGACTCGCTAACCTCGCCCATCATTCTGGTAGCTAGCAGAGTGATATTATTGGTCAGAGGTGTGTGTTTGAATCTCAGTCAGCAAAAGCTTTAATATTTCAAAAAATATGGTTGAGGTCTAATTTATTTATTTCTCCCTCGTCGTAGCAACAAGGGTGATGGAGGTGTGGAGGCATACAGTCCTCAACAGCTTCTTTTCAGCAATCCTATCACATCTGATTTAAATCCCTCTTGTAATTATACCCCACCCATATATCCAGTTTTACTCAGAAATATGTCACATTACTGCTGTTGGGCAAGACACTTGAATGTAATTGGCTACTCATTACGTAATCACATGTTAGTTTACCTTAGATACCTAGCCCAATTCCATCAAAGGTGCCTTTAAACAACTCCAAAGCCTCCGCATCCACTCGTCACATTTTCTGTATTCAATACACATAGAAATACAAGACACTGTGTTTTAACAAGCAGCCAGCTTGTGAAAACAAAAACAAAACAAAAGGTACCATTAACAGCTAACATTCGGTTAGCCCTGGCGACTATCCGCATGCAACTGAAAGTTTATCAACCGAATATAGACAAAGCTACCGTGGCTTGATATCGGCCCTCCTTCATACGCTTGTTAAGACAGCAAAAAGCCGACTGTTGAAGTAACGAAGTGTCAACTGGGATTAGTAATGCCTGATTTTTAAAATTGTAATCTCTTACACTACTTGTTACTGAGAAAGTAATCACATTACTAGAACACATTTCTGAGTAATGCCTTACTTTCCAATGCTGCACATTACTGAGGATAAAGACACTCTAACTCCAGTTTCAACAATCAGGTGAAGCGCCAACATCAAATTCTCATCTTTCATCTCTCCTGTTCGGAAGTTACAGACTGCAGCTTTAAGTAAAATTCTATTGCAGAGGATGACAGAATACCATTGAGCACAGGTCAGAGCTAATGAGAGAATAAACCTAGTAGCATTCAGCTCATTATGCTTTTCCTACAAACTGGGTCAGAATCAGAGGTCCATTGGGGAAACAGTACTAACCACCCTGATCAGAGTGGCCAGAGCACTTTCTCTAATAGGCCTTTGAGAGGCCTCATTAGCTACATACATTTGAACTCACATCTGCAACACGTAGCAAACTTCAAAATTTAAAAATAGCCGACTCAGACTGCACACAAACAAGAAATGGAATCGAACGTGCAAAGAATTATTATCACGCACATGCACCAAATAAAGAAACACATACATACTAGAAGTATATACAAGCCCATGCCCTCCTGCTGGTTGAAATATTCTCAAGTACACTAAGATATTAATGCTATGCTAAAATCAATAATTATTTGTTCTTGCATTTTCATAGAAAGTGAGGAAATTGTTAAAATAAGTTGATTTGCTATATTTGAATGACAGAAATCCCCATTGAATCACGATTATTAGATTGCTGTGTTTTTATTTCTCTCTCCTCTTCTCTCCTCTTTCATTATGCATCGTGCTTTCCAGCTACGACACAATACAAACCAACCATTCCTCCAACTGACATCATTGTCATGCAGCAACCCTCAGTTCAGTCATATTCTCCCCTCACATCTCCGTACCAAAGCCCCCTCACAAAGCCTTATAAAAATCAGTGCCCCTGGAGGGAGCAAACTGCGGAATACCAAAGCGCGCCAGGTGCTGCGTTTAAAAAAGCAGGACTCTGCTTAAACAGAGATGCATTATTTAAAAGACAACTGAGAGGCATAAATAGAGTGAATGCATGACAAGGCTCTACAATCTGTAGCCCCTAATAGGCCCCAGGTGGTTTTGGTGTGGTCTTCTTGTGAGAGATCAGTCGACTCGGCCCCCCTCTGGCTCAGGGTAACATGCTGTTTGTCTTAGTTTGACCTTGAGCAGCTATTTCCCAGTCAAACCACGATAATTTAGTCCAGTCGGGCTGCCATGTGAAATCATAGAGCTGTGTTGAATGGCAATAAATGCTAATGCAGTTACTGTATTGAGCACTGTTGGCCATACCACAGAGGAACTTTGATCCTTTTCCTTCAAGACGTCAAGGTCAAAACAATTAGAGTAACAATGCTGTGCTGTGTGCTAATTATGCCCTTTGATCGGACAAAGATGACTTCATTAACATTTACAGAACAGATTAAATTTCATCTGAACTGTTGTGCAGCATCCCCTGTAGGTTCCTACAGTACCTGAAATCTGGCTATCATCCACACTGGCTCACCCTCACAATCACATCATTGTCGTGTGACACAGATGCTACAAAGGCAGCTACGCCAAGCTGCGAGCACATGGCAGAAATGACTCGCTCAGACTCAGCCATGTGGCGGGCAAATGCCCAACTAGCTGCTACAGAGAGAGATAACATAGGCTGAGTCACAGACGCTGTGAGTCACAATCCACTCGGGGCCATAACCAGTCTGTACGGCCACCTACAGAGAGCCAAATGACCATCAAACACATGCTAAAAAGAATTAGAAGTAATACCTGATTAGCTTTCTGTGTTGCTCATTGTTAACAGGGAAATTCCAGCAGTGCTGCAAATCAGGAGTCTTGTCCAAATAAGCCAGGCTAATGCATTTAATATAGTTGTTGATGAAGTCAGTGTTGCATTTTAGGCACTCTACGGCTCTTATATTGCACTTTACTCTTATACCTCTCTAGGCTCTAGTGAGTAATCCTCACAGATTGCTGGAGTGCAGGTGTGCCACAGAGACTCACATCTCATTAAAACGTGCATTACCCCCTTCCTGTCTCTATCTCTGCTCCTACCCAACCCTGCTGTAACCATATGGACCCCATACTGACTCTCATTATACAGCATGAAGTGAATTCATTCCCGGGAAGACAAGGAAGGCCCAGAAGTGTTTGCGTGTTCAGGGCGGCATGTTTATAATCAGATCTGGGGGTGGAGAAAAGGCTGTTATGCTGACTCATTAAATCATGTCTGATAAGGGGATGATATGGCTGACACTAGAGCTACACACAGTAACTATTATCAGGTTATCCCAGGGTTAATACGTTTACCGAAGATGTTACTATATTTTGCAGTGGGAGTTTTTATGATGAAAACTTGCATTATAGCACAAAACAACTTTATTGTGAAAAGCAGCCAATGGCTTGTTTACACATAAAACATGTCATAAATAATTGAATTAATTGCTGTATGGGCTCCATTACATGTGAGTCATTTATTACCCTTATTTTACATATATACCCTTCAAAATATATTGTATGTGCCAATGTGACATATTGTTTTGATATAATGTGTGCAGTTTTCTATTTCTAAGAAAACCCTAACCCTAACCCTTTAAGTCCCTCTATTATTTCTTTATTAACAACAAATTAACAGCAAATCCATCTATCTCATTCATTTTCTAAATACCTTTGCTCTAACTCTTGTTTATGGTATTTCATCCTTTTCTGATTTGTGCCCACTATCATTGAATTTGTTTTCCAATAATGTTTTCGGTTTCCCAATTGATGTCAGTGGGCTGTGTTTAGCTCACCACGTACAGTAGCTATCCTTCTACAAGCATAGTGAGGGCAGAAGACAGATTGTTAGGCATATTGTTTTATATACCATATTGTATATTCATATTCACCAGTAGTTACAGTGTGAGACTGAAGTATAGGCAAAAAAAATATAACATATGTTTCAACAATATCAAAAAAGTATTTCTAATAGGGTCAATGTGACTCAAAATATATTTAAATACACTTATTTATATTATATATTTGAAAATAGTTTTTTATGTATTTCCTCTAGAAGTACAAATACATTTAGATTTTTGTATTTATTTTGATACATTTGCAATTTTGCATCGACACATAATCCATCCATCTCTAAGCATACAGTATTCTGAAGGAAAGAAGATGCAGAAAACATGCTTGTAAACAGGTGGAAGAGACTGCATTTGGCCTTTTAAAGTCACACATACATGTACCACTCACTCCATCCCTCTTCTTTTAATCCATTACATACTCTGAAGTTACATGTACTGTGAGGCGTGGGTGTACCGAAGCACTCTCAGCCCCCAGTCATTAACCCCCTTTCCATCTGCTGACACAACAAAGTGAACAACCGCATAACTGGATGACAAGTGATGGAAAGAAATTAAGCAGGTGGAATGGGGAGGGTGGTGGAGAAGATGTCTTAAGCTTTCCTTAAAAGAGAGCACACGGCAGGCGGCTCATCAGGAAATTGGGGTGTCAGCTAGCTGTCAGGGTGCATTGACCTAACAGGGCTAGTTTGCCGGGCAGCTGTCGTTGACATGTCAATCTTGCTCTCAGCCAATCAATCTTTGGCAGAAAGCGGTGCAGCTCTCAGAAAAAAAAAGATGGGAGAAGACTTGCCACTTACCCCATCATATTGAATAATATTAATCTAAAAATGACAAACTTTATTTACCTTCACATTTAAAGCACAAAGGAGAAGAACCTGAATTTATTCTCCTGACAATTTCAATCACCATAATCATCACTACTGTATATGAACTTCAAAACGGCTTTTGCCATTCCCTTAATCTCTCAAACAAAAAGTTGACTCTTTCCTCAGTCGGTCCTCGCTCACCAAACCCTCTTGTTGTCTCTGAAGGTCAAGCGAGTGCACGGGGAAAGTATGTGTTGGTGCAGCGGAGGAGAACTGCTGCATGTGTTCAGTGCCGGCTCTGTCTGGGTGACCACGAAGCTGCCTATCTCCCCCCATTGTTCCCACTCCCCTCAGCCTGGGCATGTCAGCTTTCTGGGGCACAGCGGCCTGGCTCCCCAGGGAGAGGAGACACAGAAGGAGGGGGCTGGGGAGAGGACATAAATAAAATAACACTCGTGTTTCACCTTGGAGAGGCCGGTAGCCTGTTGTTGTTTTCCTCTATGCAGATTTAAATCCAGAAAAGCTCATGAATATCCCTGGGAAATGTGTCTTCAGTTTTACATGTCTTCGGCCCATGGTTTGGTCATTTTTTAGGAGTGTTGCATTGTGAGTGACAAGTTACCAACACCTTATATTGAACGACACTGGCACGGAAGCTTGCAAATTCAATTTTCACGGCAATCGTACAGTTCACAGCAGTCATAACTAATATGGTAAACAATGGACATCGCATGCTGTACCCTGCACATAGAAAGGAGGACAAAACATGCGCGCAGAGCTTTGTCGCGAAAGCCTATCAGCGTCGAGATTCTCCTGACGTTACAGAGAATCAGAAATGGAGGAAAAAAGTCATTGTTGCCTTGTTTGAGTTTGATATTGTCGTTGTCGCCGTCTGTGGGCATCTGGAGCTCGTCCTGAACGTCCTTACTGTAAAGAAACGGAACAAAAAAGGAGAAGGCTTGGAGAAAAGTGAGCGAAACCATAGGACTACATGGTAAGTTCTGAAAATATGTTATGTGTTACTTGATTCCAGCTATTGGTTGTACTACGAACCAATTTAGCACTAGCTGCCTTCCCCAGCGCTTCCACTGGCTGTTAAGGGCGAATATTCACAGGTTGTGAAATATTCCAAAAAACATATTCGCATGACTAAGACAAGGTGAAAATAGTGGTGTAGTAGTGGCAGATGGGATGCACAGACAGTTGTTGTACACTGACTGTTAATCAGGTTGACTGTTAAATATTGATGCAGAAAATATTGGAATTGATTTAAGAAACAGGTTTATCGTTTCCAAATGGGTTTAACGGAAAACTGCTCGACTTCATGTTTTTATAAATTAAACTGGGAATTCAGTGGCAGAGCACTGGGCTGGCTGGGTCACAAAACAGATTTTGACATGCTCTGTCTAAACCCACCCATACAAGTTTAACGCCCAGGGCTGCAATGTATAATTAATGTGTTTCTGTGGGCTTTCCCCTCCTGCAACGCCTGGTAGACAGATAGGGAATTAGGTCAAAAAGGTGTTTTTGAATTGCTCACAAAGATGAAAATAATATGGACTGAAAATGTGATTTAAAATGAGGCCCTAATGAGAAATTACACCTACAATTTGTCAGGTAAGCAATATATAACTTCATCTACCATCTTCCACACCACTACTACATAAGCAGAGTCAGGCAAATCCACTATATTTATAGTGGTCTCCAAGAAGTTTCCCTCCTCTTGAAGAAGTCCCAGACCCTGAATTACAGTATAGAAAGTATGTCAGAGCTGCCGTAATGATCTTGATGAGTCTGCCACTCTGCAAAATCTAGTGATGATGGGGCCATTCCAGCACATCAATAATGAGAAGCGTTTGTTGAGGTAATGTGCTGCACGCAAAGGCAATGGGCGGGGGTGGACGGGACCTGCTGCACTATTCATGTCACCATCTGCTCCCTTTCAGAAAGTCTTGCTCCACAGGCCTGTGGGCTCTGGAACCAGGCCGTGGGCTGCGTCGCTGGTCCAATTCCTCCAGCAGTGCTCGGAGCCACTGCACAAACATATGATTTAGACCAGCCAGCGCCGCTGCCCTCACTGTTTTGGTCTCAGCTATACCACCATGTGCAATACAAACAGCCAGGCAGAGCACCTGTGCAATTGGAATCTGCTGGAATGGGGAGAGAATGTAAGGGCGCAAACAAAAGCAGCAGGGGACTTCCACAGCAATAACAGGGATCAATAAAGAAAGCACAAGGGCGACGGCTGAAAGGGGTCATCACATGAGATCCCAAAGCCAACACATGAAATATAAATGCTGCTGAAATAGACAGGATTTCTTTTCGGGAACAAATTTCCAAAGACCAAATGTGCTTTGTGTTTCCAATCTTTTTGATCTGTGTTAAACCCTGTAGGCACTTCTATTGGCAACATGACTCAGGAAGCTGTTGACCCACTGCCCAATTTGCCTTTGAGGTGATTAAGACCTGGCAATGGCCTAATTGAAAGCCTTAGTTTGCACTTCTCTTGGTGTGTTTGTAAAGTAAATCCGAGCTCTGATTAAATGTAATATCCACAGTGAATATCTATGAGAGGGGGCTATGTATCCTGATGGAGGCATCTTATCAGTATGCAAATTGAACAGCTCACTTTGCTCATTATATTAAATGAGCCGCGACTGAATGAGTTTGTCTCAATTATTTCAAAGTTGTGCTGGGCGCCTGTTTCACATAGGGGTATTTTAGCCTCATATTAGAGTCTGGGTATAAGATTCAGGGCTAAGTAGGGCTTGTCACACTCTAGGATGCCTGAGGTACAGACCACACACACACACACACACACACACACACACACACACACACCATAGACTAAATATTGGCCACCCTGTGGGGTGTCAGCTATAAAAGATGACTTAGCCAGGCAATGATATCATTAAAGACTAAAGCAGAGAAATGTATGAGGACACAAAAGGCCAACCTTCACGTTGCTCTGTGTGCTGCTGTATAATCTGTTGGTGGGGGGTATGAATAAGCTCACTGCAAGGACAGCAAAGGTGTTGGAAAAGGGTAACTGTGGCACAGACCAATGCACTTATGTATCAACATAATTTCATGCTATTTTGTATTCCCTTTTATAGGATTAAACTGGAAAGTGTGTTTTGGGGGAAAATGAGACTGATTCTATTAATTTGGCTAAATTACATGCTATACTGTTTGTAGATAGTTTGTTATAAAAACAAATTCAGAGAATGTGTGTAGGACATGTACTAGTAAAACAGCAGTGAGATTCAGTTCAGTGTAACTTGTATGATACTTCAGTTTCTTTGGGAATATTCTTGTTACACACAATTTACTGCATCATGTACAGATGATTACTGACCAATGTGAGACCGCTTGGAAATATGCTTATTGTTGTTCATTATTTCCTAATTTTACATCCAAACTAGTCATTACATCCTCATTCATGATGTCCTTTTCCTTTATATAACAAGGTAAAATTGTCATTGAAATTAAAATATCTGGGTGTGTATACAAACAACATAACAACAACTCTCACATGCTATAAATCAATATGAATATAAGTAATATCCAGTCAAGATGCACAAAAAAAACGATAAATACGCTTCCTCCTTTGCATTCAGAAAACGTGATATCACAGCGGTGACTAAATCTTAGTTGTGTCCAGTTTTCTCCATCTTTTCACTGAGCATTTAATAACAATACTACAACAGCTCACCACTGCATGTCATGTGGTACCATGCATAGAAGCCAAAATAAATCAACTGCGGAAACAAGGTTGTAGCCCCAAATAATGTAGGGATATAAGAGAGAATTTTAAAAAAGTTGTGTCTCCATGGTTTTGAACTCTGCTATTGTATGTTTAAAGAATATTACAGTATTTCCATTGTGAATGGTACATAAAATAACGGTTTCTTTCTTTAATTTGTTTCATGAAATCACTTTTCAAAGTACTTAATGGCAGCCTGTTTGTAAATGTACAAGTTGCCATAGCATGTTGCCATGGTGAACGTGCCTCTACACAGAGATATGGTGTGACAGCTATTGGGTGAGGAAGCTGGAAGCTTGACAGGATTCACCAGTGACCTGAAAATGGATGAAGATTCTGTCAAGAGCTTGGGATCAATACCTCTCTGCACTGAGTTCTTTGTCAGAACGATCAGTTGAAATATTTGATGTTAGTATCATACAAATAAGCAATGGACTGCTCACATTAATGGACAATGAAGGCGTGGTCTGTATCAGATGGGAGCAAACATTAACAGTGCAACATTATGCAGTTTTGCATGTATTAAGTTTGTATGGGCAATATGGTCATACATCATTCACCTCTTTCATACTGCCATTGACAATATACAGTATATAATTCATGCTTAATTTGTAGAATTAAACATCAATCATGAATACTTTTGGCATCGTGAATAATTCTGCATTGAATTTCAAGCAGTTATGAAATAAATTTCACAGAGAGCAAAACGTCTCATGGACCTTTTTAATCCTGTTTTGGAAAAGCTAATGTTTCATAGTTCTTGCTTCAATACTGCCCCCATGTGATATGAAGCTGAATATTACCCGGGAACCACATTGCTCAAAGGAATCATGATATGTTTTGTTCATGATTACATGATTACTGCAATAGCCATCAACACAAAACTCAGCACCGAGACAGCCATTATAGTGTAATCATGCCATCTTAAGCCAACTTTTTCATTGTTTAAACTATGTTCAAACAGCAAGGTAACTATTTAAAATGTGTCATTCTGTAATTGATTATATCTAAATTGACACGGTTGAAATAACCCGGTTCCTTGTCTTCATCAGAGCACAGCATGAACCACAGCTACACTGTCTTTTTGACTTTCCCAGAGCATTGCAAGACATCTGAATGGATCCAAAAACTCAGTTGCTTCGTTTTTAAGTTGATGACTGTCTTTCTCCTTGGGTGATGTGACAGGCAGGTCTGGTGCACCATATGAAATATGAAACAGGATGGGGACACCGTTGACAGCCATGTCACAAAGCATCAGTGAGGATGACAGGACCAAAGACCCCGGTCTGCTACGCTGACATCTCTGCAGCTAATCGGAAGGTACAGGCCCTCACAGCTGCCGGACCAAAAGATGGAGAGAGGGTCAATAATTTAGCAGTTGCAATATGTTGAGGCTAGTCCAACGTTAAGGTCTCCTTCCATCCTGCTCCTGCACTCTCCGACACGCTGACTTTCTCACTCGCACATTTTGTGAACAAAGATTCATCACCTGCCATGTACAGTAGTGCTTTAAATTAAACGGCAATCCACAACTTTAGAGGACTGCAAAGCTCAAGATAGTTTCAAACGTGAGGAGAATGCTCTGTTATAATCTGCGTGACTTAATTGACACTCCAAAGTGGTTTAACACTTCTATCTTTGCATTGTAAGGACACATGACAAACCATATGACCGGCCAGTGTTTACACCCTCCTTACTGAATACATAAGACTCATTGCTATGTCTTATTCTTTCTATGAGGCATTAAAGAATTTTCCAAGTTTTCTCTGCTCGCGGGTCACGTTGCCATAACAACCGAGATGAGCTGAATGTTCTGGCAGGCATCACCTTTTGCTGTCTCACCTCTGGTGGCTGGCACTCCAGTGTCACCGGTCCAGAGCTGCTGACGAGAACTCAGTAGGTGGGCTGGGAAGGTTGAGACAGTGAGAAAGCGAGGGTGACGGGACAGGAACACGGGCAGACAGAGGGAGGAAGTAAGGATGGCTCATTGGCCCTCTGGGCCCCAACGCTGCCCTAATGACAGATGCCAGCGTTGCACTCAGGTGAAACTGAAGTGGCTGCAGTGTGATGGCAAGGAGTCGTCCCAGTGGAGGAGAAGAATGCGCAATGCAGGAAGGACATTTGCAGGCATCACAGGTTTAGTTCAGGGCACTCACTGACCGTGCTGCTGTCTGATTGAACATTTTTTAAAAAGCAATTAAAAAAAAATAATTAAAAAATAATTAAACCATTTCATTGCCATTCACACATCAATTCCACAAACGGCGGTTGTCCAATCCTAACATGTTGAAGCAGTGTGCATGTGGCTCTAATAACAATGATACTCCTGTGTATATATAAAGAGTCTTTAGCCTTTACAAAACCAAAAACACAACAGCAAAAGCATAAGGAATGGGTTATTCAGCGTGTATCTGTTCTAATGTGAGCTGCAAACATTAGCATATCTGGCTGACTAGCTACCTATAGTAGCATTGTTGCCAAAGGCATGTCATCTGCAAGCTACGTTACATTTGTGGGGAAACATTAAAAGTCATCTCGGAATAGTGTTTTAAATAGTGTTTAGCTTACATTAGTTACAGACCCATTGTTTCAAAAACTACTGCAAATTTCGGGTGGTAAAAGTTGTCAGTTTTATCACTGTAAACTGCATCTGTGCCAGAATGGAAAGCTTGTCAGGCGTAGCAACAGTAACTAAGCTGGTGAGGACGCTGGCTTTTTGCCTGAGACATGAAGCTTTAGCTGTTTATTAGCATTATGTCATATGGAGCCATTAAGAGCACAGTTAAGACCTCTTCACAGGGTTGTTCTTTTAAAACGCATGAGTTATTAAAAAAGAGTTAGCTTGAGACAGCATTTTCAGCTCACTGAGGAAGT
Source organism: Enoplosus armatus (assembly GCF_043641665.1). Taxonomy (NCBI): domain Eukaryota; kingdom Metazoa; phylum Chordata; class Actinopteri; order Centrarchiformes; family Enoplosidae; genus Enoplosus; species Enoplosus armatus. The sequence continues at coordinate 6,795,743 of NC_092193.1, read as the reverse complement.
TTTAGAGTTAGCAATAGCTTATGTTAGCTAGCTACATCTGAAAGGAGGGCAACAGTCATCATTTCAGCCAACAGAAACTACGGCTTAGAAAATTAAATAAGCTGTTGTTTGTTTGTCTGTGTGAAATTGAAGACATTACAGTGCATTTCGAGAGGCTAATCTGCCACAGTTATCACTGTAAACTGCAACTGAAAACAGAGCAACAGTACCGACAGGGCTTAGCAAACATTTGACAAAGTTTTTCCAAGTAAACATCATTTTTTATTTCAATTTATTGTAAGTCTAATTGCACCCTTAAGTTTATCGATATGGTTTGAGAAGTATCTTATTGTTCTGGTCATTATTAGAGGTTATGCTGTAACTCCCTTTTCCCTGGCCTTCAGTGTCCAAAGTTTCTGACAGCCTATTGGCCTTTTACATATTGAGTAACCTCCCAAGGTGGCAGCAGAACAGTTGTCACTGCAAGGGCTTTAAAGGATACTGAAGTTTGAGAAACACTACTTTTTGAACAGATGAGGATCAAACAGTATCAACGAGTAGTTCTTCATGCTTGATCTGACCAGATTGCGCTAACAGATGGACAGAATTTTCTGCATGTGGGTGATTCATGTATGTTGCCCTTTAGGTTTGCAAGCATAGACATCATCTTGCATATGATACAACCCCTCACACATGACAGCCGCTGTGAATGGGGAGAACAGTTGATTGTGCAACAGGCCTTTTATCTGGGTTTTTGATGTTTATTCTTATACTTTTTCTATGCGAATGCATCAAAGGCAGAAGCTGATTTTTTTGTATTTCCCAGTCAGGAGGGAGGGAGCGTTGTGATTTTCACATACAGTGATGTGAAGCGCGTACCCTCATACAAAAGTAAATTACCAAAACTGGGTATTCCCCATAGTGTTTTCCACGCATGTGATCATTTCAAAGAGAAACTTCAGTGCGGTGATGCAACAGTGCAAATTAAAAGTTAATTAATTAATTAAAAAGTGCAAAGCTTTTGCTCTTATTGATTCGCAAGTTTAAAATAAACTAAAAATCAATTGGAAGAATTATTAGACATTCAAGATTCAAGATGATGATCATTCAGGATTTATTTCAAGTTGTACATGATGTTTTTACAGCTTAGAGTCGGCATGAATAGCAACGAAGGGGTCCTCATCTCTGTTGCTAATTTTGTAGTGGGCGCGGCCATCACCGCCAACATTGATCTGCTTCCCAGTGCACCTGTTTCCTTCCTTCTGGCCGGAAATGACGTCACAGTAGGTGCCACCGGGCATGCCAGTGTTCAGGGTCACATCCAGGTTCCTGAAAGTGAAGACAAGGTACATGTTGTTTTTAAAGCCACCACAATGTCACAATGAATCTGTAACTGAAACTGACGTGCATCTGCTTCCCGGCCTATACATTAATCTGGCTTTTACTTGATCAGAGTAAAATGACTTATTAGAGCGAAAAGTCCTTACCAGTCATCATTGTTGAAGACGATGAAACCGCGATTGCCACGTCCAAAGGCAACCTGGTTGCTCTGATTGTCCCACCAGTTGGAGTGAGGCTGTCCGTTGACCACGTTACGGAAAATAACCATGTTCCTAAAGGGGAGATATGACAAAATTAAATCATAATGTATAATGTACATAGTTTTCACATCCATATGACGAAGCGGAAGTTAATAATGTTCTGTGTGAACAGTTCCATGAGTCTTTCTGAGGACTCACTTGATCTGACGCCATCTGTGCTCACACACCCATCCATCTCCACAAGTCTGGTCCGCGTTGATGGGAACAGACTTGGTGGATCCATCGCCATGGCTGGGAGGGCCCATCCAGTCGTTCTGATCCTACAAGATAATGATGGATAAATGTCTTTAACAAAGGAAAAATAGTTCCAAATACACACTATACATTACATACTATCATTATTCCTTCTTAAAAGAGAATCTACCTTTCCATTGACAATGTGACGGTTCCAGCGGAAGCTAGACATCACCCTGGTTACTCCGTAAGGGTGGGCCAACATGTAGCCGACAGCCATCTTGTAGAGCCTGGAGTCCCAGAAGGTAACGATGGATGCACCACCAGCACCGTGGCCTCTCTGGTTGTCATGGTTGTCAACGAAGACGACAGCATTGCCGTTGGGCATGAAGCCCCATCCCTCTCCCCAGCTCCTGCACACAAGAATACATAATTTTACTAATGATGAGTACACTTCTAAAACACCATAGTTAAGACAAAATATTACCTAAAGTATTTAATTCAGAAACCAGTTCTAGTCAGTGATAATTTATGAATAATCCAATCCAGTAATTTATGCAGAAAATGGGATTGTAGCTATCTCATGTTTAAATAAATACTCTAATCTAATCAATTTGATATGTGATTCAGGCACACCAACAGAAACACACATACCTGGTGTAAGACAGCTTCTCGCCGTTCCATTTTTTGAAGACAGTTCCCAGTCTGGCACCATATTTGAACTCAGTGACCCTTCCCAGATGGAAGTACTCTCTAGATGTGATGGGCTCACCCCCCAGATCAATAACCTAGAAGGAAACCAACACATAATTCACATCATCCGTACTATTCAAAGTACATATGGTTTAGATTAACTGCACCATATCGGTGATTTGTGGATTGACAAAAAGTATTTTAATGCTAAGTACGCTTTTTTGATTCAGCAGTAACAAGAGCCATGTTTCCGCTGTTAAACATTCATGTTGTTAGTGAAGACAGAGCACACTTATTTTTGAGATCATAGAATATTTTTACTGCTTACTACCTTTGTTTTCTGAGTTTAGCACCTTCGGCTTCATCCTTTTACAGTATATTAGAGCCCCAGTATTACCTGTACTGATGCAGGCGCTTGTCAACTACTGTAGTGTCTTCTTGAATATTTACATATGCTCTGTGTGCATGTGTTCGTTTTTGTCATCTTGATTTCTGTGCTGCTGATAATCAGTCATAAATATTGGTCATGTGGGCGGTTAGTACTCATCCAATCACATGCTTGCATGTAGATTACAGCTGGGCCGTGCCCTATCATGTACCTGAATGCAAATTAGTTTTACTGGCAGCAGTTTGTGTTGACTGGCTGCATGTTTTTCTCCTGCAAATCAAGTTCAAACAAGTTCATCCAGCCATTTGGTTCACCAAAATTTGCCAGTAAAACACAAATACAGAGGTGAATTGAAGCCACTAAACATAATGACATATGCATCTACAGTATGTGTTCATAACACTACTGGAAGTTGCAGGTTGATATTTCTTCTTCTGTCTTTTTGACATATTTTGCTATTTCTGTGTTGAAATCAAATAAACGTATAAAAAACATTTTGATACAAATGCTTACCTCCTGGAAGACGAAGGGTCTGGAGCCACCAGGGAACCACTTGGTGTTGAGGTTGTGCAGACGGCCGTAGACAGCAGCCAGGTCACCGGGCCACATGTGCTTGCAGGCATCCACCCTGAATCCAGCCACACCCATGTCAATCAGCTTGTTCATGAAGTCGGCCACCTTGCCCCTGACGTAATCTTTCTCCAGGGCCAGGTCCAACAGACCCACCAGACGACAGTCACGCACCTGGAGCAGCAAATTAAATTATTCTTTATTCTTGTTTTCCTCCAAGTCAACCAACGGGTCAATGTTGAAGCTTCTGACTAAACATTTTATGGATCCTTGAATGAAGAGGAAAAAGTACTGTGAAATGTAAAATGGTCATAAAAATGACACTGCTCCATCAGTGTTTCTGAGTGACATTCATACCTGACTGGCGTCACCATAATTCTCAATATTGCCGCTGCCAGTCCTGCATTTGTGGTCATTGAAGTCCCAGTGGGTGAAGGGGATACTGGGGAAGTCTTTCTTGCTGGCACTGAACCAGCTTCCACATGAAGAGTGGGTTCCCTCTCCGCCGCCGGCGCCACACATGTGGTTGATGACAGCATCCACGTAGATATTGACCTGTGGGGTAGATGCAGGATTGTAGGTGCAACACAACTAATCAACACCTCCCTTCTATCCCTCTTCACTTTCACTCCTTTTCTTAACACATTAAGTTCATTCTCAGGTCATAGGGATATGTTGAAGCTGCACTGCTCACTATTGGTTAACTGTGATGTTGGTGGTCCAGAAACTGAAGCATATCATTGTGAACAAAAAAGCAGCAGCAGCTAAATGTCTAAAATCAAAGTGTGAATGATGGCAGAAGCATTAATTCATTAAAATGTTGCTCTTTGTTCAAAAATATCTTTTGTTCTAAAATGCCAGGTGCCTGTTGTTATAAAACAGCTTGATGATGATGATAAAGCGTCGAGTGTTATGTGATGTGTCTGGTAAGAATTTGTTGTATTGTACTGGACTGTAGATTTACGAGGTGCTGTCAAGTGCAGAAGAACATTGTTGCTCGTGCCTTTCACTAAATCACTGTTGTGATGTACTTTACCCCAACGTTGTTGCATCTGGTGATCATGTCTCTCAGCTCGTTCTCACTGCCAGATCTGGAGCACAGGTTGTAGCCGGTTGGCTGGTATCTCTGCCACCAGGGCCTCCAGGGATTGTTGAGCACAATGTGCTCGTTTGGAGGGGATATCTGAGCGACACACATTAACATATTACAGTACAGTACAGTAATTATCACTTTTAACACAATTGTCTGCAAACCGAAGATTGTTGTTAAATAGGGTGATATTGTGTCTGGAGGAGCTTTCTTGTTTAAAGTTTGAAAAAAAAAAAGCCTACAGACTGGAGATGGTGGTGGTTTGAAAGACATGGGCATTTAGGAGGCAGGGAGTGCTAATATAAGACGCTATAGAGATGCATTATGGGAAATGTGGGATCCAGTGTTTCTGGAGTTTAATCCATACGAAAAGTCTGAACTTCTCTGTGTCTGATGCTTTGATTTCTTTTTTAAGTCTGTCTCTTGTGAGTGCTGCAACTTTATGGAAGTGCAATACTGAATCATTGGAGTATCCCTTTCAATTAAATTAACAGACAGAGGATAAAGAGAGCGCATTGAACCCTTCCAAAAGGGTTTTTATTTTGTATTAAAAAAAATTTTTTTTCTAAGATTCAGTTTTTTTATCAACCTAAAGAGAGAAGCACCACCTTCCCACTAATGTTGATTTTCTTTAAATATTCAAAATGAAAGTTGTTTTTTTTTTGTTTGAAATGAACGAAACAGTGAAATTCAAAGCAAGAAACAACTTTTCTATGTAAAGAAAGCTGTTTATATTGTACTCCTCTGATCCATTTGATATCATTTTGTATAAAGTGATCACAAGCTGGTTGGCAATCATGTTTTTTTTTACTGCCCTTTGTAGCCAGCTGTGTGCAAAATCCTCAACGTGGTGCTTGATTATTTATAGATTCACCTTATTTTATAGAAGTCCTCCTTCTCTACAGTTGCAAGCTATCCATCTGTGTTTAGCCATACATACCTGAACTCCACCATAGCCATTGGGACCCAAGAAGCGCTCACACTCTGCAGCGATGTCCGCCCAGCGCCACTCAAACAGGTGGACGATGGCGGTCCTGCCGTGCTTGGTGTGGGGGTTGTGCTGGGCGAGGCCGAGCCCGAACAGAGCCACCAGAATGATCAACTTCATGCTTTCCCTGGATGAGCGAGAAAACCACACTCACCTGCTGTCCCACTGTTCGTATTTATACTAATTTTATCTCTCTCCTGGACCAATGAGAGACTCAGGATGGAGGTTAAACAGGTGCTTCTTTCTCAGGGCTTCCTAACCTGTTTCAAAACTAATAGAAGGGAGAATAGATTCGAGGCATGTAAAGATTGGAAACTGACAAACATGAGGTGTTCATAATTTCTTTACCCAAGTATAAAAACAAGTGGCTTAAAGAGACTGAAAATGCTTTCTTATTCATTTTCTGACAGTGATATATCTGCGGCACTGAATTTGATCCTCCCTGCAGGTCAAAACAAACTGAAACTCATACTGGAAAGAATCACATTTTCTTTGTCATGTGGCCGTAAGTTCAAGGATTCAGCAGCAACACCAGCCCACAAAAACATTATTTTATGGCTTTAAACATTACCATAACACCATCTTAGGTGATTTATGAGATTCATCTTGTGCTGATTCAGATAGAAGAAGACATAAAAATGGTATTTTAAAGCTCTTACCATTGAGAACATGTTTCGATTTATCCTGCTTTAGTATTTGTTCACTCAGTTCAGTAACCAGATGATGTTGCAAAGGCCAGTTTAAACTTACCCAGTTACAAAACTTTGATTTGGAACAGAAATCTATTTTGGGCAAAGCAAATAAAAAGCTGAGGCAGGTGAATTCTGTTTGAGGTTTTCTTTTTTTTTAATATGATATGTGTGTGTGTGTCAGTTGAGGGATTATGGGGTCAAAGATCTGTGTGGGAAAGTAAATAATCTACAACATTTACTTTCCACGTTTGTTTAATTCATACCAAACATTGTGACGGTTTATGTAACGAAGTTGACCTTCACATGAATTTAGCAACTAGCCCTAAATGTTGAATAAGGTGGGTTAAGCTCTGTCCAGGAGGGAAACAGCAGTATTCATCTTCCATCACATTTTATGTTAGTTCTCGATTTAAGGTTTTTGTATGGAATATTGAAGTATATCTTGGATATTTTTTCATCTTTCAAGATATTTATTGTTATGTTTTGTTATCATTTAAAAGATGAATATCTTTATTCAAGAATCAATCACAATGTGAACAAAAGTGTACCAATAATTTGAAGTTTCATGATGTGTTCATCAGGTCTCATCATATTCAATTATCATAGCAGTGGTCGGTTTAAGAAAAAGAAAAAAACTAGAGAGAGAAAAAGAGGTGATGTTGGAGCTGCATCAGTTACAAAACATGCAGAGTCCTTGTATAACTCGTGTGTTGCCCACCTCTCATCAAGGAAAACCAATACAGATAAGCGACACTCGAGGGAGAAGGGTAGGAGGTCAAACTTGTTATGTAAAACAAGTTAACAAGTTAACAACCCTGACAAAACAAGCATTTTCCCATGAGGGGCTTCAAATATGACCCTCCTCTTAGTTTCTGTATGTGGGTAAAGGGTCAAGCTGCCAGCTCAGGAGAGAAATGTATGACACTGCATGAGGTGAATCCTCAAAATGGCTTTAATCACCTTCAGGAAGTTGTTTCTGTACAGGACAAACAACTTTAAACAGTATAACAGACAATCTGCAGCTCAAATTAAACTGTAACGGGTCAGATTACACAATTCAACATGTTCATGCTGTAGTATTATTGTATTCTTTTATACGAAAGAAAAAAGGAGTTAGAAAGTGAGAGTTTAATTGAGACAACATGCTCTTAGATTAGCCTTATATTTTCATTTATCTTATTCTTTTCTTTAGAAGTAGAATGTAATTATGTAGATTTACTCAAGTACTGTACTTAAGTATACTATTATATATTATAGATACTTGTACCATTTTATATGATATTTATGGGAAGGGCTTATAAATATGATTTTGAAGTGAAGATATGTTTCAGAAAGTTAAGTATTAGCTATGATGGGGTCTCAGAGACAGCAGCTGTAAACATGGTTAAATTTAAGGGATTTTCATATGCTTCGTGTCTGTGATATGATGGTGTTAACAGTACAGTTGACGCAGCACTACCCCTCCCAAATCCCAAATGCGTCTGTTTGGATTTCTTTAATTGGAGTTTGCACAGTTCACCAGAGGACTAACCTCTTTGAGGTCTAACTGACCCAAAACATTTATAGGCTAATGTTATTGTATGTATACATTTATCTGTCAGTGTCTATCTTTATCTGACAATTTGGTAAAAAAAAATAAATAAATTAAAAAAAGATATATGTGCTCATGCATAGCCCATATTATATATTTATTATAATATTATAATATTTCTTTATTTGGTGTAATATAAATGCTTCATGGTAATTTGAAGGTTTTGTGACCTTCATAAAATGTGAAAGCCCAGTTAATAGCAAAGGGAATGGTTCCCACTCAGTGCTTATAATGGGTTTCAATAAGGCCAGAAGAAAAAAGATAAAATAAGAATTGATTAATTTTGCATTTATTATTAGTATTTTTACACATACCGCAGTGGGGTATTTTTGACTCAAAAAAATGATTAAAGCCAATGTCAACAAAACACAGGTGTTAAAGTGAAGTCAATTCTGTGTAAATGTGGAGTCATATTAACTGTCCTGAAAGACTTTCACCTCCCCATGGCACTGTTACATTATTTCTGCCATGCTAATGTCAGTTGTAACCCTGGGCAGCAAGTTATTATGGTCATGTTGGGATGTACTTTCATATAACAATAGCTCCCCCAATGGTTCTTGACAGAAACTGCTTCATTTGAAACATACACAGTATATACATACTGTGCATAGCTTTGTGTTAACCTCGTGTCCTACTACATTTTTCCCTCAAGTATAATAAAATGTGTATACACGAGTATGTTTACAATATTACAGTAGCAAAGCAATATTAAGAGGGTTCAGTAAAAACTAACAACACAAGAAATTATGTCCCGGTGTCAGTGTGGGTGCGTTGCATAAAAAAGGGCAGTGAATGCCACACTGACTGTAGGTTTGTGTGTGTTGCAGCTTTTGTAAATAAAGCCTGGTGGGCCTCATCCCACCTGCTTACTATCTGACCCAGCACCTGCCCCTCCCGTCCCCCCTGCGGAGAGTGTGTCAAACGGACATCTGATCTGCCTTACTGAGTCTCGTTCCGGGTCACTCCTCCCAGCGAGTCTGTGGGTCACAGGCATGTAAAAGTGAAGGGGGCCCGACACGTTTGTGGTGGAAACACTCACTAACAACTCATCTCGGTGCAGACTGGGAGTGTTGACACATAAGGACTAAAGGGATAAAGATCTAATTTTACAGAGCAGGTTTTGTTCTTAGGTTGATGATGCCTCTGTTCACAGTGGCAGCACTGTTCTCTGGTGTTGTGTGAAGCTGTAGTAACAGTCCAGACAAAAGTAGACAAGCACACAAAAACATTTTGTGAATCTTTATCTGAACAGCAAAAGCAAAATCCACACAGTTGAGTTAATTATTAAATAACCTGTGTGGTGAGGTAAAGCTGTGCTCCATTTCCAGTCAAAACAAGACTTAAATAGTTTATTATTGCAATATTCACCCTCCAAAGTCAGTTCAAATGTTTTTAGGCTTTTTTTTTGCCACTTGGGGGCAGCGGAAACAAGTTGTGAACACAACATTGACATGTCATCATCACCTTTTAAGTTGATATGCTGAACTTGTTAGCAAACATTTGTTCATTTACACATCCAGCATTTACAACATTTTCATCAGTTTTTGGTCTCGACCAAATCCTGAGGGAAATATCTGGCTGATAAATGCTGCACTATGTTCACCAGCTAGTCGCTAACAGTGTCAGTCTGTCGTTTGGTGATGAGCAGGAAGTGTACGGTGGGTTTTTAGAGCTTTTTTCGCTGAAAACAGCTGCCTGCTGTGGCCAAAAACAGAATGAACCAAAACAGTAAAGTTGCAGGACAACTACACAATTAGCTGAAACTAGCTTTGAAGCCGAGGGGAGCTGCAGATTCAGGTGATATTTCTCTAAGTTTGGTAGGTTCATCATTACAAGCACCCCACTCACATTGTTTTTACATTGTCATTTGAGACATTGTTATTATAAAAATATCAATCACAGCCGCTTTAAGGTTTCTTTTGGATTACTGGCATGAGGTTTTCCTCCTAATGACGCAGCATGCTCTGTGGGAGGAGATGTCAGAGGGAGAGTTAGGGCCCTAACTCACATTTTCCCAAGGGCCCCAAAAATTCCAGTCAGACCAAAGTCCTTTCCTGTATGGACAACACAAGACATACCTCCAGAGGCGATGAAGGGTTTGGGGGGGACAAAGCTTTCTTTCACAGCTCGAGCTCCGGGACCAGGTGAAAGGAGAGAAGCCGGTCATTTGATTCCCGCCTCTGGTTTTGTCATGGGAAAGTGGAAGAGTCATAGCGAAGAGGGGGGAGGCCTGAGGGCTGACTGGAGACAGGGGAAAAGGAAAGTGAGGAAGAATGAGAGAGAGAGAGAGAGAGAGATGAAAAGAAAAGGGAAGGAATGCGGTCAGCAGGTTAAGAGAGAGACGGAAGAAGAGAGAAAAGAAGGAGAGGTGGGTGTGTGGTGTTAGTTGAAGACAAATGAGGAAAATAAGAGAAGAGAGAGTGCATGAGATGGTAAAGGTGGGGGGGTGGGGGGTTGCTCTAGTTCAGGGCAAATGAGGAAAAACACAGAGTGGAAAAAGAAGGGGGAGTGAAAACTGTAAAGGGAAAAAAAGGGAGTTGGGGGAAGGATAACAAAACTGTATGTACCTCATCTTCCTACACCTCAGGTCGCTCCTTCAGCCAGACAGCTCAGGTTTAAGAGGTATTGGCGAACAGATAGCACATGGCATGATGGATAAAAGCAATGAAACAGTGTGCAGAGTTCAAATAGGCTTACTCATGTAAATGATATTGCAGACGCAAAGCAAGCTGGGTTGTATTTAACACGAAACTCAATGGGCAACGCTGCATCACTAACTGGTTTTGGAAACATGAAAATCCACAGTGGGTTGGATGAAGAGGTGTCAAATGAAAACTCCAACCACATTTATGGTCCGATAATAGTCTGATGTAAAGCATTTGTCGCTTCACTGGGTGCTGCAAAAATGTTCTGCCCTTAACTTTGCATGGCTTTTTTAATGATCCCAGTAATGCCATCAAGTGTACTAACAAGTGTTTCACGCTCTGACGAGAAGTGTGTCACCACACTTTTTTCCCTTTATGGTTTTAAAATGTTCAACAAATGAAGTGCATTTTGGGAACTTTTTCAGGTTTCCTCAACTAAACTGAGCATACCAGGGAGGAAAAATTCCTACAAAGTGAAATCCACAGACTCTTCCAAAGGAAAGTTTCAGCCCAGTATCCCCTTTTTTTTTTGCCATGATGATATGTTGTGCAGATGTTGGGAAAAGCTTTCCATCTCACTGCAAAGAATAACAGCAGCAGCGGAAGTACCCCAGGAGAGGTTCACGCTTTGAAAATTACTAATACACACACACACACAAACGTGAGCACAGACACAAACACGCACTTGCAGACAAGAACTCAAACACCTTTACCTTTTTCAGACAGCCCATGGATTCAGACACTCTCTCAGCCTCCCTTTCTCACACACACACAGATGCTCTCCATCCAGTCTGAGAAGACACTTCTTGTAGATACACATGCTTCTCACATTGAGACATTAAAGAAACACATGTAGGCCGTAATCTTGACCATATACATTACAGTCTTTCATGTGCTCAGTGTTTGTGACTAAGACAAGACAGTTATTCATGTCAGTTAGTCCTACCACTTTAAGCAGGACAACAGTAGTCTGGAATAAATAGCATTATTGATATATCTGATGACCAATTGCATTATCAATGAATCTGTTTTCACTTATTTGTTTTTGTATTTAAAATGTCAGAATATAAAGACTATTGCCCAAAAGCTTCACATTGAAAAGGCTGGAATCTACAATCTGGTATTTCTTATCTGATACATTTCTTGCACTTGCAATAATGGATTTTACCAATTGGGGGCAGCGGAAACAAGCTGTAAAAGCAACACATATAATCACCTCATAAAGTTGATTTGGCACGCTGGCAAACCGACATTAGCATTAATTTGGAGTCGTGTTTGTGTCCACCTGATGAATGGAAGTCTAATATTCACTCTGCTTTTGGCTCTGTTTTTGGTCTCCACTAACTCCTGAAGGAAATATCTGGCTCTTTAGCTGCTAAATGCTCCACTATGTTCACCAGCTAGTCACTCACTTTGTCTATCTGCTGTTTGGTGCTGGGCGGGTAGCGTATAGTGGTTTTTTTTTTTTAGAGCTTTCTGCTGAACGAGGCTGATGTGAGCAGTGAGAGTGAACCAAAAACAGTTGTGGGTGGTAAAACCAAAACACTGAGCTAATAGTGTCTAAAACGCTCCGGGTGATCTATGTGGTTCATCACAATGAGTCTCCACCTTGTAGCCGCTCTAAAGGGGTACTCCAGTGATTTAGTATTACACTCATAAGGTTGTTGGACTTGTGGGAGACAGATTAGAAGAAAACGGTCAAAATTTACAATCTCTAGCCAAGCTCTAAAAACAGTGGATCTTACGTTTCTCATAATACAACCATGGCATCTTTTTGTTAGAGGCCCTTCCTGCCTGGTAAACACCCACATCTTTTAAATACCACACCCCCAGTTGAATTTAGAAAGCCGTTTTCACTGGCTGACTAGTCCTCCACATGACAAGTAAACCAATCTTCATTTGTAAATCAACGAATAAATTATCATACTCATTATTATCATTATAAAAAGGATCCAAAAAGAGGTGTCTTAAAGGTTTAAAAACATAAGGTCAATTCAAATGTCCTTTATAAATGCGTGTTCAAAACCAATTCGTGCCATGAATTTGCATACGATCTCTCTTCTCTGTCAAATATGGCCAAACTTGCCAAACTATGCCTTAAGACTTTAAAAGAGACATGTGTATGAAACGGCTATCCACAAAAAAGCCCAATTTATCCCAAAGACATGCAAAGCAATACATGCCTTCAAGTGAATTTTAATAGAACTTAATAGAAGGAATGCTGTCGTGCTGTTGGTGACTGGAAAGTTCACCATAAAATTACAGATGGAGTCAATTTTATGATCCCCTTTCACAGTAGTCAGCGGGAAATGAGAGCTTTGCTTTCATGGTCGTAGGCTGAGCAACAGTTTTACTGTGAGGAAAATTCCCGAGCTCCCCTATACTGCCTCTGCTCTCTGAAATGTTTGTAGTTTCTCCTCCTTAGACATTTGTTACCTTTTATACTACAATAACAGAGAATTGAAGGGTGCAAGGTTTCAGCTGTATGGCCTTTGGGAGAGACTTGAATCCACCTTCGCCTTCTTTTTTGCGATTTCCTTCAACTAGTATCTTCATGATATTTCTAAGAAATGCTATCGCTGGGCAAGAAGTGGTGATGAAATTACATTATTGATTTCATGGACTATTTATATAACATGGAAGAGGGGAAAGCCCAGAATGAATTCCATATGAATGCTAAATCCCTTTTGCTAAAGAAATTTGTGAAGTTTGAGAGAGCAGCAGTAATCCCTTTGACTCTCTCCCACACCTGACTGACTGTCAGCCTTTTCCATGATATCACTGCTGGCTTTAAGATATAGAGAGTTTCCTTTGTTTTGCAGTGCTCTGCTCCTCCAGAGCGAGAAGGGAGGAAGATGAGAGGAGGATTGGTGAGGGGGTTGAGCAGGCAGGCATCTTTCAAATAACACAATATATCCGCTTTTTATCAAACATGTGCTGGAGTCCAGCCTCAGCTCACCGGCCCAAACACGTCTTCCAGTATCACTTCAGTCTCACTCTGCGGGTTATCTTCTACTTTGTCTTAGATTGGTGATTTCAACAGACACCAGAGTTCACTAAACATAAAGTGAGCGTGAGGGACCACTGCTGCTAGAGTATCAAATATTTTGGTGAATGGAAATATAAGGGATTGAACTGGCAACCAAGCAGCGCCCCAAAACGCTCAGCAGATGATGAACATCCTCGCTACACTGCAGCAATGTGCGGGACAGATGTCTGTCTGTGGCACAGGAGGTAGCATTACAGCACTGAAATCATCTCTTAAAACACTCCTCTCCCTCAAGAAAAAATAGCAACAAGTCTTTAAAGGCGAAGAAGACGCAGTGCTGTAGGTCTCAGGCTTATACTTAAAGAGGAATAATCACAGGTTATATAGTTGGCACGGAGAGGGAAGAGGTTGGCTGTAAACCTCGACCTGATCTCACACTAATGAGCTTTTGTATAAACACGCCGAGCACCCGGCATTTGTTCTCTGCAGACTTTATTTGCTTTCGGTCATAAACTGTGTAGTCCAAGATTTGCCAGATCGGTCCAAGTTCCTGTCTTCAACTGGCTGCTTCTCTGTGATCGCTGCCATAACAGTAGCCAAGAGCTACCTCTGTGCAAGGCACTGGCATAGACACACACATACACACACACACACACTGTATGTGGTGGGAGAAAGTGGGTCAATAGATAAAGTTAGTCTTGTCTTATAATAGACGGAGGCTTGACTTAAGTGACATAGACAGAATTATAGTAATTCCAGCTTGAACTACTGTGCTGTAATACATGCATTTATGGGACTGTAAGGTGTAAAAAGAAAATGAAACAAAATGATGGTATTTTTGAATTTGTAGTTTTTACCATTTCAAATCAGGGTCAGCTAATTCACTTTAGCGCCAGAAAGTTGCTTCACATTTGATAATTTTACCTCTTAAATCCCTTTCATGTCCTAGTCACAAACACTGAGCACTCAACTTTAAAAGTGAAGATTACAAAGTCATATCCTACTTCACACAGAACTCCACAGGAAGTGTAGATACTTGTAACTCCTAATTGGCCTATGTGGGGGGAAATCTTCGGCTATTAATCTTTCAAACATTGCGCCTCCTTCAGTCCTGTGTGCTCCAAACACATGGTGTATTAATTAAGAAACAATGCCCTCTTTCTCAGAGAGACAGAGACAGAGAGAGAAAGAGGGAGGAAGAGGGAGAGGGAGAGACAAGGGGGTGGAGTAATAAAGCACATCCCCTTTCCATATTGTAATATGTTTAACCCAGTTTTTCATGTGAAAAGAGTGAAGCAGTATCAGTGTGCCTGAAAGTAAAGCACTCTGACTCTGTGTACAAACTGGTGACAAATTCAAAGAGAGGTTTTCACATCACATTTAGCACGTAAATTGAGGTTTAAGGTGAGGACAGTTAAACTTTTACCCTTTAGCAGATGTGAAAACAAACTATGCACATATACTATCATCAACAACACGGTGAAAAAACAATAAGGAACACTAGAGGAACTTTAACAAATGCATTCAGTGAAGATAAGTTGTCAAAATGAAAAATGATTCGATAAAATAAGCCAAAAATCCGTTCTTCCATTTCATATATGTAAGGGATGGCCCATATATGGACAGAAGGAGGAAAGTGTGAAACTGAAACTCAAGTTTATTTACATATCACGCAAAATAACTCCACTCAGTGAGAAATTTGGACATAATCACAACTTATCTGTCATAGCGTGAATGATCAGCGACAGACGGAGGGGTCTGTCTTTCTTCTGTTTCATTCAGTTTCTTTTTTTGTGTGTGTGTCTGACACAGTGGAGAAATACTTTATGGAAGTCTGTGGACAAGAGGGGCAGTAAAGTTTTCACTGCTGATAGACAGAGGATGGATATTCAGTTTTGATATATATATCACAGGACACTAAACTGAATGTGCATTTAAGATCATCTGGCATTCATTGCGCTGGCAGCAGGATAGCGGTGGGGGTGGATGGATGATCAGCCTGCTCTTTGCCAACATATGCCAACCAAAGAGTGAGAATGAGAATAAAGAGGATTATTTTAGCTTGATAACAGCATGTTTGTCTGGATTAGTTAGGAACATGGACCCTGAAAAAATCAATTTATCCAGTAATTTACAGTACAAGACAAAAGCAAATATATGTAGCAGATATGTGTTATTTCTGCCTTCCTCTTCTGTCATCTCACGACCCCTCAAATTGATCTTGTGACCCCTTGTGGGGGTCCGCCCCCCCCCCCCCCCCGGTCGGGAAACACTGAGACAATCACTGATTGTTTTTTTCACTCCCACTGTTTGACTAGCTCCAACACGAATATTGTTTTCTAATAATCTTCATATCTGATAATTGTGAAGCCCCCTCACTGTTTTTCTTGCTTGTACTTTCTTCAACCTTTCACTTCTGTTGCTTCTTCCTCTCCCTTATTTTCTATATGGATTTCTATATTTCTATAAGACCCTGACAAATACACAGCACCACCGTAAAGTTGGCCAGAGTACCATTTGGGTATGAGAATGGGTGTAGACATAGAGACCCTGTAGAATATCCAGGAAGTTAATTTTGGAGGGCTTCCATGAGGCATTCTGGAAAGATCCACTTCCAGCCAAATCAAATTAGAACCTCCAGAGTTGTGAGAGTTTGCAGCTGAATGAGATTCACCCCGTCCAACCTTTCCCTGGGTGTCTAATTTCTGTCTATTATCTCTTCATCCCAAAACACACCGCAGTCACAGAGAACCAACACACACCATCAACACCACGCTCTGGGGATGTGAGTTGCACTTGCAAGTTTCCAGCACTAGGGGTCTCTCTAAGGATTTGCTGAATGAAAGCCAAATTGCTCAGCAAACAAACCGACAATTAGAAAAACCCATCGGTTCCAAATTAAGCTCACCTCTTCAAGCAGGGGGAGGGAAAGTAAGTAATCTTGAGCCCAGTGACTCCATCAGTGCAGCCTGGAAGTGGGCAGCAAGTTTATTGACTCTTAAAGCTTAAAGCTGAGATTTCGGTTTCTCTTTCTCTCAATTTCAGTTTGCTTTGCTGGCATGAAATCTGAAATATGTTGCCAAGGCAGATAGTAAAGAAATATAGTGGGTAAAGAAAAAAGAAAAAAGAGATAACAACAATGGGGATTACAGTACCAGTATTTCTCTATCTCTATGTGTGCATTACAATTTTTGCACTTACTGCAAGTCAGCAAATCTTTTGAGTGAGGAGTTTTATGATTTCAATTTCTTGTTTTCCTTATGTTTTCCTTATCCTTATGTAATTTACCATTTTGTGCTACTTTATACTTCTACTCCACTACATTTCAGAGGGAAATATTGTATTTTTACTTAACAGTTTTATATATAATAAAGTTTATTTTAGGTTTAAGTTTATATTTGTTGTCTAATAAGACTAAGAGTCACCTGCCATGCTAGCAGCTCTCTGAGGCTAAACTTAGGTACAGCGGTGCTTTGAACTAAATACTAACGTCAATATGCTAACATGCTCACTTTGACAACGCTAACATGCTGATGTTTTGCAGGTATAATGTTCTCACCACCTAAGTTAAGTTTTATTTGACCTGATGATGGCGCTAGATGGAAAGTCAGGGGATCAGGGAGGGGGACATGAATGTCCGCACCAAATTTCCATAGCAATCCATCCAGGAGTTGACATATTTTTCATGTGTATCATCATTTTGCTGATAATACTGAATAATTCAGGACTTACTTTGGTATATCTAAATATTTTTGGCACCACTGTAGCACTCACAGCAAAGATACAAAACAACAGAGGATGATGGCAGTGTTCTAACCTCATCAGCACTACCAAGGGTAGTCAAGGGTCAAGCCAAAACATAAAATAACTTTATTGAAACATTTTATGAGTCAAGTAATCTCCCAACATTTATAGTGGAGGTTGTTTTCAGGAATGTGTTGCACTAATTTCACAGATTCTCTACCGGACTTCTACTTATCAGAGCTTCCGTGTTGTCTAAAGTGCTGAATGGTGCAATAAAAGCGGTCTGTCAGTCAGTTGTATTTGCTTCTTTATTGAGTGTGATTGAGCTTTAGCCAAACGTCTGGAGCCAAACCTAAGCCCAGACGGTTATTAAGTGTGTGTGTAGCACATATCTGGAGCTTGTCTGACAAAACCACCCAGTATTGGGATATGTGGGTAACAGTGGTTTCTGCATCATAGCTGCAGCTATAAGGCATTGATGTGACATCATGTCTTCAATTACACTGAGATGATCGCGGGCTGACGGGGCCACTTGACACATTTGTCAAAGGAGTAAAAGCTTTCTATGAAACCTTGGAATATTTCTTTCTCCCTGAAAAACAGAAAATAGTTTCTCCAGGATGAATGATGTCATACATTAAATATAAAAGCAGAAGATTCATTCATACATATATCACATCTGTCTCTTTTGTTGCGTGTACAAAGGACCCTTATTCCAGCCTTCAAACCTTCAATCTCAAATCTTATTTTAGGTTTCTCTCCTCAATGAACTATGGCAACTTTTCTTAGAGACTGAACAATGTGCCCACATTTCTCACCCACTTACACCTAAACAGGAACTTTCAAAGTATAGCCTTTAACTTTGTGTGTGTGTATGTCTGTGCTGTGTGCTTGCATCTCCATCCATGAGTGTAGTCGCACATGGGTGTGCGCTTGCTTCACAGTTTATGCGTACATGTGATTTTCTATGTTATATTTGTTCCAGGGTATCAATTTAGTGAGCAGGGCTTGACTTGGTGGCCAGTAATAAACATCTATTCCAGTGCTGCCTGTGCAGTGGCCTTCACCACAGGCAACTATGTGGCTGGCCGCCCGTGCCACCACAAGGGGAGCCATACATTTGACTGGCATGAGTCACTGCCCATTTACTACAGCTCTCAGACACAGACCCACAAAGTGGTGCATCAAGTTGTCAGACTTCAAAGTAGCTTTGAGTTTGGGGTTTTTAAATTAAATTCAGATTTCAGACTTTAATAAGATAATATGATGTTCCTGAATGACAGACCATCACGGGAGTCACTGAGGACAAACTAGTGTACACTGTGGTGTCTTGAGGCCGAAAACTAGAGAGAATTTCTATTCATTTTCCATAGAAATTTTAGTAGTTGTAGCTACTAATATACAGACTGTACAGCGTGCTCATGTGCCAAAAAAGAGACATAAATGGTGAAGCAAACATCATTCACTGTTCTTTGGCTTCATTTGGCAGTTTACTTGAAGATATACTGTATATTGTAATAGCGTGAAGATAGTAGCACAATATGAAGTATTCTGAAGTGTAGAGCAAAATGTTTTAAAGATTGTGAACTTGAAACATCTTAAAAATGAACAATTCTTTACATACATCTTTAAGGACAATGCTGCCAATATCCTACATTTTTTGTTATTGTCAACACATCCCATGAAAAGACCAAAACCAACAATGAATTGATCCTACTAACAAGTATTTTCTGCGTATCCAAAGTCTGATGTATCTTATTCCTCTGTACCATAGAGCTCCATTTTTGTCAAAAAACTATTAAAAACACACCAGAATCCCACTATTGCACTGGGTGACATGTTCCTTTATTACGATAAACCTCGACGCTGCAGTTTATTTTGAGTCTATCCCCACATACACCATCCTGCTGCTGTAAGTACTCACAAGAGCGCCAAACGTGCATTAATCCTTGGCTGAAAATAGTCCCCAACAAATGCACTATTTCCTCAGCTGTTAACCATCTGTTTTAGGATATTACTGAGCCTTTTATTAAAAAGGATGAAACTATACATTTGTGACCTGTTTTCAAAGATTCAGTAAGGACCAGTGGGCTTGGGGGAGTGTCACAGATAGGGCAGGGAAGTCAGAGAGAAATTGACTCACACATTTTGGGTTTTGTTGTTTTCATAGGACTTGTTCAAATAACCTCAAAAGGATCAGCATTTGTCTCTATGTACTTTGTTGATTGATTACAATGCTGTTGTTCTGTTTCGTAAATGTCCCTCACTCTGCATGCTCATCAAAATATTTATCCATAACGTACAAAGCCATTACATTATTGTATTTCTCTTCCTCAGTCTCCCCAAACTGGGTCATCAATCTCAATTCTCAGATCAAAACAGTCATAACTTCCTCCTGGATTCACTCCCGGCATTTTTGTAAAGACCTGTATAGCTGACAGGAAAAATGAAATATATAGGAAAAAATGCTACCTGAATCATGGTGAAAGCAAAGCTGTCTTTGGAAACAATGACACTCCTATTGGGAGGAATGATTCCACATGCAGGAATGTGTTCTCACTCTGTTTAAATGATTCCAGACATGCTGCTCTCCCTATCGGCTTTACGCAGGGCGCACAGGCAGCAAGCATGCACGTTAATGAGAGTATACGCATACGCATGCACACACTCCCACCCCCTCCACCCTCCATCCATACATACACAATCACACACTTATATTTTAGCAGTTGGGGCTCCACTGATCTGCAGCACCCGAGAGGTTTTGCTGCAGCATCACTTGTCAGTGACTTGTTATGGCATTATGCATCTTAGACCAAAAGACTGCAAATGTAAACCCAGCTGCTCTGCCACCTCTGTGTTTGAGTCTTACTCTAGAAGTGTAAGTAACTCCACTGGAAAAGGCAATGGATCAACGTCACTCAAAAATGTTCATAATGGTCTTTTATGTTATTGCAGGTCCACCCAGCAGCTTCCTCTCCTTAGAGCCAGGATTTGGCATTCTTTGACAGCCAGATGTTGGACTGAGAAAAAAGACTTCTGGGTGGTGCCACCCTCTCTTATTAAGAGCAAAATTTAAGGAGTTACAATAGCTGAGATGGGTTGAAATAAATATATGAATACATTTCTCCATCGCTTGAAGTGACCATTACAGAGAACTATCACTCAGCTCTGCTATTTCCCTTAGATCTATGGAGCATTTTAGCATCTTTAAGCTCATTGTTTTGGCTCATTCTCACCACTTTCGTTTTCAACCACAGCTATTTTCAGAAAAAAAACCCTACTGTAGTACATTACTTGCCCAGCACAAACCGACACACAGACAAAGTTAGTAAGTAGCTGCTGAACATCGTGGAGCATTTCGCAGCAAAAGAGCCAGAGTTGGTGTAGAGGAGGTTGAAGGGGGCGGCGCGAAGGAGAGACATGACGCCCAGAAACTGCATGCGGTGAAAACAGGTGAATGCCTTGTTACTAAAACAATTGGAAGTTAACGCTAGCTATTGTAGTTTGGCACTGATTTATCAACATGGTCAGCAGTTGGAACAGCAGCAGTGGATGTGACACACAGCTCATGGAGATAATTATGGTACTTTAAAACCCGCGTTCGCCTCTTTCTCAGAGGCATAACTGAGTTACAAAGGAACACGCAGACATAATACACATATTTTTACGTTCAGTGTGACTTACACTTTCCGACGATACGACTATATCCGACGAGAAACGTCCTGAAATCCGCTTAGAAATCATACAAGAAAGACGCTTCTTGTAACTCCAGAACTTGCTTGAGAATCATCACGTTTTTAAGTTTTCTTCAGTATCAAAGTAATCCGACGATAGTTATCTGTACATTCATTGATGCATTACAAACCGGAACTGCGAATAGTTAATTCGGCATACTTTTAATAGTGCCATTTTGCCAAAATATAAACAAATATAGGCTAAAAAAACGGGTCTCAAGTTGTAGCTAGCCCAACAGACTCCATATCAACATTATAACGCTACTTCCTGTTTACATCCTCCAAATCCCAAATTATGGGAACTGTAGTTCCAACATTTAGAGCATGATTATCTCTCGAATCAAGAATAATAATAGGGCTTACAAACCCCATAAACATTAATTTTAAATATTAACATAGGCAAAAGGAGAGTGACTCTTGGACTTCATCAGGTGGCCAAAAACATGACTCAGAATGAATGCTAACGATGGTCTGGATGTTAGTAGGCAATTTTATTGCTAACTAGTTTGCCATATCAACTTTATAGGCAATAATATGTCAGTGTTGTGTTTGCGGCCTGACTCAGCACCCCCAAGTGGCCAAAAAAATCAGTAACTGCAGATTTAAGTTAAGTTGAGAAATCATTTGAAAATGTATACTATTAATAAGGTGGTGCTGTCTCTGTCAGCAACTGAAGTAGGCCTACCCAATGCTTAGAGGACACAAAGAAAAACTAATGTAAAACTCGTGTGGTTTGTTCCACTACTCCTCCACCCCTGTACTGCTTTTAAGACTGATGGCTTTTGATTGGCTTGTTTTAGAAGCTTGTGGAGGGACGCATAGGCACTGCAGTTTACCACCACGGTGGAAACAACGCTCCATCCAGCTGGTGGTTACTGTAACCCAAAACCACCATGTTGGAAATCACCCAATCCATACACTGTGGGAGGTGATGAAAATGGAACATAGCGTGCTACTTCTGCTACTGCTTCTACCTTTTCCACTGTAACTGTCAGTTTAAATACTGGTAACAATCAAGATGGAGGGAATATATAAAACATCCTGGCCACAGAGATGAATCAGTTCGATGTAGGCCAAATCGTATATTACTATTCAAGTAAAGCATTGTTACAGTGCCATCAATTGAAGATATCAGTGCCTCATTGCAAGTGGAACAAAATAGACCATTCATATTCTCAGTGTTGTGGGTGATATGAGTGCAGTACTCTATAATCTACTTCATCTGTTTTTCCATATCTCCAGCCACAGTTGTGTCTTTGGTCTTCCAAGGGAGCACACACAGGCGTAATCAAGGACTTAAGCCAATGTGGTTTGTATTTTAGCCACTTTTTGCATTGAGGTAAGGTGACATTGTCTGTTGGCCACAAATCTCTTTCGTTGCAACAAATTTGAATCTCTTGACCTTGATTTTTACGGCATTTTATAATATTTACCAGGATATTTGATAGCCTTTATTAGCCATATCCATCCATGTGTGACACACTACGTTCAAATAAGCAAAGATTGAATGAACAACTGATTACAGCAACAGTAAGATTAGTGGAACAGTTTTATGGAACAGTATTATTTTAGCAATTTGATCCTTTATCTGCAACATTTTCCTTACACCGTTAGAATTGGACAGCCCTTCAAGATATGACTAAGTAGAAAAACATTTAGTTGTATAATTTGGAAGCCAAGTCAGTTTAAATTCTTGACACTTTCTTGACAATTTATTTAGATGCCAGCTCCAATCCTTGGCTTTGACCCACATTTCTATTCTATTTTATCCTTATTCAGCTTCTTTTCAACATGTTTGTTATGCTGACAATAAACCAAGAGTGTCCTTGCAAAGATGTCAACATCATTTACAAACATAAAAGTAGGCAAACAACATGCCTTAATGTGCAAAGGTAAACGTGTGATTAAGATGATGGTTATGCAGTAAGTATTGAGCAATTAAGTAAAGGAACAAGAGCAAGAGTCTGCGGCCATACTAGCAGCTTTGTGAGGCAGTAGCCAACTTGGTTACAGTGGTGCTAAGCCATAAATATTGTCACTTTGCTAATATTATGGTGACCATGAAAATGTAAAGGCAATCCACCCAGTAGTTGTTGTGTTATTTTAGTCTGAACCAAAGTGGTGGACCACCAGCAGAACCAGTAAATAAATGATTACAACACCGAGCTCCTTATTAATAATCTCTCAATTACTCGTCATATAGTTTCAGTCACAGTCCTTTTTTCTCATCTTCATTTGGAGCAGGGTAAATCATGTGTTGATTTATGTCATATCATCTAATATATTTATTAGTTGAAGCTGTGTTCGTACACTAGTTTTCCTTCATTTGCATCATGTGTTCCTCTTATTTATTCACGCAATAAAATCATGGATGTCCATTCATGAGAAAGACAAGCCAAGGCAGGTTTTCAGGCTGATTTGAGAAGACACCTGGAACTGAAATTGTTACTGGCTCGTAAGAGTATGTGTCCAAACAGCTTCAAGGACTGCTAAAAACAAGCTAAAATTAGCCAAATATGAGATGCAGCTCAACACACAGCTGGGCTCAGTAAATATGCCAATATGCGTATGTGTGGAACTGTTATCTTAAAAGGGTGATGGCTGGTTGGAAAAGGAGTCTCCCCAATGACTGTTTTTATGACTGGAAACCCTGCTTGCATACCCAGTCATTAAGACGTCAGAAGGAATATACCTGTTGCAATAAAAAGTTACCCAGCAGACATTTGCTTAGTCACTAAACTGTAAGCAATGGCCTTTAACTCCAGCACAAAGTCACACTCCTGCCTGAGTATCTGGACAGTCCTCAGAAAAACAGTGGAAAGAATAACCCTCTGCCTGAATCTTAAAACTTTCCCACTGACCTTGATTCAACATTACAGGATAGTTTCTAGTTTAAAGTTTATCTTAAAGGTACACTGTGGAGTTTCTGACCACTGGTAGTGCTATGGAGCAATGAGTGGTTTGATGAGTTTGTATCTTCATTTGCAGGTCATGAAAACCAAAACAATAAGCTAAAAGAGACTAACAAGCTCAACAGAACCTTTATAGTTAATAAGGTTCAAGAACACTTCACATGTGGTGATTTAACATATTTTGTGATTTACTGTTTAGTACCTCAAACTAATTCCCAGACCCCATCCCTCTTTTCATCTGCACACACAAGAATGTTTGTGCGAATAGTCTCAATAGTACAATTGCTATTGTACAAATGTCAGAATGAAACTGAATTCTCTAAATAAAAGTTTTCATGCAGAGCATCAAAGATGACACAGAGATTTATGCTTGACCACAACAAACAAGAGTAACGAGGAACATTCATGGCCTATAAAAACAGCAACTCCCATAGTGCTCTAAATCCAATAAGGTTCATGAGTTCATGCATCTTCAGTGCGCAAGCCATGTGTCTTCATCTGCCAAGTTTTCTGCTTTGTCTTAGTTGTTTGCTCTTTTTTCTCATCGTATCTTTCCTGTACCTTTTAGACTTTATCTCATGTGTTTGTCGTATTCCTAATTTAAGGCTGAAGACCCAAAGTCAGTAAGTAAACTGGTTTATTTGACACCCTTAATTGTTTTCCCCCAAAGTATGATAACAGGACTTAGCAAAACACTTTGCTGTGTTTGCAAGCCTCCACATATAGTGTCAGTTCCTCTCTGCTATCAGTTTTTACTGCTGGCGGCTGGAGACAGGGCTCAGGGAGACTTTGGCTCATGAAATATGAGATGCTTGGGGCATGTTTAGATTATCACAGACCTCTCCACTTAACTCACTATAACACTCAGTTCACTGCTGAGAGGAAAGGCATTCATCACACAGACTTGACAAGAAACATGAAAATAGGATGGGCTCTTTTCATCTATGTCACTTCTCTGGTACCCATGGAGGTTGAGCACTGATCTCTTCTTTTGTAACTATGCTGACCCTCCTCAGTACTGCTATCAAGAAACTGAACCTTTTCATCATGCGGTTTTGTTCAGTGCCCAGTTTAAACATTTATATACTCTCAACACTCAGATTATTATTTTAGCTAATGTGTACAGTGTGTGTTCTCTCTTGAGGTGTTCATAACATGAACCATGAAAGTGGCATGGCTCTAGGGATGGCAATGTTGGTCTGTCAGTCAGTCCACCATTTTGGTCCCGACTGAAATATCGCAACAACCATTGGATGGATAGCAGTTCAATTTGGTACAGATATTCATGGTCCCCAGAGGATGAGTCCCACTGTCTTTAGTTTCCCTGAGTTTTTCTCTAGTGTCTGGTGTGAGGTTGACTTTTGGGTTTAAGTAAAATGTCACAACTATTGGATGGATTTCTATTAAATTTGCTACAGGCATTCATGAACTGCAATAACTTCTCCTGACTTTTCCTCTACCATCATCAGGTCAAAATTTAAACCTCCTTCTGTTTATAACCAAATACCTGCAAATATGACATTCCTGTCAGCCTTAGCTATACCTTTTGTTCAGTGCTAATTAGTGATTGATAGCTTGCTAACACGCTAAACTAAGATGGTGAACATGATAAACATTACACCTGCTAAACGTGTTAGCATGTTAGCTTTGTGAGCAAGTTATCATGCTGATGTTAGCATAGAAAGCACCGCTGTGCCTCGTGCCTTGTAGAGTAGTTAGCATGGCTGTAAATTCTTGTTATTCTTTCTTTTCTCCTCTGTGCAGTATGTGAATGTGTAGTACAGCAAGCGATGACTTTGCAACATAAAACCTGGTGACCTTACAAGATTTGAGAGTGAAAGCACACCTTCTCACGTCCAAGCAAACCCCTGCTAGGTGAGGCTGTCTGGGTACCACATGCACCTATAATAAGCAAGCCCAGACAAACATACATTCCACTCAGTGGTTATGCGGTCTGCAGTGTCTAGTATGCATCCCTCTCCACCCCCAACCCGGCACACACGGCCTTCTAGTTGGATAATTCATAGTAATGAGGAGGTCTTGAGGTTACATCTACTTGTGATCTTGTAGAGCGCGTCTGAGTTCAGAGGACCTGGTTGAAACTTCGTTCCTATCGCAGACGTTTGTTCAAGGTGAAGTAACTTTGAGCACCTACTGAATTTCTATGCGCTCCAGGGTTACTGGTGACTATATGGAGGAAGCAAATGAAAAGAGTCACCAATGAGGTGTTATAATGAGAGGCGTTAGGAAATGCTGAAGAAGAAGATGTTTCCTGGACACTGTAGAGTGTTTCAGAAGCATCACAAATCACAACAAATGTGCAGACATACAGAAAAATGGTCCGTCAAGCACTTTTATTCATCACGTAAAACTCTGAAACTTGAAAGCACTCAGATTAAAAGCTGCCTCCAATAGAAAAACAGCCATCGGGCAACATTTTCAAGACATTTTTGTTTTTATAGCTGCTCTGGGCTGAACCATGCAAGGAGTAGAGACTTATTATAGAATAATTATACAAT
This sequence comes from Enoplosus armatus, assembly GCF_043641665.1. NCBI lineage: Eukaryota > Metazoa > Chordata > Actinopteri > Centrarchiformes > Enoplosidae > Enoplosus > Enoplosus armatus. The sequence goes on along the minus strand of NC_092193.1, from coordinate 6,769,434 downwards.
GTCATCTTGGTACACATTGGCAGTAAATGCATCAGTTGTAATCATATGCTTCCAACTACAAAGAGGGCAGCTCTAAAGGCATGTCTCTCAAAATTGTAGACTGAATCTGAAACAAGAATCTATAAGGAGCCGCTGGACGTCTGTCAGTACATTTTGTCAGCTGTCAGAGTCCTGTTTGAAAGGAAAACTAAAGACTTTAGTTTCGGTTGTTCAGATTTCCTCTCTTCCAACGCAGGAGGGCGCGTCAAATTAAACTAAACATTTTGGGCCACAGTCCCAGGAAGCAACATGAACAAGAGGTTCTGACATTTTCTGCCAAACAAGTTGAAACAAAATGACCAAAAAAAAAGCCAACCATCTGCCAGAAACCCAATACGCACAGCCAGGCTGCTTTCAAGAAAGTTTTTGTTACTGCTGAGCAAGCAAAAGGTCATCACTTCGGGTCATAGATAAATAATCTAAACAATTCAGACAGTCCAACATCACAACATTTGCCACAGAGCTCCCACCTAATATTTTGAACAGTGACCCTTTTCTGCTCATATTTCCTATTTGAGTATGATTGAACAAAAGTATATACCATTTAGTGGGCAGTTGACCAAAGCATTTGCTCCAAAAGTGAGAATCAAACACTTTTAACACTTTTTAGCCACAATCTGGCAACGTCGATCGGTCTGTCGGTCCACCACTTCGGTCCAGACTGGAATATCTCAACAACTACTGGATGAATTGCCATACAATTTTGTGTAGGCACTCATGGTCCCCAGAGGATGAAGCCTACTGACTTTGGTGATCCCCTGACTTTTCCTCTTGCACCACCAGCAGATTATCCTGTGAAATGCCACAGAATTTTGTACAGATATTCATGGATCTTAGATGATGTGTCCTAATGATTGTGGTGATACCCTGACTTTTCCTCTTGGAAAATTGTTGGATGGATTTTGAAATTTGGCACAGATATTCATGTCCCTTCTTTTTATCTAGCGCCATCATTGGGTCAGATTTTACTGTACCAGTACTTTTATCGGTTCATGACTACGTACCTGCAAAACTAATAATAATCAGCCTCATGCATGCTCAGCAGGTTAGCGTTGTCAGCATTCCAACATTAGCATTTAGCTCAAAGCACCACTGTGCCTCAGAACAGCCTCACAGAGCTGCTAGCTTGGTTGTAAACTCTTAATCTTGTTCAACACTAGCAGTGATATTGTACCTTTGTCTTAATCATGCATTTTTATTTTCATCAGTACTCAGTTTCAGAGAGAGTTGTCAACTATATGTTTTCGTGCCCAGTCAGGCGGAGAAAGTCATGGTGTCAAAGGAACTTATCTCAGCAGCTGCCACCAAAGAATCAGAATCAGAAACACGTTATTGATCCCTGGGGGGAAATTAGAAATTAGACAAAGTGCCCATGAGCAAGACATCTTCACTTGTCCAGTAGAGCTGCACAGTGGCCAACAGTAGAAAACTGTGGTTTCACAGAGTTGCAACCAGATGTGAATGTGTTTAAAAATACAAATGCTCAGCAAATTTCCCTGCGGTAAATAAATGTTTAAAAAATTGGTGGCCCTAATGAATCAGACCACTAGTCCTGCTCACCCTGGAGTCTAAAACAACTAATCAAAGCCACACTTGCACGCACAATAGCATTTGACCTTATTTTGAATGGAAGTCCAGGCATGTAGCCATTGATCTGTATTTTTTTATATTTAATCCCAATTATACATCCAAACTATTAATTTTTAATTAGCCACACCTGCACAGCACTGTACTAAATCTTCACATCAACGTACTAAATATCTGCTAAACCTATGGTTCTAATTTCTGCCTTGTTATAAAACACGTAAACACAAATTTTCCAAAATGTGGTTTGGGTTTATGTGAGAATGGCTGCCATCACACTGTTAAATCCGTCTTTCATCGGTGCACACTGGGAAAACCAAATCAAGAGGAGGACTCTATAGCTACCACCTGTGCTTCCATTCTTTGTTCCAGTCATCTTCAACCATTAATTATTTTCAGGCCTCAGGAGCCGTGCTGTCCAAAAAAATTCGAAGGGCTCCTCGAGGAAACTCCTAGAGTCTGGAAAACATTTCATTTTGGCCACTGAGGCTTTTAAATTAGCCATTGGCCCATGTAGATGCTATTCAGGCTCTTTTCACATTCTTAGGCTTTCAGGAAACATATGAAATAACAGCTCCACCCCACCACTTCATTTGCATTTACTGTGTTGCATTGAGTTTATCACCTCACCTGCTGTACCTCCTGCCCCATGCCCACTCTTAAAAGCTTCTTTCTAAAAAGATTTTCTTTTAGTTGTTGTGTTATTTTATTGCAAATCTTTGTCCTTAACTAAAAGATTATAAAGAGCACATGTCTGTGCTTTTAGGATAATCAGATTAGTATCTGTCTAGGATACTGCACTGAGTCCTGTAATTAGGAATTTCATTGGGATGCAGTGATGCTCCGCTTGATGCTATTCACCCTCTTTCAAAGCTCAGGGGGCGGGTCCCGAGACAACTTTCCCGACTGGTGATTTGATGAACGGAGGATTTTCCAGTGTCAGTATCTTACAGCCGGTTCAGGTTCAGTGTTACGGCGTTTGTCCAGCCTCCTGACGGTGCGCAACTCTCAGGGAACAGAGTGGTTTGCGCTTTTTTTTTTTCATGAAAGCCCTTTACCATCAGTCTGAGTGCTGGGCTTAAGGGGGAGCGGATCTGAAGGGCCCAGTCTGGCTGTGAGAGGCATCCTTATACTTTCACACATGGCGCTGTAGTATAAGCACTTTCTTTTTGTGGACTGTGGAAGGGACTGAATTTTGTTAAAAGTCGCCCGTTTTCTGTACAGTTGCGGGCGCTCACCATGGAGATGCAAAGGTGGAGCACCAGGTGGAAAACGAAAAGGTGGCTATGGGATTCAACGCTAATCGCTGTGGTCACATTAATTTTAATTCTACAAGCCGCCGATGTCAGAGCAGGTAAGAAGCTGCATGTTACTAGACGCCACAGACACTTTGCGTCCTCCAGGCTGGCGGCCAGCCCAGAGGTGGACATCAACTTCTGCCAATCGCCGTAGCTCAGTTTACCAACCTTTTCTAGCGCACAGTAGACTGATCCACCTCATCCGACAGAGCAGCTTCTTTTTTGTTTTTAATAGTCGAGGCAATTTATCTTGTGATGCTGACTGGTGGTCCGTTTTTTGTTGAGTAACATCAAATTGAGCCCCCTATCATACGACTGCACCTGCATCCAAGTTTTCCAGTAACTTTTAAAGAGGTCTCATGTGTCTCTACACTGTCTCTAAGCCTTGTTGATGACTTCGAAGTTGTTACCTTGACACTTACCTGAACTGTTGACTGGGCTTGCCTTCATAGTTTTAATGTGTCCAAATTCATGTTGGAGTGATTGTAATGCAAAAACATTCTTAGCACAAACCGACGGAGATGCTGCTCTCTCTTAGTTTCCTCTGAGTGTCTAAGTAGGTTAAGTCTGCCATCCAGGTGTGGTCAGCGAGGAGAGAAGAGAGGCTGACAGTGCATTTCTTCTTGACACATATGCTCCGCGTAAAAAGTGTGCCCTAAAAGTGACCAGTGAGCAACGATGGCGCTTATTAGCGGTGAATATACTGCTGTAATTTACACTCTGCTGTATAATTTTGGCAGCTTTGATTATTTCACTATTTCAGTATATCACTTGGCTGTACGACTGGAAACCCTTAAGGTTTTACGCATAACTTTTACGCACGACGTTTGGTGATATAACTAGTACCCCACATATAGTACATTAAGTTTTTTATATCAGTGAAGTAAAAACCTAATAGTTAAATCAGATTCACAATAGACATAAAGTTGGCTGAAAATGTTCTTATTTTGTCTAATAAACTGTCAGCTGCCGTACTGATATCTCAATCTGAGTTTACTGTGGCACAGTGTAACTTTAGATTTAGGGGTTTTGTGATAAATATTCTGAGAGTGTATTTAATATACTGTGCATAACACTGGAATTCTGGGAGTGAAATTCATATTCTGGCCTGAAGGATCACCATCTTTCCACATTATCTGGGCTCCCACTAAATCCAAGATGGGGCGTTGATGGAAAAAAGAAAAAAAAATCTGGAGTATTTCCTTTGCTTTAAAAACACATATGTGGGTCACATTAACTACATCCATTATGTTTCCTTTGTCTGTGGAGTCGGAGAGACATCCATGCCGTACTGTGGCTTTAACTAGGACAACTTTGTGTCAGTCAAAGTTGTGTCTATTTGGATGCATGTTGCTTTTTAATATTTGTGGTTTTGACATCAGATCAGTTATTATGCAACCTTTCAAATACTTGCATTCTTGTATCAGATCCATAATACTGACATAGATAAACATATTCAGTTCAAAGTTTAGATTTTATATGGCTCCATTAAAATGTTAATCAGAGGCTAATATACAATAGTTGATCATTTGTGTAATGTATTGCATCCTGTCTAGACATTTCCCGTCTTAAGTCCCTCCCCGTTTTGAACCATCACCACTCACTGTTTACACTGTACAAGTCCTATGATACAGTACATAAAGAAATCATTCAGCAGAGAGCAAATTGCAGAGAGCTCCCCAAAACTGAAAAGATCATGAAAGCGAATACCACAGTGGGATGGCTTGCTCATTGCCCATCTTTCTTCACTCTGACTGATATTTAAACTAACCATAATTGCATGATGTGCTAGCAAACATTTACAGGCTTTCCAATGTACTTTAATTGCTGCCTATGCTGCCAACTCTCAGTAGATGGCAGTGACACAAAAAAGATGCTGCTGCGCGACCGCAGGGCCACAGAGACATTAAGTCGGAATGTCACGGATTTAAAAGTTAATCACACGTCTAAACTTAAACATCAAACTGTACGTCTCTGATGAGTTATGAGATGAAGAGTCCTGGAAATTTTGGCGATACAGCTGAAAATGGTACTTTAATGTGTGAGGGTCTACTGGTGGAATCGCTTTAATGATTTTTACGGAGGTTTCTCTTGTCACTACATGCTTCACTGCTTCAGGGGAAATCACACTCTTTGTCATAGTAGTAGCTTGTTAACATGGCAGATAGTATATCACAAGTCCCCGACAGCAGTCAGGAAGATGTGTCATTAAAAATCAGAGAGACTGACAAATTACCCCTCAGACAAGACTGTGGCTCGTCTGAAACTGCTTTGGTACCTTCAGCAGACGAGAGAACTGTCTTCTCTCTCTTGTGGGTTTCATCCTTATCATTAGAGTAGGGTTTATTCCTTTTTAAAGGTGGAAGGATGGGAATCTTTTTCAGGATGTGTTAAGGGTATAGCACGCTGGCTCAAACTCCTCCAAGGCTGAAAAGCTTTTAAAAAGCCTTATACCTTTTCATTTGGGGTCTTTAATGGTTTTGGGATATTGCCTGTTTTTCAGGGCTTCTGTGAAGCGATGGTTGTGGAAGGAGAGGGGCTGAAGAGTCGGGGGTGCGGGTGGGCGGGTGGGTGTGTGTGTGTGTGGGGGGGGTTCTTGGCCAATTCAGCACATCTGGAATATATGAGGCCTTGAGGTATGCAGTAATGCAGAAAGGCATTCTGAAACTCACAAAGAGACCTTTAGTCCAAGCTTTCTTTTTTTTCAAGAACCAGTAGCTCTGTACTTGGGACAATATTCAGAAAGAGCCACAGACTATTTTCTTTTTTATGAGGCATTCGGTGTGAGGTTTAAAACTTGGCATTTAGTCTGTACTCACAATTGTATTTTACTCTGTCTGTGTTCAAGTCAGAAGTCACTCTGGTAGTCTTCAGGAGAAAACAAACTCTGTGTCTGTTAAACAGCTCTTTGGTAGATAAAACTTATAATGGGAGTGACTTTAATAGAAATCAAAAGTAAAGACAGTCTGATTTGTTTGATTTCCCAGCAGTGCAGCTTGCTTGATGCTTATACTCTTAACAATTTAAATTCATCAGCTCTGGCATCAGATGATCTGGACCCATATCAGCGCAAATGACTCCAGTCCTTTCCATCACTTAAAGAGCAGATCTGCTCAACTTCAAATGAGCTAAAACTCGAGACACGACCCCGAAGCATGTGCTCGAAATCAAGCGAGTTTGATTCACCACTCAAGCTGTTATTTTTCTGGTCACAGGAGAAGTAGCTACAGGGATGGGGCCTTCTCAGTTTAGTCTCATGTATGTTTTAGTAAGGGGGGGTGTAGGGAGTGGTGCCAGTGCCATAATGGGTTCAGCATGTGGACTTATAGCTCCACCCATCAGACCCCCTGCTGGTCACTAAAAGCGAACAGGAACCGCACAATCAGCGCTTCCTGGCTTCACGTGCCACATGACTTAAAAAAACATAAAATGTAAACAGGTGTATATATTATAGCTTTCGCTATAGATTAATGTTAAAATATTTAGCAAAGAGGCATTTCAGAAAAGTATGGTAAAAGTATAGAGTAACACTTTAGGGTCTACATTTTGCATCACAAGAAAGAACACATGGTATTTCCATTGATGGGGAAAAAGGACTATAAGACTCTATTTCTGTACATTATATTCCTTTAAATAATATTTCCACCATCAGTGTATGCTATTTCTTCTTCATCTGTGTCTCTTGACCAAACTCTCTTCCTGGTTCGCACAGTTTTGTGGAGTTTTATAAGGCAGATGAGGAGATTTCCTGCAATGTGAATTTCGAGAAAGCCGTCTGTCTGATCCCTTTAAATAATTTTCCCACAATGTTTTGAAGCTGGTATCAAACACATGGATCTCAATTTTTTTCCAAGAAAGGGAGATTTCACATTAAGCCGGTTATCTGCCATTCCTTAAAGGCTTTATCTTCCCAGCTGACTATTCAGACATTGTTTATCATTGCTGGGTCTTTGAAGAGGACACATCCTGCCTCTTGACTCACTGAAAAGACAATGAGTAATGTGATGTCTGGACACTGTTGCGCTGGTTTTTGCTGCTGTGGTTTTTGTAATAGTTAAACAAGTAGCAGTTAATAGTTGGGTTGCACTGAGTTTGGTTTGGAGTGGAAATTTAACTGTTAGTCGTTTTATTTTCTGCGTTGGACCTCTGTTAGCTTTTAATATTCCCCTCTCAGTTGTAGATCTCATTTAGTCAGGCCAATACATACTGCAGTATTGATGTGCGGACTTACAGTCTTTGTTTTTGCTTTAGTATATTAACACTACAACAGTGCAGAGATGTTATTATATGTGGTGAATGTCATTAAATTACAAGGCAGCACATCAGTTGTCATTAGAAAGTGTTTGATCTGTCATGTTTTTCCAGTAAATTCTAGCATATTATTAGCAATCTTGTCCCCTCACCAACATGAATAAGAAGTAATAAATCATACTTTCATTCATGGCTGCTTATTTAAAGCCCGAGTATGTAAGAAGAAGAAGAAGGAGAAGAAGAAGAAGAAGAAGAAGAAGAAATAACACACTCTTCTTCTCAATTCATAAGCAATAAAACACGCCTTTGCTTATTTCACTACAACTCAGGAGTTTTTGCTGCTACAGCCTTACTTGGTCTGGTATGACCAGTAGCTCATGGTGGCTAATGTTAGCAAACTTTAAATAGATACTGCTGTGTACAGAGCTTACAAATAAACACATCACATCCACTGTTTTCATGGAGACAGATAGAAATGTTGCAATACTGTATGTATGTATGTATTTTATAATGAATGGATTACTTAAGTTGACACCGCCAAGTGCAGACAAGTAATAACCTACTGCAAGAGCTGCACTGTCACAGTCACAGAATATAAGCCAGAATTAAACAATTTGTTCACATCTGCACTTTTCTCATGAGAAAATCTCTATGTACATTTGCTGTTTTATCCATTACATCACCCATAATGACCTTGAATTAATAGCCTCCTCATACTGTATATTTTTAAGCAAATGCAGCCTCAGGCAGACATGCGTTAAATCACGAATGCACTTTGCTGTACGTCAACACTCCTGTTTATACACTGGACTTAAAAGACACCCTATTAGGCCTCTTAAATTCCCCATAATCACACTGTATCTGGTGATGTGCCTCCGGGAATAGAGAAGATAAGGGTTTAAGAGAAAAAACATTTACAGAATGGGACAGAGAAGAGAGTAAAAATCTCAGGAATGAAGGTAGAGCTGGACAATAGCGATAGCAGGAGAGAAAAGAAAAAGAAATGAGAAACGGTGTTTATGACTGCATGGCACAGTAGTTTCACCCCTGAGTTCCAGGTCCATTGATAGAAAAGAGTCTAGTAGTGTTAAGAAGCTTGTAAACCTGCTCCCCTCTGTGCTCTCCTTATTCCAAAGACCCAATGATCAACAGCAATGAGTTTTATCATCCCATAGATACCTCGGCTTTTGGCTGTGGGGGTAACAGTGGCAGTGAGGAGGGGGCCAATTATGTTTGCTGAATGGTTCCTAACATTTTTACTGCTCCTCTGCCAAGGTAGCTCATAAACGAACAACTGCATGAACTGACAGATTTGGCCAACAGTCCCTGCACAGGCAAGGGGTGTAATGGGTGTAAATGTTGACGTATCATCAAAATGCCAGGTCCTATTAGGTTTTCTGTTAACTGTTGAAATATGCTTACTGTGTACTGTAAAATGACATGCAGCTTTTACAACATGTACACTAAAAATACATTATAATAAAAAGCATTTTCTTCTATAACCTCATACATCATCTTAATTGTTACATTTATTTATATTTGAATGTTAATTCTTTTATTTATTTTTTATTATTTTCTAAAAGATTAAATTAGTTTAATGTCTTTTGTAGCAGCATGTGCAGCGAGTATGGCTTTAGCAGTCAATGTAATGTTGATTTTCTGCGTACATGATGCAGACTGAGAATTTACTTTGACATGTAAGAGTTGACTGTGAAACAATATTACATTTATAAGCTGATTCATGATCCGGAAAGTCATGTTTTCCAATCTATACAACTGCACGTGAGTGCAGCATCTCAGAACAATTCTCCAATCCACACTTTGAGCCGTATTTTCACATATACCTTTGAAAGTAACATTAGTACAAACAAAAATACAAAAGAGCAAACCCACTAAAAAACACCCAAATAGCTTCCATACATGAGGAACACTGACTCAGCACTTAGGAGATTTAGACAAATGCATTCCCCAAATAACTTACTGCGGTGCAAATGTTATGACATTTTGCTGCTCAAGTATCATTGAGTGATGAAATCAATTCTTTGTTCTGCCTCCACAGCTGAACCAGTAGATGTACTGAAGGTTCTAGACTTCCAGAGCTCTCCTGAAGGAGTACGGAAAACAACAGGCTTCTGCACAGCCCGGAGAGGATCCAAACCCGACGTAGCTTACCGAGTGGGAAAACGGGCTCAGATCAGCGCTCCAACCAAACAGCTCTTCCCAGGTAACCTCCTTTCTTCCCTCCCACAGATTACCAGCATTCACGCTGAATCTGAAACAGCAGGCAACGTTGCCCATCAGTTGCTCCGGAGAAGTAGAAAGTGGATCTCGCAACAACAAAAAAAGAACTCAATCATTAGTTCAGATGTAAGTAAACTGCACACAGCATTTACCTGCTCATCTGGGTGCTTTATACCAAAGAACACCAAAGATATGAAAAGAGGATGAAGTTGTAATGTTGGTGAGTGCAGCATTTTCTTTAAAATGACTTGCCTACTGCTGTTCAGGACATAATATACGTTATGTTGTATTACCTCTGTGGAGAACTTTGAATATACACTTTTATCTGGCAAATTTCATGAAATTAAAGGATCTCAGAGATGAAGGATTCCACCATATTTTGTGATGTGGTGGGCCATAAACCAAAGTGCTGGACCGACTGACAGATCGACTTTGCCATCCCTAGAGCAATGCGTGGCAGAAAAACACAAAAAATGCCTACTCAAACTAATAACTGAAAGTGAGGCTTTCATTTACTTGTCTTACTTACTTTTATTTGTCTTGAACCACTTAATGGCAAAATAGAAACATCTTTAAGATGTTTCAGCTTCACAATAAAACAGAAAAAAAAGTGATGTGATGAGTAACTGTAATGAAACCCATCACTACGAACACCTGTTTTCTAAAATGCAGTGCAGACTTACAGCAATTGTTTTCTAGAAGATGCTCATGAATGCGCTGGTGTTACAGTAGGCCCCAAGAGCCCATAGGGGATGAGAGTCACTCGGCACATGGTGTATGAAATGTCATGTAAACATATGACTCAAGTAAGGAGAGCAACACCAGCTTTTTGTTATTTGATATTTTGGGGGAACCCACAATTTATTACAGCAAATCAATGAGAGGAATATTTCTTTTGATGTTTTGTGGACTGATCTTGTCAATAAAGTATCTGTCCTCAAGTTTGATTGCTGGCAGACTCCAGTATGCTGTATTTGGCTGATGTAGTGAAATCTAGCAGGGTTGTCATAATGAATGCGCATTGCTTGACTCAAAGTCTGCTGCCCGGCTGTTTGTGAGAAGTAAAGCCATATTTATTTTATCAGGAAGGAGTCCACTCAGAGAAACAAAAAATAAATTTTACTGCGTAACCATTTGGTTTAGCTCATCAGCTAATCCGAATATTAGGTAATGAACTGCAGAGGATAAGACCTATGTCATTACTGATGGCTGTAGAAAACAAATGAGCTGTTGACAGATGTGAATGTGCTATTTGTCAATTTCCAATCTTGCCAGGGGAAATATGAAACATTGTGTACTTAAGCACAAATACAATGCATTATAATATATAACAATAAAGTTCACATCCATTGGAAGCCTGTTAATTCTTTATTACTGGGGCAAAGTGGAGAAAGAGCCCCCAGTAGCTTACTTACTCAAAACTAACTTGGCAAGAAAGAGTATAGAAATTTATTAGGAACTGAGTGCTGTTAAATAAATTGTCCCAGTCTGTGCTGTATGTGTCTGTTTTTTTTCTTTCTCAATTTGGCTTGATTTCAAAGAGCAAAAAACAGTTCAAAATAGTGTGATGTATTAGAACTAAATTTCTGTGATTTTTGGCCTAAACTGCCAGCACACCTTACACTTTCAGTAACGGAAATTTGAAGAATATAATTAAACTTGAGAGGGCAGGTGTTGGAGGTGCCATGGAAGCCAAGTGTCAAAATGTCCTCAGTCAGAATAATTGGACTTTAATTTGATCAGGATTAGTTATTTTGTCATTGAACCGAGATATTATGGTTTTAAGAATATGACATTTGTTTGAGTCTTTACAGCCCTTGTAAAATTAATGTGGCTACATCACCACCTTTGAGTCCTTTCAGGGGGTGCCAAGGTCTCTTTCAGCTTCCTTAATAAACACTGCTCCAGGTCCCGTTGTCTAGACACTGGGGTTTAATGTGAGGAGAGAAAGTTAGAGGGCTAATAAACTTGCCATTATTCAATTTAGTCATTACAATACAATTGCCCTTGTAAGGTAGAAGATAGATGTGTAAAAGATGAGGCTTAAGGTGAAATGGAGTCTTCATAGAAAGGAATAGCGATGCTTAACTTAAAGGAATAGTTCGACATTTTGGGAGGGTTAGATGAAAAGATCTCATAGTATCTCTATGTTTAATTTGAAGCTACTGCCTGTTAGCTTAGCTTAGCACAAAGACTGGATAGGGGGAAAACAGCTAGCCTGGCTCTGTCCAGAGGTAACAAAACCTGTCTCCCAACACCCCCAAAGCTCACAAATTAACATGGTATATCTTGTTTGTTTAATCTGTACAAAAAAACTAATAATGTTGTGGTTTTACGTGGGGTTGTGTGCTGGGCTAAGCTCACTGGCTGCTGGCAGTAGCTTCATATTCACTGAACCGACAATGGAGAGAGGTATCAATCTTTTCATCTAACTCTCAGCAAGAAAGAAAGTGCTTTTCCCAAAACTATTACTTTAACTGAAAGAAGGAAGGTAGGCAATAAAACCTCTGTGCATCATCCTCAGAAATGAAAAAAAGCACTCCTGATCCAACATCCCCACAAGAGTTATTTAATTAAATTTAATTAAAATACTGTGGTTATACTGGGGAGTTCCCATGTGTGTCATTGCATGAATCTGAAGCAGAGCTCTGATAAAAATGTGCATTTACCCAGATTTTGTAACTACATATCTGTGGGTCTTTACTAACATACCAACCTACATCTCTGCTGCTTGTTCCACCTTCAGGGGGGGTTTTCCCAGAAGATTTCTCCATCCTGTTTACCATCAAGCCCAAGGCTGGCCTCCAGTCCTTCCTGCTGTCCGTGTACAACCAGCAAGGCATCCAGCAGCTCGGCGTGGAGGTGGGCCGTTCCCCCGTCTTCCTGTATGAGGACCAGCATGGCAAGCCTGCCCCGGAGGAGTACCCCCTGTTCCGCTCCATCAACCTTGCTGACGGCAAGTAAGTGACTGACTGCTTCTCAAGAGGGCTTGAACACATAGGGCAGATGTGGGTGGTAGATTTTTGTGTTCCCTGGATCTTTGCTTTTCTGTGTTGAATTTAAAATCTCGTGTTTGTTGGGAAGCTTGTGTGATTGGCTCAAAAGCAAAGCATCTCATTTTGAGGCTCATCTTGAGCTCTTTATCTAGATTTATAGGTTATATTTTATGCTAAACAAAACCTGCTTAAAATCTGCTCAACTTATTTTCTCAAGCACTCAGAACGTACTTAACTCTTCTAGCCTGGTAAACTGACACACAGCTCTGAGGATTTATTATTATCTTATGTTTGTTCAGTCGTTAATACCATATGGAACAAGTCAGACAGTAATGGCAAATAAATTGCTGCCAGCAATTTGATGACAGTCTTTTCTTTTCCAGATTATTTACAGCAGCAGTATACTGATATACAGAATCTTCATACATCACATAGCTGTCCAATGACACTGATACAAATCACTGTTAAAAGCTGCTGTCTATCATTTGCACAAATGCTAACAGAAATGCCTTGAAATTTTCATGCGTGCTGTTTGTCTGTAATGAATTATATCAGGAAAAAAAACATACAGTATGAATATGCAGTGCAATCATTACATTCATTTACAATTTTGCTTTTTTTGTAGCTTGCAGTAGTGTGCAGTTTATACATCTTGACACAGTTGAAATGTACCCTTTCCAATGATTTATCAATTACTGATATGATTTTTAAATTCATTGGGTTTGCTTAAACTTTTTCTGATTCTCTCTGACATACTGTATCACCAAATCTAAATATCTTCTGCCACATACTCAAAGGTTTGTGCCGAGAGTTGGATGGGAAAGTCCATATCACTCACATGTCTGTATGATAAATATGAAGCTAGAGCCAACAGCTGATTAGCTTAGCATAAAGTCTGGACACAGTCATGTAAAAACAATAATTTGTTAGCTTTATGGCTATTAGTAGGCAGATTGTGTTACTTTCGGACAGAGCCAGGCGAGCTGTTTTCCCAGCTTCCAGTCTTAACATTAGGCCAAGCTTGGCTAATCAGCCACTGGCTGTAGCTTTATATTTAGCATATAAATATATGAGTGGTATCAATCTTGTCATCTAACTCTCTGCAAGAAATAAGTATAATGTGGCGTTTTTCCTGAAAGGATAGGAAGTGCCATTGCATTCTGGTTGTATTTCTGACCTCTTACTTTGCTCCTTTGCTTAACAGATGGCATCGCGTTGCTATCAGCGTGGAGAAGAAGAGTGTTACCATCATTGTGGACTGTAAGAAGAAGGTGACCAGGCCGCTCGGCAGAAGTGACCAGGCCGTCATCAACACAGAAGGCATTACCGTCTTTGGCACCAGGATCCTGGATGAGGAAGTCTTTGAGGTAAGGTGGCCATATTGAATCCCTATTCACCTGGATTATGCTAGTAGCGTTGTGATGACTAAGGTGCAAACTGGTTTTAAGGAATGGTTTGACCGTTTTTGAAATGCACTGATGAGGTTTTTTGTCAAGAGTGAGATGAGAAGGTGGATGACACTCTCATGCCTGTGGTTTAAGTATTAAGCTAGAGCCAGGTGGCGATTAACTTGGGTTAGCATAAAAACTGGAAGCAGCTACCCTGACCTCACTGCACCCTGCAAAGGCTACCACAACATGTCATTTTTACATATCTGTTTGTGCACTGATTAAACACAAGAGATGCAACTTAATAATTAGTGAGCTTTAAATGTGTTGGTAGGCATATTTTTTAACTTTAAAGAGAGTCAAGCTCGCTGTGTCCCTCTGCTTCCGGTCTCTATGCTAAGCTAGACTCATCGCCTCCTGACTCCAGCTCCATACCTAATGCACAAAAGATATGAGAGCAGTAACAATCTCATCTAAATGTTGGCAAGAAAGCACATAAATGTGTTTCCCACACTATTCTTTAAATGCTTCCCTAGGTTGCATCAGTGCAGAGGACTTAAGTACAATTAATGTCAATGGCTTATTTTTTGCATATGATATTCTTCAAAAGATACAATACAATTCACCTCTGACACTAAAATCTGTGGTAAGAGTCTGTCTCAGGATCATCATCTACACAGGAGTGTCTTTCACAAATATAATGCAGACATTCACCACTATATTGAAGTCATTATGTTTTGAGGGAGTTTGGAAAGCTTACCTAGATGCCAGCGATTTCTCCAACCTGGTTAAGTATGGATGTAATTGAAAGCATATTGTGAATCTTACTCTCAATGAATCTCATTTACCATTGTGAAAAGGGACAATTCAAGTGTCTAATACTTTAAGTCCAAACGCTTTAAGGCCAGACATTTTATTTGTCTTTCATTAACTTGTGCATACAGTAAATGGTGAATTTTATTGGCCAGAACAACAATATTGGCTTTGTATACTTGGCAAGAGCCGTGAGCAATGTCTGTGCAAAGGCTACTTGCACAGTGTGTTGTTCACTTTGAGCAACACAGTGTTGAGACTACTTGCGTAGCCTTTTTCTCTCAACACTGCTTGGATTTGTTTGAATAGTTCACTTAATAAAAGAAAGACTGAGGTCTAATAGGCTTCAGTTCATATTGGACAGTGTACTATTTGAGATGCATGAATTTTGCTTCTATTTCTGAGATGATTCCCTCAATAACTATCATTATCCGAGCTCAGAGTTAGGATTCACTGATCAGAGTATTGTCACTAAGGTGACGATTGTGAGATAGAGGTCCTTGCTACCAGGTTTAGCACAGGTAGCTGTGAGCTGAGTGGAAAATGTGAGTTGAATGCTAGCTCCGAAGACAATGGCCTGTCTTTGATGTCTGCATGTGGAATGCTTGCTAAGTAGAACAGCCTGCAAAATGTTTGCCTCCAGGTCAGAGATGACTTTCCACAGAGAAGCTGCTTGAAAATGGGATCCCACTCTTCTTCGCTGTTTTTTGGCCAGCAGATCTCATTGGTAGATATAGAGGTTAAATGTGTAGGTGTATGTTTAGGTCATGATAAGAAGAGTCAATACAGGTATAGGGCAATAATTTCGTACATTTGACAGTTACTATTGCTAAAGCACAATGAGCACAACCACAGTAACTAACTTACCAACAGTAAGGAGCATAAGAGTGAAAGCCACAGTGATTAGAGTTGGGATTGTAATTAAGGTAATTAAGAGTTGAGTGGAGAGGATAAAAGTAGCCCAGCACTTTCACCAAGTCTTTTCTATTTTTAATGCTGATTTATGACCTGCCATTTGGCTTCTGTGAGTGCCCTTTGTTTGAACATATATTACGCGAAATGTTGTTGAATTACCATCATTTGTTTTGTTCTCTGTTTTAAAACCTGGAGAAGAGAAAATCATTCCTTTTGTTCCAAGGGTTGAGGGTTTTTGCACGTTGCAAGGTGGTTTTAATCAGTGTATCACACAATAACAATGCTGTAGTGGTCTAGCTAGAAATGCAGCCATATCTTAAGCTGTAATTATTTCCACTTCAAGTTTAATAACCCTAGATTTGTTGATTGCAAACTGACTACTTGTAGGCACGCTGCGTTGCTAATGGCAAAAATTGTTAGTTAGCCACAAGGGTCTTCGCTAATTACTATATATTCCTATAGATAAAAACTGGTTTGTGAAGTAGATGTAAGCCATGTGTTTGGTTCGGATTTGTTGCTTATGGGATTATACTTTGGCATACATTCTACAGCTATAAGTATACTACAATCAGTACACCTTCGAGGCTATGGAAACTTTTGGAGCACTGCTGGCTGCATTATCTACTGTAGATAAACACAATGCGAAAGTCTGAAACATGTCTGCAATCAGATTATTGAGTCCAGTTCCTCTAAGGTCTTGTGCATATATAAAAATGTATTTAAATCTTATAGAGATGTGCCTCAATTATGGCTTAAATCGAATATATTTAATTCATTGCCTTTCTTAGGATTCCCATCCGTCATTGTGTAGATGTTGGGTAATAAACCTCTGCTGTATAATGTAGTGGTTCCCAGCTGGTGGAGAGTAAGACATCTTGACGAATACTAGCCAGATTACTGTAAAAGAATAGTTCAACATTTTGGGATAATACACTTATTTGCTTTCTGGCCAAGAGTGAGGTGAGAAGATTGATATCACCCTCATGTGTTATGTATGGAGCCGGAGCTGGGAGCCAATTAGCCTAGCTTAGCATAAAAACTGCATGGGTAAACAGCTAGCCTGGCTCTTTCCAATGTTCAAAAATGCATTTTCTATCACCTCTAAAGCCCTCTAATTAACTTGTTGCGTCTTGTTTGTTTAATCCATACATAACATGTACAAATGACAAGTTGTGGTTTTAGGGTAAGTTATGAGCTATAACCTAAGCATTACAGTTACAGTCTACTTCATGTGTAAACATATCCTCAAACATATCTCTTATACCTAAACTTACCTTGGTAAATGGATCCAACAAGAGGCAAAACATTTACTGTATTAAGAATTTTAGATTTACAGCCATGAGAAAAATACCTAAGACCTAACAGATTAAGAAATTGTGGCTGTTTAGCATACATAGCCTGAGCTTCACAACTTTGGAGCCATTCCACAGTTTAATTACTGAGTTTTCTCACTAAAACTGCTTTGAGCTGTGAGCACATGGCTACATTACTGCAGTAGATTGCATAAGCAGGTGTCAAAGCTGGAAGCACAGGGACGAGTGAAGGCTAGGGGAAAATATGATCAGTGTGTGCTTAGTCTTGGCTCAGATTGCACAGCTGTTTAAAAGATATGCTCACTGACCGGGCCTCCAAATGCCTTTTTTCCCCCTTTCTTCTGCTTTTTCTTCTTTTAAATAAAAGCCACAAGATATTTGAATCATCTCTCATTTTTATGCAAATCCTTTCCTCAGACTTTAAAGGATAGGGCGGGATTCTTTGTTTGTGCAGTATGTCAGAGTGTGTGTTTACGTGTCTGTTGTCACATACGTGCATGCATGCGTAAAAATGTGTGAGTGAGTGTGTGTGTCTGTGAGGAGGATGGGGGAGAGAGAGAGAGAGAGAGAGAGAGGCGAAGATAGTTTGTTTATGTGTCTGTCATTACTGCATAGTAGATTGTTCCAAAACGCTGTCCCTCAAGCAGGACAGTCTTTGGCAGAGGAATCTAACAAGGCTCTGATGGGCTCTAAGCCTTAAAGTGAATCATTGTTTATGGTTGAGTTGGCAGGAAGAGAAACGGTCTGACTGTTTCTCATCTGCCTCAGTCACTTTTCACCCTCCAGTACCCGTCACAAAATGTTTTGGTTATGATTGTATAATAGGAATATAGTCATTGATTCATATTTCTATGAGTGTTGCTGTGACTGAGAAGGTTGTCACATCTTTCTTCTTTAACTTATCCAGCCCTACTACATGACAGTACAATGTCAACTTTTGTCAAATTGTATCTGTATGTGACCTCCTTGTCCCTTGTGTTGTGACCCTCACTAACTGGTCCCAGCACAGCCAGGACGTAATGGACCCAAGGTGCTTCTTAAAAAAAAAACGTTGATGCTGATGGGAAAGAGCAGAGCGAGGAAAAAAGAAAGAGAGGATAGAGAAAGAGAGAGAAGTGAAGAAACAACGTGCAGACAAGCAAGCAGATGGTTCAAACAGTTCAACAGTTTTGTGAGCTACTGGCAGGCGAAATGTTTTAATATTCGAAGGGTGCAAGACATTTGTATGCCCCCAGTGCTTGAAAAGAAACTTTATCCCAGCGCTGACCACAAAGCCTGCATTTGATAAAACAGTGGGAGAAATCTGGAGACTATTATACATTTTTCCTCCTCTCTGCTTCTTGGTTAATTGTTGTCCTTGTACAGTTTTGAAATTCCATCTCTCTTTTTGTTCTTTCAAGATGTGATCCCCTCCCAGAGTTTGGAAAAGCAGGCTTTTTAGATGATAAGTATGTCATGTTTGTGCAGAGGTGGGCGCGAGAGATAAAATAAAGAAAATACAGAAGTTAAGTTAATGCTACAAAACATACTGCAGGTTTGCACAATATGCATTTTAAAAGCATTTGCAAGAGACTGTTGGTTTGAGTAGCGGTAGTCTGCATGGTCTTTGGTCTGGACACATTTGGCTGATGATGCCCCTGGAGGTTCAATGTCACAGGCAGGTCACAGTGACACCATTAAAGGTTTCTTTGATAGAAAGTTGTTCCAGTGAAAGGTTTTTACTGCAAGGTCTGTGAATTGTCCTGAGCTGGGACATTATTTCTGTAAAAGCACGAAGTAAATATACACCTGTACTGTCATCTTAAATCCTGGTGTCTCTTAAATAGCAGCAAGTCTGTAAAGTAAGAATTGATTACACAAGTGTATAATTTGTGATCATGACACCCTTTTATCTCCAGCCGTTGCATGTATGCATTTGTGTTTTACTGGGTCAGACTGCAGATGCTTTGGGCATATTTCCAAATGTGTGTTCCAGGTGCATTAATATTCTCCAGCTGTTCTTGCAGGCAAACTGACCTGCTGCAACTGGCCACAGACGATAACCTTTCAACCACCTAATTACGTACTTAGATGTTGTTCTGTAGGAATTAGTGGAAACTACATGTCAGTTGTGTATAGTGTAGAGTAGGGCTGCAAAGTGGGTTTGTTTTTGTTATTGATTGTCTTCTCAATTAATTTGTTTGTCTTTAAAATGTAAGAAAATAGTCAAAAAATGCCTAGTATAATTCAAGCAAGCAAAGCAAAGCAAGTGGCATTCGTGCTTGAAAAATGATTGAAACAATGAATCAATTATCAAAACAGTATGTATTTATTTTTGTTGCAACTGACTCATCAATTAATCTACTAATCGTCTTATTTGGCCAGATCCAAATGAAAGCCATTAAAGTTTTGAAAGTCTGACACACAACACTCATCACACTCATAGTTTTTCATTCCTACTGAATTTCACATATTGCTGATTCCTGATTTTGATGTGTTTACTTTAGGCACCAGCACCAGATGTGGGAACATATTCAGACTGCAGATATGTAGAGATAATTTGTACCAACTGCAAAACTATTGCTGCATTTTATAAGTTTCCCAGGCAGTGCTTTGTACTGCCCAAAACAAGGTCTACCAGTCAAATGCTTTAAGTCATACATGGTTGAAGGAACATGTGTTTGAACCATAGTTAAAGCAGGAGCATGGGTGGTTTTAGGATTTAGGAACCCTTGCAAAAGAGGCAGGATTTGAGTGAAGTTTGACAGGAAGATCTGCCTTCAAGGTTTGATTCAGGGTAAAATGTTTTCAGGGCCTGGAAAAAAAGCCAAAATTGAGGTTGGTTCCTAATGTTGATAACACTTCTAAATCAAGTATGGTCTTGATTTTGGAGTCAAACACAAACTACATCTTTGTTTATGGCTCCAAATTACTCCACCAAATGCAGGATAGGAAAGCCCCCGTGCCTCCTGTCATCTCTGATCCAGCGCCAGCGGGAGCTATCTGCATCTAATCAAAGTTGTGTCTTGATTTTCGAGGTCAGTCACGTGCTGTGTTGCTCATGGGTGAGGTAATGCGCGCTCATAATCAGATGTCCACTATTCGCTTGATCACAGTCCCGCCCACACCTCTATCCGTCTGAGTGGTGTTCAGAAGCTCATACTTGACGTCCTTTTAACAATACAAGGCCAAGGACAGATTTCATGGTCTGCTGAGGGCTTGTAATACAGCACACTGTTAGGTGATCATCCATCTGCCAGTTATTTTCCTTAAGTGACTTTTGTTCCTTGTGGGTGTGGGCTGTGCGTCGGGAGGGATACTCTTCCCAGCAGACGTCGGGGTCACCTAGCCCTGGGACAATCCAGTGGTGTCTGTGCACTGTTTTACATTTCTGAGCTTAAAGTCAGATGTGAAATATGTGTGCTTGAGGATAAAACCAGTGGTATGTTTATTTCCAAAACAGAAAAACAGCCATATTCTGAAAATGGTTTGCATATGGGTGAAATGTAGATGAGAGGAGGGATTCAGTGATGATTCAAGTCACTGCTCTTCTCTTTGATCAGTCAGTCCATTAATTTTAGTTCTGTCCTTTCTTGTGCTGTTCTCCATCGAATGGTTGTTGTTACAGTGTGACATGAAGGCTGACATGTGTCGAGGCGTGTTGTATTTACACACACACGCATGCAAACTGTACACAGACCCATTAATAGATCGACTGTAGTGTAGCCTAGACAGATGATTTATCCCATCGTGTCAGTGCCAGCTCTGAGTAGAGCCAGGGCATTGCTGTAAATCATTCTTGGAATTCTAAGGAGGAACCTCAACAGATGCGAGAGAGAGATGTGCAATACAATCCAGACAATAACAACAACAAAAGCACCGAGATTCAGACAAAGAAGACACAGAGGGTAAAAGAAAAGAGGGGGAGCGGTGAGGGAGAAGACGAGCGGGAAGTATGGGAGTGATTGTATCCCTGACTGGCTTTATAAATGGGCTAAGTGTGTGTGGTCTGTTGACAGGACCAGTATGAAGTTTTTGGACTCTCCTGCAGATCTCCACCACATATTGGTTTATTGTTGTAGTAAATACATTTGTGCTATATACACCTTATTTTCTAAATATACATATAAACAAAGCTTAAAGATAAAGGGAATGAATGGCTACTGCCCATGCACACAGGAAGACACAGAGAGGAGGAAGCAGACAAAGATCTTGCCAAATGAATTGCGTCTGTGTTTTTAACTGTCCTCTCTGTTCCTGGCTTTGACTCTGGATCCAGTAAGCAGTGGCTTGTAGTAGGTTCAGAAGGTGCAGGGTGAACTCTTGTGAGCAGGGTATTCTCCCCCTTTTTTTCACTGAGTGTAGGTTCAATAAGCACAAATTCTCTTTCGCAGAAACGCCCTGCTCCACACTCAGTTACACACATTCACACCTGGAAGCGGCCCAGTGTAACCACAGTTTGATCTGTTGGTCCACAGTTGGGCATTTAATGCCTTGCTCAAGGGAGGGGTAAGAGCTATCTTCACTCTCCCCACCCAAATGTATCCTGCAGTCTGGGGGATTGAGCTGAAAAGCTTTTGGTCACACATGTTTGCTTCAGGCCACTGCCGCCTTTACATTTTTTTTTTACAATTACATTTCTTCTTCTTGCAGTTGTTCTGGATAGCTTCCCAGCTCCAGACAAGGAAATGTATGTGACCTCCTTGTCCCTTGAAATGTTCAGATCATGGGTGTTACTGTTCGAAACAAGTGTGTAATTTTGTCACATTTTATTTATTTTATTTTCTTCCCTAATGAGACATGAGCTATTTTTACTCCAAGATTCTGTAAACTGTAGAGTTTCTCCACTCCTGATACCTCCCAGAGACTGGTGTATGGTAAAGGAACCCCCACACAGGTTATATTGTGGAAAGACCCATGTATATTAAATCTACTATGTATGTGTTTTCTCATGGGAAGGGGGATCTGCAAGTGAGTGATTTCCAAATGTAACTTATTATAGCATTAATGGCACAACAGGTAACAGTACAGTAGGTGTACTGAGGTTTACTCAGCATGCATGCATTAGTCCATAAAATTTAAGCATGTGTATATTTTCAACTCTTGCTGTTTGGGTTGTTCAATACCCTGTTGAGATTTACTGGTCACGTATGATAGGAGCATGGGATGGTGAATATCTAATGTGTTCCAGAGGTCTAAGCTTGTGCAGATGTTGCCTCTTGTAATTTAATGCAATCTGCATGTATGTGCTTCCTCTTTAGGGGCCACCATGATCGCAGCCTTCTGTCACCTTTCGCACAGCACTTGAGTTATTTTCCCTATTTATTTGCCCTCTTTGTTACTTACTCCAGGTGGATTCTGAAAAAGGTCAGCTGAGGTGCCCACATGGTTGACGGGTATAGATAACATGCTCCACATCAGTGGCATAGCAGTTCCTAGTTTAGAAATTCCTTAGTAGACGATCATGGAAAAAGAGCCTTTGGCTGATGGAAGGGTTGGGAGCGGGGATCTAATTTCCTTTTCCAAAAGCTCATGAAAAACAGACGGCTTCAGATAAGTACAGACTTTGGTTATTTATCTGCTGTGTAAGGGGACCGTACAATAGTTCTTTTTTAAAAGCTTACAGACTCCCCTAAAGCCTTGATTTATTCCATAAAGTTATATGTAATTAATAGTCAAGAGACTACTGCCTCTGGTACTGTACAACATCTGCGTTGTTGTTTTATTGTCACGTTTTATTATCAACACATCAGTGCAAAGTTGGAGCAATAAAGCGAGGAGGAATAGGTGCATACTTCATGGTCATTAACATTTGGTTTCTATTTGTAATCATGAAAGAAAAAAGAAATGGACAATGTGAGTGGTCTTTTGTTGTTTAGGGCATCAGGGCTCAGGAAATAAAAGTCACATTCATTTTCTGCACATACAGTGTTAGCTGATTGGCAGTTGGAGCACTTCCAGGGCTTGGATGGGCAGGAAAATCAATTTGAATCCTCAGTGCAGAAGATTAACAACTGCTTTCTGTTGTTTCTTTGATCAAAATGTCCAAAGTCAAATCCTGAGTACATAAAAATGTGAGAAGAGTGGTCAACTACAACCCCCACGGAGCATTTCTAATCACCAAGTTTAAAATCCTAACAGCGAGCACAAGCTAAAGATTACCCTTTGTAGAAACCTTACACTACATTCAGAAGTGTAAATCCATTTACTTTTTGAGTCTGAATCAATTTTGGATAAATTCAGCAACTATAGTGCCTTGTTTTGCTCCCAATTGCAATGACGTGTTCTGCTCTTATTCGTGCCTCTGAGTGGCTAGCGACAGTGGCTAAAGCTCCTCGGTATTGTAGTATTTGGAGCCATTTGCCAAACCAAGCTGGAAAAACCTGATTTCTCAGAAACTAAGTTGAGATAAATAAAACTGATGGCCATAACATAAACCTATAATACTGTAAATTATCCAGCAGACTCCACATTTTTATGCTGGGGATAAAAGAAATCTTTGACACGGGAATTTACAGTGGGAAAAAATACTTCTTCTGGCTTGTGCTGACATGCTGCTTTTCTTTTTCTTCTCTTCTTCCAGGGTGACATCCAGCAGCTGCTGATAGTGGCAGACCCCAGGGCAGCCTATGACTACTGTGAACACTACAGCCCTGACTGTGAAACCCCCAACCACCACGACACCCCCCAGGCTCAGGAACCTGAGGACGAGGTCAGTATCTGGAAGGGGAGGAAGGCAGGCTGGACAAGATGGATTTAGGAGTAGAGATTGGCTGAGGGGAATAGTTGTCTGGAGGAAGGGAATAAGGAAGAGAGAGGAGGGGGGAGTATGGAGGGTTTCAGAGAAAGTTGGATTGGGGAGAGGAATCGTTGTAACAAGGAAAGGAGGGAGGGAAATATGGGAGCTGGAGTCTGAGATTTAGTAAGGATGATAACAGGAATTTGGAAAGACGCCTTCAGACTTGGGTGTTGTTAGTAAAGGAAGCAAAAGATGTAAGAGAATGAATTAGGAGGCTTGGATGGATAACAATGAAATAGATCATGAAGGACGGGGTGACTGAAAGTTCTCCTCACTTTTTGTGTAAGAAAATGAAAAATATAATGATACTACAACTGCATATGTGCATATTTTTCCATTTTTCAAAAGAGGATAAAACTGGCTTTGGACATATCTGTGGAAGCAAAGTCTAAGCTTTAAGTGGTTCACTGACATTTTAGGGCGTTGCTAGGAGACGCACTGTCAACCTTCCTGGTGTGCTACTGACTGGCTTACAAACATTGATACAAGATATTTTTCCCCCTTTTCATCTAGCATACATAGCATTGGTTATGTGCCATTTTTAGGACTGAAATTTGATTTAAGACGTGTGTCCCTTTATACCATTAACCATTTGGAGGGACCCATCAAGCTGTTAAGTTATTATTCAACTCGGAACGTGGAAGCTAGCAAGCTAGGCTATAGCTCCCACTTGGAAAGTAGAAGCTAGTTAGCCAGGCTTGCTAACGTTGGTCCCGCCAGAATTTACTTTGTTGTGGTTGTCCCACTTTATACAAAGGAGGGGGTCTAGCTAGCGTTAGCAGTCTGTCCTTCATGGGTCCAGTTGTGGTGATAGCAAAACCCCAGGCTGTCAAAACTCACAGCAATGGGTAGCCCTGTAACCTCATACAAATAACGACATGTAGTATCACACAGAGTCATGGTGTAACGCTGGGAATGCTCAAATCACAGATAGGACTAAACAACAGCTAACAGCGTCTTCCCCCCCAGCTAGTTAACTGTCTGTGTGGCCATTGGAAATGATTTTATGAACAATTTTTCATGTATATTGCTCTAATCAAATGACCAGTAATAACGTCCAAAAACACTAATGTAGGAGGATCATGGCAGGAAAATTAATAAAACCTAAATTTCTTCTAAATTTTCTTCTTCTTCTTACATATGGTACAAACACCATATTTACTGATTTCTTAGAAAAAAATAAACTAAATATCAGTTTGACTTTAAAAAAGAAGGTTAGGAACAGAGGGAAGCATTCAGGGTTGGGTAGTCCACGTTATTTGAGATGCTCCAGCTAAACACTTCAAGTTTTCCTGTTTCCCCACCCCCATTTTAAACATTTTTCCTTCAACACTTTTGTAACATAAACAATGGTCTGCGACAGCTAATAGTAATAGTACATAACATTTGCCCTGGTTTAAGCCGGTGCATTTTCAGTCTGCCAGAAATACACAAAAAGCACAAATATTCTCTGCAAATTGTGTGATCTTAAAACATTCCTCCAGGAAAAAGTACTTTGACAGAGGCAGACTTATATGAGTTTCTATGTAAACTCTAATCTGTTTCTTTCTTTAGTCTGTGTTTTACTGGTGGAAACATGCTGACTTATCAAAATACATTGTTGAGTTTGAACACATTTTCTGAAATTAGACATTTTTTGACTGGCCCCAAAACATCACTGGTAGCCTCTTCAGCCAGATCTCCTAATTGAAATACAGTGCTTTGTGTCAGGGCCTCATTTGTCTTTTTTCATCTTCATTTTTGTTATTTTGCTGGTTCAAGCCTTTTTGTCGGCTGACATTTTCCTTCAGTATTTCACTAAATAACTGATGAGCTCACACTGGAAACTTTTCCTTTTTCCCTGCCACGAAGTCTGAGCCCACTTTGGAGTGGCCCCGTGATTTATATCACTAACGAGTTTTGCAGGCTCTGCCCAGACTCCCAGGGAAATTTAAGCTTTTCCTTCCCCAGCTAGACTCCCAGTACCTGGAAAAGTAGACTTTAGTCCCTGGTTCTAGAAAAAAATCAGGAGTCGGTTCTCTATTTGAGAATATTGGCTGAACAGTGGGTACCATGTCCTGGAAAATGTTGCTTCATCATCAAGTTACTCTTCAACGCCAAGACAAGGAGCTTGTCAATTCTAAATAGACAGCAGGGAGCAGTTTGGATGCAAGAACATTGTAAATCTGGTTTATTCATTGTTGGTTTCTCTACAGTTGTAACAAGAATGTTTTTCCTACATTCCAACTCAGTATTTTAAAGAATTGATTTCCTCTTGCACAATTGAAAAACCTTTACTCCAAATCACTGTTGTAGAAGTTCAAATCTCACAGCTCACCACTTTTTTTTTTTTTTTAAACTGTAAACAGTGTTTGAGTACATTGAGGTCTGAACTTCTATCCCTCAACCAAACCTCTACAATTCTACAAAAGCACCGAGCTTGGCTATGACCTTAGCCTGTGAAGACGCTCTTTGACCTGAAGCACGCCGCCTTTGCAGTCGTTAGCCACATGTCTGCAGCTGGGTTGAAAGAGGAAGAGCGGGTGATGCATTAGGAGGAAGGGGGGAGCTTTTTTTATGAGCACACTTCAGTATTTACGCCTTTCATCCGAGCCTGTGGTGAAGGCCTTCAGCTCAGCCAAGCACTTCAGCACCATAAATCTTTATAAATCCTTCCTTCTTTCTCCATTTTTCTCTATATTCCTCTCCGACCCTCTCCTTCTCTCCTCTCAGTCAGTCTAGTTGGTCTGGACCAGGCTTCTCTCTTGTGTGACCCCTCTCTCTCTCTGGGCCACTGAACGGAGGCCAGGCCAGCATTGCAGCAGCCCGTGGATCTTGTATTATTTTTATGAGCTTAGCAGTCGTCCAGGGACTAATATTTATCCCTGCGCTGATAGAGCAATGCATAACAGGGGCTGGTCTGTTAACTTAATCTGGTCTGTTAGTAATACTATAACAAAAAGGCAGATCAGGAGGAATCGTACGTTTTTTTACATAAAGCTGAAGTGGCTAAAGTGCCTAATATTATATGGGTTGTGGGCATTGTGCCAATAAACGCCCATCAACATTGGAGATTTAAAGGATTACACATATTCGCTTTCTTGCCAAGAGTTAGATGAGAAGATCGATACCACTCTCATGTCTGTATGGTTACTAAGAAGCTTGAGTCAGTAGACAATTGGCCTAGCTTAGCATGGATACTGGAAGCAGGGGGAAACGGCTTGCTCTGTAAAACCGCAACTTGACGACATATAACGATGAGCTTTAGACGTGCTTGTAAGCTGTCTTTTTTTTACCTTTAGATAGAGCCAGGCAGGCTGTTTCCCTCTGCTTTCAGTCTTTAAACTAAGCTAAGCTAACTGCCTCCTGGCTCCAACTTCATATTTAACAGCAGGATACAAGAGTGCTATTGACCTTCTCATCTAACTCTTGTGAAGAAAGGGACTTAGCTCTAATGTTTCCCCTAATGTCAAACTATTCTTTTAAAGTAACATAACTTCAGTCTTATGTCATTGAATGGTGTTTATTATGATGTTTCCTCTTGTGGGTTAAGTTGAATTAATTATCAAATGTAAATAAACCGCAACGTAAAACACAAAACAGACCACATTTTAACTTGGTGGAATGCTTTCGTGATCCAAAAAGAAATGTTCTGTTATTAGGAAGGTAACACATGTTGTTTTCACAGAGACTGGTTTAATGTGCCAACATTTTTCAACAGTGGTTTTACCCCCTGCTACTGTATTCCGTATGTGCACCGTAATTTACCAACATGGTATGAGTTTCTGTTTTAAAGGGCCAATTAATGAAACCTCAGGGCCATTGCTGGCATACAGAATTAAGCGGTAGAGGCAGATAAGTTTTCGCTGGCATCACATTAACCCTCTAACATCCTGTTGGGATGCAAACAAGAATCTCAATTGCTGTTTGCTTGGTTACACACATGGACCTTTCAAAAGGGTCATGTGAATCTCAGGGGTGGAAGGGAAGCAAGGATTTCTGCTGTCATCCATATGTAAAATTGTTGTTTTCTAATATGGATGTTATATTTTTTGTACTACATTTGAACATGTTATTTCCAAAATAGCATGACAACACAAACTATTTTGATAATTTAATGGTTTAAAAATTGTTTTAAACTGTTTACGCTCTTACATGCCATGTAAATAATGTGCAACATGTCTCTGAGACATTGTGCTGCCTTATTTACATGATTGCACTAATTAATCAATTGCCCCCATTCCTTTTTCCTTACAGTACACTAACTATGAATATGGTGAGCTCTATGACTACACTGAAGGAGAGTTAACCACTGACGCTCCCCCAACTGAAAAAGCCAAGACTGAGGTAACACTAATACAGTTATCATGGCTGTTGTCATGAATAACATATATTTAGGCACTTCATCTCTTGTCTCTTGTCCATCACTTGTCACTCATTTTCAATCTTGAATTCTCTCTCCGTTACCCTCTTTCTCCTTTTTTCTTCCTCCACTTCCTGCTTTATTAGCATGTCTTGGTGTCCACCAAGTTTTATTTAATAATTTAACTGTTTTCACCTTACTTGTAGCTAAATATATACTACATATTTCAAACATATCATGACTATTTTAACCCCAAATATAAAGAGGATATGGCTATGACCTTAGCCTCTGAACCTCATCATGGTCTTGGTGCTACGGAAGGATGTGTATACAAAATAGATGTGCATTAACAAAAGCTCTTGAATGTCTGATTTCAGACAAATGTGGGTGGAGACTACTACACAGGTGAGTATGACTACACCACAGGGGACGGAAGTCAGCCTGAAACTCCCACTGA
This sequence comes from Enoplosus armatus, assembly GCF_043641665.1. Classification (NCBI taxonomy): domain Eukaryota; kingdom Metazoa; phylum Chordata; class Actinopteri; order Centrarchiformes; family Enoplosidae; genus Enoplosus; species Enoplosus armatus. Next base: position 6,741,019 of record NC_092193.1, on the reverse strand, counting down.
GACTGCGGGACAAGGCCAGGTAACTTTTTAAATATGTGCATTTTTCACAAAGATCAAGACTCAGTGATTTTCTTCATTTTTGTCATCACGAGGAGATCAAAGATTTAAAGATTATATCTGGTCACTCACTCACACGTAATGAAATATCCAAACTGTAACATGATACACTTTTTATTACGGTGGAAAATTCTTTGTTTATCACTGACTTTTAACATCCACCCCTCCAATTAACATCCAGATTCCTATTTATGCGATTTCTGGTTTAAAATGAAATTTCAGTAAAATTGCTCGGGCATTACAAACAACAAAACAATTTTTATGATCGTCTTTGGAGGTTGAAACCCAACAAGGCCTCACTACGAACAAACCGCTCACTCTACTCCTTGATTTCCATGAGAAACCGCCTCCATCAAACAGAGTCTAAAAACCGGAGCAGGAAAACTTTGTCATTTAATGAACCGTAACCAATGGAAAATCAGACAGACGCATCCCCTACGTTTCTGCCATATCCTGAATTTGGCAGATCCTTTCTTAATTTGTGCTAAACCATCACATAAAACACAACATAATGAGGAACATTTGGGGGTAAAACTAAAACAATACGGCTGTATGCTCCGCCAGCCGAATTTCTGGCAATTGCATTGTGATGCACCTTGAGGTGGACAACGCAGCTTCAGTCAGCTTGAGACATTACAGTCATTAAAAATGACAGGCCAGGGGGATAACCACGGAAACTAAACATATGCGGTCCCATGTTGGATCACATGTCTGATTACTGAGGACTGTGACGAACTGGACAACTTTTAGACAATGTTATAAAATCATATTGCCCGTAGACCTAACACAATATACAAAATACTATTGGTGGATGCTTTTAATAAAAGCGTCTTGCAGTATTGTGTTGTCAGTGGATGACAGAAGCCCTCACCCTTGTTCCTCTTCCATTTTGCACTGGGTGTCTCTTTTTATTACTTCTAGAAGGTACTGTATTCAATGCTGGTTCAGCATGTTGCTCAAAGTATTACCAACTCTTTAAGTCTCACCTAGATTTAGCCATGGATTGCGGTTTGTTAGATACCCACTTGTGGAATTTACTTTTTGGTAATGATATACAATAAATGTACCGTGTAATAAATAAGATCAGAGATTATTTTGCAAGTGATTTAACAGTAGGCGACAAATGGCGAAAGGGACTGGTGACCTACAGGTTGAGGGTTTAAGCCCTGTGTATGTAAACCCTAAAAAGAGTACCCGATTCATTGACTGTTTAGAACATGGAAGCACTCACTTTAAACTGACAAAAGAAGGCAAAAGAATGCTTACAAACGGGCATTTGCATGAGAGGCCTGTTTTCTCTTTACTCTCCCTCAAGACATTGTCAATATTTGGTGTCTAATGATGCATTTGAGTGTAACACTGATTGACATCTTTCAACAAGCTGAGCAAAGTTTGATGTACAAAGCTTGTGAAATTGTTCCTGTACAATCATGTTTCCTCAGTGCCTCAGATTCTGTGCAAACACCAGATTTTTAAACATATAAACGTCTGGCTAGTAGTTCTTTTTTTCTTCTTCTTCTGAAACAGTACTGATTTGTACCAATTCAGCTCTGATTTTCACTTCATTGGATCCTTAATAGTTCTTGAAAGTTTGTGTACACATTTGCATTTGACCTTTTCTCTAAGGTTGATGTATTTAAGATAATGCTGTTTAAATTACCCCACCAGTCCGTCATACTGTAATTTTCCAGCATGAATATGTTGAACAGTATACACCATATTCTTTTTCCATATTGTACCATATTTTACTGTTTACTTTTTCAAAACATCAATGTGTCAGTAGTTTGGGACTTTCCTACTGCTTTGCAGAGAAACTATTCCTAATATAACATATGATTATAGATGTTAATAACAGTGGCTTCTGACAAAACATATGTGGAGTTTCACATATGTTGAGTTTTGGATGCTGTCCCAAATTAGATACATGGATGTGTGCACAACTAAGTTGAAAATTCTTAATAGAGTTTCACTTAGTTGGCATCCAATAATTTCAGTGTATTTAAGTGCTAAATACTAATGCCTTGACTTGCGAATCATGTTATAAAAAAACATGTGAATCATTGAAGCTGTTCACATGGTTTCATTTCACTAACCAAACCTCCATGTTCCCTCTCATTTTAACAATCCCTGCCCCGTCTTTGCGATGCCTGGATTCATCCCAGAGCTATGAAGGAGAAATAGTGGATGATTACATCACCGGTGTGGAACAGGTCGGGGTGGACCCCACCGTTGCTGTGGAAACTGCTGCCCCAGTGGACACCGCAGAGAAGGTGGATCCTGCCACTGACGTGTATGAGTTTAAGGAATACGACCTGAAGGAATATGACAACAAAGAGTTTGTAGAGAAGCCATACGAATATGGTGATTATGGGGACTATGGCCCCACTGACGCCAAGCCTACATCTGCAACATATGACGAAGAGTTTGGTCCTGGTGTTCCTGCGGAGACCGACATCAGAGAGAGCAGTGTAAGTGCTGGAGTGGTTAGTGGTGTTGGTGGGGGGGGGGGGGGGGGGGGGGGGGGTATGGAGGTGGTGGTCAGGAATGTGGAAAGATGGAGAAGATGGTGGTGGCATTCGTTTGATGGGTTGTTTGCGGTGCCCTTTCTGTTTGTTGTTTGTAATGGCATCTGGTTATAGCTTGGAGTGTTCTGCATGCACAGACACGCCCTCCATGACCTCTTGGCCTCAGTGACCTCTGCTGTTTATCAAAGACATGCTCCTCCTTGGTTATCCCACCATTGGTCTGTTTGGATTACCTGATGACAAACTTAAGTCTTTGCAAATGTTTTCTTCATGAACTCCATCTAGATCAATTATCTGCTGAGCCAGTGTCTATCATGGCTAGCTTCCAGCCCCCTTCCTTGCCTCAGGATCGAGATTCTCAGAGGCAGGAAGTGACACAGTCCCTGTCTGGATGTTGGCTTGAGATCTGTCTGCCTTGGGTTAATCTCAACGGCTCTATTAGTGCTCTCCACTCTACAATCTCAGGACACCGCAACCCTACTCCATGACTTTCTCAAAAAGAGTTTCCTCCTCAGGCTCAACTGTACAATCTAGTGGTTTTTGGACAGACTGCTGTAGGTGGTTTGTGAATTCTTGTCATGTCCAGTCATTGTATGGATAGTGTCAGGTAACGACCTCTGCATTTGTGCACAGTTGGGGTCTGTTTTGCAGTTCCTGGCTTTAAGGAAGCTTAATAAATAGGAGTCAGACAAAACTCTAAATTATAGCTTCTTGCAAAGTGATTCTTGGGGTTTATTTTTCCAGCAGGCGGGGAAAAAAACTGCTATACGCCTTGAGAACTACCTAAATCCTTTAAAGCATGCAGAACACTAGTCAGCATTTTTCTGAGCTTTTCTTAGCAGTTTTGTTGGTGTTTGAAGTAACCTCTATAAAAGAGAAGACACCCGACAGGGCATCTGCTGCTCACCGGTCTCAGTTTTTCCATTTTTGGCTTTCAGACTATTGCTGCTCTGCCTCTACATATAAATGTCTGGCATGTTGCTGTGTAAAAAGCTCACCTGGTCTGTCTTATGTCTGTAGGTGGGTGGAGGTCAGAGTTACCTGGGGGAAAAAGGAGAGAAGGGAGAACCTGCCGTCATTGAGCCAGTAAGTGAAGTATTACACTGCTGTGTTCAAATTCTGAGAATAAACCTCACTGTTGAAGAAGAAATGTCAACTTTGTCCAAGCTGCTTTTGTGTTTGCTAACATTCAAATGAAAGTCACATTCAAGATAAATGTATTAGAAAGAAAATATACAAGAATGGGTTCACACTTCAAGATATTACCCTCAATTTTGCCTGCTATAACCATAAGACGTTAGCTAGTTGATAGATAGCTTGAAATGAAAAAAACACTACATCTATGTATCTGTCTAGCTATCTAGTCTAGCTAGTTGCTAAATAACTAGCAAGCGACCTCCTTCGTCAAATTAATGCTTCATTAATCCTGCAATTTACCTAGAGCTAATTTGATAGGCCTGGCCTATATGAACATTAGTACTCTGCTAGCTAGCTAGCTGTTTAGCTGTCTGGGCTAGCTAGCCAGAATTCTGTCTTTCTGTCTGCTACCTGATGGGTCTGTTATTTTAGCCCACAAAATGTTCAGATAAGTGGCATATTTCAAAACTAGTGTTGACTGGCTTTCTTTTCAGCTGAGACTTTCCAACAGTTCCACACAATGATTTATAAGTCTATAAAAGTCCTACATCAGATTCTCTGCATATTTTCCGGGGAATATGTTTTCTCTTATCTGTTCTCTTGAATAAATAAAAGAACATCATATCTGATGTTACATGTATGTGTATGTTTATTTCACTAAAGCAGTTACAACCAACAGGTATAGACTAAACAGCTGCTGCCTACACAAAATGCCACTGTACATAAGTTCTTAAGATAGCCATCCTATACAATTTACCACTACAGGCTAAACATGGGCTGAAATAGCAGCTGCAGTTAACGTCTCTCCTCCCACACCATCTGTACCACCACAGGCTCTCATCCAAATCAAACCCACACACACACACACACACACACACACACACACACACACACACACACACACTCACATCATAGAATAGAACATCAGATAGCTGAAGCATTGTTAACACCTTGAGCTCGTAGCTATAGGTAAACTCCTCAACCTCAAACCTAAGGCACCCACTGGCTCTCATTGTCCCCCCATTCTCCATTGCCTGTGGATTTACAGGCTGCCCTATAATGCTACTGTATCCACTTTTTCCTTTTTCAGGGGATGCTTGTAGAAGGACCCCAAGGAGCCCCCGGCCAAGCAGTGAGTATCACGTTCTCCCACACTCCTGTCTGCCTTCCACAGATGGTGAACAGCTAAAGAGGGAAAAAATGTCTTTATGGAAAGAGCATCAGCCCTGATCGCCAGTCAAGCTTGAGTTTGGAGAGACAGTCAAAATGTGTATTTGTGCGTGAATGTGTGTACATCTGTGTCTGTGTCTCTGTGTGTGTGTGAGTGCAAGAGAGAGAAAGAAGGGGGGTTGGGGGCTATTTTATTTTGAGGCTTATTTCTTTTTGAACCCATGTCTTTGCTTCTGTCTTTGTTGGCCTATACATGTGAAATACTGGATAGACTGACTGTGGTGGGAATGCTGGTTAGCAGCAGTTTGGGATATAATATGCTAAGTGTGTGTGTGTGTGTGTGTGATTTCAGGGTCTTCCTGGTACCCCAGGATTGCAGGGTCCCCCAGGTCCCGCAGGAGACCACGGTGAGAGGGTGAGTAAAGTCTGGCCTCATCTCACAGATGACTACAGATGTTTCTGAGAAGCTCTGTTACCCATTCTCCACTCTTCGCGAACATTAAAACTAGTTTCATTTTGCTAAAAGATGAATAAAGCATATTTGCACCAATGAATTTAGATCTTAGATATGTTGTATATCAACCAAAACACATATTTTTTCAGGCTATAATTGATACAAAATGTACTGAAATACTAACTTTAACCATTCATCTTACTTGTGTAATTGTGGGAGTCAGCATATATATATATATATATATATATATATATATATATATATATATATATATATATATATATGGGTGAGTAAAGTCTGGCCTCACCTCACATATATATAAACGCCCCTGCATGTGTGTTCTTCTTTATTGGAAAGCTGTGAAGTACAGTCTCAATGCCATGGAATGAATAATACAATTGGACGCAGCATGCTGCTGCAGCAGTAGGGGGGGATTAGCAAGGAGTGGTGCAGGGAAATGAGATGCCCATAAACTGTCAATACACCAACAAAGGAAAGTTCTGAGAAACGGCTGTCTGGGTATGCTACAGGAGAAGTTCAAGGAGTTTGCTATAAAATATGTAGACGCCTAAACTTTTTCAAACCCTGTTTCCCAGCACCGTAGGATTCCACTCATCTATGTGATTGATTGGATGACACAGAATAAGTGCCTATCCCCTCCAGAAGGCTGGATCTCACCTTGTTTTTCCCAAATGTGGTGATTGCCCTGCAACCCTCTTTCATCACCCTTTTAGCACATCTACATACTCTGTCTCTGGAGGTTAACCCTTTAATTGCCAAGAAGAAAATACCCTAACAGGCCTCCTCCAGTATGACCAGCAGAAGTCGCCTGTACAAAAGGCTTATTGTTCCACGGGGTCAAAGTGATCAGAAAATATTTTGTTGGTCCAAACGTCTCTCCCCCTCCCTTCATTTCCTCCCATGAGAAAGAGTCTTGCTGAGGATTGACAGGGGGATTAAAAGTGACTCGTTCCCGTAGTCTTGTGGTTTTCCGTTGCGCGGTATCCGCCTGGAGTCTACGTCTGATCGGCTCATTTCTCTCATAATCACCGTCTCCCTCCTTTCCACTCAAACAACACTTTCCCAGCCATGTAGAACCGTCATTAACACTAGATGTCGCTATGCTAACTATAACAGCAAATGGATGGAGAGTATTTACCACCTCTGGGAGAAAAGGCAGATGGGAACACATGGCATCAATTTGAGCCAGCAGTCTGAGATTGCTGCACACGACAAGACTGCTAAATAGACTCTGGGTTGTCTGGAAACACCGGGTACTACTTAGTCTTGATCTTTTTAGATACGTTTTTGTCTTTATTAAATCAAAATCTCAGTCTATCACAGTTTAACTGTCCATTCGCATTATTCAGTATGAGCAACTATTATGCAATTGTTTAGCTTTTTATTGTTTTTTTAGCCACACGAGTGAAGAATGTCCGTCGGTTTGTCAGTAAACAACAACTTTTGGATAGATTGGCGTGAAATTTGGTACAGACTTTCAGGTCTGCAGAGGATGAAGACTTTGGTGACCCCCTGACTTTTCATCTGGCGCCAAAGGTGCTTTTCCACCTGTCTAAAATTTTTGTTCATGACAAGATTGTCCTAAGCCCCTCCATTTTTCATCAATCGAGCAATTGTGTTTTCTGGAATCTAATGTGCATTATAGCCTCACAAGACCATGGCTGTGGATTTCTAGTCTCATTATAAAGTCGGTGCTCTCCTGCAGGCAACATCCCTAGGCCAGCTTAATGAAAATTCATTCTCTGTCTTTGCTCATGATTGAATCCCCTGTTTTATTCTTCTCAGTAGGATTAGTCATTTATCTCTTTGGAATAAGCAACAGCAATGTAGCGAAGCACCTTCCCATTGTTGTAGATAAAGAAGGGGTTTGCTGTGAACAGATTAGTAGTTCAGGCTCTGCACTGTTACTGTTGTTTGTTAGTATTGTTATCAGTGCTCTCTTCTTTTCAATTTGCAGAGCACCTCCGGGGGATTATATAGCAGAGAAATAATCACGTTATCACATGGGAAAATATATGACTTGCTTATTAACCACGTCTAATTAATTGTTTCTAGCAATGTTACGCACTGTTGTACACGCCAACAAAACAATAGCTGATTTGAATTCAATGCTTTTAGGATGTGTTTGTTAACTTTAATAATACTATGTAAGTCCTTTCGAATGGCATTATTCTATTTAATGGTGATTTTATATACTTTGGTTTTACTGACCTCAGCTCCCATTGCATTACACATTCACACTGAGACATGACAACTCTCTCTCCCTCCTCTGACTCTCCAGGGTCCTCCAGGGCGTCCTGGTCTCCCTGGTTCAGACGGTGTCCCTGGGCCTCCAGGTACCATTCTGATGCTTCCAGTAAGTCCTGCCGCTTTCCACATGCCCACTGGGCTGTCTGTCGTATTTCCCTCACATACTGTACGCCCTTCATCTCAGGCACTAGCCTGTGAACTCGCCTCATTTAGTACGTTTACCTCATAGCATAACCAGTAGGCCAGGGGATCGCAACCTTATTTTCTTTGGGTTACAAATCACTTACCTTGTAAATGTCAGCCAGTGCAATGGAGTGGAACCAGTGACTGAGGCTTTGAAAGGCTTGGTGACACATATTTGTGTGTGTGTCTGTGCTTGAATGCCAGCATATGTATGTGTGAATGTGTGTGTGTGTGTGTGTGGCCTGGTGACAGCTTTACAGGTTTAACAAAAGAAGATTTGAACACACTCACCAGGGGAGACCATTAGATGTCTCTCTCTATAAAAAGAGACAAGTCAATTTGTTTTTAATTGTGTTTCTTTTCTGTTTTGTGGTTGACAGTTCCGTGCGGGTGGTGAGGCGCACAAGGGACCTGTGGTTTCAGCCCAGGAGGCTCAGGCTCAGGCCATCCTATCTCAGGCTAGGGTAAGTATCAGTGGTAGATATGACCCTAGTTCATCTTTCTCAGTTTAGAGGGAGCTTTACTGTGATTTTCTATGTCTCTGTGTACCTAAAACGTTTGTAAAAGAAACATTTGAAACGACCCAGAAAGTGTAGTTAATAACAAAAAGGAGGAATCACTATTCACAAGTCCCACTCATCCTATAAATTGTCTAAATTTGAAAATATAGACCTGTGTTGGGTTAGGTAGTATATAAAGCCTGACCAGATGTTCACACTCACTCAGGGGTCCTGATAACCATAGCACTGTTGAAAAACAGCTTGAATTATGTGGCTGTAAGCAAGGTGTGATCTATCGTAGAACATATGGAGATCATTAAGTGTCGCACAAACACTGAATATTCACACATTCACAACACTCTATGGAGCTGGAGGGTTGTCAAAACCGGTGAACTGGTGTTTAGTAATGTCTTGAAAGCACTTGTCACCTTTCTATATTTGTCTTGTATGCCAGAGGTTTGCCCCGAGGCAGGAAAAAGAAAAAACATGGCAGGAGTTGTAAGTTCTTCAGAATGTAAAGGGAATTCATGGGACAAATTGTTGAACTTGTCGAATTCTTTTTGACCTATTTGCACTCTGGAAATGTTACCTCACACCTGTGATTAACAGCCACAATGCAAGTATAGCTAATAGGATTGTGATTCAGCCGTAAGTGCAGCATAGGGCGTGATTTCCTTTGAATTAGAAAATGTGCTCGTTCAGTAATCAGACTGCAAATAAATCCCAGGCAGCTTTTTTGGCAGTACAAGACTGTGGTCAACCATGGAACAAAGATCAGAGTGGTAAACCCCGAGTAAGAACCAAGTAAAGTTTGCACATTGTAAGGTTCCATGCTGTACGCAGGCTAAATGGGGGGATTTTTATTATGTTAGTTGAATGAGTGTTTTGTCAATTTCAATATCACAAATTCCTACTGTATTACAGGGACTACATGTAGCATTTTAACATCCATACCACATTCATTTTGCAAGATCAGAATAATCCCATAAACAAACAAGAATTTGCACGTGATGCACATCTTCGTTTTGAGATTAAAAAATAAAAGTATTAAAAGTATCTCTTCTCCAGAAGTAATTCCTTGTGACAGAGGAGAAAATATTGTTTTTTGATACATTTCAGTCGGTGGACAGGTATAAATTCAAGAGTGTCCACATTGTTAGCTGACCGGTGGTTTATTGGATGTTTCTGTCTGATCCACAGCTGGCTATGAGAGGTCCTCCAGGGCCAGCGGGCATGACAGGAAGATCTGGTCCTGTGGTGAGCAGCTTTTGAAAACCTTCTACACGCAAACACATGCACGCCACTGATCTACTTATTATCCATTTGCTTCACAGTTGATGAAAAACACATTAGGTGATAAGCGCTTCTTCCTGTGAAGGATTCACCTCCAGGCATTTATCATTTCCTAATACACACCCATAACCCTCACACACACCACCCTCCTCCCCTTCTGTCTGTGAGCAGATTGGATTTTTTTTCATCAACATATGATATCCAGTTTGAATGACTGATAAAAAAAACAAATACAAAAACCGTTTACAGGATTTATTTGCATATGGCAAATTATTTGTGACAGTTACAGGATCATCTCTTGTACATTCTCGAAAGCTGAAGCCTTCCTCTTGTTTTGGGAGTGTCTTCCACACGACCAGTGCCTTCATGCCTTTCTCAAACAACACATGAATGTTACACCAATCCTGTATTCTTGGATACCGGAGGGATTTTGTACACATGGAAAGATGCTCCAGGAGGTCTTTTTCTGTTGTATATTCACAATCCAAGTTTGAAATCATACATTATGTGTTTGGATTTGCATTAGGTTCTTGTCCAACCTAGATTAAACTGGTTTCCTAGCCAAATGATGGGATGACAAACTATTTGGCTTCAGTGCAGACGCATTCATTCATTAAATCTTTGTGTCTGTGTGTATATTTTTTATTAGGGAGGTCCTGGTTCTCCTGGACTTAAAGGTGACAGTGGCGATTCTGGACCACAGGTGAGAGGAGTGTCTTTTTTAACATAAGTAACCTATTTTCATTTTCTTGAACTCCTTGAACCATAATTTTTCACTTTTATACATCAGCATAACATAACATAAGTAATGTTTTAGTCTTCAGTGGTTAATGTTTTATTTATTCAAACATTCATATGTTTTCCCCGTAGGGTCCCAGAGGTCTTCAGGGTCCAACTGGTATACCAGGGAAATCAGGAAAGAGGGTAAGAGTTCTTTCCAGTCAGTAGGTTTTTATACGTTTGATTCATCTCCTCCAGAGCAACACTGTGTTGCAACAGAAGATTATGTTTAAATCCCCAAATTTCTAATATTTCACACCAACAAGAGTACAAGGGCGAATGCTAGAGTGCCCAAAGAGAAGAGCCTGTCTAGCTTCAACCATGGCCTTATTTCAAATAAGTCAGCTGCACCCAATAATCGTCTCTGTGTGTTGTGTAAATTCTTTAAGTCATGTTTATTCAACTATAAACTAGTTAGAGAAATGATAGCATCTTCCCTTTGTGTACTCTCTAAAATCCCTCCAAGATAATCGAACATTTTTCTAAAGTGATTTCCATGTAGCCTGACATGATATTTGCGTGTCCTCCAGGGTCGTAATGGAGCTGATGGCGCCCGAGGAATGCCGGGAGAGGCAGGGTCCAAGGTAAAGTATACACCAGGTTATCCAATAATCCAGTGAGAGTCTGTGGGATGCATTTGAAAAGTTGCTCTGCCAAAGTGATAGAGCTAACCATTTGTTACTGTGCTGTTTCAGGGTGACAGAGGTTTTGACGGCCTCCCTGGTCTTCCTGGAGAAAAAGGGCACAGAGTAAGTATGAAGGGAGAAAAGTTGGGGTTTGGTGAATGAACAAAGTCGGAGAACAAACATCATGAAAGACTTTTATCTCTTCTAAAATAAGATCCTACAGTCTCTTATTTCTAGACCCAAATCCTCATTGATCACAGTCATTGCCGCTCTGCACCCTGTTCTTACAGCAGCATCAGAGCTGATTGGTATTTCAAAGGCCACCTCCCATCCATCTCATGTACACTCCAGTGTTGACAGATATGAATTCTGAAACAGTGGAACTCATTAGGGCGTATGACCCACTTATGAGAGGTGGGACCGACTCCAGAACCACTTGGGCTGCATTTAACCAGTCCTGGAGGCCAATCAGGAGTGCTGGTGTTTGTGGAATTTGGCCTGCATAGAGAGTCGAAAGAGAGAGGACAGAGATCACAGAGGTGGTATTTCTAGATGGGCTGTCATGCCTTATCCTATAGTGAGTAATTACAGGGCCACCAGAGGTAGGCCAGTCCTTATAGAGCACTATAAATAGTGGAAAACCATATAGGTCCATGCCAATTGTGGTGACCATACTTGCTGTAGATTAAAGGCAGTTTTTGCTGCTCCCTTTTCAACATCGCTTCTCTATGTTTTCTGAATTTTTGACCCATATATTTTTGAAAAAGTAAAAATTAAGAGCCTTTTTTGTCTCTTAACTGCAGGGATCAAGCTCTTGTTGACTCCCTTGTGACCTGCCCCTCCCGCTCTTTGCTGATATTCTTTGTCTGTGATCTTTTCTCTCCAGGGGGAACACGGTCCTACAGGTTCTCCAGGACCTCCAGGAGAGGATGGCCCAAGAGTAAGTAGTGCACCAGTCACCATAAAACTTACCCTTGTTCTCAAAAAGTCTTAAAAATGACTCTGTATTCCTTAAAAACGCGCTCTTTCTCTTTCTATCCAAAGGGTGAAGACGGCCAGGTTGGACAGAGGGGTGTAGCTGGAGAGAGTGTAAGTGTTTTTATAATTGTCCGATGCCACAGTTGGACAGGATTGTTAAACTGCATCTTATTTAATCAGGGAAAAGATAAGAATATGATAAATAAATGACCTTCATGTTTCTCATTTCCTGTGCTACTACAGGCCTCACCCCCTCATTCCTTCCTCCACATTCATTTTGGCAATTATTTCAACACACAGCCCTCCTCTCTTCTTGTGACTGCAATGGCATTCCTGTCTGCAAGGACCATTGCGTTTGTAATCTCGACCTTGCCAAGACAGCATGCTTCTGAATAATAAATCAGAAAATAGAACTGGGAAATGTGTTGTTCTGTCATTTACCCAGGAGAAACTGCCATATTTTGCCTAGTTCAGTTCAAATGGACCGAAGAGTTGAATGAGAAATGGTTGATCCCCGTCATACCCAAAACAACATTGTCCTTTTAAAGACATAGTTGCACAGCATTTCATCACACACCCTGTTAATAAGATGAAAGAGTACCATAAGTGCAATGATTTTAAGTATATAACTTAAGATGTTGAGATAGGAAGCAACTTTCATGCTCACTCCCTGAAATTAACCTGCAATTACAACATATGGCCACAAGGGGCCAGTATTTAACTCACTTAAGTCAAACCTTTTTTAAGGATTTTCAGTGCACCTAATGTTCAGTATATTATGCCAGTTGCCTATTTCTAAATGCGACGCATAATATCAGACTATATGTTTAGGTATTATTTTACATTATTTTCTTTAACTTTTGTTTGTCTTGATATACAGGGTCCTCGAGGTTTGCTTGGCCCCAGAGGGTCTGCAGGTCCTGGAGGACAGCGTGTAAGTACACCTCCCATATGTCTTAATTATCCATATGATCATAATTGGTGTTCTAGCTTTCTAGACTTTCATTGTCAAATTCTGATCTCTGTAGGGTCTTCCTGGACTTGATGGGCAAGCTGGTCCTAAAGGAAACATGGTGAGAAACTTTTATGTTTTGCTCATTTTTAATATTTAGCTAGGGAAAGTATAAAATCAGATTGTCAGAAAGGGGTTTTCCTGCGCACATATGTCAAGTAATCAGTACGTTATTTGGCCTGCCTGAGGCCGATTGCAGGTCAGTGACCTTTACCCCTGTGTAACACGACGAAAATGGAGGTCATAGGTCATTTGCTGATTAGAGATGGTAGATGGAAGAGAGGAGTGTCTTATCATAGTTGTCAGGCATTTTCCATGAACTACAAAGCCTCCTATTTGGCAATGATGAAGAGGCCTTAAGCTTTAGTAAGGGATGAAACGGAAAAGCCTGTCTGTGCGTGGTCCCATCACGCATTCACCTTCCTGGTGGGTCTCAGTGGGACGTCTGAATGAGAGTAACAGATCATTGGTCAAGACAGCTGGACGTGCCCACACATTTGTCTGTGGTGACTGAGTCACTGAGCCAAAGACATAAGCAGCTGTTAAAAAGACACAAAACAATAGGAATATGGTGTGCTTCTCATTCATTTGTCCAAAGTTAGATTTGATCTCGGCATTTTCCAAACATCAAAGCAGAACACTTGAAAGTATCGACAGTAGTAGAGCTTCCCAAAGGGTTTATAAACCCTGATACTCACTCAGCCTCTAACATGTGGATGTTTTTAAAAAAACAAATGTTTTAACTGACTACATTTGGACCTTTGCGTTTTGCTCTTAAGGCCCTGCTAACAATCACAGTCAGGCAACCTAAACTTCTCTGAATCAAGCATTTGTCTTTGGTGTTTGTTGTAACAGCTGGAGCCGACTGCTTCACAAGGGTCTTGTCTGTTTTTGTATATGTTTGGTTTGTGACACACTAAATCTCAGCAGAAATACCAAACAGCCCCCCATTCCAGTCAGTATTGTTAGCCTTAATCCATACCCAGATGGCTCTGTTGCCCCAGAGCATGTATTTAGAGAAAGCTGTATTTCATAGCCAAACTTCGACTCTGACCAGCTACCAGATTTTAGGACTGGCTTTGATAAGGCCAGAAAACAGACAGCTCTGCTTCATGAGCCCCACCATTTGCAATTTTGGTACACAGTCTTGTCATGGATTGGATAAAGCCAATTCAACCAATCTATCCATGCAATGTCACCCAAACTTTTCACTAACCCAGTATCACAGTTTTGATGGGGAAAATGTACATTTTCCCATAAAAAAGAGAATTCTTAACATCAAGTACATTGGTTCAAAAGATGCTAGGATTCTTTATGGTTTGCTCCTCATTGCTCTTGTATATAAATTCATCTAAATTATCTGAATGATCAATATTTATTTTTCAATAGCTATGCAGATTAAAAGCTTATAAGTAAGTAAATAAATATATTAATATTTATTGCATCCGTACTTTTTCTTTGTTATGTACAGGGTCCACAAGGAGAGCCAGGGCCTCCTGGGCAACAGGGTATGCCTGGTCCACATGTAAGTTTCTTTCCCCTCCTCTCTTTCTCTCTGTTTCTATCTATTTTTCCTAACCCTGTCTGATCACTTGGTCTCTCCTTCCTCTCTTGCTCTCTGCCTCGGTCTGTCCTTTTCATGCTCCATCCTTGTTTCCATGTAACATTGTGCAACGGGGGGGGACTATGAACTCAGATGATCACTCGCACTCCTGTTTTCTTAATCAAACGTTCGCAGACATGTTTTCCTTCCTTTTTCTTCTTTCTCTCCATCCTTTATTTCATAAGTCGCAGACGCTCTATGGGGCAGTCTAAGTTTTTACAAGTGTTCGCTAACACTGTTTCTCTGCGTCCGCGAAGCAGAAAAACATCCTCTCTGTCCTGCTGAGATGAGACATATTGTACTGATTTGATAGCACTTAACCCGATTACGTTGTCCAGTTGGTGCCACAGTGAAAAATATTCCATTTTGGATTCATCTTTAATACAAAACAGTACACTCAATGTTGAAGCCAGGGCTAAATGACCATTGCCAGGTAAGATTTTCAGTCCTGCTGACGCTCACGGCTTGGATAGGATGGCGTCATTCCCCTGGAAATTATTAGTAGGGACCTGTCATGATGGTATACAGGTTGAATAAATAACTTCTTTTTAGTTATACCTGGCCAGAGGCAGATTGATGCCTTCCAGCGAAGGCATTGGCCCATAGAAAAATAACACAGCCCGCTTATTTTAACTGTTAATGACTTTTTTATTCTTCATGGGGTGAATTCTCAAGAAGTCTGCAAGATGTGTGACTTTAAAATGACTGTAGAAAAGAACGAACCTCCCTTTGCACAGCTGAATGAACAGATCTGAATAATGGGTATGAAGTAGCTAAGCAACAAGTGTAAAAGGAAGATTAATATATTACAAAATAAGCAAATTACCAATACAGCACACACACAAAACAGGTGTTCTTCGTTTTGTGTTAATGTCATGTAAGGCTGGTTAAGGAAAAGGCTGACTGACTGACTAATAACAGACCTATCTACCTACCTTGTCTTTCAGGGTCTCGTTGGTCCTCAAGGTCCGATCGGGCCTCCTGGTGAAAAAGTAAGTAAAGAGGGAACGCCGTCACCCCTCAGTCCTCCCACCACAACTCTGCTGCCCCGATAAGTGAATGTTTCAGTCAAGACCTCTTAAGTGATTCTGCAGACACACTGCTGTCTTAGGCTGTAGGCCTTTACTGGCTTCCACACACTAAAACACACACAGACATGCACTCACACACTCACTATCTACATATTACCATAGACCTACTCCTGCATAAGCACTTACTTTGTCTAACTGGAAGTATTTTGTTTGTGGTTTTGTGGATATTTAATAATATTTCAGGCTGATGAACTTTTGGCAGACTTCATAATACTGTTATAGACTATGAAGGGTGCATTTATCCATCTATCTATCTGTCTATCTATTTATCTATTGTTTTCTCTCTGTAGGGACCTCAAGGGAAACAAGGTTTGGCTGGTCTTGCTGGTGCTGATGGCCCTCCTGTAAGTAACACACCTGTCTCCTTTTTTAATTTTCAATCAGTCAAAATACCAACTAAATCTCTGGGATCTTCTTTTACAGGGTCACCCAGGAAAAGAAGGTCCTGCAGGCGAGAAAGGAGCAGCTGTAAGTATAATGTAGTAGTCGTTGTTATTGGATTTGGATTTCACAGGAAAGTATGTGATTGCAGTTGTTCTCAAAGATTCATCAAACGTGTCACTGCTCAGGGAACAAGGCTGGGTCAGGCAGACTTTGCAAAATTAAATTTAGCATTTGTTTAGCCTACGTAGTGTGCCAGTTGGGTGAGGTTGAATATAACCACCCAATTTAGATAATATCTGTCTAAAGCTGTCCCAGAAATAGAATACACTAAGTTGACCCACTCATTCCTCCCTGTAATTGGCTAATCTTGTGATTTTCTGTGATTGCCTCGTCACCTTGTTGTTCCATATGGTGAACTGCAATGAGCTGGCACCAAAAAGTTGTAAAGAAATCAGACAATCAGATGAGCTAATCAGACAACAATAGACATATGAGAGCAATTATTAAAATCATGCCTTTATTTGTACAAGACAGTTTGGCTGCATGTACGTATATATATCCATTTCTGCAGAGGCAGCTCGAGTTGAGCTTCATATTATGTATTAATCTCAGTTTGGATATCAGTTTACAGTTATCCGTGTTAATTAAAAGATGCACAATACAGGACCAAGAACAGTCAACTTCAAAAAACTCTTCAATACTAGAAATATCAAATAGTTGATTCATTTAAATTTTTAAAAATAGTTAGGGTTAAATTCAAGCAGCTATTGCATAACTTTGTCCAGGGGCTTTTTGAGGGTTCACTGTTGAATAAAAACATCAGGACATCATTGGAAATCAATGAAAGCATCTCTAGTGAAGTTATCTGATACAGCAGAGACACATTACAGTAAAGGTTAACGCATACAAATAGTGACACTTTTTTCTATCTTTTAGGGTCATCTTGGTCCTATGGGATCCATCGGCTACCCTGGGCCTCGTGGTGTGAAAGTAAGCGCTATCTTAGTCATACAGTGCCACCCTGCCATATAAATTTCCATTTTCCCTGGATTTCATCCTGACGTTGTTTCCTTCTCTCTCCAGGGTGCCGAGGGAATTAGAGGCCTTAAAGGTGGCAAAGGAGAAAAGGTAAACACCTCTGCAGTCTCCTCTTCTTCCTCAACATGATTGACAGATGTCATTCCTCTAAAAAAAGGGGCACATCAGAGTTGTAATTCCGTCTCAAATGAGGCTTCCTTGGAATACAGCAAGTGGAAAGCTCTTAGAGGCCCATCAGGCTGGCAGTTAAGTCCTCATGCCACTGAGCTGTAATGGAGTGTGGAACATTAAACGAGAATGAGGCCATTTGTAGGGTGATTGATCTGTTGCCGTTGTTTTCTTGGATTGCTGTGGTTGAATTTCGCCTGTTGCTACCTCACTGCCACTGGATTTTCAGCTTTCTTCTCAATTGTCAGAAAATTGGAAGCTCTTCAGAGATTACCTAAAAACACTGAGCATTT
Source organism: Enoplosus armatus (assembly GCF_043641665.1). Lineage (NCBI taxonomy): Eukaryota > Metazoa > Chordata > Actinopteri > Centrarchiformes > Enoplosidae > Enoplosus > Enoplosus armatus. Next base: position 6,723,456 of record NC_092193.1, on the reverse strand, counting down.
TGTTACAAGCTCCTCTACTTTGATACTTCTGTCTTGCAAGAAAAACCTGTGGGACGAGCATTTTATCAATCCCAGGTTACACATTAGGTTAAATGCTTATCATGTTTTATTGTGTTATGATTTATTATGTTGCATAAGAATATGTCAGAAAATTGGCATCAGTATGTAATATGCAGAGAACACAGCTGTCATGAAACAATGATATCAGTGCCCTGGGAAAAGGCTGAAAACTGCATTCTGAATTTCAACCACCAGATGTCAGTAGTACAACGCAGAGAGAAAGACAGACAGTGAGACGTAACTTCAAAACTGCTTAAGTGAATGCTTAATTTATGTGGCCACTAGGTGTCAGTATTAAACTATCCTAACAAGCCGTTATACCTTTGACTGCCCATAGAACTATAAGACTGCCATGATAAACTTTCCCTCAGTGTTCAGTATTACTCTTTTTTGCCTCTGTGATACTGGATAAAACGCTCAGCTCTCAACAATGATGCCTTTTATCTCTTTCATCTTCAGGGAGAGGATGGATTCCCTGGCTTCAAAGGTGACATGGGTCTCAAGGGTGACAAGGTGATTGATCATCTCTAAAAAGAATATGCTGTTTGCAGTTGCAGAGAGTGACAGGGTAGTAAAGACAATAACACTTACATTTGTTTTCTTTGCATCAAGGGTGAGGTTGGTGTACTAGGACACAGAGGAGAGGACGGCCCCGAGGGCCCCAAGGGCAAGTCAGGACCCAACGGAGAAGCTGGTCCCATAGGATTAGCTGGAGAGAAGGTAAATAATCAATACTTGAGACTGAATTGTAAAACTGGATTTTCATGTGTTTTATCGACATGATGAAGTCCTGATAAACTTGAAGTTAAGATTTTCTCCTCCTCCTCCCACAGCTCCGCAACAGTCCCATTTAATTGGCTTATCTTGCCAACATTTCTCCATGGAGCTTTGATCTTGCCACAGAGTACCTTGCTTCGTGGTTATTTACACTCTAACAAATGAATATTAAAGGTTACAACAAGATGTTCAGATTAAAAGATTAGAATATAAGCGATGACTTTAAAGAGATATAATTCTTTAGCAGAGTTTTGATCGATGGACTGTTTACTTATACAGTAAATAGGCTTGGATCAATCCATTGTGTGGCTAAAATCACATCATAGAAGCACAGTAATGATCTCAGACAGGAGTAATAAGCAACCTTAAATGGGAATTGCGTAAAAATTAAATAAAATAAAAAGACAGAGAGAGACACTGTAATTCAATTCCCCTTTCAATGCTACTTTTGCTATATCAATTACACATTCTACATTTTACTGACATCCTCCTCCTGATTTGCTTAAAATTAGTGCAACAGTACAGTAGAAGTGCAAATTACCAGCACTGGAGTCAGAAGTCTTAGACTAATAATAATGAAATAAAAATAAAAATATATGACTTGACCTTAGTTTAAAGCACACGGGGTAGTTACGTCACGTTCCGTGTACTTCTTAATGACTGAAATGGACCAAAAGTGAATTGACATTTGGGATTAAAGGCAGAAAAGCCTCTGCACAGATGATGTCATGTCCATAAACGTGGTATTAAAAAAATTTCCCACACTAGAAGTAAAATTTTATGGTTATAAGTTTATTGCTTTTTGCAATGCTTCCGTGAACTTTACCGCAGTCTCCAGCGATGTCTCTGGTGACACAATGAGAATTCATCGTCTTTGTTTTGTTTTTCCTTTGCTCCTTTTTTAGGGAAAACTTGGAGTCCCTGGATTGCCTGGGTACCCTGGCAGACAAGGCTCTAAGGTGTGTGTTGAGACTAATAATGTACTCACCTGGTCAATGGAGAGAAATTCTTAGTGTGCAAACCCCCGCTCCAATGGGAGGTCAGAGGTCAGGGCCAGCTGTAGGTGTTGGTCAAACGCAGTTCAGCGTTCAGGAGACATTTGCCAACTAATGTGGAAAAAAAGGATAATCTCTGACTCCACTGCCTTTCACTGTGAAACTGTTATACTTATGTGTGCACGTATTCCTGCCTGCCTGTGCACATAATTCACATGTGCCTGTACATACATATGTGAATGTTTACTATACATGAGTATATATTCTCTCAGTCACTACATAACCCTCTGTCCATGTCTGTCTGATCAACATCCACTCAAATCTAAACCTGCTCTCTTATGGCTTCTCAAAATCTGCTCACTTGCTGTCTAAATCTTACTCACACAAGCACAAACCCAAGTAGACACCCGCTGTACATTTGCAACAACTGTCATAGGAAGCCTAAGTGGCGTGGTCACCTGCTGGAGTCATCAGCTGTCCTTCCTCCTTAAACTCTTCCAGGCATTATCTAACAGTCTTGCATTCCTGTAGCGCTGGCCACTGTGCCACGGCTCCACTATCAAGATGTGCTGCTGCAGCTGGTTCCTCTCTGCTGCTGTCAGCACTGACAGCTTGGCACTGATATGACGGGTCAGACACACCTCCTCTCACAACATCCAGATCGGCAAGTCTCCGGCTCTGTCTGTTAATGTCAGCAGGATCTGAGCTGAGCTGAGCAGGGCGCACAAATTAATAAGAGACCTGGACAAATTACACAAAGTGGGATAGACACACAGGAAAGAAGATACGAGTTACAATTCCAATGTACAGTATTCTTTCCAGTAATTTGCAAGCACTACCTCTTTTAATTACTGGATATTTTACTGTTGAACACAACTTTTCACCAGTGGAATCAGTCCAATAAATATGTAGGAAAGTATGCGGCGATGGCAAAGACACAAAGGATATTCCTTTGTTTGTATATATATAAATCATTTTAAACGAAGGATGCCTACAAAGGTTCCTAGCGGAGCCCAGGATCAGATCTTCTTTTTAGACTCTATATGCTTAAAAAATAAAGACATTTTTGGAGAGACAATAAAGGCATCCTGACTCGGTATAAACAGTGCCATAGTTTCCTCTTTATAGCCTGCATTTGAAGAGTTTTCTTCAAAAACATGAGACATCCAGCATTTAAAAATTGTGACACCCTCTCTCAAAGTCAAAATAAAGTATGAAGCAACCCTTACTAACTTATAATCAAGATGCCTTGATTGGACAAATCTATCATTTTAAAGATACTTTATATTTGACATGAACTTAATATCCCTTTTTGGAAGTGTTTTCCTTGATTCATAAAATTTCAAGTTCTGTTCCCATTGCACAGTATCATCAATGTTATAAAAAGTCACATTGTCCTCATGAGTGGGTTCAGGGTCAAAGTCCTGGCCCGTGTGCAGCCTTTATCCGCCTCGATCAGCCCGTGCATGAATCCCTCCACTGGCTGTGTTTTTGGCTGCTGCACCCCATCACTCTCTGTTAACAGCTTTCCCACACCGTTAATTCTGGATGCCATTTGCAATAGCGTCAGTGGACTGTCTTATCTTCTGTGGCGCAAGTCAGGCTTGTCCAGTAGCAGCTCTCCTTTCAAGTTTACCATAACTGCACCTCTGTGAAAAACAAATTAAGCGGGATAGATTTCCCTTCCTGCTGTCTCCACAATGTTGGGCTGCTTACCTTTTGCAATTCTGCCCACACTGCCTTGTTGTGGTGCCCTTGTTTATACTGTACAGTATTATGCCTCGTATACATATGCATGCGAGCGGTAATGAGCACTATAGATGTGCATTGTATCAGTTTTAGTCTCAAAACACCCAGACATGCACATGACCTTGTAGTGCAGCTGAGGCAAAGAAATATTGAACCTAAATTTGTTGAATATATATATTTGTGCTACCTAATGCGGCATAAAGTGAGCCTGTATTGGTAAGCTGCTTGGTACTCTCCTTTTATTCATCTAACCGTGATTTCCCTCCTGGTATTTGTTTGACTGGCACCGTCGTCACTATCAGAGGGCACAGCCTGCGAAAGTCCAATAACTAAATTGCTGATGGGTATCAAGGGGGATCTGCAGTTTCCCCTTCCTTTGTCTTTATTTGCTCCCACTGCCTTTTTTATCTTCCTATTTTGCTTCCTAACTGTGCTAACAACCTAACAGCACCTCTGTCTGTCTGTGTGTCAGAAAGTCTCTAAGTGGCCAGGAGGAGACAATCCCTTTGGGCTCCTCTTAAGCATTAAAAGGAGCTGGCTAGTATGTCAGTACTTATGTTAGGACTTCACAGTTTCTCTATTAATTAGCTGGGGTCAGTAAAGCACAAAAGGAATGGTGGTATTTTCTCTTCAGCCTCTGTCACATTGTTACTGGTAGACATCTCTTATTTTATACCCTCCAACTCTCTAATGTATTTCCCCTTTCTGTCACTCCTTTCTTTCTCTTTTTTTTTTACTTGTCTTGCAGGGCTCCAATGGCTTCCCTGGATTCTCCGGAGCGAATGGCGAGAAGGGGGCAAGGGTGAGCCAAAAAAATCATTATTCTCTGTCTTATTAAAGGCATGTACACTTGGTCACTGGGGGGCTTCCTGTGTAGAAGATGGATTCAGTGTAGATGGTGTAGAATACTGAAACACAGGATGGTCAGTGTGTCTTGGTGGTTCGTGTCTGACTGAGAAAGGTTGCTAAAATAATTTGTCAGTGCTTTATATCATTTACTGTACTGTGATTGTACACAGTATACGTCAAGTCAAGTACATTTTTTTTATATAGCCCAATACCACAATGACAAATTTGCCTTAAGGGGCTTTATAGCAACAGACAGACAGAAAGATATGTTGTGCGTACAGTTTAGGTATCAACTATGTCAACATTAAAGTTAATGGATGTTAATGAATCTCTAAAATGTCCCTTTGGATGTAGAATGTGTACATCACCGTTTTTATAACCCAACTGTGTACAAACTGCACTACAAAGTATGTAAACACCCAATCATGTGATTGTTGAACTTCTTATTCGAAAAAATGGAGCCTGGCTGCAGAGATTTTCTTCCATTCAGCCACAAGAGCATTAGTGAGGTCGGCCACTGATGTTAGGCGATAACGCCTGTTCATCCCAGAGGTATTGGATGGGCTTGAGGTCAGGGCTCTGTGCAGGACAGTCAAGTTCTCTGACATCAAACTCTGAAAACCATCTCAACAGGAAAGGACTATCCCCAAACGTTTACGACGAAGCTTGAAGCACGCTATTGCCTGAAATATCAGCATTAAGATTTCCCTTGATTATGATTAAGGAGCTGAGCCCAAATCATGTACATACAAAAAATACAAAAAGTGAGAGAACAAGGGTGTCCACATTCTTTTCTTTCGAGGGAGGAGTGGCAACTGTATTCAGCTGTGTAACCGCAGAGTGGTCCAGTTGAAAAGGGTTACAGATGGAGGGTTGTAGAATGGTGGAGAGGGTTATTATTGACCAGACAAGCTCGTCTTTGCTCTCAGACAGACACTGAGAGGGAGACACCCCTGGCCCCGACGTGCTAGAACTGACAGGTAGCTCAAGCTGTCAAGTGCCTGTGGGCAACCACTTACTGCAGCAATTTGATTATTTATTTTTGTCCAGAGGTGCTCAGATGGTTCTGTTTCGTCCCTCACTCAAACCCCCTCAGCAATTATGTCTGTCTGATGTTTGAGTGTATTTGTTATTATATAAATGCTTTACCTTAAACTTCGAAAAAGAGATGAAAAAGTACTTACATTGGCTGATGGTACAAGGAATGATATTGTACTAAATCACAGCTTTTGTTTTTCTTTCTCAGGGAATCGCCGGCAAAGCGGGCCCAAGAGGCCAACGTGGCCCAACGGTAGGCATTTCAATCGTCTGCCAACTCTGCCACGAGCCCTCCACATAAATGATTTATTGTTTTCCAATGAAAACCTCTGCCTTTGTGAAGTTGTGTACGGGATTTACTTTCTTGTCTCTTGAAGAGGATATGCAGTGGGTGGGGAATCATAGATGTGGGCAGAGAAGGCACTAGACATTGATTATTTGCCATTTATACAATTGCTTTCTGTGTTTTTGTTTTCATTGTTTTGTTATGTTCCCTATTATCGAACAAAATACTGGAAATGCTTTTTTTTTTTCCTCTTACCATTTCTGTATTGTTTTATATACTGTGTATATAGGGTCCACGTGGTGGGCGTGGTGCTAGAGGACCAACAGGAAAGCCAGGTGCAAAGGTGAGAGTGAGGGCCATTTTAGAATTCATAATGAAGGGGCCAATGATAATGAATATGTCTGCATGCTTAATATCTATAATATATCTCCATAATATCTATAGAAAAAGTACATTAAAGTGAACGGAACATGAACAAAATCAGTGGTTCAAATGTAACATTTACCTGCTATGTAAAAAAATAAAATAAAATATGGCAATGATGTCACATAGTGTTCAACATATTACACACAGTTTTGGTTCAGTCTGTCTGTTGTAAATCACATATGAAATGCAGGAAATAAAAATAATATATCAGTCATTTAACATAATTCTCAATCGTCTCGATCAAACATATGTAGAAATATAAATGTGAAAGTGCAAACAGGCTTGTTATATACCCTCAGAGTCAGTGCTTTGCATATATTTTATTCACACTTCATATATTGACAGTTTTGACAAAGTTGTCAACGTCTCTCTGCCTTTTCTTTCTCCTCAGGGCACCTCAGGCAATGATGGACCTCCTGGCCCGCCAGGAGAGAGGGTTAGTCTCAGATATATTTTGATCTGTGGCTCTTGAAAGTTTGAAGGTTTTGTGCGCTGAGTTAGTAACAGCAAAAGTACATCAGGTATATTGTGCTTGAATCGTAACTCAACTTTAACAATAAACAATTATAAATGTATGTTCTGTGTACTTTACTCTACATCAAGCTGAAACTGCTGAAATATTCCAAAAATTTCTAATAAAAATGTGGCTAAATATTTTCCCAGCAATCGTAGTAAGAAAGCTGGATTTAAAAGTTGTGTTGTGTTTCTTATCCAATCTTCTCTCTGCTCACTCTTTTCATTTTCTTTTCATTTAAGGGACCTCAAGGACCACAGGGACCCGTCGGTTTCCCCGGACCTAAAGGACCCAATGTAAGTAGCTGCTGTCAAACTGTCTGGTTGTAAGCATCGTCCACAACAAGTCCATGTTGACACATTTCATAAAAGCTTTTTAAATATTAATACACACATACGACCTGTTGTCTTGATTTTTCTGAACTGTCTACCTGTTCAACCCCAGGGCCCACCAGGGAAAGATGGGCTGCCCGGTCATCCCGGACAGAGGGGGGAGACGGTGAGTGGGCAGTTTCGTCCATGAATGGATTGTGTTGTGCCACTTGATCCTGAACATGATGCATCAGCACCTACTCACTCCCTACTCAGTCTCTCAGATATACAAAAAAATACAGGAAGGAACAGGATAACTGAGATAGCATACAAATGAACAGAAAATGGAATATGGGAACTGCAATATAGCTGAGCTGATCTAGTGCACTTATGCACTTATTTCAACCAAGATTATTGATCTGATTGCTGATCACGACACCACCAGTCATGAGGGCCTTTGATGATATCCACTCTCCATATACACAGTTCAGTACTATCTAATTAGTTTTAGATGCCATAGTAGTAGATATAGTAACATTCTTTATGCAAAACTGTTTTAATTAAGTATCCAAAACTTACCACATACTGAGAGCAAGCAATTTTCATATTTTGTTGTACATGAACTTTATTTCAATGACAGTAAAGTTGGAGTGAATTGCACTGAGTTACGTAATGCGCCACACGTTCAGTGTGTTTTTATAACAACTTGTTTACTGCAAAGATTTCCACACAAACAAGATTTGTTTATATTATTCATCTCTAAAATGAAATATTAGCCAATAGGTTGAGAATACTGTGCAGTACAAATCAACCTGTTTGTTCATGAGGTAAATGCTTTGTAACTGTCTGGAGTCAAGTGTCATTTTCTTGATGCCAATGCAATGATCTACCTGTCTGAACAGAGATGGAAAGTAACTAAGTACATTTACTACATATAATATTAATATAATAATATACTTTTAATACATTTTGCTGATAATACGTACTTACTTAAGTACATTTTTGCAGGACTTGTAATGAAATGCATTTTGATACATAGCTCATACTGATATTCTGTTTGGCTCAGACACTTCACATACTTTGTAGCACACAATAGACAGTGCATTACTATATAACCCTATGTGTGTACGGTCAACATTATCTCTGTTATCCCCTTCAGGGCTTCCAAGGAAAGACAGGACCACCGGGACCTGGAGGGGTGGTTGGACCACAGGTAGATAATACAGCAACGTACACCGCTACAGTTAGATTTCACCTCCTCACTTATGCTGTGTCTGTTGTTGGAGTATAATGAGTCACTGAAATTCAAGTATGTACCTGTAACAACAGCTGAATCCTGAAAAACAATGCCCATTTGCACAGAATGTAATCAAGATGCATCAAATTGTTTTGAAAATAATTTTGGATGCCTTCAGTGCGATCTCTTGTCTTTCAAAAGTAATGAGGCGTGGGCTAAAAATAAATTATTCCATCTCATTAAGACTTCCATTTACAATAGAAAAAAAGTTTGGCAAATTTGGCAGAAAAAAAGTATGATTTGTTTGTTTGTATCATCAAATGTGAAATATCCTAAAAACATATATACTACTTCTGTGTCAATATAATTTCTCTTATAGGACACAGGTGAGGACACTTTTTTTTATAGCACATTGAACTTAATATGTCTCCGTTGTCTCTGTCAGGGCCCAACTGGAGAGACAGGACCCAGTGGAGAGCGAGGACACCCAGGCTCTCCTGGTCCACCTGGTGAGCAAGGTCTACCTGGAGCTGCTGGGAAAGAGGGTGGAAAGGTAAATGAGCATGTAGTGTGTGTGTGTTTTGTTTTTTTTTTAATTCATTTTCCTCTTTATTCCTACACTTGAACTACCCATTGTATTTTATTCTAATATTAGTTATTGGGAGAACAAAGCATAATAAAGATTTGAGTTTGAGCCAAATTTGCACCCAATTATCTTGTAGTTGAAATCAAACTGCAATAACATCTGAAGTCATACCAGGTTCTTCAGCAGTGTATTTATTTTTATTGCAATTTAATCTTTGTCATTGTTCTTTTAACAACTCACACCAGAATAGGAACTTTATTGAAAAACTCTTTTTTTAAGACTTTTTAAGACCATTTATTTCCACCTTAACAAAACTGCACTCTTACCGATTAAAAATAAATGGGTTCAAAAGATTAAAAATTGAACAAAGGTCTGAAATAATAGTATGATAGTTTTCAGGGAAATTGAGGTACAGTGGTAAAACAATTAAAAAATAGATGTGGTGCCTTTGTTTAATATCTGCTGTATTCTAGTCTTCATTATTTCTTTCGTGGTTGTTAAAATTTGGCACATCTCCTCTTCACTTAATCACTTGCTGTTGTTACCACATTAACAATAATTTCAGCTTTTATCAAGCAGATCGATCACTTTAATTGTTTGTCTCTGACTTTCTTCCTCTGCCATTCTCACAGATGCAGCTCGGCTCATTTTCACCTAAAGCAATTCTGTATTTAATGATTACCTGACGGCATATCAGATGTCAGTTAAGTGGATTTTATTTGTTCTCCCTCTGTAGGGTGATCCAGGTCCTCAGGGTCCTGGTGGCAAGGCAGGACCTTCCGGCCTGAGGGGCTTCCAGGGGGCTAGAGGTCTTCCAGGGGCCATGGTAACACACAGACCACCCACACAGTAACACACTCATGCAAACATACACATGTGAACATAAGAAGTGTGTCATCCCACATCCTGAGCACACACCCAGTTGAATTGAGCTCCAAACCCCAATTACTAGGCTAACTACCTGCTGTTAAACCAAATGTCAGGCTTGGCAGTGGACCTGACTGAGAGGTGCAGCACTGGCTAACATAGAAGTAATGGAGAGGACTGAGCCAGACTCAATATTGACATGTTTTATCATCATTAATCTCAGCAAGGTTGAAGTAGGTTGTATTCTGTGGTCAATGTGGCTTTGGCAAAGCATTTTAACTAGCAAAATGTCTGAGTAATTAGCTGTAGTCTGTGCATTTTAGAGGCATTTTAGAGCACTTTTATACCTGCTCTAGTTACAGATGATTTTCTTTAAGGAATCCCTATTTTGTTTTTGTTTGGAGGATGAGTCAAAGCCCTCTGATTATGATTAAAACCCACGACTATGTGAGTGCATCATATGCACTCTAGCCTGCTGAGTAGCCCGAATTAATTCTCAAAAGAAGTAGGTGTGGGTGAGAAAAAGTTCAAGGTGAAAGTGGATGGCTGTTAGAGGCTGACTGAAGATCATCTTGAGGGACTGAGGCTGAAGCTCATTTCAAGGCTGACCATTAAGAGAGCACACGACAGCACTGCCCAGACTTATTACCACCGTTATGTTTGTCCCATGTGTGCAGGGAGATGGCTTTCTCTTCATAACGGCAGCACACACACACGCACAGTACACGAGCAAATACAGCCTCCCACTCCACTTAAAGTGATCCCATCCAATCACACACAGACACATACAAACATGAGCGTGTACGCACCTGTTGTATGAGCAAGAACCTACAGTTCATCTGATTCTGTTTGCAGAGAGAGTTCCAGGTACAAACACACACAGTTTATTTTTCTCTTTTGGAAAGACATAGAGAGACACACACACACACACACACACACCCACCCTTCATCCCATCTCTTCGTCTTGAGGAAAGCCACAGTAGCAATATACGAGCCAATAAATAACTTTTTGTGTGTCCGGCAGCCTTCTAATGCATCGAGGTGAAATGCGGAAGCCGGGGAGCTGGAGAGAGCCAGCTTGGCAGCGTCTGCACCCCCTGGCTCTGTCGGAGCCTGTAAATTAGTTATTATAATGAAAGTCTTTACTGCCTCTGGTGAACTGTGTTTTCCATATGCAATCTCAGCCTCCTGGTGTTGTGATTCAGCAGCACGGGCATTGCCATTCAAGGGCCGGCATCTCGAGGAGATGACAGGGGTCCAGAGATAGATGGACTTTACTTGAACTTACGGGCCACCGCAGACCGCAACCTTGCCATCCCTGTGCTTTGTCATTTCCTAAAAACGCCTACAGATTAGGCTATATCTTAATTTATTAAGTAAGCACCAGTTTTTATGGTGGAGTTGAACTGAGCCTAAGTAAATGTTTTGAAATCTTGGGAGTATTTCTGTGCAGTGTCACTAAATTATTATTATTTTAATATTAATTTTCTGAGTGATTTTATACAAATCCATCTAATTAACTCCCACCTGCCGAGCTCATTAACAGAATGCCTGATTGCTTAAAGGGTTGGTCCCCCCCCCCCCCAAACAATTACTTCCTCACTCACCCAGTGTTATCTAACCATGAAGATAGTTTTGGTTTTATGTGCTCAGGTTTCAAGATGTACGTCTCTGATATTTCTATCACCACCTCAATGCAATGGATGTAAATTGAATTTTGTTTGTGGAGCTCAAAACTCAGCAGCAACATCAAGAGTTTTCATATGGACTATTTCTTTGGTAGAAAGTAATTCTAAAGAAATCTGTGCTGTTGGATATTTTAAATGTACCTTTTCATCACTATGGGCACCATGAACAAAATCCCATTAACCTCAGTTTTAGTGGGGTGACAGATATCTTCTAGGCTAATATTGCTAAACATAGTCAAATAAAACCAAAGTTATCTGCAAGGCTATGTACCAGTAGAAGTACCTGAGAAAATATGTTTTTTTGTGTTTTAGGTGAACTGACCCTTTAATGACCTGCTGCCTCAGTAAATTGGGAGCTAATAACACGGCGAGATTCAGATTCAAAGAAAGCACATTGCATATTTGGCCTTTGCTTTCATGTACTTAAATCTGGAGGGTATACTGTAGAGTTTAGAAAACTTTTCTTAAGAGTTAAAACAAGAAAGTGGATCTAACTTTTATCAACTTTCATTATATCTTTTGGTAATGATAACTTCATCACTAATATACAAAAAGAGATACTACTAAAAAGATTTCCTCCGCTTTTAACACTGTATAAAGATCACAAATACACATGCACATACACAGGTATTAGACACATATCTACACATGCACACACGCGTGCACACACACACAAACACGGTAACATTTAAAGGCCCATTTGACAGCTGTGATTACTGTTCTTTGGATGGCATTGAGCGACGGCCCGCAGTGAATGAGATCTAACCCTCTCCTGTCCTCTGCTTTCAGGGTCCAGCTGGCTTAAAGGGAGGAGAAGGGCCTCAGGGTCCCCCTGGCCCCATTGTAAGTAGTCCGTTACTATGGTTACCTCATCTCTCCTGCCACAGAGATTGCAGTAAAAAGTGACTTGTGCTTTTGGAGAATGGAGTTGCACATGCTGAGCGTGGCTCCGTTCTCCGGTCATTCAGCAGCATTCAGTCAATGTAAAGTGTAGCGTGGAGGGTGGCAGTGTGGGGCGGGGCAGTAGGGTTGAAATCAATACTACAATAGTTAAAAAGATATTTTTCAATATGAGTATACATTGCAATATTAATTGTCATTTTTCAATGTGTTTACTTTGTTTACTTAGTTGGTTACATTGAACACTTTCCCCCCTGTTTCTTTTGTCATAACATGGATAGCACCCATGTAAGATACACAATATATCTATGATCACGCAATCAGTCATTTATCTAACTGGGAATCACCTCTCATACCAACGTTTATTGTGTTTTTGTTTTCCTATTATATTGCCTAGGAGAAGATAAACATGTCAGTTTTACAAAGATGATTTTTTAGCAGTTTAAAATAAGAGGCTTGTGAATTTGTGCACTACAGTTTAATAAAAGCAATTTGCTGCTTGATTTATGGTGTTTTTAGAACTGCTAATTCTTAGGTATGAAATAAACAACAACATCACTTTGAAGCATGGCCTAATCATTGCTTCACTGCCTAATTGAACAACAACTTGTTTCATCCCACTAACTTGATTGGTCGGAGATGCTTTCCTCTTGCATTTAGTAGTTACTATAGCAACTGTTGTGGCACAGATGGAAGAAGTTTGTGTCTCGCTTTCGCCTTTTCTATGTTTGTATGACTACAACCTTTAGAGAAACTTATTAATCACACATAATACCCTTATGATGTTTTTCTCTGTGATTATGGGTACTTATTTTGCATCTTCTGCACCACTGATCACCGATTCACCCTTAATAACCGTGAAGACGTCCTCTTAGATATTGTGGCTGTATTTATATACTGTGCTGTGTTGAATCTGACTTGCTCCCACATAGTTCAGGACCCTGAAAAGGAGCGGGAGTGGCAGTGTAATCCATAAATAAGTGGGGCACTTTTTTCCTGCCTTTGTCTCTGAGCCCCTCAGTTAGCGATATATGCAATGAAAAGCCTCGGGAGCTCCGGTGGTGAATCTGTACAGAAAGCTGACTGACAGGCAGCTTTGAACTGTCTGACATTTTGTTCAAGCGTTAAACGCAGGCTCCCGATAATTGCCCCTGCTCACCAGCGACAGAGCAACACCAGATTAGATGACAGCGGATATGCAGAGCACGGATGAAAAGATGATGAAAGCGCGAAGAGGGGTGTTCTCTGAATGAGTGAAACCATTTCCACTGCGAAATGAGATCGTTTTCTTAAATTGGCTTGAAAATGAGCCATTGGCTGAAAACATGTGATAGACTGTTTTGGTAGTGTTGGAAAAACTCCCTGAAAAAGAGGCCGGTGTGCAATGCCCACGCACACAAGAGATCTGATATTTTCCTCCATCGATTTCCTGCCGGAGATTGAGCTGCTGTTGTGCTATGGGAAAGACTGTGTGTGTGTGTGTGTGTGTTTGAAACAGACAAACCAAGAAACAGCATAGAAAAAATCAAAAGAAAAGAAAGGATGAATGCGACAAGTTGAGTCACAAACTTTGGTTGTGTGTCTGCATGTTTTTGTGTCGCAGTTTTGATTTCTAGCCAGAGAATCACATGTGTGGGAGAAAAACATGGCTGAAATAAGAGGAACGGAAGCAAAAAGAAAGAATGTGAAGTTATGTGAGTCAAAGAAACTTGTGTGTGTGTGTGTGTGTGTGTGTGTGTGTGTGTGTGTGTGTGTGTGTGTGTGTGTGTGACTGTATGTGCAGGTTGGCAGGCTGGGGATGACAGTTTGGAGCTGTGCGTGTGTGTGTGTCACCGGCAATGTCTGTCATGAAATGGGCCAGGCATATGAGTGCCAGGTGGCAGCTCACATCAGCAGCTGAATCAGTGTGTGTGTGTGTGTGTGTGTGTGTGTGTGTGTGTGTGTGTGTGTGTGTGTGTGTGTGTGTGTGTGTGCGCGTCAGGGTGAATCTTTGGCTTGTGTACATGCGCATGTTTTATTTGAAAGCAGCCTGAGACCTTCCCTGGGTAGGAGGATCAGACGTAATGATCTGCTGATCAAAGATGTAGTCACAGTTTATGTGATTTGGGCCGCAGTGATGAGCACCCGCCTGGGAGTAGTGAAGAGCAGGGTTTAATAAGACACGCTGACATGGGACCGTCAGACCTTCCATAAGGCCTTGGCAGAGGAAAGCAGCTGAATTCATCAGCACGGCTCTCATCCTAGTGAAGCTTTGAGGCTGACAGCAGGGTCAATATACTTTTATTACTGTTCTTACATAGGATTTTATTAAAGTTCATTCATAGGTGATGTTGTTATTGTTGTTACAGCTCCTTATAGCAGTCAAGTAAAAATAACAATCAAATAAGAAGGTTAAATTATACATATTCTAATGTGTCGTTGTGTAGAGGGAAACATTTTGGTTATGTGGGCACATAAAAGAAGTCTCTTTTTTAAAATCTGGGTATTGTTCTGTGAAAATTTAAAAAAACAGTGACGCTTATTTGTTCAAATATATTTAGGAAACTAAGTCAGAGTTTTCACGTTTCAATTTAAACCTAGCACACTTTCTGTGGCATTTCTGCAGGACATTGACTTCTCTAGTTAGCTACCACATAATGCAGCAATGACTGACGGGTCTTTGTTCTATGGTGACAGGGCTCTCCTGGAGAGAGAGGTGCTGCCGGCCCTGGAGGTCCCATTGGTCTGACAGGACGCAATGGCCCCCAAGGACCACCCGGCCCTGCTGGAGAAAAGGGCGGCCCTGTGAGTATTTCTGTCTAACTCTCACTCAGTCAAACTCTGCTTTAAGCCTCTATAGACTGCACAGTCTGAGGAGAATGTTGGCTTGACTGCTGGCAATGTGACACTTTTCAATGTGATGAATGTTGTGTTTAGGGGGAGAAAGGTCCCATGGGTCCTGCTGGCCGTGACGGCATTCAAGGTCCTGTTGGTCTTCCCGGTCCGGCTGGTCCTCAGGGTCCCCCTGGAGAGGACGGTGACAAGGTGGAGTAAAGATGTGACGCACTGGAATACTAGTAACCCCTGATTTAAATATCAACCTCAGAGAATTAGTTAAGTTTAAAACAAAAACACATACTGCACGCGGGGAAAGATAAAACAGATGGAGACATCCTCAGAGTTCTTCTTCAACATCTGTAACCATCAGCTCGTTCATAATGAGATCTGAACAATCTCGTTCAACTACAAAGTTTTCTGGAACACAAAAAAACATCAAAGAATACAACACATGTCTGCAACTGTCAGTATCCTCACAAGTTGTCCAGAAATGTGTGGCAGTTACATGCTCTTCTTGGCATGTCTTCTTACTTTGTGTCTTTGGTATTTTTATACTTCTGTTGTTGTTATTTCACATAAGCCTCTGCACTGTTGCCACATTAAACATGTATTCCAATGTCAAAACATGCATGTCTTAATATACAGTGTACATATTCAGAAAATACAACGTTTAACACACACACTGCACATAAACAAATGCTTGTTTGGCCTCAAGCCTACAATGACAGAAAATATGATCAAATTGTTGCATTCAGTAAACAAAATAAGCACATACTGAAAGCATTAAAACATTTCTGAACACAAACAGATAAACAAAAAGAAACAAATCCCACATCCACAGCGGATACACTGAACCACAGATCTGCATCTTTGAATTTGTAACCATCATGCCTCTCCGATCCAAGTCACGTCTTCTATCACACCATTTTGTCAATCATAGAGCCAATGGGGTTAGACAGGGAGCCAATCAATTAATCGCAAACACTCGCCCAGGGTCTGTGTGGGCCAATCAAATTAGAATCTCTTGCGAAATATTTACTGCCCGATCGTGGTAAAGGTGACACTTTAAGATATTAGACTTTGACTAAACATGGGAGGCAAGTTTAGCCTTTTAAGATGGAGAGGAGAGATGTGAGCTCTGCTGTTTGTATTGCACCGCAGGGAGAAGTTGGCGGACCTGGACAGAAGGGAAGCAAAGGAGACAAGGGTGAACTTGTGAGTCTCTTTTTTGTTTTTCTCTCTCTATTACTTTTTATATAATTCCTTTTATGTAAGGCATTGAGTTTTGAATGATAATCCGTGCTAATTGAGTAAAGAACACTAATCTTAGCTACTGAATTCTCTGAGCTGAATAAATCAAAGAGCACTTGGTTACTTGGCAATGACTCATCTTAGGTTATCTTGCACCAAACAGTCTGCAGCATAAAAAAATAAGTGCTGCTATGTTTCCTAAATGGTTACTTAGTGTCCAATGAAAATACCAGTGTGCTCTGTCCTCGTCTTAAACATTTGTGTTTTTCAATTGACTTTGGTTTTAGTCATCAGAAGCATCTCTTAAAATAAATGTAATATGTTCCTATATTTTCCTCCTTCAGGTAGACGGTCTATATGAGGATGAACAGCTTTAGCATGCACTTGTTTACTTTAACTTCCATTGTTCTCTAGTGTAAATGAAAACAGCAGGTCTGTCTTGTGTATACCAATAGTCAGACTGCAATTACCAGGGCAAGAACTAATGGAGATCCCAATAAACAATAAACAATATCTCATTGTTCCTTGTGTTTTTAGGGTCCACCAGGCCCAAGCGGTCTTCAGGGTGTGGTCGGAGCGCCTGGTCCAGCTGTGAGTATCGCTTTTCCCCTGTGAAATATAATTATGCACTCTCAGTTCACATTTATCAATGGATGCCATATTCAGGAATAAAACATGAAATGAAAAGAGAGCAGCAAATGATGCATGCACACCACTATTTACTCCAAATATAATTTTCCCTTTTCCAACCTTTATTTGGAAGATATTGAATTTTTAAAATTCCTTCGTTTCCAACATTTCAGATGCCTTAAAAGTGTAAGTGCTGTTCTCCTAATGGTACCCCCTGCTTACCATGGTGGGTTCTGGGTCAGAAAAACAAAATGGCAAATCAAGTTTGAAATATTTACTCCAGTTCAAGGCATGAAGACAGTGACGCTGATGAATTAAAACAGAAATTGGAATTGGACCAAAAGCCTGTGGGCAGAGCTTATTAACTAGTTGTCTTCGGCCATGTAGTGTTATCACAAAGTGACAGAATCATATCTGGTATTGCAGCACTAGACCCTGTTATTTGGTGGTTTCCAACCATTTTCCATCAAGTGCAATGTGTACTTAAGCAGGTTTTTATTTTTAGTTTACCGTTTCTGGCTGATGGTGTGATAATCAGTTAAATGAGCTGTTACAGTGTTTACACACAGTTGGAGACCCCTGATATAACAAGGTAGCCTGATTTAAAAAACAATGTTTTATTCCCTGGATGGGCCGAAATTAAGTGCTTCTTCCAGCCAGGCCAGGGATACATTATGCACGCAGTATTACTTTTTACTCTAGCCTCTGCTGTCCAAAAACCTTTGGCTGCAGTCCCCATTCATTTAAGAATCCCCATCCTTTTATCATTGTAATGTTACACAAATTTCATTTTAATCACGACTTTTACTTGAGGCCACATATTAATATCAGGATACCCCACAAAGAGTTTTGTCATCATGGTTGTTAACAGCGTGTCCTTTAGCAGTTACAAATTTGGAATTAGTATTGCTTTGCGATTCTTACAATACGATTAAACTTGTGACCTTCCAGTTACAAAACAATCTCACAAACCACCATGGCACACGTAGCTGCCAATCATTTCCATGTATTACCTTATGTGGCACCAGGTTTAGCTGCCTTGTATGCTGCAGAATATCCTCTACTCATCCATCTCATTAACACAACAGGAGCAGTCCTGTTTCTACAATAGCTGACGGCCTGAGGGCAACTAACAGCTCATTGCTGTAAATTATCAGGCCTTAACAACCATTCTAGCAAAAATTCAGCATCTGCAGGGCTCTGTGGGGGCTACAATAGACCTGGTGAGATGGATTGCCGCGGGCAGGTAGTGCACCCAAGCTGAATAACAAATTATTTAATAGTTGTTTGTCCTGGTGAGTCAGTCTGCTCATGTGTATTCATATCTTCATAACTGAGACCTGACTCGTGCTGCGTAGTTACATTGTCTGCCCTCTTTTTATTATTGCAAGTCCTAATGCTGTTATCAATTTTGACTAAACAATCTACCCCACCTCTCAATCCAGGAAAAAATGTTGGTGTTCGTAGGGAAAAAGAAATGATTCAATTTCCTTTTCAGCTAAGGCTTAACGAGGTTTACAACAGCACAGTCGCCAGCATTGTCTTCAAGATAAAACTAAGGTCAAGCAGTTGGAATGAAACACTCTTTGTCAGGGCACTATTGATCTTCATCAGGATGTGGTAAACATCCTTTTTTACAAATAAAGTGTGTTTTATGATTTAGCCTCATCTAAGAAAGAAAACACCATTTTTGTGATGTAAAACTTAGTTTCTAACATAAGATGAGACAAACAAAAATCCTAAAATAGCCTCTTAGATTTGTTTTAGGGGCAATCGTCACATATATTAAGTTAGATGCACTTCAGGTGAGACATAAATTACACCTACCTCAGCATGTGTGTGGTGACCCCAGGCCTAAGCATCTCTTATACCCACAGGTACGATACACTCGGCACTACACTTCCAATTTCAGATAGACCCATGCCAAAGTTATTACAGAGTCTTGAAAAATTAAACATTCACAGTTGGCAGGTTTTATTACACGTAATACATTGACTTGTCATGATTAAGAAAGCTAAGAAGGCATTTTTCTAATTATAACGTCAGCGTGTGTTGAATGCACATATTTTTGCAGGTCTTTTGCAGCCAGTTTTTCAGAATGTGATTTGTCAGTTCTGGAGAATATACTTTTACTGCAAAGGAAAAGACTAGTGCCTCCTTGTGGCAGGTTGATCTGCTGGACATCGGCTCAGGGATACGTAGGATTTACGTAGAAGTTTCTGTTCGAATCATCTGGATGGCCGGAGTCCTTTCATTAACAAAATATTTGGCATTATTTAACTATTTTAACTTCTAATGATGAATTATAATGTAACTGTAATTTAATTTTTAAAACCCATTCCCACCCATTGCCAAATACTTGACATTCTCCACTGTTGGAACATTTCACTAACTAAGAGACGCAAGCCAAACAAACCACGCTTCACATTTTGGCCATGATAACTGTTTTAGGTTTGTAAAGCAGCATTTAAATTCAAACACTCTACCACCACACACATCTCTGATTCCCATCTCCCTGAGGAACTAGCTGTGACTTTTTTTTTTTGTTTAAAGTCTGTCTAAACTTTAGTCCACCTTGTCTCAGACTCTTCAGTTCAAAGCTGTACTCACGCTACCTGTAATCACCTAACATTTCTTTCTAAACTGTTCTGCATTCAGTACCAGCGCCTGAGGCTGCCTACATGTCCCGGGGCTCAGTGAGAGCTCCACGAGCACTTTCAAGTGCTGACATGCGTTTGAACTGAAAACTCCCAGTTTGTCAGCACTTCACTCCTTCCCTGTAGTCTGCCCTTTCTATCCTCTGTAGCCCTGTGCACCACTGACTTCACAGATGAAGTCAGCATCTTTCACATACCCTCTTTACCATAACCCTGTGGCTATACTATACTGTATGCTGCATTCCCTGATGAGGAGCTTTGGTAACCTGGCTGCTGTTTCCCAGCAGCACAGTGGATCAGTGGCTCGAACTGTTGCCTCACCCTTGTACTGTTTTGTTTAGAGTTTGCATTTCACTCAAAATACTGTGATAGACTGTGTGTGACTGAGATAGACTGTTGACCTGCCCAGGGTGCATGCTGGGAAAAGCTCCAGCCCCCTCATAACCCTGAGCGAGAATATGTGGGTGTAGAGAATTGATGGATGGGTGATATTGCCATAAAATGACCTTCAGAAAAGGCATTTAAGGTAACTGTCCGTCCTAATCTGTGTTTGAATATGGGCATCGACCCACCCCCTGCCATGTGATCTTGGATGTACTCCATAACCTTGAAAAGGATTAAGAGAGCAAAGAAATCCCGTAAGAGAAATTCCACATAGACATGAGTGTTTGTGGACTTTAGCTCCGGCTAATGGGGATCAGAATAAAGATGTTTCGATGTAATGAACTTTGACCTCCCACAGGGCAGCGATGGTGAGTCTGGACCGAGAGGACAGCAGGGTATGTTTGGCCAGAAAGGAGACGAAGGACCCAGAGGATTCCCCGGTCTACCAGGACCCATCGGACTGCAGGTCTGTCTGCATCAAATCTGCATCTTTTCTATACACATGTTGATTCTCTTTCAATCATTCTCTGAACACATGACAACCAGATCACGTTGAACGCAGCCTAGTAGGTATGCACATCGTTCTTCCTCTGCCAAAGTCAACCGGAGCAGAAAGGGTTCCTCCCCACACCCCTGAAACCGACAACATTTCATCTCTCTTTACATCATTTACATTACATCAAAACAGTGCATAATTTATTAATGCAGCCTCGGCTCCTAATAACACTTTGTATTGCTCCTGGGCAAATAATGCTTTTTCCCCCCCTCAAGGACTTTCCTTCGCATAGACAGTGCTAAAGATCCATCACCATTGCTAACATTTTGCATTTGGCATTTTGCCGCAGTGTTAATGGTAGAGGGGAGACTGCTGTTGGTTTTCCACTCAGACTACATCATTATCATGCAGTAAACCGCTTCCCTGCAGTGCTCCCAGGCCCAAATAAGAGACCAGCTGCTGTATTTGATCAGATATTTGAATCAATGTATCTTTTGCAAATATGTCTCATAATAGACATATTACAATACACATACAGTATTAATTTCCTAGAGAATTTAGAGGGGCAGCAACTCTGAAGCAGTCGGGGTTTTGTTCAAGTTTTGATACCAGGAAGGACACATTTGCTTTGTCTGTCTAGCCACCAGTACACCCCGCCCACACAAACACAGATTATGCATATGAAAGCGGAGAAGAGTGATATTTGAGGGCTTTTATCAATAATTGACCCGCAGTTTTATTTTCCACTTAAACACACATTGATCTGTGGCTACTTATCTTGTTTTTAATGGTAGAAGTTCATTGATTTATAGAAAGTGTTTTTCTTGTAATCATGCACAGAGTACAGCAGCCATTTTCATATTTGCTATTAAAATGACACCATGTAACCTTTGAGAGAGGAGCATATTCTTCCTCTTGCAAAAGAAAAGTTGACACAATAACCAATAAAATGCAAATACGTTAGCAAACTTTAAGTAGACATTGCTGTGTAACTGACATTGCTGAGTCATTTAACTGACTGGATCACTCTTTTCTTCTTGTGCAACTGTTACACTATGTTTTAACATTTACTATTATCTCCTAACCGTCACTTGTGCAACAGTGTGAAAGAAGAGCAAAAGGGCAGAGCATCATTTAAGCCAATGAGCTAAAGTTGAAGAAACTTGCTTTGGTGGCAATGAATAAAGAAACGGACCATTTTAGAATATCTTAAAGTCAATTATCCAAGGACTCACTGAGGATGAAATTAGAGCGAAGCCCTGCTGGTCAATAGGGCCAGATAACGTTGTTATTAAGTGCAATTGGCTTTTAATTGGGCATAATGCACTCCATCTCCACTCTTTTAATTATGTTTGGCTAAGCTGCCCTTCAATAGATGGCAGCAGCCACTGCGAGCTCAGCTCTTCAATGCAATTATCTGTAGCATTAATTATTTTGACTATGGGGAATAAATGGTTTCGCTTTGAAAGGCTTCCATCATTCGGGGCTGTGTTTGCTGTGGAATATTGGACTCCTCGCTGAGCGGATGAGTTCTTGAGATTAAGAGGTTAAGATGTGGACGCAGAAGAGAGTAAATACCAGATTTGATTGCACCATAGTGTCCTTTATAGTTCAAGGCTGGTGTGAAAAATGGGGGGAAAATGCCAAATCCTAAAATAAAGTAAACATTTACTGATTTGCTCTGATATGTGCGCCAAAGAGCAGTTGTGTGTGTATTTAAGTTTGTGTATGTTCATTTTGTTCACAATACCTTACCTTATCTCCACCCTTCTAATCCTTCAGTAAGTATTGTATATTTCACAAAGAAGCCCAGCAAGTCCAGGATTGATCGAGAGCCCGTCACATCCGAAACATTATACATGAAATAAGTTGATGCTTTATTTATTTTTCCATTCTTACTACCCTCGTGCTTTATTACTGTGACGAAAGTCCCAGTCACAATCTGTTATAAATTAGCCTTCTCTGCCATCACAAAGGTACAGTAAATCAACAAAATGGGCTGAAACTACACGTATGTGACTCAATGATCGATATCCACGTCACTGTGATTTCATAGCAACTCATCATTACCGCTGCTTTCTGCCCACCTATTGATTATGCATGCTCCATCATCGGAGCTTAACTAACACAACAAATAATAAGCTACAATAGCAAGTGAGAGCAAGTTGCAGATACACCTTCCCAAGTTGTATTCAAACAGTTTTAGCTGAACATGATTGAATCCCAAAATAATAATAATGTGCACCGTCTGCGCTGTCCCCTTTGTTTCCACTTTCCTGTGGACATAGATGGATGGAGCTCAGACCCTGTAATTTACACAGGCTGATTATACCCAAGCATCCCATACCCTTTAATTACAATAGGTGTCCTTTTTTGACTAATTGTGTGTTTACCCTCATGGCTTCTGCTTGTATAAATGCATCCTCCATCACATTGCATCCTAAAGCCCACTACTGTATAACAATACACATCATCTGAAAGCACCTTTTAATGAGCAGCAAAAATGTATTTATGCTCCTGTTTTTTGTAATGCGCGGTGTTGTCTCAGGTGCTGCCTCCTCACACGACTTTTTTCTTTGTTCTGAAGAATATGTGTCTTCTTTGCAGGGTCTGCCCGGCCCTCCTGGTGAGAAGGGAGAGAATGGAGACGTCGGGCCAATGGTGAGTATAGCTCTTTCTGTGACTTTTCTCTGTTGCAGCGATTCATATTGTTTTCACGTACAACCCAGTGAGGTGGGAAATTGCGTTGATTGTTCTGAAGTTTTGGCTGGTGGCTGAGTTTGGCAACTCCACCAGCCACTTGACAGATGTTTTTGAAGTCTGTGGAGGATGCTTTCAGATGTACTACATTTCTGCTGGTTAAAACTGTATATGCTTGTTTCCCATGCAGTATGTTTTTTTTTATAATTTTTTTCAGTTCAGTAATAATAACAACAAGCAATATGGGTCTGACATGCCTATATTATTGGTGCATATTTATATGACACTATTAACAATTGTTTTACTATTTACTTTTTCATTATTCATAATATTATTTTTCTATTTAATTGCTATCTTAATTCTCGATGTCATCTGCACCAAAACAAAATCCTCATCCACATGTACTTGGTGAATAATATCTGATTATGATTCAGATTCTGATACCTGTTAAAGAAACATTGGCACTACTCTATACTGATCATTACTCCTATTGTTGCTGACAGGGTCCACCTGGTCCTCCTGGCCCCAGAGGTCCTCAGGGTCCCAGCGGAGCCAATGTAAGTTTGATAGTTTTTCCCTTTTTTGACAAGGCTTCAGTCATACTCACAACTTTAAAAATTCAAGTTTTGTTTAAAAAAAAAAAAATTCTGATATGATTCTTTGGATAATCTCAAACGGTCTCATCATTATGATTTATCCTCAGGGTGCACAAGGTCCTCCCGGTGGTATTGGTTCAATGGGAGGTGTTGGTGAGAAGGTAAGCACCAACATGGCCAGATCATTGTGGAAGCACTTTTAAGCTTCTTAAAATACTTCCTGCCTCAAAATAAGTAAATTCTTTGGAGTGTTTCTCCTTCTGCTCCTGAAAGACGCTGCCATTTTTTCTACCATGTAATGTATAAAAAGTAAAAGATACAAACCAAAAGCACTGAGCTGGCAACCAATACACACATTGGTCTGCTGATAACATTTGGATCATTTAATTGTGATTTAAGTGTGATAATCCACATTTTCACACATTAATCGGCATTTTCACTGTGATGTAACAGGGAGAAACCGGTGAAGCTGGAAACCCAGGATCACCTGGAGAGCCTGGTATCGGAGTAAGTACAGTATCACGTCTCATTTCAGACGGCATATGAAATTTTCAATAACAAGATAACTGACCATTTATACATGTGTAACAAGCACTTAAAATGCATGGCAAGTAGCACAACACACAATCCAGCAGTGTGCCGTTATGTACAATTCATCCCATGTGTACCTGTGACTTTTTAAACAATGAATATCTGTGAGTGAAGCTGATTAAGTTAGATTTATTATTTGACACTTCAGCTGTGGGGGATGTTCTACCTCTGAGTATTTTACCTCCATATTACTGTAGACTGATGTGTAGCAATGCTAGCAACCTGAGGGCTTTTCAGCAGATAATTAGCTCAGCTACATTGGGACACCACTGTTGGTGGTGTCATTAATTTAACCTCCTGTATGAGGCAAAAGTCAGAACATCCCAGGAGTTACTTTGTTTGACAAAAGCATTGCAATGGCATGGAGTTTTCACCGTAACATTTTTGTTTTTAATGTCTCCAAAATCGATGTCAAATGACAGGAAGTTCACTTTCGCATAACTCATTTAACAACAATATCATCACATGCATCACATCACATAATATGCACATCAGTTTCATAATGCAGCATACTGTTTGTGTTTGCCTGCAAAAAGTGCCTCTGCTTTTTATTTTCCAGTGTTATAAATCATGATAAAGTATCCACAGTAGGCATCCTGATCTTGGATATCTCAGATCAGCACAGTGCCATTGATCCAGGCTAAGCAGTAGACATTGGTTGTGTAGACCAGGGAGGCCTCACCTGAGATATGGGTATAGGCCAGTCACCCTCCTTCAGTCTGAGTCCATCAGGTTGTATTGATGTATCCGTCTGCTGCGGTGTATCTGTTTAAAGTGACAGATAGAGCCAGTGTTGCTCGTCACGTCGAGGTCAATTTCAAAGGTGCCACGCTGGCATCGACTAGAGAAGCGCTGTGCTCTAATGGGCCCACTAACGATTCTGGGATTGTAATTATGCTCTAACTGCTGCTTTGAGTCATAGCCAACACTTTAAGACATTGTTGCTGCTATTACTAGATGTGGTGTAATCATTTAATTTATCAAAATGTGACTTTAAAATGAGATTCTAGAGCAGATTATTGGAAGAAAGTATGCTTAAAACTTTCATTTTTTCAGCTCT
The DNA here is from genome assembly GCF_043641665.1 of Enoplosus armatus. Classification (NCBI taxonomy): domain Eukaryota; kingdom Metazoa; phylum Chordata; class Actinopteri; order Centrarchiformes; family Enoplosidae; genus Enoplosus; species Enoplosus armatus. The sequence goes on along the minus strand of NC_092193.1, from coordinate 6,697,991 downwards.
TACCATACTTTTGAGTTGCCAGTTGGAGTGACAGATTTGATAACACATATGTATTGTGCCTTATTTAGCACGTTATCGTCAAAGTGACATGGATGTTGTGATCGTCACGGTGACAAGCCTATGATGCATTTTTCCTCAGGGCCCAAGAGGAGAGACTGGTGAGAAGGGAGAAACTGGCCCACCCGGAGCTGCTGGACCCGCCGGTGGCCGCGGACCCCCTGGAGATGACGGTCCCAAGGGTAACCCTGTATGTCAGCTCCACTGTCACAAACACACACACACACACACACACACAGTCATGACATGCATTATTAAAGCTGTCAGGGACAGAATCACCGCGTCATATTTCTGAGCCGAGCTGTCTGCTGCCAGAGCTGTTGTTGACGCGATGTCAAATATCCGAGTCAAGCTCAGTCTTCTCAGTGTCTTGATCTCTCTGCAGGGTCCTGTCGGCTTCCCAGGAGACCCTGGTCCCCCTGGTGAGCCTGGTGCTGCTGTAAGTGTCACATTTATCCCTCAGTCAATCTTATGTTTATCTTTATCTTTATGTTTAGGATTATGTACCATTCAGTGAATATGTGTTGAATTAATTATTCTTGTGTCGCATTAACTATGAGTAAATACCAGTATTATGTGTATTTTGTTTAGGGTCTTGACGGTTTATCAGGTGACAAAGGAGATGATGGAGATGCCGGACAGCCTGTAAGTCTTACGTGATCTGAAAGTGTAAAAACCTGCCACCTAATCTAATCAATAATATCAGCTATTCATTCAGTAGTTTGAATTAGCAGCATTTTGTCTAGCAAATTAATTACGGGTTTTCTTCCAACATAACAAAATCTAGGGAATGTGTACAATAAGGGAAATTATGGAAATTAAACATTTATCAGTGCCATTTGAAATCATGTTGCAGTTTATAGTGAAGCAAATGTAGCAACAATGGCAAAATGAGTCTGAAAGAGATAAAAAAAAAAAAAAAAACCCTGTTGAGGTTACATATCTGTTCTGTGATAATGGATATCATATTTTTACAAAGGTAGAGACATCTCATTATGCAACAGAACTCGTCTGTTTTTGTGAAGTGGAGTTAAGTGTTCTCTCTACTCTAATTTAGGGCCCTCCAGGTCCATCTGGTGAGGCTGGAGTACCAGGACCTCCTGGCAAAAGGGTGAGTACATTTTCAAAATGACGCATGAGATGTTACTTCTGCTGAGCTTCACACCCACGGTAAGGTGATATACATTTATGATAGCATTATAATAATAAAATAAATAAATTATGCCCGTTAGTCACACTGAGCGTATAGAATAGGCAGTAATTGCAGATAGAATATTGAAATATTTTGAGTTTGACTTGCAGTAATGTGAAAGCAGTAGGACTGCTGCTGCTGCTGTCAGGAAATTAACTTCTCACTTTAATTTCTGGCACTCGATGCCCTTTCTGTCACATCAGACTTTAACTGATATTATTTCATTTCAACAGCGCAGCATTTTTTACGATCCCTTCCATTTACTGTAATAATGTTTTACAGTTAGCAATAAAGCATGCCATTAATGTACTGTGTGACAGGCTGGCACAATATGGCAAGAGAGAATAGAAACTTTGATATTTAAAGTGGATCCATTTCATGGTGTGTAGCAGAGATGATGCTCAATAAAGTCTATCCTCCAGAGCATCAGTATCAGCCATCTCTGTATATTAATGCAAACATTGTATACACTACATATACAATACAACTCTTGCATGTCATAAACATATACTGTATATCCACTACATTTCAGGAGGACATATTGCACTTTTTACTCCATACACTTATTTGACAGCTATAGTTACGAGTTGCTTTTCAGATTAAGATTTTACATAAAAACGAAACAGTATAGCTCATCTGGTAGAGTGCATGAAATAACATTATGGTAAATTTCACAAAAAAAGCAAAGTCCAAAAAATTAATACGAATTTGTGTATCTCACGACCCATCAGATTTATGTTGTGACCCACTGAAGGGGGTGTGACCCCTAAAACTACTTAACTTTACATATGATAGATAAAACTAGTTGACCAACTACAGCAGTAAAATGCTATTTATGCAATAATGCATCAGTATTAACAATCTAATAATATAATACAACAATAAGTCACATTTTGCTGGAGAACAAGTACATTTACTTTTAATATTTTACGTACACTTAGCTTCAGAAGGGTTTTACTTGTTATGGCACATTTCTACATCGCTGTATTGATACTTTCACTTAAGTAGACCACTGTCTAGACCACCACTGTGAAGAATGGATCAGTCAAAGAAGCCATGTGCTTAATTGATCTACATTGCCTGGAGATTTCAAAATATGACAAAAAAAATATTGCTTGTTGTGGCTGAAACACATGAATTTCTTAAGCTTGTTGTGACAACACATCCTGTGGTAAGATACTGTACAGTGCTGCACGTTGACAGTAGATGATCATTGGGGAGATACAGTAGCAGTATCTTCGATAAACTGTCTAATAAATATCTACCTGTGGAGGTGCTTCACTGCCAAAAGCCGTTCTTTGTTAAGCATCAGGCTGTTAGTTTGCTCGATTTCCTGCAATTCTGTGGCTTGAATTAAAATGCAGGCTCAGACGCTTGATCACACATTTTAAAAACGTTGGTATGGTAAGCACTTTTTAGACCCACAATTGGTATTCCAAGGGATAGTATCCAGGCTACAGAGGCTACAGAACAAATTAGACCCCAGTTCCGTGTCCATATTAATGGACTTTGCGATACGATTTTTCATCCTTCACCAAGGTAATTCTGGGTTAGTCTCTTCCCCAATATCTCTTTGAAATTGACTCAGGTTTGGTGCTCATTGATGCATGTGGCTGCTTGACTACATTAGCACACATGCACACACGGGTGCACACACACACACACACATGCGTGCATACAAACACGCGCATTTGCTAATGCACACATACAGTTGGCAGGGCTCATAACCTACATTGAAGACTGGTGGCTTTTGTTTGGTCTATTTGATTACGGTTTCTAATGGCAAATGACAGCCCACTTACAAGGTTTTGGCCAGAGGCTGTTTGGTGAAAATGCTGATGTGCTTTTAGCTCAGTATGTTTGGAATGTAGGGCAATTTGCTTGCTCTGATGTTGCCTGGTCCTGCATAACTCTCTCTCTTTAAAAAGATTCAAGGTCAGCGCAGGCATCAGCCAAACAATTAGTATGTACATGAAACTACTGCGTGTCAGGAAATGCTAAATGATTTCCCTTTTCGAGAATAATTACCTATTATGTGTATAGTATATGTCCTTTTGACAAGGTGTCTTGTGAACAGTTTTGACGTGAGGGACTATAGTTGTGAAGTTAGTTTGTTAAATACTTGATAATTAAATGAATAATTGATATATTTAAAGTATTTCATGTACAAAACTATAATTGCATTTTATTGCTGTTCTTCTCAGGGACCTGTTGGGCAAACAGGTCAGGAGGGCAGACAAGGAGAAAAGGGATCCAAGGTAAGTTGCCAACCGCCTGACTTCTCCATTAGCTTGTCTTTTACAAATAACAATCAACTATTGAAGCTGTAGATCTTGTTTGTGCTGGGATCAGGGTAGGATAATTACATGGAGACAAAGAAGGGCCTTCATTTGAATCGTATAAGCAACTGAATACCTAATTGTGAAATGTTATTACTGCTGAATACTTAATATTTAAATTTAAACACCACTTGACTTTACTTTGAAAACCATCTATTTGAATTCATGTGAATTTGTTTATGTTTTCTTTCTTTCTTTCTTTCTTTATTTGGGTTCACAAATGCAAGCGTCCAAAATTCAAATTCATGTTGAAGTTCAATTGGTCATTTTCAGATCTAAAAATTCCAAGTCAAAATATTCAGATGCTCAAATTGGATCTGTGAAATTCAGACACCAAGATGAAAAATTCACACTTGGAACATCTGAGCTACTAAGGATAATCAGTCGAGCCTCAGTGAATTCGATCAGACCTTTGTCCTTTCAGGTTACATTTTGTCAATCACGTGATCCAAGAGCGAGAAGTTGAGATGAGTGACTGGAAACACCAGACACTTCCAGTTTCCTGCAAAGAACTATGTCATTTTGTACTTATTATAGCGAAAATAGAGAAAGTGTTCAATTGGTTCATGTACGATTATGAAATGTACTCTAATTACTTACTAGCATAACCTTGAGAGTCAGTGCACAACAGGTCAGCTGAACTGAAATGTGAAATGTCTACAGGTAGCATACAAATACACATACAGTACACTATGTAGAATAAACCAATAATTAATAAATATTTAGTGCATAGTTATTCCCAGGAAACGTCCTAGGAGATCACGGACCCGTAGAATAACAAGTAAAATATTTCAATGCTATAAATTAATTTGTATTTACATTTCAACATTAAGTATTCAGTAGTAGTAAAATTAAACAATTAGGTATGAGAGGGGCCATGTGGGGTTTTCTTTGCATTCAGTGTTACTCACCAAAAAGTCGAGTGCATTTCCTTCCTTATAAAGCAAAGCCGATTTAAGTGTTTTAAATCCAACATTGTTTATATCGATGTTTACGAGATCACAATCTTCTTCATCCCTGCCTTTGCTGGCGCATTGCAGCATATCTCGGCGTGTTACCGCCACCTGTAGATCAGTGGAACACCAGTGTCAGACCTCATGCTCGTGCACGAGATAAACAAAACCGGGACCCGCTGATAGAAAAAACAGCTCCATAACACTACTAGAGGTCTAAAACTCCACAGGGAACCTTTAAGTTGCTTAAACAATTCAGATGCCCTTTCTTTACTTCTATAAATAGCTGCCAGACTTTGCTGCCTTAAGGCAAAATTGAATGAAAGGTCTGCGATGATAGATGTCCAAAGTAACACTGATTCAAACCCTTTCCTGCTAACATCCTGCCCAGGTGCTCGTTTATGTGCTCAGATTCTGTATATTTGTAAAAATTGGCGGATTAGTCTCACAGAAGAAGCAGTGGGGTTTCTCGAGGCTATCGGCGGATTCGATTGCTTTGTTAAAATCCATAACATGGCATGTTTGCACAGTTGAAGAGCATCAAATAGGAAACATCTTTGTAAGAAATAGTTTGTCTCAAATCAAATCAGTTGGTTCAAAGAAATGCGCAGACAGAAAACCTGACAAATCTCAGACACAGCCTCGCTCTTTCTTTTGTTCTTTGTTCTCTCTCACACGGCCGCACAGACACACACATGCTAAAAGCTCATTCTATCCACATTGAGGTAAAGGATTAGAGTTGATTTGATGGAGACAAGACAAAGCCTGCATGGTGATCCTAGAGTGTCAAATCCAGGCCTAATTGGTTGTCAGAACAATTTAATCCCCTCCCTCCTATGAGCCCAGTCGATATGACATCTCTGGAACTTCAACACACAAGAACTCGCTGTTCCTGCACAGAGACAATAGACGAGATCTGGTAACATTTGACCTGTTTGTCGCAAATCCACGAATCCTTCCAATCGGAGGTTTTGTGGGAGGAAAACATTGCAAAATATACAATAATATGACTTCCAGATGCAGGATTGCTTTAATTATCAAGTTGGATTGTGTACTGTGTGGAGTTTTTGACCACTAGTAGCACTGTGGAGCTTTTCAATATTTTTTTTTGAGGAAGGAAATGCATTCGGCATGATTGTTAGCACTCAAGGGTACACTGGTGAGGAACACAGAATGTAAATATAACTTTCTTTGTCTGCAAAGAAGACATGTATGAGCCCTATAGACCATGAAAGGGGAATAATTGTTATGTTGTGCTAATGTTTTACAGGGAGAAGCTGGAGCAGAGGGGCCTGTTGGGAAAACTGGACCTGTGGGACCTCAGGGGCCTCCTGGAAAGTCTGGTCCTGAGGGACTGCGTGGAATCCCTGGCCCTGTTGTGAGTACATTTTGTTCATAAAAATCACTTACGCCACGGTTTTCACATCATGAACTGATGGCAGTGACAGAATGTTTATGGAGTAAATTACACGATTGAAAAGTAAATTTAAATTATTCTTGTATTAAAACTGCTATTCTAGTATCATGGATACTTTCTGAACACGTATTGCTTCTTAAAATACACAGTTTATTATCTCTAAAATCTAGCATTTAAGTTATTCTCATGTTATTATTTTTTCTTCATTCGCAGGGTGAGCAAGGACTCCCTGGTGCTTCCGGTCAAGATGGCCCTCCTGGACCTCTTGTAAGACATTTGCATCCACTTCCTCAGTAAAAAACAAATAGCTGAAGTTATTATCAAAAAATGTGCTGGCTGCTGATGCTGCAGAAGTGCCTGCAGAAGCCCTTGTTAAAAAAAGTCTTATGTTGCATTATTTTTAGCCATTATATTACATAGAAATTGGTCATCTGACAGAGAATGTTTTTTTATGGTACAATATACCAGTTTTTGGTGTGATAACATTAAAGTACTGTAGAGCTAGAACATTAAGTAGTTCATTATTAATCAGTAACTATTTTGATGATTGATCATCATTTTTTTAAGCAAAAATGCCAAATATTTCCTGGATTCTGATTCTTAAATGAGAGACTTTTGAAGCTTTTCTTTGTCATACATGAAAGTAAACTGTATATAGTTGGTTAGACAAAACAAGATGGTGTGGGAAATCATACAGGGCATTTTTTTTTTGACATTTTATGGACACAACGATTAATCGTGAAAGTAATTTGTTGCCCCCCAGTTCGTGAGTATTGCTTACAGCAGATGTTGCAGTACCCCTGCAGGATGAATACAGAATAGTCACCATTGATGCGGAGATCTGCGATGGCTGTCACTGTAAATAATGTGAATTTGTTTCATTGTCAGTTGTGCTTGACAAACTGATTATTTCCCTCCATAGGGACCCCCTGGACTTCCTGGTATGAAAGGTGACTCTGGATACAAGGGAGAGAAGGCAAGACATTATTACGATGCTAATCTCAAATTGCTTTATTTTGTATTTCTCATATCTGCTCATGCGCTTTATCTGAAGCTTCCAAAGTAAGCAAACATCTAGGCCTATTGCCTGTATCTCTGTGTTCACTCTCTCCCAGTGAAGGAAAGGTTCTGCTGTTAGGAGCTTTCACACGGTGATTTAATGCAGCGAATGAATATGTATAAGTTCAATAACATCATCTTTGTAATGGTCATTGGTTTAATGCCAGCGTGCAGTAGTCAGAAGCAGATGGCCATAACTCTGCCCAGCAGCAGGTGCCGAGACAGACCACCATTGTTAAATATGACGACCACTATAAACACACTAATTATTTATAGGCAGAAATAAGACAGTGCTGAGGTCGTCTGGCCAGACATTGTGCATAAACTTTGAAAAACTGCCTTCATTTTCTGCAGATGATGAAGAAAAATAAAACTTTACCATGCTTTTTGTTCTTTATTTTCTTGTCTTCCTGCTCCAGGGTCATCCAGGTCTAATTGGTCTGATTGGACCCCCTGGTGAGGCTGGAGAGAAGGGAGACAGAGGTTTGCCTGGACCTCAGGGTACTGGAGGTGGCAAGGGTGATGCTGTAAGTCAGTCTCTGTGTCAAGCAGAGTATGCTTCCTTAAAATATGCTCTCCATTGTCTCCATAGGAATGTGAATCTCATCAAGTCATATTATGCGCTTCATAAATGTATGGTAAAGGTTAAATTCCCACAAGACCACCACATAGGGGACAGAAAGTTGACCTTGGGTTGAGATTATTCTATCACACTTATATAGTCATGTTACTGTAAGTCTGGCTGGGTGTTATCGTTGTCGGCATTCAGTGAAATCATTTCGCGATCACATGAAAATATTATCGTTTTACAAATTTCTGGTGTCCTAATTAACAAAAACTGCTTATTTTAGATGTCATTTTGCCTGCACTTGTATGCATATTGTGATATGTATCAATATTGAGAAAATACTTATATATCGTCCAGTATTTCATGCTTATCTCCCAGCTCTAACTGCAAGATATTTTGGACAAATACATCCATCAAACATAATATCTTAAATGAGACATTTCTTAATCACAATCTGACTGATGTCTTTTATTTTCTGTTGTAAGGGTACTGGTGGTCTCCAAGGTCCTCTCGGTCCTCCTGGTCCCCCTGGTATTTCTGTAAGTTCCATTTCTTATTGATCAAACATGTATTTTTCCACTTGCTACATTATGACTGTTGTTCATCTCTAAATATTGCTTTTTCAACAGGGTCCTCAAGGACAGAAGGGTTCCAAGGGATCAACTGTAAGTTGTGTTTTCATCTTTTTCGCTGCTCTGATGCCATTTATACCCCATTGTGTGTTTTTATGAGAGTGGATTTCATTTTAAATATGCCCATGATGTCTTGTTTTCTGTCAGGGTTCAACAGGTCAGAAGGGAGACACTGGACTGATTGGACCACCCGGAGCACCTGTTAGTTACCTTTATTTTATTGTCATTAAATCTGGATAGATCGAGCCATTATTGTTATATATGTTATACTTGAGCGCTCTAAATCGGAACCATAGCATTATGATTAGATAATACTGTACTCACTGGAGTTGAAACAATTAGTTGATTAGTCAATTTACAGAAAAAATGAATCAGCAACTGTTTTTCAAACTGTTTTGATTATCGATAAAATATTTGTGTCTATATTTGCTGGTTCCAGCTTATCCAATATGAGAATTTGTAGCTTCTTTCTGTTTTATATTGTAAACTGTAAAATCTTTGGGGTTTGGTCTGAAGACATTTTGCACTGAAGACGTTACCTTGGGCTGTGGGAACATTTTGAAGGCTGGTTTTACTCTACATTTACTCTCGACATTTGACTAAACAATGAATTGGGAAAATAATTGTCAGATTAAAGAAAATTTGAATTAATCGTTGGATGGAGACTTAGTACTGACCATGCAGATCTACTCTGGGACTGGCAAAGGCTGTATATGCTTTGGAAACCATCCTTTGGTAAAATGTGCTTTACCTTAACCTCCGTGTTGCAGGGTCCACCTGGTGACATCATCCAGCCGCTGCCCATGCAGCAGTCTGCCAGAAAGACCAGGAGGCAGGCTGAGATGCAGGGAGACGAGGCCTTGGCAGACTACGGCATGAATGGCATGGGCATGGAGGGAATGGAGGACGTCTTTGGATCCCTCAACAACCTCAAACAGGACATCGAGCGCATGAAGTTTCCCATGGGCACCCAAGACAATCCTGCCAGGACGTGCAACGACCTGCACCTCAGCCAGCCTGACTACCCAGACGGTAGGATGGAGACGGTGTTTATTAACAATGAGACAGATCTCATCAGTCGTAGAATAGTAGAATTTGGACTACAGGTGTAGTGGTAGAAAACATGCAGTATAGGTCAAGTGACACAACAGTTATTCTCCGCTTGCATCAGTAGGAACCAAGAGTGTAATTTCCAAAGGTATAATTTCTCTCCCTACTTTTACATCGAGTGCATCAAGTTTGATTTACTCTGTCTCATGGCTGTGTCTCTCTCTCAGGTGAATACTGGATTGATCCAAACCAGGGCTGCATAGGAGACTCCATCAAAGTGTTCTGTAACTTCACAGCAGGCGGAGAAACGTGCATCTACCCAGATAAGAAATCCACAGGGGTAAGTAACGGGCAAATGTTATTATGTTATTTCAGACCTGAATCAAATGGTGTTTTTTTACGGTTATGGTAATTCACCGACGCTTTATATTGTACTGATCAAGTAAACCTCACTCATTGGGTTATTCAGCGAGGCTTAAGGCTATTGCAATAGTGACATTCTCTAAATTCTCTAATTGTTTGTTTTTTTTGCTTGTTTTTCATTATAGGTTAGAATATCCAACTGGCCCAAGGAGTCTCCAGGTTCATGGTTCAGTGAATTTAAACGTGGCAAAATTGTGAGTCAACTCACATTTCTCATTTATTACCTCCCAGTAGACGTTCACATCATTATCACTTTGTCTCATTTACAGTAACTCTTTCCCTCTCTCTCTTTCCTATGCTGCCTTCCTCTGTCATATATCTCCCTGCATTACCTTCCTCATCCTTCCTTCTCTCCAACATTTCTTTCAAACCATCCTTATTCCATCCTGTTCCCACTTCCTCACCTTTTTCGTTTATCCTCATTCCCTTTGTCTTTCTCTCCATCTGTCCCCAGTTGAACTACGTTGACATGGGAGAAAATACCATCAACACAGTGCAGATGACCTTCCTGAAGCTGCTGAGCTCCTCGGCACGACAGAACTTCACCTACATTTGCCATCAGTCTGTTGCCTGGTACGACGCCAAGGCTGACAACTATGACAAGGCGCTGCGCTTCCTGGGCTCCAACGACGAGGAGATGTCTTACGACAATAATCCCTTCATCAAGCCGCTGATAGACAGCTGCTCGGTAAACACTCATTTTCCAACTTTCACTTTGCAATTAAACTTTTTCCTAAATCCCATGAAATCCCATTAATCCTCAGAAATATAAAGACTGTTGTGGAAAACTGTCATCCAGCAGTGTTTATACAGGTAAAGAACAGAGAATCAAGGGATCGAATGCAGAATCTGATTTTGGAGAAGAAAGCAGAGGCAGTCCCTCTTTGATTTTCATGCACTACATTTACAGTATTTAATTAGTTATTAGTGTGGAAAATAGAGCTGAAATTGTTAGATGATGAAACCAACTTTTTTTGATAGTCAATTAATTGTTTAAGTAATGTTTTTAACATTCACTGGTTCCAGCTTCTCAAATGTGAATATTTACTGGATTTCTTTGTTTTTTATTATATTAAATGGAGTATCTTTCGGTTTTTGACTCTTAATAATGTAAAGACGTTCCTGTGGGCTTTAGGAAACTGTGAGGGGCAGTTTTTACAATTTTTTGATATTTTATGAATTAAATTATTGATTGATTAAACGCGAAAGTAATTGGCAAATTAATCACTGATGAAATTAATCATTAGTTGCAGCCCTAGTTGAAAATCTATGGTATATAGTTTTTGTTGATTTAATGGGACTTTTTCTTACACTTATGCGACAGATGAAGAGACGCCTTATTTAAATGGTTTCAACTTATTCATTATTTGGTCTGTAAAATGTTAGAAAATAGTGAAAAATTTTCTGGAGCCCAAGGTGAAGTCTTCAAATTGCTTATTTTGTTCGATCAACTTTCCAAAACTCCAAGATATTTGATTTACAAAAGAAAACAAACAATGGTACTATGGTAATAATGGCACTAATGTACCAGCAATGCAATCAGCTTTCTGCTCTTTCAAACTAAGCATAAGACATTATATTATCTGTCCATCCATTCACCCTTTTTCTATACCTGCTTTGTCAAGGTGATTAGGACCTGATGTCTTTTTCATTAAACATCTTGTGAACAATACTTTACTGAATACCGTGTCCTTGTCTGCCCTTTGTGTTTGCAGCTGAAGCAGGGCTATTCAAAGACAGTGATGGAGATCAACACTCCCCGCATCGACCAGTTGCCCATCATTGACGTCATGCTGAATGACTTTGGGGAATCCAACCAGAGGTTTGGCTTTGAGGTCGGCCCCGTCTGTTTCCTCGGCTAGACACGCCCCTACTCCCCGCTGAAGGACAGGGTCAGAGGGTACATATTAACACCCACATGCTGAGATCCGACAACCTTTACCTTCTCTCCCCGCGAAGTCAAAACCTGTGTTTTCTTTTGTTGCCGAGAAGATCCACTCAAGCCCGGAGAAGAAGAGTACCCCTAGTCCCTGTCATGAAAGCGCTGACCAAGGGGAACTACTCCTCGCCCTTGTAGGGCCAGAATCACATGACTTTAACTTACATGTAGTGATAGGAGTGACATCAGGAAAAGGACATTTGATGCCGTGGCGGACAGCGGCACACTTTCAGCGACAGAGAGAGGATCCACTCACCCCAAGCCCCACCCGCCCTTGTCCTCCCCCTCCCACCTCGCCTCCCTCTCTGGATGCTCCAGGTGCTGCTCTGAATACAACCACAGAGGTGCTTTTGTGCAGAATCACAAAACACTGAAGGTGCTATTAAAAAAAAAAGTGCTTTTTGATAAAACTGTAATTATTATTATTATTTTGTACAATATTGTTCCTTTCCGAATCCACTCTTAACAACTTGCATGTGCCCCAGCTCTTAGAGTTTAAATAAATATTTGGTAAACTATATAGAAATAAATCCAATGAATATATTTGACGTGTGTTAAAAGCAAATTATTGTCTTTTGAAAACATTCCAATTTGTAAGTATAAAATAATCTTTTTGTAAATAATATAACTTTCAATATTTGATTTTTATGAGAGCAAACCAAACTGGAGCATAACACCTAACTCTAAAAACATCATGTCTTTTTTCATGACATACCAGTTGGTATGCCCATCAGGATATTAAGCCATAATAAGATGAGATAGTAATATAAATATTGTAAGAAAGGGCTTATTCTTCCAAACTTCATTCACCCAGATGTTATACTGTACCTCTTCAACCGTGTTTATATCTTGATAACACAATCAAGTTTGAACATTATTTGTGGTGGATGACTTACTAAGAAAAAACACATTTTTTTTGTGGAGTTAAATTCGTCCAATTGTTTTTGTTTCACAAAAAAAAAGCCCTGTCGATTTTTCTTCTTTGTAACAATGAACAAAATGTTTTCATGTGCCTTGAATTGTTCATTCAAAAATATTAAAACTGGATTCTGAAAAATGTCGGGTTGAACGTCTGTATTGTTGGCTATTTGAGTGCAGAAGTGATCAGTGCTCTTCTTGTGATTCTGCGATTCTACATATCACCTCTCTCACCGTGATAATTTAAAATTAGGGAGGATTAGTTGTTCCAAGTGTTTGGGTTCATGCGATTGATTCTGCTGAGCCCAGGCGCCGTGATCTCTTCCAGTTTCTTTCTCTGACTCAGATTTGACTTTGATCAAGATCTGTTTGCATCTGCACCTCCTCCAGCTTAAAGCTACGATATCATAGACTTCAGAGCCGCTTTCAAACCTGTGTAATTACAGTATGTTTACAACCTATGTACAACTGAAATAAATGTTTGGTGCTTTTGCCAAATGCACATTGCAATCGTTTGCATTCACTTGCAGATTATAATTATCTATATTTACAGCAGATTGAGTCCATAGAACCAGTGTATGGAGCCACAATGCATGTCTGCTGAGATCTTACTGATGACAACGCTCCTCAGGCTTCCTAACTGCACCACCGGCTTTTGTAGATGGATTTTGCCTCAAAAATGCCCCTTTTTCAGCCTAGTTGTCGTACATTGTTGATCCTCTGTTACAAGTTTTGAGTGACTACGGTCAAAAGCTCTGTGTTACCTGTGAGCGTGAGAGACCCTGTCAGGATTTTGTTCAATTCACAGCAGATAGCCACCAAAACTTATATATAAACTTCAGTTTATATATTCCAGAGAGTTCAGTTCAGTGGCATGTATCCACACACAGACATACAGTAGAGATGGCTTGTCTGCATTTCTCGATGTTTTGTGTGATTTCTTGATTCCCATTCTTTACAGTGAAATGAATTGGCATCACATGAAGTGTAATTTACTTAATAATCCACATAATGTTGATATAATAATAGCTCGCAGAGCGTGCGTCTGCGCTGCTGAGGAGTCCACAGCAAATGCAAATTGACAGTAATTATCTTTTCATCCCAGGGAGTTTGCCATTTTAGCAGTGGCGAGTGTGAAGGAACAGATTACATTTATGATAATTCAGGATGTAAACCATGGGATAGACACAGAATAGATGTCAGGCAGCAGCAAACATGATTTTCCGTCACTTAAAAAACAGTAACAACAAAATATAATGGAATATGTGAAGGGTTTTGAGGTTTTAGGGTTAGTTTTTAGCATTACATCAGAATAAAAAGGCAAATCTAAAAATGATCTCATCATTAAAGTGTTTGTGTTTGGTAGGAAAACATTCAAAATGAGCCACAGCATCTTTTTTTTTTTTGCTTCCTTACCAACAATCTTTTTGAGAGTTTTGGCTTCACTCACTTTTGACACAACTATGACAACACGAATACCTGTGATGATAAAAGGCTTCATGTTCAAACGATTTCTAAATGTTAATGACCATTGTATGATTCTAGAAATCTCTGCCATGACAACTCCATAAACATGTCATGGCTAGCTTTATATGCAGTAATAAAGTGTTATTACAGCGTCAAAAGTAACAACATACTGTTGCCTACCATTAAATATTTATGTCCCCTGGGCTAATGTGTAGTTGACAGAGATCCTTACAGCAGACTGTCATTTTCAAAGAAAGCCATCTGGAAACAAAGGACATCTATTGATTACAGCCACACACAGTATAAATGATGTTCATGCCATTTTTATGCAGTATTACGCTTTTACATGTCTTAAAAGTACTTGGTACACAGTAGAGAATTACAAAAGCTACATGCAATCAGTTGTATGTATTTGGATTTGTGGTGGTTAAAAAACATACAAATCTCTGTTTATTTTCATTGGTAAGTGCAATACTCACATAAACAAACCCCAGTCTCACAGCCTCGTCACCCCCCATGTCTCAGCAATGTTTTCAAACTATATACAGGAAAAAAACCATTTGACTTTTTTGAGGTCTGCTGCGTTTTGGCTTTCTGCATAAAAACAGTTTTCACTCTGCTCTGTGAATCATTGCATCTGTTAGAGGAGCTGTGTGTGTGTACCTCGTAAACCTGAACGCTGTCATCATGTTTTGGTCAGTGGAAGCACATATGGTGATGAGTAATTATTAAGTTTGTGTGCCTGGCAATTTTTGCTTGGGCTGGTGGCCAGTCATCATTTTCTTCTCATTTTTTAAATGAATACAGGGCCACCTGCTTTTCATCTTTGAAGGCAGAACAACATGTTTTGCTGTTAGGTGAAAACAAGGAATGGAAATGAGAGGGTGTTGCTGGGGTAAGGGGCTGCTTGCATACTCCAAAGTTATCCACTCCGATCCCCTAAACCCAGCTAGTCACAGCCAATCTGTTGGGGCGCCCACTTTCAACATGCCTAAAATATTCTGTCAAAACTCCAGGGCTGCCGTGGGCTGCAGTCGCATCTGATGAGAGGCAGTTTCCAAAGAAACTATACTGTG
Organism: Enoplosus armatus; assembly: GCF_043641665.1. NCBI lineage: Eukaryota > Metazoa > Chordata > Actinopteri > Centrarchiformes > Enoplosidae > Enoplosus > Enoplosus armatus. The sequence continues at coordinate 6,682,901 of NC_092193.1, read as the reverse complement.
GAACTGTTAAATTCTCCCTCCACTATTCTTACATATTTTCTCTACCCTGTTTCATCCCTTCAAAGTGTCATGAAGGGCTGGACCTGGCTGGACCCTACCACAGCACGAATTAAGCCAGAGGACAAGAAATCACCCTGGAAAGTTTCCGCTCTGAGGACTAACATGGAGAGACAGACAATCACATTTAAGGCAATGAACAATTCAGAGTTTGTGGTTCGTTTTAAATTGGAAGAAACAACAAAAGCCAAAAACTCACACACAAAAAACGTATTCTGTGCATGAAAAAAAAAAAAGTCTATGTTTTCCTGAAGCCTTTCTATACTTTCCTGTACTTTCTTGATATACCTAATTTTCACAGCACCATTATCTTCACATGAATGTACTGCAGTAAATGTCTCTTA